>NW_026622746.1:0-1200000 GCF_028827025.1 Penicillium cataractarum | reverse complement strand
CTACTAGAGTACTTATTAGGTATTATTATTAAAGATATATCTTCGCCTATTAATCACTACGAAATATATTAACTAGCTAATTTATACCGTTAAATCTCTTAACTACCTATATAGTATAATCGCCCTTTCGAATCTCTATATTAGGATCTTATATACCTCGAACTATCTTTAGGTAGAACGATCTACCTATCTTACTCTATAGATCCTACTACTAAATACTAACTAGCGGAAGACCTATCTACTAAGACCGATTCGCTATAATCTCTCTACGACTAGATCGATTTCGTATAATACTAATTTAATCTACGCGTCCTTACTATCTATTTAGATAATAAAAGATCTCTATCTAAATTCTTTAACAAGGTATAATTACGTAGTATCTATCTAGAAACTATACTACCCTACTAACCTAACTAAAATAGCTACGCTAAGCGATATAGTGAATTAATTTTAAAGATAGCTAGGTAGATAATTATTAATTTAAACCTACTAAGCTATCTCTAGTATAAAGTAGCTAGAACTACTATTTATATTTAAAACTATCTACCTTACTATATACTAAACTAGTAATCTCTACACGAAGCGCTTATTACCTGTCTCGGTAAAAACGTACTATATTAGCTATAAGTAAAACTAGACCTCTTATATATTCGAATCTTTAGATATAAAGCTTATATACGTATTACTAAGCTATCTAGATTAGCTAAACTAGTACTACGTATTACTATTAGTTATCTAGTAGGTTATAAAACCTATAATATCTAGCGTATCTAGATACCTACTAAACGATATATAATTCGTATACGAGACGTCTAATTTAACGAGGAAGAATCCTATGATCCTTCGCTACCTAATTAACGTATCTAAATCTATAAAAAGACTAATCTATCTTAATAAATTAATACTCTCGACGACGAAGAGATTAATTAAATCCTTAAGGATATAGATATCCTATTTAACTAACCGATATAGTAAGATCTCGGGGATAGAAGTAGTAGTAGTCCTACTATGAATATTAATTATACTATACCTATACTAATAGACGAAATCCTAATAGACGAAATCCTCGGAGATTAACTAATTATACTACTACTTAAACTAAAATTAGATAAATTAATAAGTCCTAGCTAATTAGAACTAGAGGATATAGTCCCTTTCGTCTTAATTAATAATATAAACTTCGATCCTTCTAGCTATAAACCTCTTAATATACTAACTAAATACCTATAATTAGATTCTAATTTAACTAACGACGAAAGTAAGAGAAAATACCCTTACTTATCCCTTATAACCTATCTCTAAGCTTTTTTATCTAATTAGATCTAGTAACTAAAGATCTTAATATTAATAATTCTACTAGTACTATCTAGCTATTACTAATTAGCTAGTTATCCTTTTAAAAGCTAATTCCGATAAGCTATATAAATTAAATTTAATAAGCTTCTAGATATATATATATTCGAACCTATTAATAAAGACCCTATTAGCTTTATATACTAATTAAATTATAAAGATCTAAACTAATTAGATTACCTATACTACTAGCTTATACTAATAAGATAGGTCTTTATCTATAAATCTAATAAGTTAGGATATCTTATATATTTTAAAGTATATCTATATATATATAAAGATACGTAGATTCCTAATAACTAAGACCTATATATTAGTACGCTTACTACTAGAATCTTTTATACGCTTATAGCTATTAGTATATACTTTAATCTTAAAACCTTTTAGGTAGATATTATTAACGCTTTCCTAAATAGCGATCTTAAAGAAGAAGTATACTATTAGTATCTACTAGGTTTAGGACGAAAGACTAAGGTTTTTCGCCTATATAAGATAGTATATAGTCTTCGAATCGCTAGTAAAAGATAAGAAGATAATATAAAAGAGATACTTCTCTTACTAAGCTTTAAAAGATATCCTAAAGACCCTACGCTTTATACTAATAATTATATAGTTATTATAGTATTTATTAATAACTTTCTAGCTACTTACTACCGAAGTAAGATATTATACGCTTACTAGATAAAGTAACTTCTCTTATAGCGCTTTAAGATAAAGGACTATAGTAAACTTACTTAATTTATCGGTATTTAAATTATATATAACCGATAGCGATAAAAGATCTAGTTAAACTAATTAGTCTATATTAAAAAGATCGTTACTAAATTTAATCTCCTAGGTAGGAAACTACCTAATATATTACTAATTAGTAATTAATATCTTAATCTAATTACTAGTTAAATTAACTAATTAACTATTAAACTATACTAGTAGAAGTATAGTGTAACCTTTTTCCCTACTATATAGACTAGACTAGATACTATCTTTACTAATTAGCTATTAGCTAAATCTCTTATACGCTATAATAAAAAGTATCTAGCTACTATTAACTACCTAATCTCTTATCTATATAGGATAAAAGACCTAGCTATCTACTTTAGTAGTAACTAATTAGATTACTAGATCTTTACTACTTTATCTAATATAAGTTTTACTAATAATCTTAAGAAGTTATTAGAAGGATTTATCTTCTCTCTATTCGGAGGACTAATTAAGTAGAAATCTCGTAGATAAAAGATAATAACTATATCTACTATAGAAGCTAAATTACTAGCTATCTTATATATAGCTAAGTAGCTATACTAGATTAAACGCCTATTCGAATTTATTAAATTTAATACTAAATAGTAAGAAGTATTAAATTACGATAATAAGTAAACCGTTAATCTATTAAATCGCGAGAAATTAGTCTTCTAGACTAAACTTTGCTATATAGATATTAACTACCTATAGATTTATTAAGAGATATAAGTTAAGCGCCTATCTATCTAATAGGTAAAGACTACTAATATATCTACTAATAGTTTTACTAAGCGTCTACCTAGATAGAAATATACTAAATTTATTAGATAACTAGGGATAGAGATACTATCTCCTATCGAGTCCTTATCTTTCTCTTTTCTCTTATTTAGTTCTTACTTTACTCTTATTCCGCTCTTATATTAAGAACTAAGGAGATATATTAATATATAGATATTATAGGGTTATATAATAAAGGACCTACTTATATAACTCCTCTCTATATCTAGATCTTCTCTATAAGATCTATTAGATTAATCTTTAACGATCTTATATTAAATTATGATAACTCGACCTTATTAACCTCGACTACTCGGTCGTATAGTCATATATCCTCCCGTTTATACCTATATAGATTACTCTATAGGTTTGATAGTTCTTTCTAGGACCGACGCTATTCTTTATCTTATAGACCTATTTAGGTCTTTCTCTTCTTCCTTTCCTTCTTCTTCTCTAGATCTATCTTTATTATTATATCTAGATGAAGATAATCGATTTAGATCTCCTTTTCCTACTTCCTTACGCTAGTATCGATAATACTATTAGGTTATCGAGCCTATTCGCTTTTTAGGGTAGTTTACCCTTAATAGTTTTTTACTAGGGTAATAGCTAATTACTAGCCTACCCTTAGTACTTTAGTAGTATTATCCTTCTAGGCCTACCTTCGGTTTTTACTATTTTAATCGGGAAGATAGCGAAACGCTAAGATCCTATTTTTACTAAATCTATTACTATATAGGTTAACTATAGTAACTATATTTCTACTTCTTCTGCTTAGGGTACTATCTACTAAATGACCGATATACCTAAAGAGTACTAACTTAATCTACTTAATCCCCTTAAGGATATCACCGATTTCGATTCCTAGTTAGATAATATATACCGGCTTCGTCGCTAGAAGGGTTTATAGCGGTTTATTAACTAAAATATCTCTCGCCCCCTAACCGATTTAATAGAGATAGACTAATAGGTAAAGACCTCTTGTGATATTTAAATTTAGTTATACTAATTAGTTTCTAAAGAGGTTAACTATATAATAAACTCTTATAACTACTAGGTTAAATTTACTAATAAGTATATTAAAAATCTTAAGTACGTCCTTAACGTTACTAGTTATAATATAATAAATAAAGATTATATTACTTAGTAGACCCTTCGTCGTTCGTAATAAACTTCGGGTATAGAATTCGTTAATACGTTTAGGGACACAATCACTAAAGTATCTAAAAGGGTCGAAATCAATCCCCTTCTACTTTACTAGGTCCTCTTGTATAAGATTCGAGAGGATAATCCTATAATAGTTACTTCTAGACACTCTTTATTCGATAAGAAGTACGCTACTAACAAAAACTTTAATATTAGTAAGTTCTATAAGCTTTATAACGACCTTACTACCGAATTAGAAACAGTTTAAACCCTTTATGCTGCTACGATAATCTTAAACGACCATAAAGGGACTAATAATAGTAATAATAATAATAGCGATTTCTGGCCCTTAAAGAATAGACTACTAAAGGGTCCTCCTAGTATAGCCACTAAGTAGGTAATAGATTAGCGAGAAGGTCTAAACTAAACTACCCCCTAGGGCTATTACACGTTTTATAGTAAACCCGGTTATAGTACAAAAGATTGTTACTACTTATGTTACGAGAAACGTCCTCCTACTTAGAGACCTATTAGGGGTCTTTAGTGTGCTTTCCTATAGAGAAATAGAGATAACCTAAAAGGACCGAAACTAGCGAATTAGAACTTTAATAATTATATTCGTAAAGATAGTTCTGTATAACTATAGGAAGTACTACCTATTCTAAATTATAACTTACGAAGTACTCCCTCTTCTACTCCTTCTTTATCTTTAAATTAGGTTCCTATTAGTTCTTTAACTATAATTAAGTCCTATATAACTATTATAGGATAAGGACTATAACTAGTAATTACTTATATACCGAAACTATAAGAAGGAGTATTATCTACTATAATCTAAGATACTTCTTATTACTACCTATCAATATGTGGATGTTGTGGGGTCACATGACGAAGGACCTACTCATATAACCCCTCTCTACATATAGATCTTCTTCTATAAAGATCTAACAGATTGATCCTCAACGATCTCGCATATGATTGCCTACCTAAGCAAGAGACTCTCAACACTCTGATTCTGTTGATTTATCATGTGACCTTTTGCTATGTTTCTTGTGATATAAATACTGCTATGTTACCTAGTTAAATTGAATCAAGTTTATCATCCTTTATGATCTCTCTTCTAGATCAGTGGTACTCTTCCATAATTATAGTACTTCTCCTTCATAGAAGTGCGCACGACCGATAGACTTATAACTGTGTATTCAGACACCACGTTAAGTATTTACCCTTATGCACACTATCGTCTTATGTGTATAACCACGACTTTAAGGTCACTGCCTTGAGTCCGATAGTTATGAGCCCGACGCCTCTGCTCTAACCATATAACTAATTTAATTCAATCTTCTCTTACTTTACTTTCACTCTCGCTTTACTTCTCATATAGAAGCGATGGATTTAACTACTCTATAAGCTACCTAGCTTAACTACCTATTAAAATCTCACGCACACTAGGTTCCCTGGATTACTGCGGTTAAAGACTATGTAATCGTACACGATCTGTGGAAATACGCCAATCCGGACTAAGCCACTCCGTCTACCCCGCCTTAGGAACTAATTAAACTATAGATATCTGATATGATTAGAAACCCTACTAACACATACACATCTAATCTTCCTGAATAGCCACTTAGGCTTATCGACCTTACGTCTGACTAATTAGCTATCTATAAGATACTGCTAAGTGAATACGAATCGTCTAGATCAGACTACCTTCGATATCTTCGATCTATCGAATCTCTTAAGTAAGGTATCCGATCCTCGCTTACACCAGAAGGACGTTAAATCGTTAATAGCCTATTAGCACACGAAGCTATAGTAAAACTACGTGCTACCTTTGCCCTATCCGACTAATCGAAGAATCGTCAAATCCTACGCGATTAGGATAGGCTAAAACGATAAGCTCTACTAACTAAATTGTCTTAACTACCTATATGGGGTCAGAAATGGCTAATTAGCTAATCGGAAGGCGAGAAAGTAGTAATTACCTACTTCTAAGACTATCTATCTCTAGTATACGATTTCCTAGAGATAATTTAACCTAGCGACTAAGGATTCTATACCTTCTAGTATAATATAATCCTATAGGGTCTAAAGAGACCTACCCTAACCGAACTAGTTAATTAATTCGTTGATTAATACCGACTGCCTACTACTACTAGTAGTAGTAGAAGACGACCTATCGCCCACACGACCTACTAAGGACGTCAACCTGACGAATTAGACGAAGAAGGACCTATATAATTAACCAGAAGAAGAAAGTGCCCTTATGGGGGTATACCTAACTCTAGTAACCACGATTTTGAGACGTGTCGCTATGTGAATCCTAAGGTAAGACCTAGGGGGTGGTAACCTGACCCGGAGGTCTAAGAGCGATTTGAAAAGCGATACGATGAATCTAGAGGATTTAAGATAGCCTATTAACGTGTAATTCGACGTTACTAACCGGCTAATTTAACTAGTTCGCCTAATTCGACTAATTCAGCTAATTTAACTAGTTTAGCTAATTTAACCGCTAGAGACGCTTTCTCTACCTATATACTAAAATAATAGGTCGAGACTCTCTTCCGAGAGGAAGATGGTGTTACGATGAGTATAATCAGAATTCCTACTAAGAAGAACGATACCTAGTGCTATGATACCGGAGCATCAATTTATGTCACGAATAATAGGGACCTACTATTAAACTATAGGCCCGTTGTGTCCTCTGTTATAGTTAGAAACACCGAAACCACTATCCTTAGTTATAGTGAACTGTCCGTTAAGCTATTAGAATCTCTTGATAGAACTACTTTCCCTTTGAAATAAGTTACCTATTGTCCTAGATTCTATATTAACCTAATCTCTATAGAAAGAGCTACTAGCGTAGGTATCTATCTAAATAGTAAGGATTACCTACTAGAAGAGAAGGACGGAAGACCTATCTATAAGCTTAACGCGAAATTAGGTATCTACCTAATTCGATAGGACGATTTAACTACTAACCGACCTACTGCTAACCACGCACACGTTTTATCTACCTCTCACCTATCTCTTACTTCTGTCTTACACGATTAAGTTACACCTATCACTGAGTAATTTAATAAGGTTGCCCTATCTTCACACACTAAGAAGTACCTAGATGGGACAATCGACCTATGGCATAGACGACTAGGACACGTTAGCAAGGACGTCCTATCTCATCTACCAGAGTACTTATTAGGCATCACTATCAAAGATATATCTTCGCCTATTAACTACTGCGAGATATGCAAACTGGCTAATTCGCATCGTTAAATCTCTCGACGACCTATACAGTACAATCGCCCTTTCGAATCTCTGTATTAGGATCTTATACACTTCGAACTATCCTTAGGCAGAACGACCTACCTATCTTACTCTGTGGACCCTATCACTAAATACTAACTAGCAGAAGATCTATCTACTAAGACCGATTCGACCTAATCTCTCTACGACTAGATCGATTTCGTATAACACTAATTCAACCTACGCGTCCTTACTATCTATTCAGATGACGAAAGATCTCTATCTGAATTCTTCGATTAAGAAGTATAATCACGTAGTATCTATCTAGAAACCATACCGCCCTACTAACCTAACTAAAACGGCTACGCTGAGCGTTATGGCGTATTGATTTTAAAGATGGCTAGGTAGATGATTATCGATTTAAACCTACTAAGCTATCTCTAGTATGAAGTAGCTAGAACTGCTGTCTATATTCAAAACCGCCTACCTTACCGTATACTAGATTAGTAATCCCCACACGAAGCGCTTACTACCTACCTCGGTGAAAACGTACTATATTGGCTATAGGTAAAGCTAGATCTCTTATATATTCGAATCTTTGGATGTAAAGCTTATGTACGTATTACTAAGCTACCTAGACTAGCTAAGCTAGTACTACGTGCTACTATTGGCTATCTAGTGGGATATGAAACCTATAATATCTGGCGTATCTGGATACCTACTAAACGACGTGTAATTCGTGCACGAGACGTCTAATTTAACGAGGAAGAATCCTATAATCCTTCGCTACCTAACTAACGTATCTAAATCTATAAGGAAACCAATCTATCTTAATAGATTGATACCCTTAACGAGGAGGAGATTAATCAAATCCTCGAAAATATAGATATCCTATTTAACCTTAACTAACCGGTGTAGTAAGATCTCGGGGATAGAAGTAGTAGTAGTCCTACTATTAATATCGATTATACCACACCTATACTAACAGACGAAATCCTCGGAGATTAACTAATCATACCGCCGCTTGAACCGAAATTAGACGAATCGATAAGTTCTAGCTAATCAGAACTAGAGGATATAGTCCCTTTCGTCTTAATTGATAATATAAACTTCGATCCTTCTGGTTATGAACCTCTTAATATACTAACTAAACACCCACGATCAGATTCTGATTTAACCGACGACGAAAGTGAGAGAAAACGCCCTTACTTATCCCTTATAACCTATTTCTAAGCTTTCTTAACAGACTAATCTTATTAACTAAAGGTCTTAATATTAACGATTCTACCACTACTATCTAGTTACTACTAGTTGACTAGCTATCCTTTTAAAAGCTAATTCCGATAAGCTATACGAATCGAATTTAATAAGCTTCTAGATATATACGTATTCGAACCTATTAATAAAGATCTTATTAAATATATACACTAATCGAATTGTAAAGATCTTAACTAATTAGATTACCTACGCTACTAGCTTATACTAATAAGATGGGTCTTTGCCTATAAATCTAACGAATCAGGATACCTCACACGCTTTAAAGTGTGTCTATACGTACGCGGAGACACACAGAAACCTAACGACTAGGATCTACGCACTAGCACGCTTACTACTAGGACCTTTCGCACGCTTATAGTAATCATTACGTATTTTGACCTCGAGACCTTTTAGATGGATACTGTTAACGCTTTCCTAAATAGCGATCTTAAAGAAGAAGTGTACTACTAGTACCTACTAGGTTTAGGACGAAAAACTAAGGTCCTTCGCCTATATAAGGTAGTATATAGTCTTCGAATCGCTAGTAAACGATGGGAAGACGACGTAAAAGAGATACTTCTCTCACTAGGCTTTAAATCTTGTCCTAAAGATCCTACACTTTACACCGATAATCGTATGGTTATTATGGTATTTATTAACGACTTCCTAGCTGCCTACTACCGAAGTAAGAGCTTACACGCTTACTAGATAAAGTAACTTCTCTTATAACGCTTTAAGATAAAGGACTATAGCGAACTTATATAATTTATCGGTATTCGAATCATCAGAAACCGATAATAGCGAAAGACCTAGCTAAACTAATTAGCTTATATTAAAAAGATCGCTGCTAAATTTAACCTCCTAGGTAGGAAACCGCCTAATACACTACTAGTTAGTAATCAACGTCTTAATCCGATCACTAGTTAAATTAACTAATTAACCGTTAAACTATACTAGCAGAAGTGTGGTTCAACCCTTTTCCCTGCTGTATAGACTAGACTAGACACCGCTTTTGCTAATCAGCTACTAGCTAAATCTCTCACACGCTACGATAAGAAGTACCTAGCTACTATTAACTACCTAATTTCCTACCTATACGGGACGAAAGACCTAGCTATCTATTTTAGTGGTAGCTAATTAGATTGCTAGATCTTCACTACTTCGTCCGATACGAGTTTCGCCGATAATCCTGATAAAAAGTTATCAGAAGGTTTTATCTTCTCTTTATTCGGTAGTCTAATCGAGTGGAAATCTCGTAGGCAGAAGACGATCACTATATCTACTATAGAAGCTAAATTACTAGCTATCTCACACGTAGCTAAGTAGCTATACTGGGTTAAACGCCTATTCGAATTCATCGAATTTAACACTAAATAGCAAGAAGTATTAAATTGCGATAATAAGTAAACCGTTAACCTATTAAATCGCGAGAAATTAGTCTTTTAGACTAAACTTCGTTACGTGGATATCAACCGCCTATAGATTCGTTAAGAGGTATAGGCAAAGCGCCTATCTATCTAATGGGTCAAAACTACCGATATACCCGCAGACGGTCTTACTAAGTGCCTACCTAGGCAGAAGTATATCGAATTTATTAAATAACTAGGCATGGAGATACTACCTCCTAGCTAGTCATTCTCTTTTCTCTTATTTAGTTCTTACTTTGCTCTTATTCTTATTACACATCGAGAACTAAGGGGGTGTGTTAATATGTGGATATTGTGGGGTCACATAACGAAGGACCTACTCATATAACCCCTCTCTACATATAGATCTTCTTCTATAAAGATCTAACAGATTGATCCTTAACGATCTCGTATATAATTACCTACCTAAGCAAGAGACTCTTAACACTCTGATTCTGTTGATTTATCATGTGACCTTTTGCTATGTTTCTTGTGATATAAATACTGCTATGTTACCTAGTTAAATTGAATCAAGTTTATCATCCCTTTTGATCTCTCTTCTAGATCGGTGGTATTCTTCCACAATCGTGGTACTTCTGCTAGTACGTACGACCGATAGACTCATAACCGTGTATTTAGATACCACATTAAGTATTTACCAATCCTTATGCACACTATCGTCTTGTGTGTATAATCACGACTTTATGGTCACCGCCTAGAGTCCGACACTACCTTACTAGTTATATAACTTTATTAATTAAACCTCTTAATTCTAATTTTGATTTAGTAAAAGATTACTTTACGACCGTAATAGTTAAAACTAACGAGTAGTTTACTAATCTATACCTTATAGGGGATAACCACGATTTTAATAGTAATAGAGTAGAACCTTCTATCTTATATATTTATAGAGTTAACTAAAGATTACCTATTCCCACTTCTCTTTCTACTATTATAAGGTCTACTAGTAAATAGATAGTTAATTCTAGTATATCCCGTTCTATCTATATTAACGGCGATATAATTATGTATTTTAAACCTTATAAATCTAATAAAGATTACTAATATTAAACCTCTAAGGGAAGAACTTTAACTACTAACGATAGAGTAATTATAAGGATTACTTTAGTTTTTCTTAATTATATGGAAGAATTAGACGTTTAATACGAATACGTTCTAGGAGGCCCTTTTAATTTATTATTAACTATAAGAACCTACTATAATAATACGATAGGCTAGAAGGATTAGTTAAATCTAATAGTTAACCTATAGAACGAATCTACTATTAAGGTATATATATTTAGATAGCGAGATATATATACTATTTTTATATATAATTACTATTCGACCGTCCTTATCTACTAAATTAATTATACTAAAATATATTTCTAATACTTTCTCTCTTATAATAATTATACCTAAACTTACCTATTTTAGATTAGGTTATATTAGCTAACCTACTATAAAGATTAACTACTATCGAATTAGTAAGGAAGTAGAAGGCGATTACTAATTTAATTACGAAGCCTACTAACTTACTAAGTTAAAAGAAGATTAACGTAATTCCCGGTTGTGCCGTATACCCGGTTGTGCCGTACACTTTCCTCTAGTGGAACACTTTAAATCGATTATCTTAACTAGTACCGATCAATTTAACTAGATATAGCGATTTTTATATGTATTAATCCTGTGGCCAATCTCCCTACACCCACTACACCTAGGTGGTGCCCTCTTTGCTGGTATAATTGGCTGACTAGGTAATTCAACCTCTGCATGCGAATCTATCCTATTATCTTCCTCTGGATGGTCTAGCTACTTAGCTAGCTGTATAGCCTCTTTAATAGTTAAACCCTCTGTGTAGGGTATCCTCTTAGTTGACCGATTGCGCTTTTTGATTATCCTCTTATTCGCTATACGTAGATTCGCATTATCCTCTACTAGTAAAGCACCGCTATATAGCGCTAGCTAGAACCCCTTAATCATCTGGTCTAGGATCTCTTTTGATAGGCTCGGAGGGCTATTTAACCGCCGTTTTAGTAGATCTTTTAACATAGAAGCTTACTTAAATAGCTAAGCAGCGGTTCTAGGCGTTTGTGGTGTGAATTGGCTAGATCTGCTACTTAGACGGCTACTTAGTGGTGTTGGTGTTCGTAGAGAGATATTAAGCTTACTAAGCCCTCTCTCGGTATCTAATGGTACTAGACCACTAGCTACAAAGCTATTCTTGATAGTAGGATTAGCTGATTAGAACGCTTCGAGCCGTGCGTGTTGGTAATCTACTAAGAAATCGTGCTTATCGATATAGTTATATCCTCTACGCGTAAGATCGCTAACGAAGCGACCGTACGCGCGCTTAACTACTACAAAATACCTAATATCTAGTGGCTATAGTAGATATAATAAATACGTAGGTATATAAAGTGGTATAATATCGCTTTCTATATAGATTCGGTCGAATTAGGGCGTAAGGTGGCTACTATAACCGTTAAGAATTAATAGCCGAAACCGATCCCGTACGCGCGAATTTATATGTAGGATAAAGTGCTTTTCTAGCTAGCGTAGGCTAATCTTATCGGTAGTCTAGCTATTCTTTAAGACCTCGATTCGCTAGTCTTTCGGTAGGTTTTCGTTAAACTATCCTATAATAGCCACCTTACCTTTGAAGACTATATATAGCGGTAGTGAAAAGCTATCTACGTAGATTACTTCGATCGTAGTAACCTATTCGCGATTTCCTAGTTATAGAAGAGATCTCCGACCGTAGTATTTAGCCCTTATCACTACTTTCTACGAAGATATAAGGCCTATTATAAAGCCTATCTTATTAAAGTTATAGATATCCTCTAGTTATATACCGTTCTTATCGATAGTGCGTTGTACGGTCGTAAACTACTCTTGTAGCGATTTTGGGTCTTCGTTTAGGGCTCTTTGGTAATTATATCTTCGTGAGAAGCGTATACGAAGCTTAGGACGGCGGTTAATAAAGGTTAACGGCTAATTCTTTCTAACGGTAGATAGAGAAGCCTCTTCGCGCGTAGCTAATAGGATATTAGCTATCTCTCGAATAGTGGTACTTCCGGTGGTTGTGAAGAACCATATTTGCGAATACGATTGTCGTAATTCCAATCTGCTGGCTTAGGACCTTTGAGGTTATCCCTGTTTCTCCAAGGGAAAGTGTACCAAAGACCTTTAACGGGTTTCCAATTAGGAGGACGTGTTTCGTAGCTTAGGTAGTTGCAATCCTTTACACCATAACTAGGTTTTCCACAAAAAGTACAGCAACCCTAGGGGGTAGTTTAATTTAGACCGTTTCTCCAATCAGTAATCCACTTATCGACAGTGCCTAGAGGACCTCTTGGTGGTCTGTTCTTCAATGGCCAGAAATCCGAGTTGTTGTTGTTACTGCTGGTGTTGTTTCTACCATTGTTGGCACCCTTAGAGTCTTTTGAAATTGACGCAGCAGCATGAAGTGTTTAGACCGTCTCTAATTCGGTGGCAAGATCGTTGCAAAGCTTATAGAACTCACTGATATCGAAGTCTTTGTTAGTAGCGTACTTCTCATCGAATGAAGAGTGTCTAGAAGCAACCATTGTAGGATTATCCTCTCGAATCTCATACAAGAGGACCTGGCGAAGTAGAAGGGGATTGATTTCGACCCTTTTGGACACTTTGGTGATTGTGTCCCTAAACGCATTGAGGAATTCTACACCCGAAGCGTATTGCGAACGACGAAGGGTCCACCAAGTGATACAATCTTTGTTCATTACATTGTAACCAGTAACGTTGAGGACGTGCTTGAGATTTTCAATATACTCATCAGCAAATTCAACCTGGTAGTTACGAGAGTTTATCATGCGGTTGACCTCTTTGGAAACTGATTGGTATAACCAAATTTAAATGTCACGAGAGGTCTTTACCCATTGGTCTGCCTCTATTAAATCGATTAGGGGGCGAGGGATGTTTTGGTCAATGAACCGCCACAAACCCTTCTGGCGAAGAACCCGGTACACATCGTCTAACCAGGAATCGAAATCGGTGGTATCCTCAAGGGGATCAAGTGGATTGAGTTGGTACTCTTTAGGTGCATCGGTCGTTTGGTAGATTGTACCCTGAGCAGAAGAACTAGAAACATAGTTACTGTAGTCGACCTGAGCAGCAATCGACTTAGCGAAAATAGGATCTTAGCGTCGCGCCATCTTCCTGGTAAAAGGATACTAGTGGAAGATCTCCAAAAGTAGGCAAGATACCAATGGAAAATCTCCAAAGGTAGAAAAGAAGGTAGGCCTAGAAGGACCGCTACCGAAGTACTAAGGGTAGGCTAGCAATTGGCTGCTACCCTGGTGAAAAACTATCAAGGGTAAACTACCCTGAAAAGCGAACGGGCTCGATAACCTGATGGTGTCATCGACACTAGCGCAAGGAAGCAGGAAAGGGAGATCTGAATCGATTGTCTCTATCTAGACATGATGATGAAGATGGATCTAGAGAAGAAGAAGGAAAGGGAAAAGAGAAAGACCTAAATAGGTCTACAAGACAAAGAATAGCGTCGGTCCTGGAAAGAACCATCAAACCTGCAGAGCAATCTATACAGGTGTAAACGGGAGGACGCATGACCAAACGACCGAGTAGTCGAGGTCAATAGGGTCGAGTCATCAAGATATATATATATTCGAACCTATTAATAAAGATCTTATTAAATATATATACTAATTAAATTATAAAGATCTTAACTAATTAGATTATCTACGCTACTAGCTTATATTAATAAGATAGATCTTTATCTATAAATCTAATAAATTAGGATATCTTATATACTTTAAAGTACGTCTATATATAGAGAGAGATATATAGATCCCTAACGACTAAGATCTATATATTAGTATACTTACTACTAGGACCTTTTATATACTTATAGTAATTATTACGTATTTTAATCTTAAGATCCTTTAGATAGATACTATTAATACTTTCCTAAATAGTAATCTTAAAGAAGAAGTATACTACTAGTATCTACTAGATTTAAGACGAAAGACTAAGATTCTTTATCTATATAAGGTAGTATATAGTCTTCGAATCACTAGTAAGAGATAAAAAAACGACGTAAAAGAGATACTTCTCTTACTAGGCTTTAAAAGCTATCCTAAAGACCCTATATTTTATACTAATAATTATATAGTTATTATAGTATTATTAACGATTTCCTAGCTATTTATTACTAAAGTAAGAGATTATATACTTGCTAGATAAAGTAACTTCTCTTATAGCGCTTTAAGATAAAGGATTATAGTAAACTTACTTAATTTATTAATATTTAAATTATATATAACTAATAGCGACGAAAGATCTAGCTAAATTAATTAGCTTATATTAAAAAGATCGCTACTAAATTTAATCTCCTAAATAGGAAACTACCTAATATATCCCTAATTAGTAATTAATATCTTAATCCTATCGTTTCTAGTTAAATTAATCTATTAACTATTAAACTATATTAGTAGAAGTATAATTTAATCCTTTTCCCTACTATATAGACTAGACTAGATACTATTTTTACTAATTAACTACTAGCTAAATCTCTTATATACTATAATAAGAAGTACCTAACTATAGTAGATTATCTAATTTCCTACTTATATAGGACAAAAGACCTAGCTATCTACTTTAGTAGTAGCTAATTAGATTACTAGATCTTTATTACTTCGTCCGATATAAGCTTCGCTAATAATCTTAATAGGAAGTTATTAGAAGGTTTTATCTTCTCCTTATTCGGCGGTCTAATCGAGTAGAAATCTCGTAAGTAGAAGACGATTACTATATTAACTATAGAAGCTAAATTACTAGCTATATTATATATAGCTAAATAGCTATACTAGGTTAAACGTCTCTTTTTATTTATCGAATTCGAGACTAACTAACTAGAAGTATTAAATTATAATAATAAGTAAACTATTAACCTATTAAATTATAAGAAATTAGTCTTTTAGACTAAGCTTTATTATATAGATATTAACTATCTATAGATTTATTAAGAGATATAGATAAAGCGCCTATCTATCTAATAGATAAAGACTACTAATATACCTACTAATAGTCTTACTAAGTATCTACCTAGGTAACGTAGTTCCTACCTATCCGGATCACCTACCCGTCCGGATCACCTATACCTATTAGAATATTTCAAAATCGATTATCTTAACTAATATCTATTAATTTAACTAGATATAGCGATTTTTATATATATTAATCCTATGGCTAATCTCTCTATACCCACTATACCTAGGTAGTGCCCTCTTTACTAGTATAATTAGCTAACTAGGTAATTTAACCTCTATGTACGAATCTACCCTATTATCTTCCTCTAGCTAGTTTAGCTACTTAGCTAGCTATATAGCCTCTTTAATAGTTAAACCCTCTACGTAAGGTATCCTCCTAGTTAACTAATTATACTTCTTAACTATCTTCTTACTCGCTATATATAGTAATAACTCGACCCTATTAACCTCGACTACTTAGTCGTTTAGTTATACGTCCTCCCGTTTATACCTATATAGATTACTCTATAGGTTTAGTGGCTCTTTCTAGGACCGACGCTTTATTCTTTATCTTATAGACCTATTTAGGTCTTTCTCTTCTTCCTTTCCTTCTTCTACTCTAGATCTATCTTTATTATTATATCTAGATAGAGATAATCGATTTAGATCTCCTTTTCCTACTTCCTTACGCTAGTATATAATACTATTAGGATATCGAGCCCGTTTAATTTATTCTTCTTTTTAACTAGGATATTCTACCCTTAGTACTTTAGTAGCGGTCCTTCTAGGCCTACCTTCTTTTCTACCTTTAGAGATTTTCTATTAGTATCTTTTTACTAGGAAGATAGCGCGACGCTAAGATCCTATTTTCGCTAAGTTAATTACTACTTAGGTCGACTATAGTAACTATATTTCTAGTTCTTCTACTTAGGGTACTATTTACTAAACTACTAATACTCCGAAAGAGTACTAACTTAATCTACTTAATCTCAAGGATACTACTAATTTCGATTCCTAGTTAGACGATATATACTAGGTTCTTCGCTAAAAGGGTTTATAGCGGTTTATTAACTAAAATATCTCTTACCCTCCGATCGATTTAATAGAGATAGACTAATAGATAAAGATCTCTTATAATATTTAAATTTAGTTATACTAATTAGTTTCTAAAGAGATTAACTATATAATAAACTCTCGTGACTACTAAGTTAAATTTACTAATAAGTATATTAAAAATCTTAAGTACGTCCTTAACGTTACTAGTTATAATATAATAAATAAAGATTATATTACTTAGTAGGCCCTTCGTTATTCGTAATACGCTTTAGGTATAGAATTTATTAATATATTTAGGGATATAATTACTAAAGTATCTAAAAGGGTCGAAATTAATCCCTTTCTCCTTCGCTAGGTCCTCTTATATAAGATTCGAGAGGATAATACTATAATAGTTACTTCTAGATACTCTTTATTCGATAAGAAGTATATTATTAATAAAGACTTCGATATTAGTAAGTTCTATAAGCTTTATAATAATCTTACTACTAAATTAGAAATAGTTTAAACCCTTTATACTACTTCGTTAATTTTAAAAGACCCTAAGGGTACTAATAATAGTAGAAATAATACTAATAATAATAACTTAGATTTCTAGCTATTAAAGAATAAACTACTAAGAGATCCTCTAGATACTATTAATAAGTAGATTACTAATTAGAGAAATAGTCTAAATTAAACTATCCCCTAGGGTTACTATACTTTTTATAGAAAACCTAGTTATAGTATAAAGGATTATAACTACCTAAGCTATAAAATACGCCCTCCTAATTAGAAATCTATTAAAGATCTTTAGTATACTTTTCCTTAGAGAAATAGAGATAACCTAAAAGGACTAAAACTAGCGAATTAGAACTTTAATAATTATATTCGTAAAGATAGTTCTATATAACTACCGGAAGTACTACTTATTCTAAATTATAACTTATAAAGTATACTATCTTCTACTCCTTCTTTATCTTTAAATTAGGTTCCTATTAGTTCTTTAACTATAATGATGACTCGACCCTACTGACCTCGACTACTCGGTCGTTTAGTCATGCGTCCTCCCGTTTATACCTACATAGATTGCTCTGTAGGTTTGATGGTTCTTTCCAGGACTAGCGCTTCTTTATCTTATAGACCTATTTAGGTCTTTCTCTTTTCCCCTTCCTTCTTCTTCTCTAGATCTATCTTCATCATTATGTCTAGATAGAGACAATCGATTCAGATCTCCTTTTCCTACTTCCTTACGCTAGTGTCGATGACACTATTAGGTTATCGAGCCCGTTCGCTTTTCAGGGTAGTTTACCCTTAATAGTTTTTCACTAGGGTAGTAGCTAATTATTAGCCTACCCTTAGTACTTTGGTAGTATTACCCTTCTAGGCCTACCTTCGGTTTTACTAATTGGGAAGATAGCGAAACGCCAAGATCCCATTTTTGCTAAATCTATTACTACATAGGTTAATTATAGTAACTATATTTCTACTTCTTCTGCTTAGGGTACTATCTACTAAACGACCGATACACCCAAAGAGTACTAACTTAATCCACTTAATCCCCTTAAGGATACTACCGATTTCGATTCCTAGTTAGACGATATATACCGGGTTCTTCGCCAGAAGGGTTTATAGCGGTTTATTAACCAAAATATCCCTCGCCCCCTAATCGATTCAACAGAGGCACACTAATAGGTAAAGACCTCTCGTGACATTCAAATTTAGATATACTAATTAGTTTCTAAAGAGGTTAACCGTATAATAAACTCTCGTAACTACTAGGTTAAATTTACTAATAAGTATATTAAAAATCTTAAGCACGTCCTTAACGTTACTAGTTATAATATAATAAATGAAGATTATATTACTTAGTGGACCCTTCGTCGTTCGTAATAAACTTCGGGTATAGAATTCGTTAATACGTTTAGGGATATAATCACTAAAGTGTCTAAAAGGGTTAAAATTAATCCCCTTCTCCTTCGCTAGGTCCTCTTATATAAGATTTAAGAGGATAATCCTATAATAGTTACTTTTAGACACTCTTCGTTCGATAAGAAGTACGCTACTAACAAAAACTTTAATATTAGTAAGTTCTATAAGCTTTATAACGACCTTACTACCGAATTAGAAACAGTTTAAACCCTTTATGCTGCTACGACAATCTCAAACGACCATAAAGGGACTAATAATAGTAGTAATAATAATGGCGATTTCTGGCCCTTGAAGAACAGACCACCAAAGGGTCCTCCAGGAACAGCCACTAAGTGGATAGCTGATTAGCGAGAAGGTCTAAACCAAACCACCCCCTAGGGCTGTTGCACGTTTTGTGGTAAACCCGGTCATGGTGCAAAAGATTGTTACTACTTGTGTTGCGAGAAACGTCCTCCTACTTGGAGACCCATCAGGGGTCTTTGGTGTGCTTCCCTATGGAGAAACAGAGATAACCTAAAAGGACCGAAACCAGCGAATTAGAACTTTGATAATCGCATTCGCAAAGATGGTTCTGCACAACCACAGGAAGTACTACCTATTCTAAATCACAACTTGCGAAGTGCTCCCCCTTCTACTCCTTCTTCATCTTCAAATCAGGTTCCCATTAGTTCTTTAACTATAATTAAGTCCTATGCAACTATTACAGGACGAGGACCTCAACCGGTGATTAGCCGAGCACCAATTCAACAGGATTTGTCTTCTACTGCTGTTTAAGAAGTCGCTGATTACTACCCTGCTGGTTATGCAACTTTGTCAATCGAACCTCTTGATTCTGATTTTGATTCAGCAAAAGATTACTTTGCGACCGCAATAGTTAAAACTGACGAGTGGTTTACCAATCCACCCCCTACGGGGGATGATCACGATTTTGACAGTGATAGAGTAGAACCTTCTGTCCTATACACCCATAGTGTTGACCAAAGATTGCCTGTTCCTACTTCTCTTTCCACCGTTACGAGGTCTACTGGTGAATAGATAGTTGATTCTGGTGCATCCCGTTCTATCTGTGTTAACGGCGATGCAATTGTCCATTTTGAACCTTACAAATCCAATGAAGGTTACCAATATCAAACCTCCGAGGGAAGAACTTTGACTGCTAAAGGCAGAGCAATTGCAAGGATTACATTAGTTTTTCCTGACCACACAGAAGAATTAGACGTTCGATGCGAATACGTTCCAGAAGGCCCTTTTAATTTGTTGTCAACCACAAGAACCTACTACGACAATGCGATAGGCTAGAAGGATTGGCTAAATTTGATGGTTGACCCATAGAACGAATCTACCATCAAGGCATATGCATTCAGACAGCGAGGTGTGCCATTCTTACACACAATTGCTATTCGACCGTCCTTGTCTACTGAATTGATTGCACCAAAATGTGTTTCTGATGCTTTCTCTCTTGCAACAATTACACCTAAGCTTGCCCATTTCAGATTGGGTCATGTTGGCCAACCTACTACAAAGATCAACCACCATCGAATTAGTGAGGAAGTGGAAGGCGACCACCAATTCAATTGCGAAGCCTACCGACTTGCTAAGTCAAAGAAGATTGTCTCACATATCCCTCAGAAGCGTGCGACTAAACCATTTGAATTTGTTCACCTTGACATTCAACCATGCAAACCGACAGGAATCAACGGTATCGACCATGTGGTGGTAGTATGTGACGATGCAACTCGCAGACGTTAGTCAATTCCTATCAGGGCAAAGAGCGATGCTTCCGACGTTTTGACCAATTAGGCAACTCAGATCTATAACGTTACCCATTACTAGCCAATTGAAATTCGTACGGATAGCGACCGAGGTTTTCTACGCTTCATTGAGTGGATTGAGGCAAAGGGTACCCTCGTCACAATTTCACCACCCGCGACGCATAAACAAAACGGTGTGGCCGAATCCTCAGGTCACATTATAATTCAGGGTGCGAGGACTTTAATAATTTCAGCACCCGAAGCGCCCGCCTTTCTCTAGCCAGAAGCTACAATAGCAACAGTTTACGTTTTGAATCGAATTCGACGACCTAGACAAACTAAATCTCCAATAGAAAAGTGGAACAATGCACTAGATCTTCGTGAGGCTGGTCCAATTAACCTAGGTTTCCTGCGAGTATAGTACTCTAAAGCCTATGTACACATACCCAAAGAACAAAGGGTGCAAGGTAAAAAGATGGCACCTCGCGCATAGATTAGTCACCTCGTAGGATACGAGGGCAACAATAGCCATGTCTACAGAATCTACAATCCTTCGAAGAAATAGGTCGTCCTCCACCGGGACGTTGCATTTTGGGAGGAACCGTTACTAATACGCCATTTGCCAAAACTTGTTGAACCACCAATTGCAGAAGAGATCCATGAACCTCGTGAACGTCGTCAATTAACAATTCAGAGAACTAAGGAAGACCAATTGCATTTAAATACACCTGACAAAGTTGTTCCAGAAGTGATAGCACCAGAGGTTGTGGTGCATAAGGAAGTTTTGCCAAATACACCGATTATCACCAGAGAACCAAATCCAATTTAACAAAATCAGACGACGGTGACACCAAACCTAGCCGAATTGCTGCAACCAATGGCACCAAAACAAGCGAAATCAAAAGCTTTACCACTTCAGAAGACCACACATCCAATTGCATTACTAAGGGCAAGGTTATAACCTGATTCTTCATTTCAAGATTTACAATCTTCTCAATCTTCTTTCTCTGAAAATCAAAATGTGTCAGATATCTCTTTTGTACCCGAACATCTACCTTTGCAAAGGGTTCCACTGGTTCCGCGACCTCAATTAGCACCAATTCAACCACATACGCTTCGAGGATTGTCACCAAATACGCCAGCGAAAAGATTGTTTAGAAGTGCGGCAGGTTCACCAGACCCGGATATGCCAATTCCTAGTGTTGAGGATTTTTCCCGACCGTCGTCAGTTACACCGAGTAGACCACCCGAAACACCAATTCGAACACCACATACACTAGGTGCTTTTCCAAGAAGTTCTTCTGTACCAATTCATCGCCCTTTCATTCGAGAAGAATCTTCGACAGACCCAATTGCAATTATGCAACCTTCTCCTCAACAAGCGGTGTAACGTTCGGTTTCTTCTGTGAATCCAGTTAAGCAGACTACGTCTCCAGACCCTATTCAACCTACTCAACCCTCAGAACCAACTCAACCTACCCAGCAACAACCGCAACCGAGACGGTCCGTAAGAGAAAGAAAACCAGTTGACTTAGGTCCTGGTATAGTACGATATCCTACAAAAGGTCCAATGGTCCTAGACCCTTCAACAATTGCAATTGAAAACGGTGTAGTCGGTGTAGTCGGTGAAGGGGTAGTATACAGTGCGACCGAGAGCTTTCGCACAGCTATGGTCAAGATCCCTAATACTCACATGGAAGTAATGAGATCCGATTTTGCAGACTACTGGTTACAAGCTGAAAAGGTCCAATTGGAAAAGATTGCTGCTTCCAACACAATGGTTCTTGTTCCTCATCCACCAAAGGGCACATCTATCCTACCAGGCAAGTGGGTGTACGATGTGAAATCTGACAACGATGGTTACATTTTGGAATTCCGTGCAAGATGGGTAGTATGTGGCAATCGCCAGGCACCCGGAATTGATTTTCAACCAGACGAGAGATTTGCACCTGTTGGTTCTGATGTGGCAGCTAAATTGTTTCTTACATTGGCTGCTATTCGACGTTGGACCGTCGAGCAATGGGATGTGGTGGGCGCATACCTCAATGCAGCACTTGACAACAGGATTATCTTCATGAAACAACCCACTGGTCACGAATACCATAGTCCTGATGGCATCGAGAGAGTTGCACTGTTACAACAAGCTTTGTATGGACTTCGCCAGGCAGGGCACCTTTGGCATAACGTTTTCACAGAAGATTTGAGAGATCTAGGTCTCATTCCCTTGACAACAGAACCATGCATCTACACCAACCACGATAAAACTATCTTTACCTTGATCTACGTGGACGATATACTCTCCACAGGAATTGACAGTGAAATACATCGTGTACGCGAAGGTATGGCATGCAAAAGGAAGCTCAAGATGTTACCTTTCAAAAGATTTCTTGGATGTGATGTCTTTCATGAGAGAGACGAAGGTGTCATATTCATGAACCAGCAAGTTTACCTCTCCGATTTGATTTCTGGCGAAGGTTTTACCAATTGCTCGCCTTCTCCAATTCCGATGGACCCCTCTTGGAAAACTACCGACGAAGATACCAACGATGGCACCAACAAGCTAGACTACGCAAGAAAAATGGGCAAAGTTGGTTGGCTATCTATCAAAATGCGACCTGATATCGCCACAACTGTCTCCAAATTACAACGACGAACCGGTTCCCCACGAAAGGAAGATGTCCATGCATACAAAGATCTTCTCCGCTACCTCTCTGCAACAATTAACCTTGGTATCCCATTTGGAAGAGATCCTACCAAAGGTCTCGAAGGTTTTGTTGATTCCTCATACGCCGATGCCGAACATGGAAAATCCACCGAAGGATACATTTGGTTCTTTGCGGGCGCACCAATTGCATGGTCATCTCGAAGACAAGATATCGTCACCACTTCTTCAACCATGGCGGAATACTGTGCATTGAGCACTGCTGTCAAGGATGGTCTTCTACTGGCAAAGTTAGCAAGTGAATTGACCCTGATGCCCCCATTGACCGACGACGATTCGAATACCCCTTGCATTGCGATTCGGACAACGCCATCAAAACTGTCACCAATGGCAAACTGAGCAACAAAGTGTCATGGATCAGCACAAGATACCATTTAGTGCGCGACCTAGTTAAACGAAACCAAATTGTATTGATCAAGATTGCCAGCAAAGACAATCCTGCAGACATTTCGACGAAATCTAAGCCACGAGAGGTTTTCCAAGCCGACCGAGAGAGATTGTTAATGATGAGAAGACCTCCGAGTTGATTACTACCAGAAGTGCATTTCATGTCAAATTGAGATTGTGGTGCATTTCCTTCCAACAAGATTGATGATTTTCATGACCTTATTTGAATGCGTTCCACTATTGATACACACGAAAGGATGTGTTTTTCTACGCTCTTTACACTCATATTGTTGTCATTTGATTGTTACCAAAGACTGATTTTTCATGAGCATATTTATGGATTTTACAAGCTCGCTGAATTGCGATTTTGAAGTTGACATGTCTAACTAAATTGATGTTTTTGACAACCTTCCTGTATTGTTTCCTACTATTGTTACATGTCAAACGATGTGCCTCCTTGCCTTGTTTTACTTCATATTGTTGTTACCAAGATTGCGTTTAGAATTGGCTTGTACGAGATTGATTTTGACATTTTTCATTAGCTTGGTCCTGCGGGGGATGTGATGACTCGACCCTATTGACCTCGACTACTCGGTCGTTTGGTCATGCGTCCTCCCGTTTACATCTGCATGGATTGCTCTGCAGGTTTGATGGTTCTTTCCAGGACCAGCGCTTCTTTGTCTTGTAGACCTATTTAGGTCTTTCTCTTTTCCCTTTCCTTCTTCTTCTCTAGATCCATCTTCATCATCATGTCTAGATAGAGACAATCGATTCAGATCTCCCTTTCCTGCTTCCTTGCGCTGGTGTCGATGACACCATCACCTATAATAGCTAAGATAAAGACTACTTAAGAGAGCTTCTAGAAGGAATTTAAATATAAGGTTTTTACCGAAGCTATATAATATATCTCTAACTAATAGATAAAGGATAGTGTAAAGTAATACTTTCTTCGCTATTATACTAACTAAACCCTTTACTTTAGATAGATCTCCTCCTTATAAGTAGAAAAAGCTTATATAGAGAGATCTTAAGCTTATTAAGTACTCTCTTAAGGCCTAATAATACTAGACTACTAGCTACGAAGCTATTTTTAATAGTAGGATTAATTAATTAGAATACTTCTAGCTATATATACTAATAATCTACTAAGAAATCGTGCTTATTAATATAGTTATATCCTCTATACGTAAGATTATAAATAAATCGACTATATACGCGTTTAAGTACTATAAAATACTAAATATCCAGTAGCTATAGTAAATATAATAAATAGATAGATATATAAAGAGGGATAATATTATTTTTTATATAGATTTAGTCGAATTAGGGTATAAGGTAGCTACTATAATTATTAAGAATTAATAGCTAAAACTAATCTTATATACGCGAATTCGTATATAGTATAAAGTACTTTTATAACTAGCATAGACTAATCTTATTAGTAGTTTAGCTATTCTTTAAGATCTTAATTCGCTAATCTTTCGGTAAGTTTTTATTAAACTATCCTTAATAGCTACTTTACCTTTAAAAGATAATATATAGTAATAGTAAATAGCTATCTACGTAGATTACCTTAATCGTAGTAATCTATTCACGATTTCCTAATTATAGAAGAGATCTCCGACTATAGTATTTAGCGCGGATAACTATCTTCTATAAAGATATAAGACTTATTACGAAGCCTATCTTATTAAAGTTATAGATATTCTCTAGTTATATACCGTTCTCGTTAATTATACTTTATATAGTCGCGAATTACTACTAAATTAATTTCGAATCTTTGTTTAGGGCTTTTTAGTAATTATATCTTCGCGAGAAGTATATACGAAGCTTAGGGTAGCGGTTAATAAAGGTTAATAACTAATTCTTTCTAACGGTAGATAGAGGATAGCTACCGCGCGCGGTAAGTAGGATATTAGCTATTTCGGCTATAGTAGCCGGCCTAGAGGCTACTCTATACGTATCTATAGAGAGTATATTAATATATAGATATTATAGGGTTAACGTAATTCATAAGCGAGCCGTATATATAAGCGAGCCGTATACCCTATCTAAAATCGCGTCTTCCTACTAACCTACCTAATCTAACTACCTACTATACCACTAATTCGCTCTAAATCTCGGTAGAATTGGCTAATTAAGAGAGTAAGATCTTATTAGCCCTCTATAATATCGAAAATAGCCGTATTAAATCTATATATATAGTAGCGAAGCTATACGAAATACCCTATATAATATTAGCCGACCGCGTAAATAGTATAGAGGCACGCGTTAATAAACGCCTAAATAGCTATAAATTAACCTAATTAGAGGAGGATTTACTAGTTTAATAGATTCTCTCTATAGATATACGTAGAGTAGCGCCTAGGCCTATATTACGCGGTGCCGACTGGTCACTGTGAGTTAGAATGTCCACGGGTTATACTTACCTAGTTCCCACTACGAATTCTAAGAGTATCTCGTAACCGTACCGTTACTATATAAAGCCTTACGTCGGGTTTAGGTCCTATTAAGTATCTTACAGAACGTGCTAGAAGTACGCGCTAAGTAAGTTAATTACTAAGTATTACCACGAAGTAAATCCCCTACTTATAGGTTAGGTTATCTTAAAGGTAAACGGTAAAGTATAAAGTACTAAAGGTAGTAACTAAGTAATAATATATAATTAATCGCGAAGAACTAAATATATAATACGAAATGAGTGTCCTTATATATCTAGCTCTTCCTACTCCTAGGGAGTATATCCTTGGCGTTACGTGCGGGTTTACCGGGTCCTTATATTTAGGACGTAATCTAGGTGCTAGTAAAATAGTGGCCGTTCCCTGCGTTACGCTAACCGTTAAATAGAGTAAGCGGGTATTAATTATAACGGTTAGCCGTAGGCCGTTTCTGGCTCCCGCCTAGAGTGTCTGCCTTAGGGCCCTATCGGGGCTCGCCTAAGTATACCGAAACGCACGTGATAACGCTAATCCCTAGCGTCCGTAGGATAATTAGCTCTCCGGTGTCTTTAAATAACTGCGGCCCCCGCGCCTCTTGAGGTTCGTAACAGCCTACTACTATTAGAGAGATAGCTAATATCCTTCTTACTATACGCGGAAATAATCCTTCGCCTATAGTAGGTAAGAATTAGCTATCTAACTTTATTAAACGACGCGATAAGCTTTATATATACTTCTCGAGACGTTATAACTACTAGCGTACACTAAATAAAGATCCGAAATCGATTTAGTAGTAGTTCACGACTATATAAAGTATAATTAACGAGAACGGTATATAACTAGAGGATATCTATAACTTCGATAAGATAGGCTTTATAATAGGCCTTATATCTTTATAGAAAGTAGTTATAAGGGCCGAATACTATAGTCGGAGATCTCTTCTATAACTAGGAAATCGCGAATAGGTTACTATAATCGAAGTAATCTACGTAGATAGCTATTTACTACCGCTATATATAGTCTTTAAAGGTAAAGTAGCTATTATAGGATAGTTTAACGAAATCTACTAAAAGACTAGCGAATCGAGGTCTTAAAGAATAGCTAGACTATCGATAAGATTAGTCTACGCTAGTTATAAAAGTACTTTATCCTATACACGAATTCGTGTATACGTAGGCGATTTCGACTATTAATTCTTAATAGCTATAGTAGCTATCTTATACCCTAATTCGACTAAATCTATATAGAAAATAATATTATACCTCTTTATATACCTACGTATTTATTATATCTACTATAACTACTAGATATTAGGTATTTTATAGTGATTAAGCGCGCGTACGGTTACCTTATTAGCGATCTTACGCGTAGAGGATATAACTATATCGATAAGTATAATTTCTTAGTAGATTACTAATATATATAGCTAGAAGCCTTCTAATTAGCTAATCCTACTATTAAGAATAGCTTCGTAGCTAGTAGTCTAGTACTATTAGATACTAAGAGAGTACTTAATAAGCTTAATATCTCTCTACGAATACTAATACTACTAAGTAGCTATCTAAGTAGTAGGTCTAGCTAATTTATACTACAAACGCCTAGAACCGCTACTTAGCTATTTAAGTAAGCTTCTATATTAAAAGATCTACTAAAACGGCGGTTAAATAGCCCTCCGAGCCTATTAAAAGAGATCCTAGACTAGATAATTAAGAGGTTCTAGCTAGCGCTATATAGTAGTACTTTACTAGTAAAGGATAATACGAATCTATATATAGCGATACCCAGAGGAAGATAATAGGATAGATTTATATATAGAGATCGAATTACCTATTTAGATAGATATACCGGCGAAGAGGGCTCTACCTAGGTATAGTAGGTATAGGGAGACTAGTCATAGGATTAATATATATAAAAATCGCTATATTTAGTTAAATTAATTAGTATTAGTTAAAATAATCGATTTTAGAATTTTCTAATAAGGGAGAGTATACGGCTCGCTTATATATATAGTGTCGGACTCAAGGCGGTGACCATAAAGTCGTGGTTATACACATAAGACGATAGTATATATAAGGATTAGTAAATACTTAATATAGTGTCTGAATATACGGTTATAAGTCTATCGGTCGTGCGCACTTCTATAAAGGAGAAGTACCACGATTATGGAAGAGTACCACTGATCTAGAAGAGAGATCATAAAGGATAATAAACTTGATTTAATTTAGTTAGGAAATATAGTAATATTTATATCTTAGTAATATAGTAAGAGATTATATAAGAAAGGATAGAGAATTAGAGTGTTAGATAGTCTCCTACCTAGATAGGTAATTCAGTGCGAGTATATAATTTAATGTAAGATCGTTAAGGATTAATTCGATAGATCTTATAGAGCAGAAGATCTAGATATAGAGAGGGGTTATATAAGTAGGTCCTTCGTTATATAACCCTATAATATCTATATATTAATATACCCCCTTAGTTCTCGATATAAGAGTAGAATAAGAGTAAAGTAAGAACTAAATAAGAGAAAAGAGAAACAGAATAACTAGATAGGAGGTAGTATCTCTATACCTAGTTATCTAATAAAATTATTATACTTCTATCTAGGTAGATACTTAGTAAGTCTACGGGTATATCGTTAGTTTTAACCTATTAGATAGATAGGCGCTTTACCTATACCTCTTAACGAATCTATAGGCGGTTAATATCTACGTAACGAAGTTTAGTCTGAAATACTAATTTCTCGCGATTTAATAGGTTAACGGTTTACTTATTATCGTAATTTAATACTTCTTACTATTTAGTATTAAATTCGATGAATTCGAATAGGCGTTTAACCTAGTATAGCTACTTAGCTACGTATAAGATAGCTAGTAATTTAGCTTCTATAGTAGATATAGTTATCGTCTTCTGCCTACGAGATTTCTACTTAATTAGACTACTAAATAATAAGAAGATAAAACCTTCTAATAACTTCCTATTAAGATAATCGGTAAAGCTTATATCGGACGAAGTAGTAAAGATCTAGTAATCTAATTAGCTACTACTAAAATAGATAGCTAGGTCTTTCGTCCCGTATAAGTAGGAAATTAGGTAGTTAATAGTAGCTAGGTACTTCTTATTATAGCGCATAAGAGATTTAGCTAGTAGCTAATTAGCGAATATAGTGTCTAGTCTAGTCTATATAGTAGGGAAAAGGGTTAAACTATACTTCTACTAGTATAGTTTAATAGTTAACTAGTTAATTTAACTAGTAGTTAGATTAAGATATTAATTACTAACTAGTAGTATATTAGGCAGTTTCCTATCTAGGAGGTTAAATTTAGTAGCGATCTTTTTAATATAGGCTAATTAGTTTAGCTAGGTCTTTCGTCGCTATCGGTTATATATAATTTAAATACTAATAAATTAGGTAAGTTTACTATAGTCCTTTATCTTAAAGCGCTATAAGAGAAGTTACTTTATCTAGTGAGTGTGTAATCTCTTACTTCGGTAGTAGGCGGCTAAGAAATCGTTAATAAATACTATAATAACTATACGATTATTAGTGTAAAGCGTAGGGTCTTTAGGATAGCTTTTAAAGCCTAGTAAGAGAAGTATCTCTTTTACGTCGTCTTTCTATCTCTTACTAGCGATTCGAAGACTATATACTACCTTATATAGGCGTAGGACTATTAACTTTCGTCTTAGTCCTAGTAGGTATTAGTAGTATACTTCCTCTTTAAGATTACTATTTAGGAAAGCGTTAATAGTATCTATCTAAAAGGTCTCTAGGTTAAAATGCGTAATAATAGCTATAAGTATATAAAAGGTCCTAGTAGCGAGCGTACTAGTGCGTAGGTCTTAGTCGTTAGGGGTCTACGTATCTCTACGTACGTATAGGCGTGCTTTAAAACGTATAAGATATCCTGATTCGTTAGATTTATAGGTAAAGACCTATCTTATTAGTATAAGCTAGTAGCGTAGGTAATCTAATTAGTTAAGATCTTTATAATTCGATTAGTGTATATATCTAACAAGATCTTTATTAATAGGTTCGAATACGTATATATCTAGAAGCTTATTAAATTCGAGTCGTATAGCTTATCGGAATTAGTTTTCGAAAGGATAACTAGCTAATTAGTGGTAGCTAGGTAGTAGTGATAGAATTAATAAGATCGTAATCTTTAGTTATTAGTATTAATTAGATAAGAAAGCTTAGAGATAGGTTATAAGGGATAAGTAAGGGCGTTTTCTCTTACTTTCGTTATCGGTTAAGTCGGAATCTAATTATAGGTGTTTAGTTAGTATATTAAGAGGTTTATATCTAGAAGGGTCGAAGTTTATGTTATTAATTAAGACGAAAGGGACTATATCCTCTAGTTCTGTTTCGCTAGATCTTATCGATTCGTCTGATTTCGGTTTAAGTAGTAATATAATTAGTTAATCTCCGAGGATTTCGTCTGTTAGTATAGGTATAGTATAATCGAAAGTAGTATTACTATTATCCCCGAGATCTTACTATACTAGTTAGTTAAGGTTGAATAGGATATCTATATCCTTAAGGATTTAATTAATCTCTTCGTCGTTAAGAGTATTAATCTATTAAGATAGATTAGTTTCCTTATAGATTTAGATACGTTAATTAGGTAGCGAAGGATTATAGGATTCTTCCTTATTAAATTAGATATCTCGTGCACGAATTATACGTCGTTTAGTAGGTATCTAGATACGCTAGATATTATAGGTTTTATAATCTACTAGATAGCTAATAGTAGCACGTGGTACTAGCTTAGCTAGTCTAGGTAGCTTAGTAATACGTATATAAGCTTTATATCCGAAGATTCGAAGATTCGAGAGGTCTAGCTTCGTCTATAGCTAATATAGTACTTTATCACTAAGATAGATCGATAGGGCTTCGTGTAGAGATTACTAATTTAGGGTACGGTAAGGTAGACGGTTTTATATATAGACGGTAGTTCTAGTAGCTTCGTGCTAGAGATAGCTTAGTAGGTTTAAATCGATAATTATCGATCTAGCTATCTTTAAAATTAATACGCTATAACGCTTAGTATAGCTATTTTAGTTAGGTTAGTAGGGCGGTATAGTTTCTAGGCTAATACTACGTAATTACGCTTCTTAGTTAAAGAATTCAGATAGAGATCTCTCGTTATCTAAATAAATAGTAAGGATATATAGGTTAAATTAGTGTTATACGAAATCGATCTAATCGTAGAGAGATTAGGTCGAATCGGTCTTAGTAGATAGATCTTCTGCTAGTTAGTATTTAGTGATAGGATCTATAGAGTAAGATAGGTAGGTCGTTCTGCCTAAGGATAGTTCGAAGTATATAAGATCCTAATATAGAGATTCGGAAGGGCGATTATACTATATAGGTCGTCGAGAGATTTAACGATACGAATTAGCTAGTTTATATATCTTATAGTGGTTAATAGGCGAAGATATATCTTTAATAGTGATACTTAATAAGTACTCTAGTAGATAAGATAAGATATCCTTACTAACGTATCCTAGTCGTCTATGCTATAGGTCGATTATCCTATCTAGGTACTTCTTAGTATACGAAGATAGGGTAATCTTGCTAAATTACTTAGTAATAGATATAACTTAATCGTGTGAGATAGAAGTAAGAGATAAGTAAGAAGTCGGTAAAATATAAGTATAGTTAGTAGTAGGTCGGTTAGTGGTTAAATTATCCTATCGAATTAGGTAGATACCTAATTTCGCGTTAAGCTTATAGATAGGCGTTCCGTCCTTCTCTTCTAGTAGGTAATCCTTACTATTTAGATAGATACCTACGCTAGTAGCTCTTTCTATAGAGATTAGGTTAATATAGAACCTAGGATAATAGGTAACTTATTTTAAAGGGAAAGTGGTTCTATTAAGAGATTCTAATAGTTTAACGGATAGTTCACTATAACTAAGGATAGTAGTTTCGGTGTTTCTAACTATAATAGAGGATATAATAGGCCTATAGTTTAATAGTAGGTCCCTATTATTCGTGATATAAATTAATACTCCGGTATTATAGTACTAGGTATCGTTCTTCTTAGTAGGAATCTAGATAGTACTTATTATAACACTATCTTCCTCTCGAAAGAGAGTCTCGACCTATTATTTTAGTATATAGATAGAGAAAGCGTCTTTAGTAATTAAATTAGCCGAATTAGTCGAATTAGTCGAATTAGTCGAATTAGTCGAATTAGTCGAATTAGTCGAATTAGTTAAATTAGCCAGTTAGTAACGTCGAATTACACGTTAGTAGGCTATCTTAAATCCTCTAGATTTATCGTATCGCTTTTTAAATCGCTCTTAGACCTCTAGGTTAGGTTACCACCCCTTAGGTCTTACCTTAGGATTTATATAGCGATATATCTCAAAATCGTGGTTGCTAGAGTTAGGTATACCTCTATAAGGGCACTTTCTTCTTCTAGTTAATTATATAGGTCCTTCTTCGTCTGATTCGTTAGGTTAACGTCCTTAGTAGGTCGTGTGGGCGATAAGTCGTCTTCTACTACTACTAGTTATAGTAGGCGGTCGGTATTAATCAACGAATTAATTAACTAGTTCGGTTAGGGTAGGTCTCTTTAGACCCTATAGGATTATATTATACTAGAAAGTATAGAATCCTTAGTCGCTAGGTTAAATTATCTCTAGGAAATCGTATACTAGAGATAGATAGTCTTAGAAGTAGGTAATTACTACTTTCTCGCCTTCTGATTAGCTAATTAGCTACTTCTGACCCTATATAGGTAGTTAAGATAATTTAGTTAGTAGAGCTTATCGTTTTAGCTTATCCTAATCGTGTAGGATTTAACGATTCTTCGATTAGTCGGATAGGGTAAAGGTAGTACGTAGTTTCACTATAGCTTCGTGTGCTAATAGACTATTAAGGATTTAACGTCCTTCTAGTATAAGCGAGGATCGGATACCTTACTTAAGAGATTTAATCGTCGAAGATATCGAAGGTAGTCTAATCTTAATAATTCGTATTTACTTAGTAGTATCTTATAGATAGCTAATTAGTTAGATATAAGGTCGATAAGCCTAAGTAGCTATTTAGGAAGATTAGATATATATATATTAGTAGGGTTTCTGATTATATTAGATATCTATGATTTAATTAGTTCCTAAGGCGGGGTAGACGGAGTGGCTTAGTCCGGATTGGCGTATTTCTATAGGTCGTATACGATTATATAGTCTTTGACCGTAGTAATCTAGGGAACCTAGTATACGTGAGATTTTAATAGATAGTTAAGCTAGGTAGCTTATAGAGTAGTTGAATCTATCACTTCTGTATAGGAAGTGAAGCGAGAGTGAGAGTAAAGTAAGAGAAGATTAAATTGGTTAAATAGTTAGAGTAGAGGCGTCGGGCTTATAACTATCGGACTTAAGGCGGTAACTATAAAGTCGTGGTTATACACACAAGACGATAGTGTGTATAAGGATTAGTAAATACTTAATATAGTATCTAAATATATAGTTATAAGTCTATCGGTCGTGCGCACTTCTATAAAGGAGAAGTACCACGATTATAGAAGAGTACTAGTGATCTAGAAGAGAGATTATAAAGGATAATAAACTTAATTCAATTTAGTTAGGAAACATAGCAGTATTTATATCTTAGTAATATAGTAAGAGATTATATAAGAAAGGATAGAGAATTAGAGTATTAGATAGTCTCCTGCCTAGATAGGTAATTCAGTGCGAGTATGTAATTTAATGCAAGATCATTAAGGATTAATTCGATAGATCTTATAGAGCAGAAGATCTAGATATAGAGAGGGGTTATATGAGTGGGTCCTTCGTTATGTGACCCCACAACATCCATATATTGATATATAGCTTACTTATGAATTACGTTATATAGCGAAGGACCTACTTATATAATCCCTCTCTATATCTAGATCTTCTCTATAAGATCTATCGAATTAATCCTTAATAATCTTATATTAAATTATATACTTATATTAAATTACCTACTTAGGTAGGAGACTAGTTAATACTCTAATCTCTTAATCTTTTATATAATCTTTTACTATATTTCTTATAATATAAATACTACTATATTTCCTAACTAAATTAAATTAAGTTTATTATTCCTTTTAATCTCTTTTCTAGATTAGTAGTACTCTTCTATAATTATAATACTTCTTCTTTATAAGAAGTACGTACGACTAATAGACTTATAACCGTATATTTAGATATTATATTAAGTATTTACCTATCTTTATATATACTATCTTTTTATATATATAACCACGACTTTATAGTTACTACCTAAAGTCCGATAGTTATAAACCCGACGCCTCTACTCTAACTATTTAACTAATTTAATTTAATCTTCTCTTACTTTATGTTACGGACCTTAAGAGACGCGGGGGCCGTAGTTATTTAAGGACACCGGAGAGCTAACTATCCTACGGACGCTAGGGATTAGCGTTATCACGTGTATTCCAGTATGCTTAGGCACGCCCCGAAGGGCCCCAAGGCAGGCACTCCGGGCGGGAGCTAGAAACGGGCTACGGCTAACCGTTATAATTAATACCCGCTTACTCTATCTGACGGTTAGCGCGACGCAAGAAACGGCCACCCTTTTACCTACACTAAGTTTATATCCTAAGTATAAGGACCCGGTAAACTATACGTAACGCCTAGGATATACTCCTAGCGTGACTCTAAGGAGTATACGACGGAGTATACGGTGACTCTAGATCTACTCCTAGGGAGTAGGTTAGGGAGTAGGAAGAGCTAGATATATAAGGACACTTATTTCGTATTATATATTTAGTTCTTCGCGATTAATTATTTAAGTTACTAGGGTAGTACCTTTCTTATATCATTACTTAGTTACTACCTTTAGTACGTTACACTTCATAGTTTATATTCAAGATAACCTAACCTATAAGTAGGGGATTTACTCGGTAGTAACACTTAGTGATTAACTTACTTAGCGCGCACTTCTAGTACGTTCTATAAGATACTTAATAGGACCCGAACCCGACGTAAGGCTTTATATAGTAACGGTACGGTTACGAGATACTCTTAGAATCCGTAGTTAGAACTAGGTAAGTATAACCCGTGGACATTCTAACTCACAGTGACTAGTCGGCTACGCGTAATACTATACTCCGTTAAAGCTAACTACTATACTAGCGCCTATACGCCCTTAGTACCTACTACCGTTAGTGTAAATAATTAGGGATCTTCGGCCCTCCGGTTTTACGAGGATCTCGTTATACGTTATAGTAGTAGCCTCCCTCTCCTAGATCGTTACTTTTAGTAATATACGCTAGGGAGATCGTACGTATATAATATAGCTCTCCTAGAAAACTTCCCGGCTAGGTAGACCTAGGGAAGCTATAAGGTATCCGCTAGCCCTCTAAGCGATAGCCTCTATTAGCGAGAGCCTACTAAGTTAACACTACGATCTAGTACGTTTATTAACGATAGTCGGAGGGATAGCGAATAGTAGCCTAGTTTATAAGTAAGTTACTATCTCGTTAACTATCCTCTCTATTAGGATTTATATAGGTATAAGATATAGCTCTGCGTATAGGGTAGCTACCGTAGTGGTTTTAAATACGCCGCTAATTAAATAGGCTACTTTATATTAGATACTCTCGAAGGATCGAGAAATAATCGCGTAGTATCCTTTAGTATCCTTATTAGGTATAAACTATACTGAGATACTATATATTATCTATAGGATAATAACTACCTAGTAGATCCTACGTATAGTAGTAGCGGAGGGACCCTATATCGATACCCTAAGGGATCTAATTGCCTAGAGACTAATAGATCCCTTCTATAAGAGCTTCTAGCGGTAGTCGTTAAAAGAGAGATCTTTATTAAGCTAGAAACTAAGGTATCTAGCTAATATAGAAGATTAGATAGTTATCTCTAGTAGGCGAAGTAATATATAGCGCTTCTACTAGTTAGACCGAGGGTTAACGAAGTATACTAGCGAGTACTTCTTCTTATTAAAGACTAACGCGTAGGTCTCCGTCTATCGGTCGGCTTTTCTAACTAGTAGATATTAGCCCGTTTAGATTAGCTAGTTACTATAAGAGCTACGTTATCTACCTAACCGTTAGTAAAGACCTCTAGGCCTTCTTCCGATTAGCGGTCTTCTAGCTAATTAGCTCCTTATACGTATATTTTAATAAGTTCTACGTTATAGAGAAGGTAGAGGATCGGTAAGAGCGGTAAGCCTTAGGGGATCCCTATAGGCGTGGGTATACGTTAAGATAGATCCTCGGGTATACGAATCCTCGTTAACCTACCGGTTAAGAAAGCCTATACCTATAGTACTAGGAAACTAAGGTAGCGTCTTCTTAGGTTATAAAGTAGTCGTTTATAAGATATATTATCGTAAGTACTAGAAATATCTAGAAGTAGAAGAGAGACTACTACTTTCCCCTTACCCTATATAGTCCTAATATAATCTAGTAGGATTTAAATTATCCCCTTCACCGTCGCGGGAGGCATAATTAGCGCGGTTTACTAGTGTGTTGTATTAACACGTTATAATTAGCTAACTACGGTAACATACCGGTAATCAGAATTTAGTGTATTAATATAACCTAATTAGGTACTGTGTGGAATTCGTCCCAATAGGGCCCTTTTAAACATAGAGCCACATTACCACAATCTAGGCAACCGGATCTTGTTCGGTTGGTACGTTCGCCCCTTTTGCCTATTTGTCTCTTATATTAACACCAGACACAAGCTATCTGCTTATCGAAGTGAATTCGCTGGTGGTTTTGCTGGTGGTTTTGCTGGTGGTTTTGCTGGTGGTTTTGCTGGTGGTTTTGCTGGTGGTTTTGCTGGTGGTTTTGCTGGTGGTTTTGCTGGTGGTTTTGCTGGTGGTTTTGCTGGTGGTTTTGCTGGTGGTTTTGCTGGTGGTTTTGCTAGTGGTTTTGCTGTTTTGGTGTTAGTCTTAGTGGTAGACCAAAGGTAAAGAGCTCTTGATAGAGCTTCTAGCGGAAACCTAGGTGGGTAGGTAACCTACTACCTTGTTACTTCTTATAGAGATATTGAAGACGCCACGCATTAATAATCGTAGTGTTAATAAAGAAGAATAGAAGAGGTAACTAATTACGCTCGCTTCGTTAATGAGTCTTATAGGTAGCTCGGTACTAATTTGCAATATCTACACTACCTATATAGTGATTATAGTCGTTAATAGTAGTAGGAATCTCGAGCTCCTTTATAACCTCATCACTAAAAGGAAGACGCGTAACTATTGCGTTAGTAGAGATTGTTAATGGCCGCTTCCGCTTAGTAGGGATAAATAGCTCTGGCGAATAGATAGTAGATAGTAGTAATACTATATTATTATCCTACTATATAAGGCAGAGAACCCCCTGAGCTTTGGATCTATATAAAGTACCCTATTAGATTATCTTTATATAGTCCTTTAGCTTAATAAGCTAAGAAGGTATCCCACTACGTGGGCGTGTAGTACTACATACACTATATCGTAGATCTCTAAGCTTTTTGAAAAGGGCGACCGACGTGAAGTAATTATCTATATAGATAATATACTCTGCTGGTGTATTAGCTGTTGAAATAGCTATAAGATCGCCGGTTGAATTAGCTAGGGGATCGCTAGGCAGATTGCCAGCGAGATTGCTAGGCAGATTGCTAGTAGGATTGCCAGTAGGATTGCCAGTAGGATTGCCAGTAGGATTGCCAGTAGGATTGCCAGTAGGATTGCCAGTAGGATTGCCAGTAGGATTGCCAGCGAGATTGCTAGGCAGATTGCTAGGTTGATCGATCGGTTGATCGATCGGTTGATTCGCTAGGCCAGGAAGCTTCTTGATCATCTGTAAAACCATCGATCCAGTAGGACTAAGCCCATTAGATTTAAATAGATCCGCAATCCCCTATAGACGGCTAGTCCAGGTAAACGTCCATATATAGCCATACTCTGAAAGGACAAAGATCTTATATCCTTTCTCAATTAGCTTATTCGGCATCTTGATAGTATGATTAGTTCTTCCAAAACAGCGAATCATCGTCTCATCAATAGAGATATTAGACCCTGGTTAATAGTACTATCGGCTTGCCTTCTCGAAGGATGAAGCTAGTGGCTCAATCTTATACCACCACTGCTTATTAGCTATTAGATTGTCTGGCCGGTTAACGTGTAGATATCTTTTGATCTGTTTAAATCGCGTAAGGGCTATATAGAGTAGAGGTGTATGTAATGGTCCTTCTTGTCGGTTCTGCTTCCAGTACTGATTAACACTGGGTAAAGGGTTAATACCTATATAGATAAGGATACTAAAGAAGACCTTAATATCTATAGGGGTAGTGTCCTTCCAAGACCGGCCGGTAGTAGTTATAGTTGAATCTCTAGTTGAATCTCTAGCTAGCTATGCGTATTGATTAGTAGACTGGCTAATATATTCAAAGATATCTTCGCTGATAAAGAGTGTAAAGATTGCGTATAGGCTCTCTAGGTCTAGGGTATTCGGTAGTTGTAGGCGTGGAGGTTGATGGGTTAGGTCTAGTAGCTGTAGCCGACTAGAGAGCTCTTCTTTCGTAGGTAATTCGGCGATAATCTCGTCAAGCTTACGCTTAGGTGTAGATGTAGTGGATTTCTGCTTTGCCATAGTAGATAGATAGATAGATAGATAGATAGATAGATTGGTGGTTGAATTAGTAGTTGAATTGGTGGTTGAATTGGTAGGCTTCTTGCTTTAGGGGGTAGAAACGCGTAGTAAGAAAGACGCGTGGTAGGTAGTGGGGTGATTATAGCTAATGAAAGATCGTAGATTCTATCCGACTAGTTAATTAGCTGATAAAATACACTAACTGGTATACGCTAATTGTGCCTCCCGTAACGGTGAAGGGGATAGATTTAGTAGAAATCCCCTTTCGCCTACTAAGATAGCTAACCGGTAGAAGTCCTTTAGTTTCTACTATATAGGAGATCCTTTTAGTAATTACCGCTTTAAGGAATTTAGCTAGTATATTAATAAGCGTAACTAGATAGTAGGATTTAGCTATCTAGTAGTCTCTATCACTACCTACTTTACGTAAGACGACGGTAAGAGATCGTTAAAAGTATATAGGATTATATCTAATACGAATATATACGTCGAAGAGGGCGGCGAGGGTCTATAGGATTATAGGGATTTTAATAAGCTTATACTAGAGGCTATTAGATAAGGTATCTTCGCTAGGTACTTTACTAATACTAGCTAAGAGAACGGTATCTTCTACTTTATATAGGGCTACTAGGTAGAAGTAGATCTAATTAGTTAGGTATTCGATATCTAGATCGTTAATATCGGAAAGATCTATAGATAGAGGTATAGAAAAGAAAGCTTAGTAGAAAGCTTCTACCTTCTTATCTACACTTTCTACTAGGATCCCTTCCGTGGCCGTTTTAAGAGATAGGGTAATACCCCTCTTATAGGATCCCTACCGGTTCCTAGCCTATTTAGCTAGCTACTATATACCGCGGGGGCCCTTCTTAATTAATTACTATACCCATTAACGATAATCCTTAGAGAGCTTTCTCTTAATAATATAGGCCTTCTAGTTACGCTCTAGCGAATAGAGCTACTAGTTTAGTAGGTCTTAGGTATAGCTAAAGATCCTACGAAGCTTCTAGTAGCGTTTAACTATATCCTTATATTCCTAGTTAAATAGAGGATTTAAGAAGGTTAATAGTTTCGCCTATAGAGTTAAGAGATCGACTACTTAGTTTATTACGCGTAGAAGGGTCCGGTAGATTATTTTAATAGCGAATTTAGTATTAATCGCGGTAGGTAGTAATAGGTAAGTAGATACGTAGTTAAGGAAAACCTTATTATTAGTTACCTACTAATTTCGGTATAGTAGTAGTGCTAACTAGGGGGTATCGATATCTAATATAGTTTTAATAGGGAAGTAGTTACTTTAGTAGTTAACGTTATATAGTATGCGGTAAGAAATTATACGATCGTAGAGAGATTAGCTAAGGAAGGTTAAATCTAGTACTAATCGGTAATCCTAACGCTCCTAGGTCTTCTTACCGATCTCTATAGTAAGATCTAATCGTATCTCTTCTATTAAACTAGCTAGTTCTCTACCTTTCTTATCCTCTTTAGGCCGAATTATATTACCGTCTCGATCGCATAGTTCTAAACTATTACTACGCTAGGAAAGGTAGTACGTATTAAAATCACTAAGGACTAAGTACTCTCCGAAGGGACGTTTTATAATTTCTTTAGGGATTAACCTAATAGTCTTATTCTTACGTAGTCAGTCGTTATATATATTATAGATAAATAGGTTAGTCTATCCTTCGCTATCGCGCTATCGCCGAAGCTTAAGGATTTAGTAGTTAGCTAAGATAACTATATATACCTACGTCGATAGGTTAATCTCTTTAGAAATAAATATAGCTACTCGCTACTAATCGCCCGTGTAGGGAAATAGGAGTTAATAGATAGCTAGTACTAGGTTATATATTATATCCTAAAGGGTATTCTTCTATAGTTCTTAGAGGGCGATAATCTTCGCTTCTTATATCTCCCTATCCCTTAGGAACGTAGCGATAGTATCCTATACCCGCGCGGCGTTATATTAGATAATTTTAAAGGATTTTATTAACGGTGTAGTAGGGATAGTAATTATTTATAGTAATCCTCGTTCTCGTTCTCCTTAGTTAGTATAGACGTAGGAGAGAGAGAGGGACTTACCGCCGATCTCTAATATAGTAACGTTCTTTACACGATCTAGCTATATAAGAGAGAGGCGTTAGATAGTTATAGTTAATTATATAGGTAGTTATTCGATCTACTATAGTAAGACGAAGAGATCCCCTTCTAATAGGGGTAGTTATAGGAATTTATTAAAGACGTTCTAACCCTAGTCGATTAGTAGTAAATCCGGTCCCGTATTAGCTATAGCCGCTTCGTCCCGGTCCTACTTCTAACCTTAATCCTCTATACGCTATTTCTTCTAGCCGTTAAAAGGGGTAATAAGGATAGCTAGTAGCGATAAAAGAGATAGAGATCTTATCCTTAGCGGAGATAGCGTTAAGTAAGAGCGTTAACGATTAGTAATAACTACGGCCGGCTACGTAGTAGGCTAGTTAGCGTTACTAGATCCTATAGGTCTACTAACGACCTTACCCTTCGCTATTACCGTTACTATCCTACCGTCTCATATCTCTTTCCTATATCTCGGTCTCGGCGTTATTAGGAGAGGAGATAGTACGTAAACTAAGGCTTCTAGACCGTTAGCCTATCAGTAGAGAGTAGTGGTTCTCTATTACGAGGAGATAGTCGATCGCCGGGTTAGCTATTATCGTAGTTACGAAGAGCTCACTTACTTACGAGAGGTAAGGATTCGCCAAGGGCGTAACTATTAGATAGACTAGCTAGCCTAGTCGTTATTATTTATGTTAGTATTAGTAGTGTTATTAGCGGTGGTAGATTCCTCCTAGCGAGGTTATCGGTAGTATACCGGTTCGCGGTAGTATAGCGGAGCTACTAGGAGAGCTTCTCTCGCTAGCTTCGCTTCCTTCTAGTAGATTATATAGTCTTTTAATAGTACGCGATAGCTTCCGCCGTAGTTCACGTACTTCGCTAGTTAATAGCGGTCGCTACTAATAAGATACTCCTAGGTCGGGTACTTACTAGCGCAGTAACCGTAGGTATACTACCGTTTAAGATAGTGGGAATAGACGTGTCTAGGTTTTTGATACTTACGGTAGAATTTCGACCGTCCTTCTCTAATATATCGTACGGCTTCGAGAGATTAGTGCGCCTATAGGACGCCTACCCTAATAGCGCGGTTAGTAGCGACCGGACTAGTGAATTCTAATACTACCGATCCTATCCTCTTCGTACCGGTCGGGTTAATTAACTAGGAAACGTGATAAATCCTAGCTAGCGGTAGACCTTCGATAGTCTATATAGGATTTAATAAAGTAAGCTTATCGGAAAGCTTACTGTTACGAAGTCCTCAGGCGCAACACGCTAATGCGGGGGGAAGGAACACTAATACCCAATTAACTTAGATCAGTCAGCACGAGAAGCATACCAACGAGTCAGCAACTCATAACGAAAGATAGTCGTCACGTTACGGAAGACCAGGGGATCACGTGATAACAACAAGGAACGTTATATCCACGATATAACGTAACTTATCCGTGATATTATCAAAAACTATCCACGATATAACCAGGACTACTCGCAATAGTCCTAACCCCCCAACAAGAGGTCACGAGGGACCAGGTATATAAGGACACTCTTTTACTATTATGTATTTAGTTCTTCGCGATTAATCATATATTATTACTTAGTTACTACCTTTAGTACTTTATACTTCACAGTTCACCTTTAAGACAACCCAACCTATAAGTAGGGGATTCACTCAGTGGTAACACTTAGTAATTAACTTACTTAGCGCGCACTTCTAGCACGTTCTGCAAGATACGTAATAGGATCTATCCTGTAGTAAGGCCTCGCGAGATAACAGTACGATTAAGAGATACTCTTAGAATCCGAAGTCAGGATTAAGGTAAGTATAACCCGACGAGTAACCTAACTTTATAGTAACTAGTTAGCTACGCGTAATATATTAATCGCCCTATCTTTAAACTGTAAAGTAAAGTTATTATAGTAGGTAACGATAGTATTCTACCAGGAAAGACCCCTTATCCTTTAGCGGCACGAGAGGACGACTAGGAAGACGAGCAGGAAAGGAAGATCTAGGCACTTTAGGAAACTATTAAGAGACTTAAAAGTAACCTAAATACCCTAGGAGATAACTATAACGAATATATAGTAAGCGTGAAGGACTATATAGAGTAACTCTATACCTAGGTCGTCGCTTCTGTACTAGTAACTACTATCGGAGTACTAAAACTTCTAAAGGCTAAGACCTTTAACGGTACCCGAAGTAAGCTACGAGGGTTCCTTACTTAGATAGATATCTATATCGACGTTAATAAGGGACGCCTTATCACCGAAAGAAGTAAAGTTATCTTCGTGTTAGCCTACCTTAAAGGGTAGGTATAGGATTAGCTTAAACCTTATATCCGAGAGTACTACGAAAAGGTTAACACCGAATAATCTACCACTACTTAAGCTATCTTCACTAGCTACACCACGTTTAGATAATACCTAGAACGGACTTTCGGTGATATCGACGTAAAGAAAATAGCCGAACGAAAGCTAAAGCGCATTCGATAAACCGGATTAGTATCGACCTATATAGCCGAATTTATATAACTTATAGTAATACTATAGTAGGAAGACTACGCTTTAATTCCGTACTACGACCACGGACTTAAGCTATATATTAAGGATAAACTTACACGAATCGACCGACCTAACACTATAGAAAAACTTATCGATATAGCGGTACGAATTAATAACTATCTATACGACCGATAAATAGAAAAAAGAGAAATTAAAGGATAGCGCCGAGGTACTACCCGGCTATTATACTATCGCTACGATAAATGACTAAATAGACCTAGTAGGGATAGCGATCCCTACGGACCACGGCTAATAGAGCTCGACGTAGCGAGACTTCTAGCCGAAGAAGAAAAACGACGAAAAGATAATAACTTATACTTTAAATATAGAAAAGTAGGATATCGGGCGCGTAAGTACTATAACCGGCGTAATAACGTAAAGCTATAGGCGCGTAAGCGTAACGGACGTAATTACGTAAAGCTATAATAGCTACGGGTAACTTAAGACGAGGTACGACCCTAATAACTTAGGACTACTTACGACGGAGCGAAGCGCCTAAAGGAAGCTATTACTAGGGCTACTCTAGATAAGTATAAGTACCTAAAGGACTAGGTTACTAAGTAGGCTACCGAGAAGCTACTAGTTAGGAAAGAACCTAAGGTTAAATAACTAATCCGAAACGAAGTCGACGAATTAGTAGCTAGGTAGACGACCCTAGGCCCTAAAGAAATTAAACACGCCTACGACGAACGAGCAGAATACCTACGGTTAATCACGAAGGGTAAAACCCTAGATATCTTTATAGACGACATCGAATACCGCGGTCTAAATAGCGTAGAGCACGCGACGGAATTTCCCGAGATTAATTAGGAAAATATTAAGAGTTAAGGGTAGACCTAGTACGGTCCCTAGAACACTACCGACTCCTAGGAACTATCCGATAATTCCTAGGAATAGGGCATAGGGATCCTGAAGACACTAATCGAGACGCTAGGAACCCCGGAGGTCCTAGAGACTCTACCTACGCTCCTAGGAACGGATACTACTAAATAGCCTTAAAAGGAACCCTATAAAAATAGGTAATAGGAAGTAGAGCGATAGATCTAAGAGATTATTACGGATAGTAACCTACCGGTTAAATCGCTAGCTATACTTATTAAAGTACTCGATAAGGTCCGGGATATCGTTAACGGACGACTAACTACCGAATAATATCTATACGATAAGTAGTATTATATATAAAAAGGGTACGCACGATACCTAGAGTATAGTCTAAGGACTATCTTAGTATACTACGACGATAGATATATAATATACGTAGCAGGAAAAGTCGAAAGGAGCCTAGAACTAAAACCGCTACGATAAGAAAAGAAACCTAATTAGAAACCGGAATACGTAGGACTCTAGTACAGAAACCGGAGGATAAATAACGAATAACACCTTATAGCTACGGCGTAGGGCTTACATTTAAAAATCACTACTAATATCGCGTTTCGACTAACTAGAGTGATAATCGATTCGGGGACGGTAGGGAACTTTATAAGCACACGATATAAGTAATAATACAAGATCTAAGGCGTAGAGAAGCCGTGACCTATACCTATTATTAGACTTAACGGAGAGAGCCTAGGACTAGGGATCACGCACGAAAATAGTACGCTACTAGTAGTTATCGGTAACTATTTTAAAGTTATTAACTTCGATATAACACTACTCGGAGAATATAACGTAGTACTCGGAGTACTATAGTTAAGGAAGTATAATCTAACTATTAATTAGCGGATAGAAAGTATCGTCTTCGATAGCTACTCGTATTGATAGACTAGTAAGGTATAGACCGGAAGAATCGAGCGAGTAACGCTAAAAAGACCTAGCTCGGGGGAAGTAGGTATTTATAAGGACCCCTATAAAGGAAAACTTAAGGGGAGTTTTCGGCTAGGAGATAGGCCTAATAAACGGACGAGCGATATTAGAGATATCGCTACCGCGGAATAACGACCGGATATAATAAACGAGGAACTAAGTAAATATATTCTTATCTAGGACGACGCGATAATCCTCTATATAATAGGATTACTAGAGGAAGAGTATAAGATTCCCGAGGAATATATAGGATTCTAGGATATATTTACGCTACTACCGGACGGTAAGCTACTAGAGTATAGTCTATTCGACTATAAAATCAAGATTAAGGACGGTTAGGAACTAAAGTTTATACCGATTTACCTACTATCGCAGAAAGAGTTAGCGACACTAAAGGAATATATTAAGGATAACCTTAAAAAGGGGAATATTTAATACTCGAAATCGTTAGTAGGATACCTAATCCTATTCGTACCTAAGAAGGGAGAGGAACTTAGAATATATATTAACTACCGATAACTTAATAATATCACTATTAAGGACCGGCACTTATTACCGTTAATTAACGAAATCTAAGATATTATTTAAGGAGTAAAATACTTCAGTAAGTACGATATTACTAACGCCTATAACCGACTTAGGATTAAGGAAGGAGACGAATAGAAAACGGTATTTAGGACTAAATTCGGACACTTTAAATATAAGGTTATACCGTTCGGACTTACTAACGTACCGGTATCGTTTTAACGATTTATCTTTCACGTTTTGAACGGATACCTTAATAAGTTCGTTATCGTGTACCTCGATAATATCCTCGTATTCTTAAAAACCGAGGAAGAGTATATTTAATATAATAAAAAGGTACTATAGCGGTTAAGAGAGGTAAGGGTTACACTTAAGCTTAAGAAATATAAATTCTATATCTAGAATACTAGCTTTCTCGGATATACTATTAGTCCCGATAGATTAGGAATAGAGGAAGATAAGGTTAAGAGTATCCTCGAATAGCTAATACTAATATACGTTAAAGACGTATAAAGCTTTCTTAGACTCGCTAACTACTACCGAAAGTTAATACTATAATACTCGAAATATACGGCCGGACTCTACCGATTCACTAAGAAGGGAATACTATTTAAATAGGACGACGAAGCGGAAAAATTATTCACCGTACTTAAAGAAATATATAATAAACTAGCCGGATAGGTAATCGTTATAACGTTTAACTACGACTTACTAATTATTATTAAAACCGACGTATTAGACTTCGCGCTCGGAGTATAGCTTATATAACTAGGAAAGGACGATAAGCTTAGACCTATCGCTTTCTAGTCTCGTAAGATAATCCTAGTAGAGCTTAACTACGATATCTACGATAAGGAATTACTAGCTATAGTATCGGTATTCTAAATATAGAGGGTATACTTAGAAGGAGTAAAGTATACTATAACGGTTAGGATAGACTACTATAACTTAATATACTTTACTATAACGAAGAAACTTACTCGACGATAAGCTAGATACGTAGAAATACTAGCTAAATACGATTTTAAGATTATATACTATAAAGGAACTAAGAACGTAGTAGCGGACGCGCTAAGTCGACGACTAGACTACGAACTTAGAACTAAGGAGGTAGTACCCGCGATCCTAACCACGGATTAAGAAGGAAATATCGTTTATAACTATTAAATACTCGTAGTAACTAGCGAATTATAAAACGATAAATAGATCGAAAGGATTCGAGAAGTAACTACTAATAACGAATCTATATAGAAGATCCTAGGTAATAGCACCGCACTAACTAGGGACGGCTTAGTCTATATCTATAGTCTAGTGTACGTTCCTAGGAATCTTTAAAATAAAATTATTAAATTATATCACGACGAAATAATATAAGGATACCACGGAATTAAGAAGACTATCGAGAAGATTACACGAAATTATTATATCCTAGCGCTATACAGAAAAGTTAAAAAATATATTTAATAATACGATTTATATCAACGAAATAAGGTATCACGACACGCACTATACAGGGAAATAGAACTAGCAGAAGTACTAAAGCGACTATAGGAATAGATCACGATAGACTTTATCACGAAATTACCTATCTCGGAAGGAAACGATATAATTATAGTAGTCGTCGACCGACTAACTAAATATATATATATAATCCCGATAACGGAAAGTATCGACGCATAATAAATAGCGTAAATACTACTTCGATAAGTATTTATTTATTATAGAATACCGAGTAAAATCACCTCGGATAGGGATAAGTTATTTATATCTAATATATAGTAATTATTAGCGGATTAACTCGGTATTAAGTATAGACTCTCTATCGCGTACTACCTATAGACTAACGGATAAATAGAAAGGGTTAACTAGACCTTAGAGTAATATCTTCGATACTACGTGAACTTCTAACAAAATAATTAGATAGGATTACTACTAATAGTATAATTTATATATAATAATACGATATATTCGGTAATAAAAGAAACACTATTCTTCGCGAATTACGGGTTTAATCCTACTATTATCGGAGAACTAATAGGGAAATAACTACTCGTAGAGTTATTAAGACTACTAGCGAATAGGTTAAAGTAACTTTACCTTTAACTTTCACGAGATATCGAGTTTCTAAATATATATATAAAATTCTACTATAACTAATCGCGCTAGGAGGCGCTAGATTTTTAAAGGGGGGAGAAAGTGTCAATATGTGGATGTTGTGGGGTCACATGACGAAGGACCCACTCATATAACCCCTCTCTCATCTAGATCTTCTCTATAAGATCTATCGAATTGATCCTCAACGATCTTGCATTGAATTGCATACTCGCATTGAATTGCCTATCTAGGCAGGAGACTATCTAACACTCCAATACTCTATCCTTTCTTATGTGATCTTTTACCATGTTACTAAGATATAAATACTGCTATGTTTCCTAGCTAAATTGAATCAAGTTTATCATCCTTTGTGATCTCTCTTCTAGATCGGTGGTACTCTTCCACAATCGTGGTACTTCTCCTCCTTCATAGAAGTGCGCACGACCGATAGACTCATAACCGTGTATTCAGACACTACGTTGAGTATTTACCCTTATGCACACTATCGTCTTGTGTGTATAACCACGACTTTATGGTCACCGCCTAGAGTCCGACAGTTATGAGCCCGACGCCTCTGCTCTAAACATTTAACCAATTCAATTCAATCTTCTTTTACTTTACTCTCACATCGCTTCACTTCCCACACAGAAGCGATGGATTCAACCACGTAACAAGCCACCTGGCTTCACTACCCACTAAAATCTCACGCACACTGGGTTCCATGGATCACTGCGGTCAAAGACCACGCACTAGCTAATAATGTGTGGAAATATGCCGATCCGGACCAATCCGCACCGATTACCCCGCCTCAGGAACCAGTTAAACCACAGATATCTGATGTGATCAGAAACCCTACCAACACATACACATCTAATCTTCCTGAACAGCCACTCAGGCTCATCGACCTTACGTCTGACTAATTAGCTATCTATAAGATACTACTAAGTGAATACGAATCGTCAAGATCAGACTACTTTCGCTACCTACGATCCATTGAATCTCTCAAGCAAGGTATTCGATCCTCTCTCACACCAGAAGGACGTCAAATCGTCAATGGCCTATCAGCACACGAAGCTATAGTGAAACTACGTGCTACCTTTGCCCTATCCGACCAATCGAAGAATCGTCAAATCCTACGCGATTGGGATGAGCTAAAACGACAAGCTCCACCAACCAAACTGTCTCAACTACCTACATGGGGTCAGAAGTGGATAATCAACCAATCAGAAGGCGAGAAAGCACGAATTGCCTACTTCCAAGAACCTCTCTCGCCAGTATACGATTTCCTAGAGACTATCCAACCTAGTGACCAGGGCTTCTACACCTTCTGGTACAATACAATCCTACAGGGTCTAAAGAGACCTACCCTGACCGAACTGGTTAATCAATTCGTCGATCAATACCGACCGCCTACTATAACCAGCAGTGGTAGAAGACGACCTATCGCACATACGACCTACCAAGGACGTCAACCTGACGAATCAGACGAAGAAGGACCTACACAATCAACCAGAAGAAGGAAGTGCCCTTGTGGGGGTATGCCTAACTCTGGTAACCACGATTTTGAGACGTGTCGCTATATGAATCCTAAGGCAAGACCTAGGGGGTGGCAACCTGACCCAGAGGTCCAAGAGCGATTTGAAAAGCGATGCGATGAATCTAGAGGATTCAAGATAGCCTACCAACGTGTAATTCGACGTTACCAACCGGCTAATTCAACCAATTCGACCAATTCGACCAATTCGACTAATTCGACTAATTCGGCCAATTCAACTGCTAGAGACGCTTTCTCTACCTATATACCAAAACAACAGGTCGAGACTCTCTTTCGAGAGGAAGATGGTGTTGCGATGAGCACAATCCGGATTCCTACCAAGAAGAACGACACCTGGTGCTATGATACCGGAGCATCAATTCATGTCACGAATAATAGGGACCTACTGTCAAACTATAGGCCTGTTGTGTCCTCTGTCATGGTTGGAAACACCGAAACCACTATCCTTGGTTATGGTGAACTGTCCGTTAAGCCATCAGAATCTCTTGATGGAACCACTTTCCCTTTGAAACAAGTTGCCTATTGTCCTGGATTCCACATCAACCTAATCTCTGCAGAAAGAGCTGCTAGCGCAGGCATCTATCTGAATGGCAAGGATTGCCTACTAGAAGAGAAGGACGGAAGACCTATCTGCAAGCTTAACGCGAAATCAGGCATCTACCTAATTCGATGGGACAATTCAACCACTGACCGACCTACTGCCAACCACGCTCATGTTTCACCGACCTCTCACTTATCTCTTACTTCTGTCTCACACGATCAAGTTGCACCTATCACTGAGCAATTCAGCAAGGTTGCCCTATCTTCTTCACACACCAAGAAGCAGCTAGATGGGACAATCGACCTATGGCATAGACGACTAGGACACGTTAGCAAGGACGTCCTATCTCATCTACCAGAGCACTCATCAGGCATCACCATCAAAGATATATCTTCGCCTATCAACCACTGCGAGACATGCAAACTGGCTAATTCGCATCGTTAAGTCTCTCGACGACCTATGCAGTACAATCGCCCTTTCGAATCTCTGCATTGGGATCTTATACACTTCGAACCATCCTTAGGCAAAACGACCTACCTATCTCACTCTGTCGATCCTATCACTAAATACCAACTAGCGGAAGATCTATCTACTAAGGCAGATTCAACACAATCTCTCTGCGAACAGATCGATTTCATCAACAACCAATTCAACCTACGCGTGCTTACTATCCATTCAGATGACGAGAGATCTCTATCTGAATTCTTCGATCAAGAAGCATAATCACGTGGTATCAACCTAGAAACCACACCGCTCTACCAACCTGACCAAAACGGCTACGCTGAGCGTTATGGCGCATTGATTTCAAAGATGGCTAGGCAGATGATTATCGATTCAAACCTACCAAGCTATCTCTGGCATGAAGCAGCTAGAACTGCCGTCTATATTCAAAACCGCCTACCTCACCGCACACTAGATTGGCAATCCCCACACGAAGCGCTTACTACCTACCTCGGTGAAAACGCACCACATTGGCTACAGGCAAAGCCAGATCTCTCACATATTCGAATCTTTGGATGTAAAGCTTATGTACGCATTACTAAGCTACCTAGACTAGCTAAGCTAGCACCACGTGCTGCTATTGGCTATCTAGTGGGATATGAAACCTATAACATCTGGCGCATCTGGATACCTACCAAACGACGTGTAATTCGTGCACGAGACGTCCAATTCAACGAGGAAGAATCCTACAATCCTTCGCTACCCAACCAACGCATCCAAATCTATGAGGAAACCAATCTATCTCAACAGATTGATACCCTTGACGAGGAGGAGATCAATCAAATCCTCGAAAATATAGATATCCCATTCAACCTCAACTAACCGGTGCAGCAAGATCTCGGGGGTGGAAGTAGTAGTAGTCCTACTATCAACATCGATCATACTATACCTATACCAACAGACGAGATCCTAACAGACGAAATCCTCGGAGATCAACCAATCACACCACCGCTCGACCCAAAATCAGACGAATCGATAGGATCTAGCGAATCAGAACCAGAGGATATAGTCCCTTTCGTCTTAATTGATAACACTAACTTCGACCCTTCTGGATATGAACCTCTTCATATACCAACTAAACGCCCACGTTCTGACTCTGACACCGATAACGAAAGTGAGAGAAAACGCCCTCACGTATCCCTCATAACCTATATCCAAGCTTTCTTATCCAATCAACATCAACAACCAAAGATTGCGATCTCATTAATTCCTCCGCCACCACCTAGCTACCACCAATTAGCTAGTCATCCTTTCGAAAGCCAATTCCGACAAGCTATGCGAATCGAATTCAATAAGCTTCTGGACATGCATGTATTCGAACCTATCAACAAAGACCTCATCAGCTTTACACACCAATCGAATTGTAAAGGTCTAAACCAATCGGATTGCCCACGCTACCAGCTTATACCAATGAGATGGGTCTTTGCCTATAAATCTGATAAATCAGGATACCTCACACGCTTCAAAGCGCGTCTATGCGTACGCAGAGATACACAGACACCAGACGAACTAGAAGACCCACGTACTAGTACGCTTGCTACTAGGACCTTTCGCACGCTTATAGCAATCATCACGCATTTTGACCTAGAGACCTTTCAGATGGATGCCGTCAACGCTTTCCTAAACAGTGATCTCAAAGAGGAAGTGTACTGCCGATACCCACTAGGACTAGGACGAAAGTCAATGGTCCTACGCCTACATAAGGCAGTATATGGTCTTCGAATCGCTGGTAAGAGATGGGAAGACGACGTGAAAGAGATGCTTCTCTCACTAGGCTTCAAAAGCTGTCCTGAAGACCCTGCGCTTTACACTGATAATCGCATGGTTATTATGGTGTTTGTTGACGATTTCCTGGCCGCCTACCATCGAAGTGAGAGATTACACGCTCACCAGATAAAGCAACTTCTCTCATAGCGCTTTGAGATGAAGGACTGTGGTGAACTTACCTAATTCATCGGTATTCGAATTATACGCGACCGACAGCGACGAAAGACCTGGCTAAACCAATCAGCCTATATTGAGAAGATCGCTGCTAAATTTAACCTCCTAGGCAGGAAACCGCCTAATACACCACTAGTTAGTAATCAACGTCTTGATCCGATCACTAGTCAAATTAACTAATTAACCGTTAAACTATACTAGCAGAAGTGTGGTTCGACCCTTTTCCCTGCTGTGTGGACTAGACCAGACACCGCTTTCGCCAATCAGCTACTAGCTAAATCTCTCACACGCTGTGATGAGAAGCACCTAGCTACTATCGACCATCTGATTTTATACCTATATGGGACTAAAGATCTAGCTATCTGCTTTGGTGGCAGCCAATCAGATAGCTAGATCTTCACTGCTTCGTCCGATGTAAGCTTTGCCGACAATCTTGATAGGAAGTCATCAGAAGGTTTCATCTTCTCATTGTTTGGTGGTCCAATCGAGTGGAAATCTCGTAAGCAGAAGACGATTACCACATCAACCACAGAAGCTGAATTACTAGCTATATCACATGCAGCTAAACAGCTATACTAGATCAAACGTCTCTTCTCATTCATTGAATTCGACACTAACCAACCAGAAGTGTTGAATTGCGACAATAAACAGACCGTCGACCTATTAAATCGCGAGAAATCAGTCTTTCAGACCAAACTTCGTCACGTGGATATCAACCGCCTATGGATTCGTCAAGAGGTACAGGCAAAGCGCCTATCTGTCCAATGGGTCAAAACCACCGATATGCCCGCAGACGGTCTCACCAAGTGCCTACCTAGGCAGAAGCATACTGAATTCATCAGACAACTAGGTATGGAGATACCACCTCCTATCTAGTTATTCTGTTTCTCCTTTCTCTCATTCAGTTCTCACTTTGCTCTCATTCCGCTCTCACATCGAGAACTGAAGGGGTGTGTCAACATGTGGATGTTGTGGGGTCATATGACGAAGGACCCACTCATATAACCCCTCTCTCATCTAGATCTTCTCTATAAGATCTATCGAATTGATCCTCAACGATCTTGCATTGAATTGCATACTCGCATTGAATTGCCTATCTAGGCAGGAGACTATCTAACACTCCAATACTCTATCCTTTCTTATGTGATCTTTTACCATGTTACTAAGATATAAATACTGCTATGTTTCCTAGCTAAATTGAATCAAGTTTATCATCCTTTGTGATCTCTCTTCTAGATCGGTGGTACTCTTCCACAATCGTGGTACTTCTCCTCCTTCATAGAAGTGCGCACGACCGATAGACTCATAACCGTGTATTCAGATACTACGTTGAGTATTTACCCTTATGCACACTATCGTCTTGTGTGTATAACCACGACTTTATGGTTACCGCCTAGAGTCCGACAGAAAGTTTACCTTTTACGACGTAATATTCGCACTAGGCGACCTAGCGCGAAACTCGACTACCTTAAATTAGGACTATTTAAAATAGAAGAAAAAATAGGACTACTTAATTATCGTCTAAAATTACCTAATAGTATATAACGTATCTATACAATATTTTATATCTTATTATTAGAAAAGGTACCTAAGAACGCCGAAATCGCTACTAATATAGAAATAGAAGAAGAAACGGAAAACGAGTACGAGGTCGAACGAATCCTAGAAATAAGTAAAATTAGCGGAAAACCTCACTATCTTATAAAATAGAAAGGGTACGATACCTCGAAAAATATATAGGAACCTATCGAGAATTTAATAGGCTACCACTAGCTAGTTCGACGGTTTTACTAGTAGGAGAATAGGCCCTCGTAGAGGAACCTAATAATAAGGAAGCGTCTAGGTCGACCTAGGAGAAAGACAGGTTATTTAATAACTAAGTTAGAGTAGGATTCTCTAACGTCGCCGTAAGAACTTAGCCTTTAGCTATAGCGGATCGAGAAGTACCGGTCGCGGTACAGATACTCTCTATCTTACGCTCTTTTCGCTCGGACTTAAGGCGTTCACGCTCTAGATACTCGAGCTTCTCCTTATCGCGACACTCTAACTCTTCTAATTTAGTAACTTCGCTATAGTCACGAGTAATAAAGTCGCTAGTACGCTATTTTAATAAACGTTTCTACTTTCGTAAACGTAATAATTTCGCTAAAACAACCTCCTCCTCTTCTTCTAGGGAATTCTAGGCCTAGATAAGGCGCCGCTATTCGGTATTAGAGAAAGTTAGCTCTAGTATCACGCACTTAGCACCGCTAGCAGTTCGAACGTACTCGCTATAACGGTCGGTCGAGATAGACTGAATATAGGACTTATAAAGATAGGCACAACGAGTATAAGGAATAACCGAACGATATCCTTCGTTCTCTATCTTCTACTAAAGTTTTACTTTCGTGATCGAAGCCTTAGACGATATAGTTAAAGGGGGAAGTTAGATAGAAAAAACAAATAGGAAAGGAAGAACTTACGGATATAGGGGAAGCGCTACTTAAAAGATCTTTAAGGACAAAGATTTACGGAAGGAGGGGATAATATTACGAAGTCCTTAGGCGTAACACGCTAATACGGGGGGAAGGAACACTAATACCTAATTAACTTAGATTAGTTAGCACGAGAAGCATACTAACGAGTTAGTAACTTATAACGAAAGATAGTCGTCACGTTACGGAAGACTAGGGGATCACGTGACAATAATAAGGAACGTTATATCCACGATATAACGTAACTTATCTATGATATTATCAAAAACTATCCACGATATAACTAGGACTACTCGTAATAGTCCTAACCCCCTAACAAGAGGTCACGAGGAACTAGATATATAAGGACACTCTTTTACCATTATATATTTAGTTCTTCGCGATCAATCATATATTATTACTTAGTTACTACCTTTAGTACTTTACACTTCACAGTTCACCTTTAAGATAACCTAACCTACAAGTAGGGGATTCACTCAGTAGTAACACTTAGTGATTAACTTACTTAGCGCGCACTTCTAGCACGTTCTGCAAGATACGTAACAGGATCTATCCCGCAGTAAGGCCTCGCGAGGCAACGGTACGATTAAGAGATACTCTTGGAATCCGAAGTCAGGATTAAGGCAAGTATAACCCGACGAGCAACCTAACTTCATAGTGACCAGTCGGCTACGCGTAACACTTACTAATTTCCCCCGGGGTTAGCGAAGGCTTTATACTAGTCACGTTAGTAGGAACCCCGCGAAAGACCACGCCCTAGATAGGAATCTATATAGTTATACTAGGACTAAAGATCTCTAACTATCTAGTATTCGTATACTTTCTAAGTACCTCTACCGAAGTAGTAGTACTTATATATAGGGGTATATCGCTAGACGGTAGTTTCCTAGCTACTACCACGCGTATAGCGGCTAACACTAACGATAGGGCCCTAAGGGTACTAGCTACTACCCTCTTATTAACCTATTAAATAATATCCTTTTCGCTTATATCCCTATAGCGAAATCGCTTACGAGATCCTTAGTCGGTAATCTTTATAATTACCTAACGGTCTTCTTATAATTTAACCTCGTTAACGCCCGGTAAAGATAAGTGTCGGACTCTAGGCGGTAACCATAAGGTCGTGGTTATATACACAAGAAGATAGTGTACATAAAGGTAGGTAAATACTTAATATAGTGTCTGAATACACGGTTATAAGTCTATCGGTCGTACGTACTTCTTATAAAGAAGAAGAAGCACCACGATTGTGGAAGAGTACTACCGATCTAGAAGAGAGATCAAAAGGGATAATAAACTTAATTTAATTTAACTAGGAAACATAGTAGTATTTATATTATAAGAAACGTAGTAAAAGGTTATATAATAAATTAATAGAATTAGAGTGTTAAGAGTCTCTTACTTAGGTAGGTAATTATATACGAGATCGTTAAGGATTAATCTATTAGATCTTTATAGAAGAAGATCTATATATAGAGAGGGGTTATATAAGTAGGTCCTTCGTTATATAACCCTATAATATCTATATATTAATATACCCCCTTAGTTCTCGATATAAGAGTAGAATGAGAGTAAAGTAAGAACTAAATAAGAGAAAAGAGAAATAGAATAACTAGATAGGAGATAGTATCTCTATACCTAGTTATCTAATAAAATCGTTATGTTTCTGCCTAGGTAGGTATTTAGTAAGACCGTCTGCGGGTATATCGGTGGTTTTGACCTATTAGATAGATAGGTGCTTTACCTATATCTCTTAACGAATCTATAGGCGGTTAATATCTACGTAACGAAGTTTAGTCTGAAATACTAATTTCTCGCGATTTAATAGGTTAACGGTTTACTTATTATCGTAATTTAATATTTCTTACTATTTAGTGTTAAATTCGATAAATTCGAATAGGCGTTTAACCTAGTATAGCTACTTAGCTACGTATAAGATAGCTAGTAATTTAGCTTCTATAGTAGATATAGTTATCGTCTTCTGCCTACGAGATTTCTACTCGATTAGACTACTAAATAATAAGAAGATAAAACCTTCTAATAACTTCCTATTAAGATAATCGGTAAAGCTTATATCGGACGAAGTAGTGAAGATCTAGTAATCTAATTAGCTAGTACTAAAGTAGATAGCTAGATCTTTCGTCCTATATAGGTAGGAAATTAGGTAGTTAATAGTAGCTAGGTATTTCTTATTATAGCGTGTAAGAGATTTAGCTAGTAGCTAATTAGCGAAAGCGGTGTTTAGTCTAGTCTATACGGTAGGGAAAAGGGTCGAACTATACTTCTACTAGTATAGTTTAACGGTTAATTAGTCGATTTAACTAGAAATAATAGGGTTAAGATATTAATTACTAACTAGTAGTGTGTTAGGCGGTTTCCTACCTAGGAGGTTAAATTTAGTAGTAATCTTTTTAATATAGGCTAATTAGTTTAGCTAGGTCTTTCGCTCCTATCGGTTTCTAATAATTCGAATACTAATAAATTATATAAGTTCGCTATAGTTCTTTATCTTAAAGCGTTATAAGAGAAGTTACTTTATCTAGTAAGCGTATAATCTCTTACTTCGGTAGTAGGCGGCTAGGAAATCGTTAATAAACACTATAATAACTATACGATTATTAGTGTAAAGCGTAGAGTCTTTAGGATAGCTTTTAAAGCCTAGTGAGAGAAGTATCTCTTTTACGTCGTCTTCCTATTTCTTACTAGCGATTTAAAGACTATATACTACCTTATATAGGCGTAGGACTATTAACTTTCGTCCTAGTCCTAGTAGGTATCGGTAGTATACTTCCTCTTTAAGATCACTATTTAGGAAAGCGTTAATAGTATCTATCTAAAAGATCTCTAGGTTAAAATACGTGATAATTACTATAAGCGTACGAAAGGTCCTAGTAGTAAGCGTACTAGTGCGTAGGTCTTAGTCGTTAGGGGTCTACGTGTCTCTACGTACGTATAGGCGTACTTTAAAACGTGTAAGATATCCTGATTCGTTAGATTTATAGGTAAAGACCTATCTTATTAGTATAAGCTAGTAGCGTAGGTAATCTAATTAGGTAAGGTCTTTATAATTCGATTAGTAAGTAGTTCTAACGAATTTAGTGTTAATAGGTTCGAATATATATATATCTAGAAGCTTATTAAATTCGATTCGTATAGCTTATCGGAATTAGCTTTTAAAAGGATAACTAGCTAATTAGTGGTAGCTAGGTAGTAGTGATAGAATTAATAAGATCGTAATCTTTAGTTATTAGTATTAATTAGATAAGAAAGCTTAGAGATAGGTTATAAGGGATAAGTAAGGGCGTTTTCTCTTACTTTCGTCGTCGGTTAAATCGGAATCTAATCGTGGGCGTTTAGTTAGTATATTAAGAGGTTTATATCTAGAAGGGTCGAAGTTTATATTATTAATTAAGACGAAAGGGACTATATTCTCTAGTTCTGATTCGCTAGATCTTATCGATTCGTCCGATTTCGGTTTAAGCGGCGGTGTGATTAGTTAATCTCTAAGGATTTCGTCTATTAGTATAGGTATAGTATAATCGAAAGTAGTACTACTATTATCCCCGAGATCTTACTATACCGGTTAGTTAAGGTTAAATAGGATATCTATATCCTTAAGGATTTAATTAATCTCTTCGTCGTTAAGGGTATTAATCTGTTAAGATAGATTAGTTTCCTTATAGATTTAGATACGTTAATTAGGTAGCGAAGGATTATAGGATTCTTCCTCGTTAAATTAGACGTCTCGTGCGCGAATTATACGTTATTTAGTAGGTATCTAGATACGCTAGATATTATAGGTTTTATAACCTACTAGATAGCTAATAGTAGCACGTGGTACTAGCTTAGCTAGTCTAGGTAGCTTAGTAATATATATATAAGCTTTATATCTAAAGATTCGAATATATAAGAGATCTAGCTTTACCTATAGCTAATATAGTGCGTTATTACTAAGGTAGGTAGTAAGCGCTTCGTGTAGGGATTACTAATTTAGGGTATAGTAAGGTAGGCGGTTTTAAATATAGACGGTAGTTCTAGCTACTTTATACTAGAGATAGCTTAGTAGGTATAAATCGATAATTATCTACCTAGCTATCTTTAAAATAAATACGCTATAACGCTAAGTATAGCTATTTTAGTTAGGTTAGTAGGGTAGTGTGGTTTCTAGGTAGATACTACGTAATTATACTTCTTAATCGAAGAATTTAGATAGAGATCTTTCGTTATCTAAATAGATAGTAAATACGCGTAGATTAAATTAGTTATTAATAAAATCGATCTAGTCGTAGAGAGATTATATTAAATCTATCTTAGTAGATAGATCTTCCGCTAGTTAGTATTTAGTGATAGGATCTATAGAGTAAGATAGGTAGATCGTTTTACCTAAAGATAGTTCGAAGTATATAAGATCCTAATATAGAGATTCGAAAGGGCGATTATACTATATAGGTAGTTAAGAGATTTAACGATATAAATTCGCTAGTTTATATATTTTGTAGTAGTTAATAGGCGAAGATATATCTTTAATAGTAATACTAGATAAGTACTCTAGTAGATACGATAAGACGTCCTTACTAATATATCCTAGTCGTCTATATTATAGGTCGATTATCCTATCTAGCTATTTCTTAGTATATAAAGATAGGGTAACCTTACTAAATTACTTAGTAATAGGTATAACTTAATCGTATAAGATAGAAGTAAGAGATAAGTAAGAGCTAGATAAAATATAAGTATACTTAGTAGTATATCGGTTAGTAGTTAAATCGTCCTATCGAATTAGGTAGATACCTAATTTCGTGTTAAGCTTATAGATAGGTATTCCGTCCTTCTCTTCTAGCAGGTAATCCTTATTATTTAGATAGAGGCCTACGCTAGTAGCTCTTTCTATAGAGATTAGGTTAATATAGAATCTAGGATAATAGGTAACTTATTTTAAAGGGAAAGTAGTTCTATTAAGAGATTCTAATAGTTTAATAGATAGTTCGCTATAACTAAGGATAGTAGTTTCGGTATTTCTAACTATAATAGAGGATATAACGGGCCTATAGTTTAATAATAAGTCCCTATTATTCGTGATATAGATTAATGCTTCGGTATTATAGTACTAGGTATTATTCTTCTTAGTAGGAATCCTAATTATACTTATCGTAACACTATCTTCCTCTCGAAATAGAGTCTCGATCTATTATTTTAGTATATAGATAGAGAAAGCGTCTCTAGTAGTTAAATTAGTCGAATTAGTCGAATTAGTTAAATTAGTCGAATTAGTTAAACTAGTTAAATTAGTCGAATTAGTTAAATTAGCTAGTTAGTAACGTCGAATTATACGTTAATAGGCTATCTTAAATCCTCTAGATTTATTATATTATTTTTTAAATCGCTCTTAGACCTCTAGGTTAGGTTACTATCCTCTAGGTCTTACCTTAGGATTTATATAACGATATATCTTAAAATCGTGGTTACTAGAGTTAGGTATACCCCTATAAGGATACTTTCTTCTTCTAGTTAATTATATAGGTCCTTCTTTGTCTAATTCGTTAGGTTAACGTCCTTAGTAGGTTATATAGGTAATAGATCGTCTTCTACTACTACTAATTAGCGTGGTAGGTAGTTAGTACTAGTTAACGAATTAATTAACTAGTTCGGTTAGGGTAGGTTTCTTTAGACCCTATAGGATTGTATTATACTAGAAGGTATAGAATCCTTAGTCGCTAGGTTAAATTATCTCTAAGAAATCGTATACTAGAGATAGATAGTCTTAGAAGTAGATAATTACTACTTTCTCGCCTTCCGATTAGCTAATTAGCTACTTCTAACCCTATATAGATAGTTAAGATAATTTAGTTAGTAGAGCTTATTACTTTAGCTTATCCTAATTACGTAGAATTTAATAATTCTTTAATTAGTCGGATAGGGCGAAGGTAGTACGTAGTTTTACTATAGCTTCGTATACTAATAGGCTATTAACGATTTAACGTCCTTCTAGTGTAAGTAAGGATTAGATACCTTACTTAAGAGATTCGATAGATCGAAGATATTAAAGGTAGTCTAATCTTAATGATTCGTATTCACTTAGTAGTATCTTATAGATAGCTAATTAGTTAGATATAAAGTCGATAAGCCTAAGTAGCTATTTAGGAAGATTAGATATATATATATTAGTAGGGTTTCTGATTATATTAGATATCTATAGTTTAATTAGTTCCTAAGGCGGGGTAGACGGAGTGGCTTAGTCCGGATTAGCGTATTTCTATAGATCGTGTGCGATTATATAGTCTTTAACCGTAGTAATCTAGGGAACCTAGTGTACGTGAGATTTTAATAGGTAGTTAAGCTAGGTAGCTTATAGAGTAGTTAAATCTATCACTTCTATATAGGAAGTAAATCGAGAGTGAGAGTAAAGTAAGAGAAGATTAAATTAAATTAGTTAAATAGTTAGAGCAGAGGCGTTAGGCTTATAACTATCGGACTCTAGGCAGTAACCATAAAGTCGTGGTTATATATATAAGACGATAGTATATATAAAGATTGGTAAATACTTAATAGTGTCTGAATACACGGTTATGAGTCTATCGGTCGTGCGTACTTCTTATAAAGAAGAAGAAGTACCACGATTATGGAAGAGTACCACCGATCTAGAAGAGAGATCAAAAGGGATAATAAACTTGATTTAATTTAACTAGGAAATATAGTAGTATTTATATCACAAGAAACATAGCAAAAGGTCACATGATAAATCAACAGAATCAGAGTGTTAAGAGTCTCTTGCTTAGGTAGGTAATTATATGCGAGATCGTTGAGGATCAATCTGTGAGATCTTTATAGAAGAAGATCTATATGTAGAGAGGGGTTATATGAGTGGGTCCTTCGTCATGTGACCCCACAACATCTATATGTTGACAATAAGCTATTAGACTAGTTAACTAGTAATATAGGCGTACTGGAGGTCCCTTTTTACTATATAGTTATACGTGGAGATTGCTAGAAGGCGATAGAATTAGTAGATTAGGTAGTCGTGGTTAATACGGTAGAGATAGTCTTTTTAAGACCGTCGAGTCGCTTATAGATTATATCGAGGGCTATAAGTACTTTATTTATACTCTCGGTGTCGCCCTTTTAGGCCTTCTAGGCGAATTTCTTAATATTCTTAATAAATCCACGTACGAATCTATCGACTTTATAGTTATTATACTTAATATAGTCTAAAACTAACTAGGTAGTTTTTGCGATATCGTCTATATTAGTTAGATCACGCTTATTCTATTTATTATAGTCGCGTGTCTATCCGCGTTCTCCTAAATTAAGAGGTCTTAGCACGGAATTTGTACCGTGGAAACCTCGATTCTGGGGTAGCGGAATGCTATTCGGGCTCGCCACCAGCGCCATTGCGGTCGGCCCCGGTCAAAACCGGTATTGATCGGTAGCGCGTGAAGTTAGATATAATTTGAACGTATCCATAAGGCTGCACAAGCCCTGGATCTCGAGATAGACCAAGAAATCGATTTCGCCAAGAGATAGTCGTTTTTGGCAACTTTAGTTAGCTAGTTTCTGCTACCATCTTGCTTCTGTGTCTGCCGCTAGAAAGGCAAGATGACAAATCCCCGCATAACACCTGTAAATAAAGGAAGTTAGATCGGGTCTATGAATATTGATTGATTGATTGATTGAGCGGTCTTTTGAATACGGGGGATCGGCAGGCCGCTCTACTATGTGCGCCGCAGACCTATCTATTTTTAGGGGCCGTGTTATATCAGGAACACGAGCTTTCGGCCACGTTTAGAGGTCGAAAGGAGGATTGGTGAAGTGCTTCGGCGAGTGTACAGGTAGATAGAGGATGATCCTGGGACGATCTTAGTTATTTTTTTTAGTAGAGATAGATCGTACCTAAGTTCCCTAGGATTTCTACCTACACTCCAAAATCTACCCTAGTCACAGTGTTCACAGGGCGGGCTCTCCGACAAGAAGACAAGAAGATAGCCTCAACTTTTGCTTTCAAAATCTATGGAAGAGATAATTTAATAATTTATGTCCCTGACTACCATATTCCTTGTCGTCATCAATCCTGGGCTTCTTCAAGATCCTCAAGAGCATCCCCGGTTTTCGCATGCCTAGTGCCGCATCTCGAATTTGTATACGAGATGAAACTTTGTAAAATCCCACCTTGGGGCCAAAATTGGCCCACTAGTCACCGGATAACCCTCTTAAATTCTTGAGTATGAATACGAATAGGGTGTTAGCTTCTGGATACGATGCAAAAATAGGGTCGCGGCTTGGATTTAGCTTGGCTCGATTCAAGCATTACGATGATCGTCACTCTGATGCTTGTCATCAGCCTCCAAAATGCAGAATGAAACCTCGTTGGGTTAGTACGAATTTTGTTTGACGGCCAGGAAGATCTATCGTTGAATGAATTCAATTTCATTTACAGACCATCGATAAGTATAAAGTGGACAGATAATTCCCTTGATGGTTGATCTTCATTCCATCATAAACGACTATAATCTTCTACTTCTCCTTTGGCTAGGCAAAATAACAACAGTCTCTCCTTCCAATTCTCTATTCTAAAGGCCTTCCTTCTCCCTAATCTACTTTCATCATGTACTTCTCCGCCGTTGCTTTGTCCGCTGCCATCGCTCTGCCCCTGGTCAGCGCCTACCCCGTCAAGACCGATAGCCTTCACTGCCGCTCTGGTCCTGGCACCAGCTACAGCATCGTGAAGTCCTACGCTAAGGGTACCGAGCTTAGCATTTCCTGCCAAACCCCTGGCACCGACGTCGACGGAGACTCCCTCTGGGATAAGACTTCCGACGGCTGCTACGTGACCGACTACTACGTCCTGACTGGCACCAGTAACTATGTTGCCCAGCGCTGCAGTAGCTCTGGGGGTGGTGGTAGCAGCGCCAGCGGCTCTGGTGTTGACGAGGCAGCCCTTGAACTGATCGGTTCTTTGGAAGGCTGGGATGCCAACTACTACACCATCAATGGTCACAAGACCATCGGTAAGATTTTGCACACACGGAAGAATGAAAGCAGACATCAAACTAACTTCCTATCCAGGTTACGGCCATGACTGCGTTGAGAAGAGCTGCGCCGGCATCAACCCACCCCTCACCAAGGCTCAGGGTCTTGCCCTCCTGAAGACCGACATCGTCGGCTTCGAGGAGTGTGTTTGCAAGCTTCCCAATGCTAAGGACCTTAACGCTAACCAGTACGGTGCTCTGGTCAGCTTCGCTTACAACTCTGGTTGCGGTGGTGTTGCCAACTACTGGCGTGGCGCTATGTCCGAGAAGAACTTCAACGGTATCTGCGAGGCTCTTCCTCATACTAACACTCTGAATGGCGAACTTGACAACCGCCGTCAGCAGGAGGGAGGGTTCTGCTCCCGTGCTACTACTCAGAAGTCTGGCTGCTAAATAGGAGCCACGAGTAGCATTCCGCTCTCTCTCCCCCATTTCTTTTCCCCAGCTAGGAGTCTCCAAGAATAATTATTTTCAGGATTGCCAGGTTTGGGGTCTTCCCTTTGTTGGACGTGTGATTACCTTTTGTGTCTTGATTCGACTCAGACTTTGTTTCTATCTTTGTATTGTGTGATATATTGACCCTCTTCATTGCTTTTCTTTTGGCTATCATTTGAATAGAAACTTTAAGTATACTTCATTCTCGAAATTTCTGGGCCCGATATAGTAATTAATTTCTAAGCAAAAAATCGCGTAGTTGCGTATTATTCTTTCCTATATGGATATACTAGTATCGATGTAACCCTTATCCCGAAATGGCTTGTGTGATGAAACACCTACTAGGTACTTGCACATTCTAGCACCCCTCACTCTTCCTAAGAGTAACAAGAAAAGTAACCTTTAAGTTCTTATTCGATACGTCGTGCCAAATGAAGAATATAAACCGTTAAATAAGCGGATTACGGGACGACACGCACTACTACAAAATCCCCTGTTTACTACTATAACGCCAAGATCATCCAAAAAATGTCCGAGATGGATAAAAATTCAGCCTTAGAGCATTTAGTTTACCTATTTACCTATGTTATTTAATTACGTTACCTAAGTATATACCAATTTTGGCGGAGTTCTTGATAGCAGAAAGGTACATAGAGTGATGTTTCGTCAGTCTTCGTCCGCCTAGTGATGATATAATATTATGCTGCCGGCTAAATAATCTTACTATTTCCTGCATTAACTACATGAATTAAATAGTTCTTAGGACACAGATAGAGGCTTATGATAGAACTCAAATTGATTTTATACTAAAGTCACTCTAATGGTAGGTTATAGACCAGTCAAGTTCACACCAAGAGCGGAAGAATGGACGGTAGAGCGAGGGTAGACGAAGACTTATGGAACACCACTATAAAACCAAAATACCGATAACGTGAATATACAGGTTAATTAGGTTATGAACAATGGCACTTATCGGACGTCGTACACTTAGGCCATGAGCGGCATATAGATTATAGTCCAGTAAAACAAGATAGCAGTCTCCCATTATATCAGACCTTTGTATAATATATAGATAAAGTCAGGCTATTATTAGGTCTATGAGATTTGACCAAGAATGATCATTATTGATTAGGTAGATCGTTTATAATGAGTACAGATATCCGAGTTATAAGAAAAACGTGGCCTTTCCGACCTAATCGGGTTAGGCGGTGTTGTTGACGATAACGATAAGAATTCCCCCATAGATCGTCATTATTGACAGTATTCCTGTGTTGCCAACCTCACCCCGGACCTACTCTTTCTCCTGGCTCAATCCCCACCACAATGGTAGGTCTTGCTCTTTCCATGGCTCTCGCAAGCCGATTAATCTAATTCATCCAGGCTCAAACCCCTCAACAACGCCGTGCAAACGAAAGGTTTGCGAAGAATGAAGCTGCTAAGCGCGGAAAAGGGCCATCCGTCTCTAAGCCTAAACAACAGAACAAGTCGCCCATTTCCACCAGCTGGGTTGGTATGTAGCGAGCTAGCTCATTATCCCCAAGTTGAGCCACCAAGCTGATCTAAAAATCTCCAGTGATCCTGGCCTTCGTTGTGTGCGGTGGCCTCATTCTTGAGCTCTTCAGAATCGTCCCCGAGATCTGGAATACCGTGGCCTCGATGCTCTCCCGAATCACCGGGTAGAGGAAATTCATTACCTCCACCAACCCTCTCCACCCTCCCTTCGAAGATACCCTGGGAATCTCGACTTCGACCTCGTGTCCGTACTGGACACCCAATACCAATACACTCCCATCGCGACCGGGCGTGGCTACGGCCCCGGTACTGCTTGGACGAGCCCCCCAATCCCTGGGCCCCTTCACTGTACTATACTCCTACCAACGATCAGATATCGCATTGATAAACCGCAATGCCAGAGAAAATACCTTGGTTTGCTGCCCTCAAGTATGGTATTCTATGGACGAAGTTGTAGATCGCTATGATCTGCCTTGTAAAACTTGTAGATAATCTTCTAACCCTCCGATCGCTGCGTACAAGAAAGATGCGAAGAGACTGCTAGGCGAGAGATCCTGAGGGTTTACCTGCAAGCTCTTCTGGATCTGTTCGCGGCTCTTTCTGTGTTTTCTCTTTCTTCTCTTTCTTCTCCTTCCGCTTCTTCTTCTTCGCCTCTTCTGGTTGAGAGGAACCATCACCCAGGGTAACCTCCTGGGTCGACGAGGATGCGCGCTTCTTCTTTCCTTTCTTCTTCTTGATCAGAGTTCCCTCGGTGGGAATCCCATCCAGTTCAATTCGCTCCGAGGCCCGTTGCATGCGTAAACGCATCTGCTCCACATTTCGCATCGCCTTCTTCATCTCCACGTCGCCCTCATCCTCCGCCGAGATGGCTCCTGGCCCGTCGTTGCTTGCCATTGACAGATGCCCGAGCCCACTAGAGTCCACCTGTAGTAGTGAACGCTTAGCGACAGCGGAACCACCGACCTGTCCTGGAACCAGGTAATCGCGGGACGGGATCTCCTCGCTTCCGAATGTCTCATCAGCCGCAACTTCCATTTTTTTGTATCGACCTTGGCGGGGGTTAGAAACATCCCGCTCTACACGGTCGGGTTGACCAGAGTCCAACTTCAAGTCAACGATGGGGATAGCATCGATGTCTAACACGTCAGCGTTGGCCTCGTTGCCGAAAACGGGGGTTGATGTGCCCGAATGGCTATCCAGGGAGGCGATGTAAAATGGATCATCTTTGTAGCGTTCTTTGCGCTCAAGTTTTCGCCTTTCCATTGTACCAGGGGACTCCGTTGGGCCCCGCAGAACATTTTGGTATGAACTATCCGGGTGCATCTCAATAGAAGCGATACCAGGAAATGACTTGGCGGGGGGTGAAATGAGGTCAGGGATGTAGTAGAAGTCCTGCAGAGAGCCACGCTGGCTTGCTTCGAGTTGAGAGTTGTCCAGAGTATGGAACAGGGTCTGCAGATCATCATTGAATGCTACATCCAGATGCAAAGTTGCAGGCAAGACCACCTTCTTTTGAGCACTGAATGCTACCGGATTGAGTTCCAGACCCATGAAGAGACTGGGAAGGACGGAGGCGAGAAGGGAAGGCATTTCCTGTACATCAGAATGCAGCGCTTCGGCGCTCAAGCGAAGGACCTCCAAGAACTCGATAGCCCGCTCCTGCACGTCCAAGTCTGGATGAGCGGCCAGCGCTTCGAGAAACTCCACGACTCTCGCCAAGAGGAGAGATGTTTCAGTCTTCCACGTCATGCCCAACCCCGCATCTTGATTCACGCGTACAAAGACCTTTGGAATGGCCTGTAAAAATAGCTGAAGTGTCCTCGCAGGCAAGGTGACATTGGATAGGTCGATCAATGACTGAAGAGTCCGACTCGGCGATAAGAGATCATTTGCATATTCGCCCGCGACCCAGGATATAGGGCCTAGGACATCGTTGCCAACGTTTGACCCAGCGGGGAAGAAGGTTGATCGGTTATCGACCAGTAAAAGCGACTCTGCGGCTCTGGTCGCCTCTAACCGTACACCTCTTACACGCACGGCGACGTTGCGGATTTCGGATCCAATTCGGAAGGCAGTGCTCGATTTTGAGAGTGCTGCAGCGTCCTGGCTCGGAGAGTTCTGGTTCCAATACTCATCTCCCTCTGACGGTGGCAGGAGACGGATAAGCTGGACTAAAATGTTGACGTACCACTCAAAATCCACAACCTCCGAGTAGTTGTTTTGCGAGCAGATGTCCAGGATGCGATGAACAACCTCACTTCGGTAGTCGTTTGGTAAGGCGACCGCAGTGCTCGTACTAACTTCTGACGTCTTTGACTCTTCTGGGTCCTCGGTCTCAGGGTGGACGGACGAGCCAATCTCGAGCTCAGGTGCATTTCCCGGGGAGGACAGCGTAGCCAATCGGAGCTGATCAAGCAGGCGTTCTACCACCACCTGCAGAGTCTCACTTGTCACCATACCAGCAGCAAGCTCCAGTGCCTGCAGCCGAATGGAAATGTCCGGGTCGTCCAAACAGTCCATAATCACATCCTGCTGCATTGACACCAACGTAGGGTGTGTGGTTACAATACGGTTCAATGCCAGAAGAGCGACATATTTCACTTTTGTTCGAGATTATCAGCGGGGGCACTAATAAAACAAAACAAACCATTCATTGGGGGTTGGGGGGTCTTACGATTAGGATCAGAGTCGATGACGATCATTCCTCTGAGTTTCCCAACACAAAGAGTTGCAACGTCATCTCTTTCCTGAAGATTGTCCTCTCCATCAAGAATTCCTCCTTGAATTATCCCATTGATACACTCATAGAGCAGGGACATTGCTGATGTGGTCTGAATTATGTTGACCAACGGGCGTAGCAGTTTTCGGGTCAGCCTTGGCTCCAAAGGTGTCAAAGTGGCAAACTGAACAAATTAGCAATTCCATGTCAAGGAGGAAAGCAATGAAGAGACTGACAAGCTTAATAATTTTAATAGCCATCCAATTATTGCCGCTGTCGACGAGAAGCTCGAAGAACCTCGGTGCGAGTGGTAGGAAATCATGAGGTCGCCGCCATCCTAATTCACAGACAACATTAATAGCAGCTGTCGTCACACTGCTATCTTCTTGGTCATCCATCAACCGATCTTGGATTTTGGGCCATCCTAGCTTGAGCGCTTCTGGGTATACCAACGCAAGGCGGTAGAGGCACACGATTGATTTCTTCCGAACCACTGGGCTTGAATGTGAAAGTCGAGAGAGAATATCAGGCAATAGTGACATGGCCAGTGATGGAGTGATAATGTGAGGCAGAGAAGCCAGCGGTAGTGATAGAGCGGGGATGTTGGGAGATACAATGTCCTAGTCATATTGTTCAGTCCTTGTACAATGGAGAGAGCGTTGAGGAATGATCTTGAGCCGATAGATTTTCGAGCAGATGGTCAGAACAGACCTTCTTTAACATGTTCGTTGCCAACATCAGCACTTCCGTGTCGGGGCGGAAACTCTGTACCGCTCCTAAATATCCCACACGTTTTTGAAGGTATTTCGAAGAGGACATTACTTCTAGGACGTGGAAGGAGGCCCATGACATGTCGTAACCGAACATTTCCAGGTATATCAACTTCAAAAGTGCAGTTGCCTTTTTATCTAATCGAGATTCAGCATGCGAAGCTGACCGGGGGAATCCAATATGGAGCGCCTACCCATGTCCTGGGATTTGATCTCCGCTTTGCACTCGCGAAGGCAGCTTTGGACATATTCATCCTCTCCACCTTTGTGGGTTCGAAGACCCTTGATCAGGTCATAGAGGGATTTTTCGAACCTAGGCCATCGGGATGGATCCGTCAGTTTAGTGGCCACAGCTATCTTGGGGGGGGGGTGGTTGTCGGTCTGAAGTACACTCACATTGTGTCTGCCTGTCACCAACTGACAATGCTGTCGAATTCCAAAATGTCAAGATCACCTTTTAAGCAGTTTATCAACCACGCAGCATAGTCTGTACAGCCTGCACGATGCACCGCGTGGTCCTGATCGTCCCGAAAGCTGAGCTCCGAATGCGCCGCAATGCCGAGTTTACGTGGGGAGCTAGGCGGGCGGACCGATAAGGATCACGGGACCTCGTATCTTAATCTCCGGGGGTGAAGGTGAGGTCTCCACCATCTTGCCGTTGCAGGTCATCATCTTCTCAAACACGTAGCCTTTTGCGCGGTGAGTGCATTGCTTCAAAATTCTGCTTGCACTCCTTTCAAGTTGATTTTACAAGGTAAACTGCCTTCCCACATTCTCCTCAATTGGCTTTCGTCGTTCTGGATCTGCCTGCAAAGGCCCTCTCCCCCTTTAAGACTGACCCTAACTGATTTGATTCCTTCCAGCTTTATCTCCCCGCCACCAGTCTTCCAAGTGACATCGGACACACTATGGGTGGTCTCATAGATGCAGAAGTCAATGGGTCTGATGTGCTCTCTGCTCTTCGACTCTCTCAACAGGCCCCGGCAATTCTCGGACATGGCCCAGCACTAAACACGCACTCGGGTTCGTCCAAGGCCTCACGGGACACGGCCGAGGAGTATGGCCGGATTGAACAGCTTTTTCTTGCATGCCTGCAAACTGGAGACGATAAATCTGCACAAGTATGTCTTGATCGGTTGAGTCACCGCTTTGGTCCCTCAAACGAGAGAGTCATGGGGCTGCGTGGCTTGTACCAAGAGGCTATTGCGAAAGACCAAGCGGCTCTAGAGAAATGTCTGGCAGAATACGAGACGATCCTCTCGGAGAACCCTGTCAATGTGGTTGGTGATCCATTCTTTTCCTCTTTCTTTTGTTCTGGCTGCCCTCATGGGGGTAGGCAGTTGTCGCATGATCTCGACTAACCACGTTTCTGTCCATGTGCAGCCCATCATGAAACGCCGAGTCGCTCTGCTTCGTTCCCTTCAGCGGCCCTCCGATGCCATTTCCGCTCTCATTCAGCTTCTCGATGCCATCCCCACTGATGCCGAGGCTTGGGGTGAGCTAGCCGATCTATATCAATCCCAAGGACTGGGCTCGCAGGCAATCTTCAGCTTAGAGGAGGCACTGTTGATCGCCCCAAATTCTTGGAATGTATGGCTTGTTCCAATCACAGTCGACTGAATCCCCGCCGGTTCATATAACTGACCTCTTACAGATTCATGCCCGGCTGGGCGAATTGCTCTACGTCTGCTCCTCCGCCTCTTCCGAGGGGGACCCAGCTCGACTTGCTGGCAAGTCGGTGCAACATTTCTGCCGGAGTATTGAACTCTGCGATGATTATCTGCGGGGCTTCTATGGACTGGTCTTGGTATGTTCACCCCTATGAGAACTGACCATGTTTTTCAAGGGTATCATCTACTGACTAGATCGTAGGCCACCTCCCGCATGCTTGATCAAAAGTATGCCCCCGAAAGTCCCTCCGACCCGGCCGTTCCATCCCGGAAAACAATCCAGCAACTGCAGACATTTGCACTTGGGCGGCTTGAACATATTGTTCAGTCCCGCTCGGTGGACGATCAACATTGGGCATCCAGTCGGAGTGAATTAATTGCGGCCAAGGAGCTGCTGAATCGCTTTGCGTCGCCCAAATGATGATCGACCGTTATTACTATGCTTTTCTTCGGATACCCTAATCAAACCTTATCAACACATTTCTCATTACGAGGATATCAAGGATGTCTCTTTGTCTCTCTTCCTGTAACATTTTAAAATATACTCTAGGCTTGGGATCTCCGCGAGGGCAACACGACTGGTATGACGTACGTGGTGGTGGCTGTACTCTGCGGGCAGGATTGTTGCTTCGTTGCTGACGATGAGCTGCCCAATGCTATTCATGTGGTCAACTGTGTTCCAATTTCGGTGGTGGATGACATGGGAATTCTACAGGATCGCCCTCGATAGGCATGGTTGCATTTATGAGCAGGGATTGTCCGTTGAATGGCCGTTTGTGGTATCTTGATGCCATCTCTGGGGGTACCATGGCTCTTTGAGACTTTGAAGAGTTTTATTCGCCCAAAGGAAAATGACAGGCGACTGATTTTGAACCAGTCTGTATGTTAGGAGGGTCCTTTAGTACATCCGTCAAAAAGACCTATAAGGAGTTGACCCGACGGGCCACGCTGAGGCTCAGCTCCTCTCTAATTCTTTTGGCGCCAAGCTTTGATAGGGTGGCCTTCCTACCGTTTGATGTGTACCCAATGGAGCCTGGATGGACGGAGATCGGGCTCGTTGGATGCAAACTGAGTCAGATTGGTGGTTGCACGATCGAGATTTGGTGAGATAGGAGTATCATCTATTATGTACTTGAGTATTTATCCTAGACTAGTAGATCATGATATATAGGCTGGACAAACAACGGTAGTATATACTATAGATATACTGTACTCCAATTTAGGATCGCGTCGCTATCCGTTGTCCGAGTGCGAAGATCGGGGCTGGTGTGATTGGGCACAAGCATCGGGCAGCAGATCGACAAGGATCTAGCCGATCCACTCCTACTCAGGCGGCTGAGTTGACCCAATCCCAAATGGAGGAGAAATGGTCTTCCCCATGAGTCAGAGAACCAGACTCTCTTTCTCCGTCTCTCCAGAGCCTCTCTAGTGCTGACTCTCGAGAGAAGAATATGTAGGTTGATACCTAACGAAGCTCTGGTAGGGTCGACATAGGGCGGGCACAGGGGAACATCTGGTGGCGTCTCGATCCTAGAGCCTACGCTACGCGCCTTGCAGACTGGTTCGGATTCTAGACTGGGACTTAAGTTGCAGGGATCCCTTTGACGTGTCGGTAGATTCTTGTGTTACCCTGATATTCCGTACATGGTACTACTGAATATAGTCTCTGAATAAATTATAGTTTGTATGGAGAGTTGTGTTGTAGAGAGTAGTTTACGTATACTACTAGGATGTGTATAGGAGAATTATGCTTTACTGAGTGGTCAATTGACGATACAACATGCCCAATCTTAGGCTCCAATCGTTACACATTCATCGCATTCTTCTTTACATTTCAGGCAGGTATCGTTATTCAACCCAAACACACACCACAAAACCCTCCTTCCATCTCCCGTTTTCTCTTTTCTCCTCCCCTTCTTCTCTTTGCGACTATCGACTACTTACTATATACTACTTCTCCTACTACCTAGGAGTTACTAGTATTATCGTGATTCTGGCTAATCATAAACTAGGCTATCTTTGATATTCTTCTACTTGCCGATACTTTATCCCCCCCCCTTGTCATAAACAAGAATTTTCCTCTTGTTTAACTTTCCAAGAAATCCCATCCCTTGCCCAAAGGACTTATCTTGATCGCCTTCCAACTCCACGCAAGGGGATCCCTAAAAACAAAAGCAAAAAGTCTCCCCAAAAATCCTCCAGGCCTAAAAGCCTTCAAGCCTCAATTCAAGCGGGGCCAGTCAAATGCCAGGTTCCTATTCCCCCCGCGTCCGAACTACTTGATCCTTGTCAACAAAAAAACCCAAAAAGACTAACGAAGAGGAAAAAAAAGTGCCCAACGAGACTTCCCCACCAAAGAAGAAGCAGCCCGTCGCCGCCTGGAAAATCCTCCGCCCTCTCGTCCACCTCCTCCACTTGATCCTCCTCCCCTCTCTTCTTTCTTCCTCCGCCACTTTCCCACCCTAGAATCTTCCTCGCGTCCTGCGAGTCCCGAGAGAGAGAGAGGAAGAGAGGGTAAACCTTTATTCCTTTCCTCAACCCCCCCTCCCCTCTCTCATAGTCACCCTGCAATCTCTCTATGACGTATGTTTACACTTTCTTAACCTTTCTGATCGGCCCCCTCCTTCCCCTCCCTTTTTTTCTCTTCGTCTTTAACATCCCCCCTGGTTCCTCTTCCCACCCTTGTCAAGGAAAACTCTTATATCATAATTTCCCGCCCCCCCCCTTCTCCTCCTCTCCTCACCGCTCGCTCACCTCAGCCTCTGCGCGCGCGAATCATTCGCTGACTCTTTCTTCCTTCTCTTTCCCTTCTCTACAGGCTCAGCATCTCGATTGATCCCCAAGGTCCGCACGGCTCGGATTCTCTGTCGGACGAGGAGGACTCGTCGGGGGTACATGTGAACAGCCATGACTATGATGAGGACTATGATAATGAGTGGGCGCATCTGTCATATCCGGATGAATTGAAACCGTCTGATTCAGCCTCTCGACCAAGGACATCGCACCGTAGCCGCTCGCACCACGGTTCCCGCTCCGCTTCGGGCCGCCCAAACCCAGTGCATCGGCGTATGGTTCCCGAACGCGATCCTCGCGAGTCCTATGGGACTCGCTCCCGCCGACAGCCTTCTCCAGATTCCCCTGACAGCGGGGATTCGGAGGAGTATGCTTATCCTCGCGCCCCTGCAGAACGCCGGTGGCCACAGGCCCCGCCTGCACCACCGGCGGGGTATGCTCCAAGCAACTCATCTGGCCCAACCTTTGGCGCATACCCTCCTGGACATGCCCCTCCTTACCAGCACCAAAATGGCCAGATCCCATCAGATCAACTAGTTTCCCTCCGCCATGCCGCCAACCCTGGCGCTCAACCGTACGGTGCCGGTCACTACCCATACGGCGCACAATTCCAAGCCTCACACGGAGCTGCCGCCATGCATCAGTACTATCCCCACGATCAAATGCACCCTCGTCACCTCTCCCGCCCACCGCCGCAGTCACGAATGGATCCGCATCATCCCTCTCAACCGCCCATGCCACCCCACTTGGCGGGGCACGTCTCGCCGCAATATCCGGGGTCGCCTTTCCATCAAGAATTGATGCATTATTCGCCCCAATTCTACAATTACCGAGACCCGTACTCGATGATTCCCGGCATGGTACCACCATACTTCCAATATTCTCAGGCGCCTCCCCAAACGCAAGCCCCAGAAGCGGCCGCGTCTCCGGCGCCGGCACCAGCGCCAACTCCAGCTCCAGCTCCCGCCCCCGCGCCTGCGCCTGCACCCGAACCCGCACCAGCACCCCCGGCAGATACGGCAAAGGATGAAGCCATTGCGCGACTGGAGAAACTGATTATGGATGAACGCGCGGAGCGTGAGGCCAAGGAAGCCGCGCGCGTAGCTGCGATCGAACGCGAGGCCGCCGAGAAGGCTGCGCGAGAGCAGCAACTCGCCCACGACCGCAAGATTGCCGAGGAAGCGGCTTTCTTGGCCCGCGCAGACGCGGAGAAAAAGGCTGCCGAAGCAGCGGCGGTCGCGAAGGACGAGGCAGAGAAAGCCGCAGCGGCAGCAGCTTCAGAGGCAGCGGCAGCAGCAACTGCAGCGGCCAATGCAGCCGCAACCGCAGCCGCCGCGGAGGCAGCCAATGCCGTGGCTGAAGCAGCAAAGAAGCCTCCCCCAGAGAAAAAGAAGCCCATCAAATTCAAAGACGCCGTGGGAAGAAAGTTCAGTTTCCCCTTTGAGCTGTGTGCTACCTGGCAGGTAAGAGATATCCTCCTTTTTTCCCCCTTTCTTATAACGAGAATGTAACAACTGATCGCTGGGGTTTGCAGGGGATGGAAGATCTGATTAAGCAGGCCTTCCTTCATATTGAAGTGATTGGACCGCATGTTGCAGAAGGGCACTATGACCTTGTAGGTCCCAACGGCGACATCATTCTTCCTCAAGTCTGGGAGACCGTCGTCGAGCCGGATTGGACTATCACCATGCACATGTGGCCCATCCCTGAAAAGCCCAAAGAACCCGACCCTCCAGCTAAGGAGGAGGCACCGGCTGCGGCTGCTCCCGCAAAGGCCGATCCACCTGCACCACCTGCAGAGCCTAAAAAGAAACCTGAAGGCATGTTCCATGATTGTTCACATAAACAGGGGTCGAGAGAGACCCCTCGTTATCATCTACTTAATATACTGACTATCTCTTTTCCATAGCTCCCAAGAAGCCCGTGCGCAAAGGCGACGGAGGTGGATTTGCAAAGTGGATGATGGGTGGCCGGCCCCCTCCCAAGTCAGCCAAGGCCGCAAAGGCAGAGAAGAAGCCCGAACCCGCCCCTCAGTGAGGTGTATATGTTGGATGACTGGGGTGTGGCCCACTTCTCGAGGGCTTCTCCTCTTTCCATTCCCCTAAGATACAAAACCACGCTCGTCCCGCACCATCACTTTACGTTGGTTGGATTGTTGGACCTCTCATCGTTGAGCCTGAAGTTGGGCAGACAGAAAACGGGCATCAAGCCTTGAGAGAGAAACATCGGAGAAAGAGCTGGCCCTCCAAGGACATCAGGCTGTGCTTACCCAGCTGACGGGTTCAACCTTTTGCCTTTTCGAGTTACTCGTCTTTACTCTACTAAGACACATGAGAACTCGTTCTATAGGGCATCCCCAGGCTATGGCTCTTCTTGTTGTAGCCTCTATGGTCTACACGAAAGCCTTACGACCTAATTACTACCCTCCCGTGAACCCTATTACCATTTACTCATCGCTATAACCGAAATTTAAATACCAATGAAAATCTTTGATCTAGATCTCGAACGGTACCTTTTGTAATCTGGCTGGTTGGACTTGTGATGGGCGAAAGTACGGCCTTTTCTTCATTTTTCTAGCTAGACCTGACCCCTAGTCTCGTTATTCCGGTCGCCATTATAGTCTCACATATTGTTCAGCGTAAAGAACATTCCTCATTCATCGTTGAGGAAGTAGAGGCTTCCACCCAATATTCTCTCCTGGAGCGTCCCCAAGGAGATCGCCCGTTTCGGCACTAGATACTCCGGATACTCCCCTTACCCCATCTGGGCTCTGGCGGAAACTCGAACTATTCTGCCAAGTGGCGCTTCGGACCGGGCCAGAACTTGCAGAGGGAATCCGACCGCCTGTCGCCTGAGAGCTCAAGGAGATCGGTTTCCTGGGGACAGCAGGCGGGGACTTTTCAGCGGCAGATTTGTCTGCCACTGGAGACTGCATGTTACTTTTGATTGAACCCGAAGTTCCCCGTCGTGGAGGTGGTAGCGGCTTTCTATCAGCACGAGTCTCGGGACGCTTCTCCGTGAATCTCGAGCTTGGTATCCAGTCAGGCTCATGATCCATGGAAAAGGGATTGGATTTGCGTTGAGGGTTAGGGACAAGTCCCTCTTTGGGTGGTTGCACCGCTGCTTTCGCGGGCACGCCTGTCATACTATAGATCAGTAATGAAATCTAGCGGTAGATGCGAGAATCTAGCACTGTGTTACATACCGTTATCAAGCCACCATTTGCTTCGATCAGAGCTCGCAGGTGGTAAGCCAGGGGCAATGGGACCGGGGGGCAGGATATCCTCGTCGTCCAAGTCCAACAAATTGATAGAGTCGGAAAGAGCATCGCGCTGTTTCTCTTCATATAGCAAGCGCCTGAGGTTCTCTTTGAGTCCAAGGTCGATGACGTCAATCATGCAATCAAACTTGGCATAGACTGGGCGATGATCTGAACATCTTAGATCGGCGGTATGGTACTGCGTCTGTCGCAAGTTGGCTCCTCGCCATAAAATGCGGTCACACCAGGCAGGAATCCGGGATTTATCACTGTAGAGAGATCAGTTAGAGTTTGTACCTCGCGATGAAATGGAAAAAAGGGCCTCTTACGAGGTATCATAAATATCCGTTCCAACGTCGTACTTATAAGTCGGAGGGAACGTGATGAGACCTTCAGAGTAGAATTGGAAAACTCTTCCTGCAACCATGTGTAGATTCAACTATATTCGTTAAGAGAGGGAAGCGAACCACGGACGCAATTATTCCCTTACCTGGTCATTGTCATAGAGCTTGTGGAGATCGCCCTGGGAGATGAGATCGCGTACGATGTGGTTCCCTAGCCCAATTCGGTAATTGAAGTCACCAAGCCAGATGGTAGAGTCATGGTCGGCGATAGTCCGATTCTTTTGGAACCGCAGACCACTGTCAATAGTCTCGTAGTCTCGGTCTCGCTCATCGTCATTCCCGAATCCAGCAGCCAAGTGGGCAGTAACGAAGCAGATACTCGTGTTCGAGAAATCGAAACGGATCGCGCAGCCTCCCTTGTTGCCAGCGATTCCCGAAAGACCAGTCTATCAATCTATTAGCTCCAAACACACGCACGGCCGGCCGTTTCAGGCAATGACATGATAATGAAGTACCTTTTTGACAGCTCCTTCAACATTCTTGATCTCCTTTAGCGCATCTGCTTTCACGTAGATCATCAAGGCAGCGCCTACAAGCTGCCCGCTCCGCAGCAACACATACTTTCCGGTTCCTTTTGCGCTGGTGTGTTGATTCAAACAGCTTTGGACGGCCCTTTCCCAGCCTTTGCGGTTACTTGGATCAGTTGACATGATCTGCTGAGGACTAAGATCAACGATTTCCTGGAACCCAACCGCGAAGATTGTGGGATCTTCCTTGGATTGATCCTCGTCAGGGAAAAGCCATGATGAGAGATCTGCGCCTGGCCCTTCATCACGGCCGTTCACATTGAATGTACCGACCCACATCCGAATATTCTTGCTAGAGGAGTACTCAGCTGCGCGTCGACCAAGATCTTCGGTGACCAAATCGTTCATTGGGTCATAGAGGTGAACCGGGATCTGATTTGCCAGTCGACCTAACAGAAGATCAATCGTCTTTTGTCGCGCTTTATCCGTAAAGTTGTTCACGTAGAGCCTCGTTGCGCTTTTGCGGGCATCCGCCAGCGCTCCTGCAAGAGACATTTTTCCGTGGCGGGTGAAGGATGACTTGAGAGCACCGGTTCCTGCATAGATCTTCGAGAGTGCATCTCCATTATCGGCCCAGAGGGTGGAGTGTCGCATCTGTAGATCTGAAGTAAGTCTTGCACCTTGCTGAGACAAAAAGGTTCCCATAGCCATCGAGCTGATGATTGTTTGAACGAGGTTTGTCCGATCAAGACAATCAAGACAGTTAGTTCGAAAGACACCTTCTTGCTGAAGAAGGATGGACGAAGTGCTGGCCGCATCTTCTCTGTCCACGATAGAGGATGCGCGGTTACTGTCCTCGGATAAGAAGTAGGCAAAGCCGTCCAGAGAATCGGCCAATTCATACTTTATTTGATGGCTTGCTTCATACCCAGCCGGGCCTCGAGTTTCAGCATGGAAGTCATAATCTGTCATTCGCAAGAGAGTTTGGTGGGAGGATTTCGGGAATCCCTCTTTCTGCCTGACCGAGCTCCGGGCAATGTGGTTTCGATATTTGGCCGATAACTCCGCCTCTCCAGATTTGAGTTCACTGAGTAGATTGACCACATGAACAGCTCCGTACTCCAATTCCAGGGTCTCAAAATGTTGGTCGAATGCATGCTGCGTTGCTTCGGGAGAGCGTGTGATCTCAATCTTCTGCTGACCAGGAATCAGGCCGGGTGTTTGTTCCCAGAAAATGGGCACCGAGCCACGAATTTGCACATATGAGAAACAGATCCCTGGAGAGACCCACAGAACGATTTCCGTTTCTACAAAGTTGGCCACATTGCCGTCATCATCAATGCCTCGCGAGTTGAAACGAGTGCCGGCACGCCGAGAGGATTGCCGCGATATGATGGTCAATAGAGCCGGCATATTTGTCCGTACTCGTGGCAAGATTGGAACCGTTGCAGGAATCTTTAGCGTACCGGCATACCCTCGAATAACGCACGTCAGAATTTGAGATGCATCGAGATTTGCCTTATCGGAAGGCGGCAGGTGACTCCGGAACAGAAGGAGAGGGTGAATCATATACGAATTCCACAACATGTCCTCGTCTAATGAATCAATGTCAAAAGCAGCCGATTTCTCCGACCTAGGATGAATCTTCAGTTAAATGTAAATGGATTATCGGATGTATGAGTACATTGGCTTACCGATCCTGCAAGCGATCTGTCAAATTAAAATCGAGACTGTAGTAGAAGCTCCCATCTCCCAGAAGCTTCTTCAGGGCCAGGAAAGGATGATCGGTGACCCCTTCTGCACCAGCCCGTTCCTCGACCGCGAATTGGGAGCTAGTTTCGTAGTCTAAGCCATACTCATATTCGGATCGGTTGAGACAATCTGAGAGTGCGTTAGAAGAGAAGAAATGGGAGTATAGATATTCATCAAAACCATACAAAAATCTACATTGTCAATCCTGGACACAGCTTCTGCGGGACGCACGGTAGCTGCTTGCGAGGAGCCGGTAACCACGCAAACGAAGACATCTTCGTTTAGTGTAACGAGACCCAGAGTACCGTGTCCAGCACCCAAAGATCTGTATCCCGCGAGGTCCACGGATGAAGCCTCCAAGAATTCGACCTGACAGCGGGGGGCGGCGGCTTTAGGCCCACCTTCGGCTTCACTGTAGTGGAAGATCAGGACATGGTCGGAAGCAAGTAATGCAATTGTCCGTCGTGGTTGATCTCGACAGAGAACACGGAGATTAAACATGGCCCGTGGAGTGATTTTAATTCGTGCGTCGCACTGTCTATCATGAGCACTTCTAGAGGCTAAGCCTCAACTGCCCAACGGAAAACAGTTGGTCTTGCTGGGTCATGCGCGGTTAGAACACTTGATTGGGAAGAAGCCGGCCGAGAACCGATGATATTCCTAGATCCACAGCGAAAATATCGCTTCTCAAGAACAGTATGCGATTTGAATCGTTCGATCTGAGTGAGCGGTGATGGTTGATGTGGTTGATGTGGCTGAGTTGGGGAGTTGTATATGTGAGAGGCGCGATTATCAGGTTTATCGGGCTTATCGATACGCGGGGGATGGTTCCTTATCGCCCGCTGACTCAGCACCGCAAGTTTTCAATTTTCTCCAAAACTTTCTTTTCTTCAGTTCCTGGAGTACCAACAAAAAAAGTCCTTCTTTTCATACCCACTCTCTTTCTCCCAGCAGTCATGGGTCTGGCCGGACCCAAGAAGTATGCGCATATCCTATGATTCATATCGCACCCTTTCTGACATTTTACAGCAAAACTAAGATCTCCCATGATCCGAACAACACCAAATGGGCCCGCTCCACGTCCGGCTTCGGACACCGGATCATGAGCGCCCAGGGCTGGACCCCAGGTAATCGCTTGGGAGCCAAAGACGCTGCGCATGCCGATCTCTTGACCTCCGCGAGTGTCTCCCATATCAGGGTCACTATCAAGGACGATAATCTCGGATTGGGTGCCCGTGTCGGACGAGAGGGCCAACCCACCGGTTTGGATGCTTTTAAAGGGTTGCTGGGCCGGTTGAACGGCAAGAGTGAGGAGGAACTTCATATCGAACAGCGCAAGAGAGACGACGTTCACTTGGCGCGTTACGTTGCCCTCAAGTTCCAGGAGGTGCGCTTCGTTCGGGGTGGGCTTCTGACCCAGGAGAAACTCCAGCGGTTGCCAAACCCGACACCCAAGGAAGACCAGGCGAATAAGAAATCCGAATCCTCCACGACCAGCGACAACGATTCTGCCGATAACACCGAGTCCGCGACCGAGAAATCATCCAAGTCCAAATCCAAGTCCAAGTCCTCGAAGAAGTCATCAAAGAAGTCTCGCTCCCAGTCAGACGAGGCCGACAGCTCGTCATCGGTCTCTGATAAAAAGAAGAAGAAGAAGTCCAAGAAGAGAAAGGCGGAAGAGGACGATGATGAGTCTGAGACTACGGCCAAGCGTCGGGCGTCTACTCCTGACGAGAAGCCCTCGAGTGAATCTCAGCCTAAAATTGCCACGGTTCCGGCCCCAGTGATAGGGGAACGTCGGCCGATTGGCAGACAGGTCTTCCGCGGACGGCATATCGCGCAAAAGAAGAGGGCTCTTATGGACGACAAGTCGCTCAATGAGGTGAGTCTAGGAACACGGAGGATCAACCCCTCCATTGATTTTCACATTGATTAATTACATTGCTAATTGTGGCCTCTGGGAACAGATCTTCATGGTTAAGGCATAGACATTGGGACTGCGTTGCATAGACATACATTATCGGGATTCATGGGCAAGGTGTTTGGCGCAAATCGGTTGTTCGTTACTCACAGTTGAATACACTTATTGTCGAGCGGGGCCAGGACAGTCTATTGACTGCTTTGACCGCTTGATTCCTTTCTGAGACAACTCTCTCAACGGCTGCTTGGCCGCTTAATCTTTCTTGGTCAACGTAGTGCATAAATATCATAACCATTTCCCCTCGATTGAACGGAGGCATAAGTAAACTTCCTAGATGGCTAGGTATGTATTAGATGCTATTGCATACTCGACCATGACTATTAGCAACGCATCAACTTCGGAACTATCTCGCGGGCTACTACTGTGGAAACTTGGTCAAATGACTGAATTATCCAAGTAGCATGACAATCTAATAATGTTTGCGATAGCACTGCATACAAACTGCCATATAAACATATCCGTCCTACTAACTTGTAGGACAAAGTGTAACTAAAAAAAGTAACTCAAACGGCTCGGGGGCCTCGGTATTACCTAAGCCCGGGGCACCCGACGTCATCTGGTCTGTCGTTAAGAACGCTTCCTTGCGACACGCGGGGGGATTATTCTTCAGATTCTCCCCTCTCCTCTTCCCTCCGTGGTGCGAAAAGATGAATGGGGATACTCCGTCGAGAAGCGATCCAAGTACCACGGCCACCACGGCCCGTACATCATCGACTCGGCGCGAGAATGCTGAGAGGAAACGGTATGCGCCTGCTGCCTATCCAGCCTCCCCGGATTCTTCCAATATTCTCTAACTGACGGAACTCTTCAGCATCCACTGGGCACCACTAAATGTTGGCCTAGAGCGTCGCTTGCAGACGTTAATTGTGCTCTGCCACACGCTTACCATTGCAATCTTCCTAACCAGCTTCTTCTTCACATGTGCCATCCCCTTGTTCTGGCCTCTCCTACTGCCGTATCTGGTCTATATCTCACTATTCTCCACGGCACCCACGTCAGGAGAACTCAAAGGCCGGAGTAACTTCTTGCGATCACTTCCTATCTGGAAGATCTATGCATCTTACTTCCCCGCCCGTCTTCACCGCGAAGAGCCCTTACCCCCTACAAAGAAGTATATCTTCGGCTATCACCCACACGGCATCATTTCCCACGGTGCCTTCGCCGCCTTCGGCACAGAAGCCCTCGGCTTCTCCAAACTATTCCCAGGAATCACAAACACCCTCTTAACCCTGGACTCGAATTTCCGCATCCCGTTTTACAGAGAGTATGCGCTTGCCATGGGCCTAGCCAGCGTGTCGCGGGAGTCATGCGAGAATCTTCTGACCAAAGGAGGGGCTAACGGAGAAGGAATGGGCCGGGCAATCACCATCGTCATTGGAGGAGCTCGCGAATCACTCAACTCCCAGCCCTATTCCCTCCGTCTAGTCTTGAAGCGACGAAAGGGGTTCATCAAGCTGGCCATTCGCACGGGCGCTGACTTAGTACCCGTGCTCGCCTTTGGTGAGAACGATTTGTACGAACAAGTGCGTTCCGACGAGCATCCGATCATCCACAAACTGCAAATGTTGATCAAGCGTACGATGGGATTTACGATCCCGCTATTCCATGCGCGCGGAGTATTCAATTATGATGTTGGGTTGATGCCATATCGACGACCTCTCAACATTGTAATCGGCAAGCCGATTCCAGTGATGCAACAGTCGAATCGGGATAAGATCAATGACAGCTACATCGATGAGCTTCATGCTCGATACGTACAGGAGCTTCAGCGATTATGGGATCAGTGGAAAGATGTCTACGCTAAAGACAGGACGGGCGAACTGGAGATTATTTCTTAATCCAACCTACTAAAACTCTACTGGTCGTGCAAGGGAACTTGATGAGTTTGAGAATCTGTTCATGTCCACATATCTATTTTTCTACAGATAGCATGCATACCCTGCACCTGAATTAGGCATCGAAATGAACATCGCAAAAAATGAGACACGCTCAAGAAAGGTAAAAATAATCAATAATACATTGTTCTCTCTGGAAAAATACCAAAGGAACGTAACCAAATTCTTTAACAACGATGAAAAAAAAACGCATGGACATGGAAAAAGGTAACATCAAATAGATAGACGGGGTATCAGATCAATCAGAAAGAAGCATGAAAAAAAATACTTAAGGGGGAAAAAAGGAACATAACAGTGTGAAACCACAGTAGCCTTATCAACTTGGCGGAGAGCCTGGAACAGCCTCTGCTGGAACGGTGGGGGTCAACTTCGGCACCTCAGCCGAGCTCGAACCTCGACGGCTATCACTCGACACACGCTTGAAGTGGCCAAGGGAGTTTCTGTCCAGATGACCGCTTTCAACTCGGCCTTGGATCATCTCATCCAGCATCCTGGACACTTCGTCCATGTTCTTTCTCCGGTCCTCTTCTCTCTCGCCGACTTTCCCAGGAGCGGTGTGCCTTGAGGGACTCGTGTTCTTGTCGCTCACTTCACCGGGGGCTTGGAGTTGAGGACTGCTTGGACCAGAAGTGCTCGAGTCCATCTTGACTTTCAGTTCTGGAGATTGAGAGTCGCTGGTCACAGCGGCCAGGTCGCGGTGGCGGGCAGCAGATCGAAGTGCTGCCAGCATCCGGTCTTTATCATCGAGCTGGATACGAAGCTCGTTGATCTCCATGTCTTTTTCACGGAGTAGGGTCATCATGTCCGGGTGCTCGGAGATGGTGGTGGTGGAAGGGGCATTGGATTTGACCCCCACCGACATTCGAGAGTGACTCGAGCGACGAGCTTGAAGCAATCGTCGCTCCAACGTGGAGATATATCGATTCTTGTCGCCCAGGTCAGCCTGCAGGGCGGTGATTTGTCGCTGCAGGCTTGCTTTGCCATCACCAAACTCGCCCATATCCTCGTCGTCTTCATTGCCAAACGAGGCGTTGGTGAAGGGCATCGACACCGAAGGGTCATTGCTGTTGACCGACATATACGACATGGGCCGAATGGACGAGTGAGCTGCGCCCAATGTGGACTGACTAGCGGATGAGCGAAGGGAACGGGTCCCAGAGTCGGTGGCGGACATTCGGGAAAGTCGACCAAAGGCAGATGAGAGACTGCCGTGGTTGTTCACACCGGTTGATTTGGAGCTCAGAATCAACCGATTTAGATGCTCAATCCGTTCCTTCAAAGCAGTTCGGGCTAGCTGCATCTCCAGCACCTGCTCTTCGTGGCGAGCTTGGGCTTCCTTTTCAAATTGTTGCTCATCCCACTTGAGCTCCTTCTCTGCCTGCGCCTTGGCCTGGGTATCAAGCTGGCCACGAAGAGCTTGAATCTCCATACGGTAGCGTTCAAGGAGAACCCGACTACCGGCATCACCGCCGCCACTACCGTAGGCTTCCTCGGCCTTCTTTGCATGACTGACAATGCTGTTCTTCGCTCGTGCAGCAAACTTCAAGGTGTTCAGGGTCTCACCCGAGTGTGCGTTGATACCAGCGACTAGCTGAACCGTGCAGAGAATACTGACAAGAGAGTTTCCTGATAGAGCGGGCTGCAGCAACCTGGTCAACTTGGAATCACGGTATGGCAGATGCCTACCATCTCGATCAATCGGATTGCCTTGCTTGTCCTTGTTCTCCGAAAGCTTGGAGATAATGTTACCCAACGTAAGCAAACTCTTGTTGATGTGGGCACCTTCAGTCCGGCGCTCTTTATCATCGGCCGCACGCTCCGAACCAGCAAGATCGATCAAACTCAGGGTCGACACTCGGACACCACCGGGAGCAATGCCAGACCGCTTATCCTGCGAATCTCCGGCTGGCACTCGCTCTCGACTTTCGACGACAATCTGAACGACTGCGTGACTTCGAGAACTGCGCGCGTTGAACTGGGTGCTGCTGGTACGTCTGGCATGGTCTCCTCGCGCGATCACTCGCAGAAGCTGTGTCGGGCTCTGCACAATCTCTTCCTTCAGTGGCGTTGCATACACCCCACGTTTACTGTCTTCACGTAGCTTGATTTCTTCCTGTTGAGGTGCCGGGACACCGTTGGTGACTGAGGTCGAAAGAAGATCGTGGATCTTCTCATTATAAATCTCCAGATAACTGACTCGGAGCAAAAACTCCCGATGGGGCGTTTCCCGAATGAAAGAGAAGATATCGGTGATGGCGAGTGGAATCACACCGGGAGAGGTGGCAGTACCCTGCATCGAGAACGTCTTACCAGTACCTGTCATACCGTAGGCAAAGACAGTACCGTGATATCCTTCCATGACTCGTCGCACAAGCCGTTTCGCAGCTGAATCGTAGACCTTGGCGTTGTTTTCTTGTGGTGTAAAGACATTATCTATTGGCGAGGGGTTAGCGCCGGTTCTGATTACTGTGGGTGAATCCAGACTACGTACCATAATAGTAATCGCCTCCATCTTTACCGCGGTGGGAAATCAAACTCCGACGCCCATCCAGCCCCCATTCACCGTGATTTCGCGGGGTCTCGCCTCCATTGCTAGTGTCCGGTCGAACACGAACACTGACAATCACATTACCCTTGGACTCTTTGGCCTTGCCACCCTTGACAGTTCCCGTAGCGTCGTCCGTGTCCTCAAATGTAGTTGCACTGGTGGAACAGGACCCCTGGGCAGAAGAGCTCCTACTGTGAGACGGCGAGGCTTCCGGATCCCGTGCATCTGCCAGGATCGACTTTCCATCTGCGCTCCCATTCAGCAAGGATGGAGTTTTGGAGCTGCGGTAGCTGCTGGTGGTGCCTGTACTGAGCCGCGAGCTTCGCTGAGGCTTCGTATTCCCAGAGGAAGTGGGGCCTTGGATGCCCGATACTGAAGATGCGGAGGTGGAAGGGCGGCTACTAGCCTTGGGAGGTTGTGGGAAAGAAGCGATGCTGATGGTTCGGCGTAGAGGCTTTTCGGGGCTGCCTGGCGTTCGGCCACTGGAGACCGACCGGACCGCACTCAGATTCGATGTCGAGTTGGAACTGGATAGTGGGGACCGAAGGGACGGGGGTCTAGGACTGGACGGTGTCCGTAGCTTGGACGGTTGGTATGGAGATGCGGATCGAGGCGCATCGGGAGCCGGGGTGCTTTTTCTGGCTTTGGGAGTTGGTAGCGGGGGTAAAGAGCCGGTTGGAGGGTTTGTTGATGGCCGTGACGGAGTTGGAAGGGTGGACATGGAAGCCATGGTTCGTCTCTGGCGCCGGTCACCGGAGAAAGTAGTAATATCCCAATTCCCCTCCCCAGAGTGTCGATTCAGTGGATGAGTTACAGACGAGAATGCAACATGCGGGCGAGTTTGGAGTTTGTCGGTGTCGCGTTAAGAAATCTCGAATTGGGCGGCGGCGGGGGGTACTGTACAGGAACGCGCTATGATCAGTCAACTGGTTTAGATGCACGACCCGATAAACACCAGCCTTTTCCCCCGTTCTCGGCGCTGGATGCGGGCAGCAGCGATTATCCTTGAATCAGGAAGATGATCTGATCGGTGCTTAAGAAATGATCTCCCAAAAAATGTCGCGCGCCTTGAGAGATCTTTAGGAGAATTGTGGAGGGGGAGGATCGGATACTTACAGCCTTCAAACAACCATGCGTTGCGATCGCGACGGGGGGACGTGAAACTCGGATGTCCACGAAGCGCCACTGCCGCAGTGTTTAAGGAAAGTGACCGAAGGGGAGAATCGAGAAGTTTGGACTCGAACCGGGTTGCCGATCAGCGATCAGAAGTGGGAGGAGAGAAGTATCGGAATAGCGGTAGAGAGTGAAGGAAAAAGAGAGAAAGAGTCCAAAGTTGGAAATTGGAGAGACTCGAAAGATGGAACGGACTTGGATTTCCTCCCCCGCGCAACGCGGAAAGGCCCCATTTCTGATTTTAATCCATTTTCTTTCCCTGAAGATTACGAAAACTAGGCACGAGTAAGAGAGAGTCTGGACTGGCGGGAATTGGAATGGAGACTAGCTGGACGTTGCTTAGACTCCTCGAGTATATATCTACTCCTTGTCTCCTCTACTCCTTGTGTGCATGCAACTATACTCCCTACTCCCATATATTGTCTATTTACACTGTACCAGAATACATACAGGAGGACAGGAGTCCATAGTAAGTATACAATCCCCTAGTCTTCTAGTTCTCCCCCTGGTCACTCGGCACTCGACTTTTTTTTAGGTCCTTTTGTCCCTTGTCTCCCTCCCAACCCATCCATTCACAATCCGCGCACCGGAGAAAAGGGGTAGACATGGCGTGGTGCTAAAACGAGACAATCACAGTCTAATGCTCGAAGGAGTCAAGGCGCGAGTTCTAAAGGAGCTCGACAGGACCAATCATGGTAATGAAATGGACAAGCTGTGGAGGAGCTCGTTCGGGACCCAAAGGAACTTTGGCAAAAGGAAAAAAAGGGGGGACGAATGAACATGTCCGACTGGCTTTCCAGTGGAGTCTCCCGGGGCCGAATTATTGTGATGATAATGATTGTGATGATTTGTGACCAGAGCAATGCGAAACAAGCAGCAATCTAAGGCGCAGCACTCGGACGTCTGGGCTTGATTTTTTTTTGCTCCAGTCCCATCTTGAGGCTGGACGACGAGTCATGATGCTAAGAAGCGAAACAAACTCGGGCCCCATGTGCGAACCCAACGTTGATCCTTATTTTGATCTTCGCCCCATTATTTACCACCAGACCCACTCTGTTTTGGGTTCTCGACTCCTCGAGAAGTTGAGGGACTACTCCTCAAGGCCCTTTGGAATGATCCTCTCAAGGCAGAGGATCAGATCTCTCCCATTTTTCGCTCCTCTAGGAAAGTCATTACCGAGCGAGGGCCAACGATAGATCGGCAAACAACGCAAGGGGACACCACGAACGGCTGTCCCCTCCCAAGTAGGACGGTGGAGTACCTCGTACTCCATCCCGATTTGCTTGGATGGGAGAGATTGCGACATGACAGGTAGCGGCTGACAGATCGGATGTCCCTAGATCAATGTCAATGTACAGTCCACTGTGGAAGTCCCTGGCTCCCTATCAATGGCTACGGTACATACCATCCCCCTTGTACAAGGATCCTTTGACCCAATGCGTCGGGTTAGAGAGCTATCAATTCTGATCTCTTGGTCTTATTGCCGCGACAAAGTTGGGCAGAGACGATAGTCACTCTTTACCTGCATGCATGATGCAAGTCGAAGGTATGTACTATATGCGTTATCCTAGCATCAGGGGACTATCATTATGAAACATCATACGTTCTCGATCTCGGGGATGCATGAGATCGAAAGAAAAAAAAAGATTTACAATGGTCAATGAAAATGCTCATTAATCATCAAATTTGTCATTATTTCATGGCTCCAAAGTCCAACTGCCGGGCCGCATTCTTAAAGGGACCGTCGTCAGTCTCGCCCCCGCGTCGGGCCAAGTCATCGCCCATTTTCTTAGTCCCTGACTTCCGCGGGAGATCTTCATTCTTAGTCGGACGCGGTTCGGTAGTCCACCACTTGTGCTGCAAGACCTGCAGCGCAGTAGCGCGCTTGCGAGGGTCCAACACGCACATCGACATGAGCAGATCAGCGCCCACCGGACCAGCCGTAGGGAACTGCCGAAGGAAGAAGTCTCGTCCTTGCACCGGCACTGCCTTGTCCGCAACGTAATTGGCCAATTGAGTCACCCCAGGCCAATTCTCCTCGGTGGGTGTCCCAAAGGCCTCGCAGATCTTGCTAATTTGGTCAAGATCTGACATCCCAGCCAGCAGCGGGACACGCAAGAGTAACTCTGCAAATACCATGCCCATGGACCAGACATCCACTGCGCCGGAATATTGCTTGGCACCGAAGAGCAGCTCGGGAGGTCGGTACCAGCGAGTGATCACCTGGTGGGTCATATTGAGGTAAGGGTCCGCAAATGATCGCGCCAGGCCAAAATCTGCCAGTTTGACCTCGCCATCGGCCGCGATCAACAAGTTGTTGGGTTTGATATCTCGATGGAGCACAAAGTTCTCATGGCAGAACCATACTCCTCGAGCCAGCATGCCCATCCAGGCCTTGACATCACCCACACCGTAGTGGATATCCCCATCTTTGATCAACATTTCAAGATCTCCTCCCGGAAGGAACTCCAGGACCAGATTGAGGTTCTGATCTTTGGATGAAAACACGTCGTGGAGTGCAATCACGTTCCGATGAGATAGTTCTTGGAGATATTTGACTTCCCGGATAGCATCCATAGTGAGTCCATCTTTATATTCAGCATTGACTTTGATCTTCTTGATGGCGACGCACGAGGAGGGGTCGTCGCGGAAGTGTCCTAGGTATACGATGGCGTACGTTCCTTCACCTAGCTTCTTGCCTATTCTATCCGTTAGTCTCAATGAAAATTCAATGGTGCCTTGAGGAGCTGTGGCTTCCAACGCACCCTTGATGTATTTCCGCCGCACATCGTCGTTGAGCTGTTCCGTGAGCTCACGTTCCGGTTTCGACTCGGGCTTGGCAGCGGCTGCTTGGCCAGGTACATGATGGGAAGCAGCAGCTTTCAAACGTAGTGCAGAGTTAGGCGATGCGACAGTCATCGAAGGCGAGCGAGATGCAAATGGTGAGAGGGCCATCTCGGATGTGAACTGGGCCCGGAGGCTCTAACGAGCTCCGAAAGTGGCGTATAGGTATTAATGGAGATCCAGAGAGGGCATGAAATCGAAAGATAGATCGAAACCCATAGATCTATTGATGAGAGATTATTTTCTGAGGTTGAAAGAAAGAGAGAGCTACAGCAGGTAAATGCCCAAGCTGTACCATGAACGCGCCTCGGAGTATCGTTGATCCCGAAGGTGCTGGGTGGCTCCGAAATTTCTCAGCGCGGCCAAACAGCCACGGGCAACTCGGTCAACTGACGATTAACTTCCCCACGGGTCAATTCCTCCCTGACCTCACCTCCTTCCCTTATTCCTGCTCTGAGGAGGGCCGCCAATTCCTGGGGAAGCATTCTACCCGCGTCAGCCTAACCACACAACCTCATTCCCAGGTAGTACTTGCGGGAGTCAGTCCGCACGTCACACCACAACCCCCATCATGGCGATGCGCAACCCCCAACTCCGAAGTCTCCCATCCCGGCTCTTCCAGACCATCACCATCTCCAGACAATGCCTTCGACCATTGTCCCACAAGGCGGCACCCTCAGTGCCGTCCCCGACCCCCTTCGTCCCAGACGTCCAGACCTTCCTCACGCTGATCGGCCGTGAAATGTCCAAGCACGCGAGCAAGATCTCTTCCTGGGAGCAACTGTTCTCCTCCAACTCCGACCAGCTCCGCGAACTGGGCATTGAGCCCGCCCGGCAGCGCCGATATCTCATGCGGAAGCGAGAGAAGTTCCGCAACGGAGTCTACGGACCCGGAGGTGACCTGGAGCAGGTCGTGGACGGGGTGGCCCAATTGCGCGTGGTGGAGGTGCCCCGTGAGTCCGACAGCGCAGCAGCCGGCGCTAGCTCTGCGACATTGACACCGGGCATGAAGAAGGCAATTGTGAATCTGGCACCGGATGCCACGGAATACAAGCACAGCGCGTCGGCGGTGCTGAAGAAGTTTGCGCACATGAAGATCCACCGGGGCTCGAAGATTATGGGTCCCTTCCTACAGCCGATCAAGGGCTCTCATGGCTCTGCGGCGACGATCTCGGTTCAGGAGGGCATGTGGGAGGATAAGCGGGGACAGAAGGTTGATGGTGGTGAGCGACGACGGGTTGAGGTGCGGGCGAAGAAGAGACTCGAGGAGAGGAGGAAAGCGTAAAGTGGACTCGGGATGGATTGGCGTTTTCCTGCATATCTCTTGAGCCCTTCCTGATGGACTTGTGTGTTCTATTTGCAATGTACTATACTGCTATACTATCAACTATCAACTATTCAAGGGCTATACTTGCCCCTTTGCATTTACATCTCTGGCCGAGTAGGCGAACATTTGATACCATTTGCCGCAGTACAAACAGCCCTGAAGAATTACTTTCCTGTTTGGTACATGAGTACATGGCTAGAAGGAGCCAAAGACTGCCTATAATATATACTGCCAAGCTACTTGCTTTCCAAATTCAATCGTCTTGAAATCGTCTTCAATTAGATAAATATAATAACAGTCACGGTATCAACACAAATGATAACAAGGATGAAAATCGCGAAGCGCGATGAAGAAAAGAAAACACAAAGGTTTAATGTACAATGAGTACGATCGTTCCAAGGACGTCGAGGGCGGGAGGACGAGAGACTGTACAGATGGAACAGCCAATCTGTGGAGCAGTCTCCTTTCTTCGGGTCCCCACCACTCTGATGAAGGTCATTAAATGTAATAACAGGTACCAAATGTCTAGCGACTTTCTTTTGTGGGAGTTGCCGACTCGCGGGCTCCGTCTATTCCTTGGTGCCACGCTTCTCATAGCGGACAAACGACTTGCCCAGAGGCTTGGAGAACAGGGACTATAGACAATGTTAGTTTAAAGACTATTTCTTGGAGGTTTGCACCACTCTCTGCATGAATGACTTACCGAGTAGTCGGTTTCCGGAATACCAGGGGCATTGGGAGGGTTGGAGAACTTGAATTGCCTGACCAGCGCAGCCAGAATTGTGCCCAGTTGGACGTAGGCGAACTGCTCACCGATGCAGCGGTGACGACCGGCACCGAATGGCAGGTAAGGGCTGTTGGTACCCTTGCTGACGAGACCATAACCGTAATCGATCTTCTCGTCATCGTCATCCTCATCCTTGGCAGCGTTGGCCTCGTCCCAACGGTGGGGGTTCCACTTCAGAGGCTCGGGGAAGTACTCCTCCGAGCGAGCAGTAACACCGGGAGAAGACAGAACGTTGTGGGTGGTGGGGATAACATAGGTAGTTCCCTCGACAGGCATGGGGTTCTTGACAGCGCGAATGATAGAGTGGATGGGAGCGTGAATGCGAAGGGTCTCCTTGATAACCTTGGAGTGCAGGTCCAGCTTCTGAAGGGTCTCGTAAGTCAGATCAGGCAGATCCTGACCCAGAACACGGAGCTGCTCCTGGTAGAGTTCCTCGATGATCTCGGGGCAGGTGGCCAGACGCAGGACAATCCAAGCAGCTGTAGAAGATGACGAGTGCTGACCGGCCATCAACAAGGCGATCATCATGTGGGCAACCTCCTCATCGGGGACCGGGGTACCGTTCTTGTAGGTGCACGACATCAGGTTCCAGACCATGTCCTCGGAGTCCTTCTTGCCACCGGCCTCACGGCGCTGGCGAATGATATCCATGTAGGTCTCGGTCAACTTGCGCTGAGCAGCATCACGCTTGCGGTTGTGAGGGAGAGGGGCCCAGGGAAGCATGAAATTGATGGGGGCGAATCCCATATCGAGGTCATGGTACATCTCAGCAAAGGTGGAGTTGAATCGATCACGAACCTCCTTGCCCTGCAGGGAGCGCGACGCAGTGTAGATGGTGATTTCGGCAATGATCTTGGTAACGTCGAAGGTACCCTTGGACTCCTGGAAGGCGGGGGAGCTCTTGACGAAGTCATTGACCTCGTCGGTAATCAGGCGCACATAGGAGCGGAGGGCGTCAGAGGTGAGGCCGAACTTGACAAACTAGAGCGAACCAAACAGATTAGAACTCGGCGCGTGGAGATTGAAATTGTCGAGGATTTCCCTGTTCTCACCTTCTTCTGCTCCATCAACTTGGAGTTGGGGCAGTCGTAGACGACATTGCTACCAAAGACGGGAGTAGTCAGGGGCGAGTAAACCTCCTCGGCGCACACGTCACGCAGCTTGCCGTTCAGAATGAATTCGTTGCCCTTGGTACCCAGGTAGACGGTAGTCTTCTTGCCGAGGAGAATGAAGGTGAAAATGTCACCGTACTGCAGAGAAGACGCATTAGCGGGCGCACTGGATTGAAGGGAATTACCATAAAATGGGGTGCGCACCTTTTCGCGGGCATTGAAGAAGAACTTGTACGGGTCAATACCATAACTGATGGTGCTGCCGACGAAGGGGAACCAGTGGAAGACGACTGGGGGCTCGTGGGGGTTCTTGAAGAGGAGCTGGCGCAGGACATTGATCACGACGGACAAGGCGATGAAGGACAATGCGCCAACGGAGACGAGTGTGAAGATGGACTGGGACGAGCAGTGCTCGCAGAACTTGTCGAGGAAACTGGTGAAGAGACCCATGGCGGACGGATCAGGGGGGGGAGAACAATCAAGGGGACAAGAAGAGAAGCAGAATTCCCAAAGCCTTCAGGGCAAGGCGAAGGGAGAAGAGGACTAGATCAGACCACGCGAAAATTGGCAGTAGAATGGTCCGTAGTCCGCGGGTTTCAAGAGAGGACGTGAAGGTTGGAAGTGGCAGTGTCCAGAGGTGGAAGGGGGCGCAAAATAATAATCTCCGCGGTGATTCGGTGAGGACCCGCCACGCCTCGTCCGATGGTTGTGTTCCCCTGGTTCTGCGAGGAACACCTTACCATATTGTAGTAAGTATATTATATACGATACTACGCATTTGAACCCTCTAATTGACTATTTCATCGGTTTTAATTTGCTACAATATTCATTCTAGGCTCGACAATGGTGTTCTATCCACGAAGGCATGTGTTCATACAAAAAAACGACTCCGGTGCTTCGGCCAATGAGGTTCGCGCAATCCCCAAATGGGCAGTTGATCAGGCCACTTTATTAGTGGAAGTTATTGCTCGCTAAATCTACACTCCTAGATCGCTAGTCCTATATCCTACTACTGATTGGGCTAGTTTTGTATATACAAGCTGTCTGCGCGCCTAGGGACCCGTTCTGCGTAGGTCTAGCAGAGCTATTGCCTCACTTAGCGGCTGAATCTTCTTCGTTAAGGTAGCGGTACGTAAAGGGCGAAGACGAGGGCAAGAGGTAGACATACCGGCAGATGCTATACAGATATATATTGCATCATTGGCTAATGTATATATATATATATGGTCTAGCCCCTTGGGCAAAAGGGAAACGTAGAAAGCCCTCCCTGGAAGACATCTAGGTTGTAACGATGGCCTGATGTATGGCGCAACCAGAAAGTAGCAGTAGAAAGATATTGAGCCGGGACGCTTATGGCACCATGGAAATTGCATTTCAACGCCAGACTGACAAATGACTCTAAACTATACACATCAAGAAACCCCCTTTTGTGCCATACCAGTCCCATTTCCCCGATAGTTACCCCCTGAACCGCAAAGTAATACATACACGCCCTCCTCGGAGCCACACAAAATTACCACAAGTCGAGCTGAGTTAGCTCAATTCAGACAAAACCAGAGGTGACAAGACTTCATCGCTACCGACTAGTCATAGAGGGCAGGATCTCCAGATTGGCCCAGGTTCATAAAGTCTTTGGGATCGCGATCTCCACGAGGAGAAGCCTCGCGGCGCGGTGCTCTGGATGGCCGATTGTGCACTCGCTTCCCAGCTTCATTCTTGTGATAAACCTTGACAGGGGCACTGCTGCCCTCGGCATGCTCGCTGAAGTGGACGTCGTTGACACTGCTCAGCATCGTGCGTTCACGCTCCACCTTACGCTTGGAAAAGTCCAGCTTGTCAAGAGCCCCAGTGAGGCCATCCGTGCTGTCATTGACGCTGGGGTACTTTTGAGTAAGCCACGGGTGCTCGAGACACTCATCCACCGTGATGCGTTTCTCAACGTCCACGGTAAGCATCTTATCAATCAGGTCCAGAGCCGGGTCGCCCACAGAGTCCCAGTAGGGGGAGGGGTAATCGAAACGACCCATCTTGATCTGCTGCGCTAGGGTGTATGGGTTCTCCCGCGTGTATAATTCATCTGAAAATGGAGGGAAGCCGCAGAGACAGATGTAAAGTACGACACCCAGCGACCAGACATCCACAGCCTTGGTATACCGTCGTCGACGGGTCTCTTGTAGGATCTCGGGCGCAACGTCTGCATCAATTAGTCTCGAGATTAATTCTCTCCCTTCATGTATTAATAGTTCTGAACTTACAACTGGGTGTGCCGCAGCTATGGATAGGAAGTGTTAGCACATGTATACGACTGGGACGAGAAAGAAGATCATCTGGGGCCTTACAGGGTTGTGGTGAACGAATCCTCTCCAATGATCTTGGCAAGACCGAAATCGCCCAGCTTGACGGTCAGTTTCTTGTCTGACACGAGAATGTTTTCTGGCTTGATATCCCGATGTACAACTCCTCGATCATGCTAGAGTCAGGGGTTAGCGCTATCTAAATTGCGTGGCAGTCCGGGAGGCAGGGGAATATTTACCAGATACTTCAAGCCCTCGAAGAGCTGACGGAACACATGGCGGGTTTCAGCCTCGCTCAGCTTTTGCTTGGTCACGATCAGGTTGAACAATTCACCCTCGGGGGCCAGCTCCAGAATAAGGTAGGCGCCATCGGTCTCATCAAAAGTATCCTTCAGGCAGAGGAGGTTTGGGTGATTAACACTCATTAGAAGAGCAATTTCTTGCTGCAATGTCTCGTTCTGGGACTGCGATTTTTGTGAATCACCTGGACGCTTTTCAAAGACCTTGGCGGCATACTGCTTTCCTGTAGTTCGATCAGCACACAGGTAAACCGTAGCAAAGTGACCCTTGCCAAGCTGCTGGAGTCTCCGGTACTGGTGGCGGAAGCCACTGGCATCTCGAGTACGAGGGTAGCGGAAGACAAATCGAGCCTCGTTCAGGATAGACACCTCATCCCGATCTTCGAGCTCGCGATGCTTGTTGCGGCCTACCAAGGCATCGTTGACGAAGGTCCCGTTGCTGGAGAGATCCTCCAACATCGCAACCACATCGCCCTTTCTCTTCTCGGAGAAGAGAAGGAAATGCCGGTTTGAGATGGTGGGACTGTTGATGACCAGATCTATGTAAGGGAAAAGGTTAGTTGGGTGTCAAAAACATATGCAAACGAACAGTTGTTTACGAACCACACTCGATATGACGACCGAACAAGTAGCCGCCAGGGACGCGACCATTTCCTTGTTTGCGAGATTGTGACTTCTTGTTGGATTTATCATTGGCGGGTTCATCACGCCCAGCACACCCATCACGCTGCCTCAACACGACCGGACCGCTCACACTGTCATCGAGCGGAATAAGATATCCCCAGACTCCCTCCGCACTCTCGTCGTCCACCTCATCTGCGTATGTCCTCGGGGGATAAATGAACTGGGAGAGGGCTTGTGTGTCTCCGGGAGGCGAAGAATATGCCTGAGAAAAATCATTCGCTGGAGTCTGTTGACTGACGTGGTGGTTCGGGCTGTCTGGGGGAGTGGCCGTGACTTCGTTGCGGATATCGGTGGCCGTCGAGTTGCCGTGGGTCAGCGGCGTCGGCAGATAGTCATGGATGACCGGTGTTTCTAGTGGTTGCTGGTGTTGCTGACTCGAGATTCTCTGCGAGCGCCGGGGCTTCTTCAAGTCCTGCGAATCGACATCCACGCTGTGCTGTCGGAGAGGAAAAGGACGGGTCAGCGCCAGCAAGTCACGAACCCCGTCGACGGACACTTACTCTGCCCCGTTTGAGCGAGCTTTTTTCACGAGGCGCCATCGTTCTCACTCATACCACACAGACCCTCGGCTTGGGAATTTGTCCACAGGCCAATTAGCGGTGCTGTCTAGATGAGGCTTCCTGGGGCATGGACCGTCGGGGTAGCCGGCAAGAAAGTAGAATCTCGGCAGTATCGAGTCTTTCACAGTGAATACCGGACGAATCGCAGTAGAATCGAGCCAAAAAAGAGGGTTCTGAAGGGGAGAGTCGTTTAGGGTGAGCGGGGGAAAGAAGAAACGGGGGGAAGCTTTGGAAGTTTGGAGGCTCAAGGAAGCTACTTTTTCGAGGGTGAGAGCCCTCAGCCGCCGCCCGCCCCAAGTTGGACAGGTCAATTGACATTTTGTTTGCTATGTATTTCCCAGTCAGGGATGTATATGACTTCGTAATAATGGACGATATATTTTAGATTATGTATGATAGTAAAATATATGACCTTTTACCCCGGTCAAAGCATGTTGATCTTGGAAACTCTTCTGATTATTGACTCCCCCCATAGTTACGCAGAAAGCGGGTCAAATCTCCATCGGACCAGGGAAGCAAGTCGGGCCTAGGTTCACGCGTCAACACGTGCCCGTCTCTCATTCCCCAGGAATTCTGAGGAATCTCGAGTCCATCGCAATCCTCTCTTCTCCTTCTCAACATCCCTGGATTGGAGTGAGAATGGATGGGTAAGTAAAGCTGATCAAGCTAATTCAAGCGAAAACTTATCCTGTGCTAATCAGAATTTATGGCGAACAGTCTCTCGGTCGGGATTCGACGCTCTGCTTTCGAGAAGTTGGCGGCCTTGGCCGTCAAGTCTCCCGGCAATGACGATGGTTCGGACCTTGCGCGCCTCGCCAAACAGACCCGGTTGGCTCGACAGCCCGATGGAGCTCTGAATGGAGTATTGAAAGAGCAGGCTCCGACTTCCCGAATTCCAATGGTGCGCCTTGGTCTACAAGTGTCCGTTATTGCGGGGTGATGATATACTAACGTCTAGATCTATAGGGGATTCGCGAACTCGATGTCTTACTCGCCTTATGCAAGGCTGCCTCCTCCGTGAACGATCCCGAACATGCCAACCGTCTGGTCTCTCAACTGTCTCGATACTTGCCGGAATCCCCTACTCAGCTGTTTCGCCCATCCCCGTTCCTCCACCAGGTTAAGCCGTCGCCATGGGAGATTCTCTCTCATAGTTTGACCACAGCACTCTTGTCCTTGGCCACTCAGTTTTCATCTTTGCGCAAAGTGGCCCTCAATGCGGTCAGCGGATACCTCAAGAACTGCTCCGATGCCGTCAATGCGGTCACCCCGTTTCAATACTCTTCATCCGAAGCGGGTGGACGAGGTGTTGTCCACGAATCTATGGCCGTCTTGTCGATTGCGGTGTCATTGGTTGGATTCCTGGAGGCATCCTCCAAGTACACTGTCATCTGGACTGCGGGAGAAAAGTTGCAGATCATCGATCACTTGAGATCAATGCTTTCCGAGTCATTCATGATTGCCGTTGAAACTGCTTCGTCGACAGTTCGTAATGCCAGCCACTCTGAAAACTCCATCAAGGATTGGAGAAAATACACCAGGCGGTATGCAGCTCATGGCCGCCCATTGGGTGCCATGCTAGTTCAAGAGGGCTTCATGCGCTTTGTCAAGTCATGCGCTGCATCCTTGATCGGATCTCAGAACTTGTCTGATGACCAACTTTTGGATGAATACATGGCTGGTGTCGGAATTGCCAAGAGCTACGATGAAGCTGACATTGCTTTGATTGAGCGTGTCACAGACCTGATTAGTGAGGAAATCAACTTGCTGGAGGATGGATCGGATTATCTACAAGTTGGGTCCCCCTCCCAGCAGCGGCTGGCCTTTTCCGTGAAAGGTCATGCTCTGATTGGATTTTTGAACTGCGTCGTTCTCGGTGAAGATGCTGCCAATAATGATGTCCTTCTCTCCTGGCTCGAGAATACCGTTGGCGACCCTCAGCAGATGGCGTGTGACGAGCTGGCCATCACTGCGCTCAAGTGCACGGCGATTCTCGCTAGAATGTCTTCAAACGGAGCCACACTTGGACGGCGCTGCCTCTTGAAGTACTTGGTTCACGGTCGCGCATCAAAGGGCTCCGTTGTCGCTGTGGCCTCTCGATGTCTCGCCCAAATCCTGAGTATTCTCTCTGAGGATTCCGTGATTGCAACATTGTACTCTTTGGGCAACTCACTGAGCCCCGGCCCCATGGCCGACGGAGCATCCCAAGATCATCTTCTTGCCGATTCTACTGGGATTACAGGAAACCTGGTAGCGTATGCACATGCCGTGAATGCAAGCCAAGCAGCACTCTCGGCTCTCGGCGAGGAAGAGACTTTGACCAACCGTAATGTTGTCCATGCCATTGTCATTATTGCGACCAGTTGCAACGATGACAAGATCAGCGCTCTTGCGCAGTCGATGCTTCTTCAAAAGGTTGGCAAGATCAATGTCTCAGTAGATGCTTTCATTATCCAGGAAGCTGCTGTTCTCGCTTTGAGTATCGGACAGGCTGAATTCCAGCTCCTACTGAAATTCTACTCCCGCATCTTCCTTGACGGGGTCCACAAGGGCCTAGAAATAATCACCGATGCTGTTCAGTGTGCCATGTCGTATCTCTCTTTGACACTGGACAGCAATTCTCCCCTGCACAGACTTTATCTCACCCATCTACTGGAGAGTGTTGTCAACAAGGGAGATGTCCCAGATGCGGGCGACTCCGAACGCCACAGGGAGGTTGTTTTCGCTCATAGCGATATCACGCCCCTCTTGAAACCCTTGGCATTGCTTGTGTCCTCTAAGAAGGCCACCGCGGAGACTTGCAATTTGACTTTGGGCTATGACGAGACCATCTGCTCTCTATTCCGGGATGCCTGGTTCAACATCGCCATCCATGGAATTTCGGTCAGCTCGAGCATTTACCAGAAGCATCTCAAGGAATTGAGCCTGTTCGCAAGCCACTCCCCACCCTTGGTTGCGGAAGAGCGTATGGAGTCTCTCGAGAGTGACGTGGAGCTCAACACTGTACTCAGAAGGGGCATGGGACCGCAGCGGGTTCTGGAGCAGAAACGCTCGCTGATCGCAGAGCTGCCAGGTCGGGAGTCTGATATCAAGCGCCTGGACTACCCCAGGTCGGTGTTCCTCAATGCTGTCTTGCTGGTCGAAACTCTCCGCTCCGCTTCTGGTGACTGCACCAAGGTTCTTAGCTACTTCCGGGATCCAGCCGTGGCTGCTCCAGAGATGGTCATTTGCATGAATGCCGTTGCCGACAAGGTCGTGACCGGCTATCTTTCGCGCACACTTTCGGGAGATTATGACGAGTTCTCGGCGCCCTACTTGGCGATGCAGCTGGCCAATTTCCTAACTGCTTGCTGTCATCGCATTGAGAGGATTCAACACATAGCGACGCTGTGTACCGACAAGATCATTCGCGAGTGCCCTTCTGCCCTCTGCGAGAAGCACTCGCTCTTTGCTCTTCTCGAGATTCTGACGGTGATGTGGTTGTCCTGCCTCCAAGGAGAGCTTGACGAATTTGAGTGGAAGCCAACTCTGGTTTCCCCAATGGGCATCGTCAAAGTCGATCTGCCTGATAATTATGCCCTACGAAAGGCCACTTTGAACCGATTCTTGGAGCGAGCCAGAACGTGGGTTACCACAGTCTTGAACATTGCCCCTCTGGATATCAAGGGACTACTGCAGGTACGTGGAGTTCAACGGTCCACCTAGGCGAGTTTGTACTCACATCTATATTAGACATACCTTTCTGAATACGACGACGACGGTGGCTATGGCCATATCTCGCTAGGCCGCTCCTTCGCCCTCGAGATGGGTTCTCTCATTCCCCACAGTGATCCTCGTCTCGGTAAGTTCATCCTTTCACTCGAAATAACAGTGCCATTTCCTTGTCTAACACGTGAAACAGGATCCATTGATAGCCATGAGAGTGAAGTCAACGTTGCGTCTGACTTTATGGCGCTCTATACCACACGCCAGAAGTACCGCCGTCCGGATATCTCGTTACTTGACAGTGCCGATGGCCAGGTCCTTGGTATTGGCGGTTGGTCACCCAATTCCCCACCCTGCATCTATGTCTATACTGACCCGCTGCAATTTCTAGGCCGTAAGCCTGAAGTGGACTTCTCAACCGAATCTGCCAATGCTCTCGAATATTCCCTGGCTCGCCTTTATGGACGTAGCATGAAGGGAGAAGAAATTCCCTTGGGAGAAGTGAGGGATGCTCTGCGACAAGCTGCACGTTTGATCTGTAGTAGTAGCAGCCCTCGGCTTTCCGTTGTCCACTACCTGGTGGCTTTGCCCTTCCAGATTTTCACCAAGGAGACGATCAAGCTGGGCGTCTCGTTGTGGCTTGGTGTGATCCACGAGAACCCAAGTGTTGAACCGCGTATCTTGGCACACGTAGTTGAGGCTTGGGATAAGAGCATCCAGAGACGCCAAGGCTTGTTCGATCCTAAATTCGAGTATGAGCCTCTCTTCCCCGATTGTTACTGCCTATAAGACTAACTTCTTGTCTTAGTTACTTGGATCCGCTGCAGACCAAGATTGAGTTGCTCCCTACAGACAAAGCATCAATGCTTCGGAAGCAACAGGATGCGCAGAACACACTGTCGCCCCATTTGCGCGTGCTTCAATTCTTCGAGAGCCACTTCAGCGCTGTACGCCTAGGCAATCTCCAGGACCAGCAATTGTTCTGTCGCTTGATCAGCAATACTCTCGTGGCACTGACCAAGACGACGGGTCATCCGTTGGCCAGAGAGATCCACTTCCGCATTGTTCTCTTTGGCTTGCGCATTTTGCAACACCTAAACCCACGTAACAGTGCTGCCACCTGGAAGCTCAAGGATCAAATTTTGTCTGCTGCATTGAGCTGGTTCAGGCACACACCAAGGTATGTTTCATATTTGTCTTTCATAGAAGACCTTGCGCTAAGTTATTCAGATGGTCGTTTGGCGGTAATCGCTTGCAGATCAAGGCCGAAGACAAGGTCCTCAGCGATGTGCTTTCCGCTTTGCGGAATGTCGCAGACATCGCCACCCACGTCCAGGGATCGTATAAGTCGTTGCAGTCTAAGCAGGAGTTGACCCAACTTCTCATCGAGAACGAGAGGTCTCGTCTTCGAGTTTGGCTGTTCCCCCTGGAGCCTGAGCGAAAGCACCACATACCTTCGATTGGCGGTAGCAAGAACTCAACCGATGTAGGTTTTCCTATTTTACGATTTACTAAAATTTACGAAAATAGAGATACTAACACGAATGCCATAGGCCACTACGACTTATCTCCGGCTTGCGTGGGCTGAGAGCCCAGGTCTAGCCATTCAGCTCGCTACGCGATTCCCGTCGATCAAGATGCAGACCGAGATCCGTTGGTTAATTCTCAATTTCCCTGAGAAGGCCACTCGTGAGCCAAGCGCTTTGGAAATCATGTTCGACTCATCCCTGCAGGCCGATGTCAATTCCCAGCTGAAGGTAAGTAGTCAAGAAGATATCTTCGTGGTCATTGATCTCCACTTACTGACCGTAATCTAGTATCTCTTGTTCTGGGCGCCTGTTAACCCAACAGAAGCGATCACCTACTTCCTTCCAGCATATGGAAACCATCCATTCATTCTCCAATACGCTATGCGCGCTCTGGAGAGTCATTCTATGGATATCCGTTTCTACTTCGTGCCCCAGCTAGTCCAGGCTCTTCGATACGATGCTCTGGGTTATGTTGAACGATACACTCTTGAAACGGCGAAGCAATCTCAGCTATTCGCCCATCAAGTGATTTGGAACATGAAGGCCAACTCCTACAAGGATGAGGACTCGCAAGTGGTAAGTACCTGCCGTATCCCCTGTATCCCCGATAAAGCCACTCGTCATAATCTGACTCTCTAAACCCGCAGCCGGACCCGATAAAACCGACTCTGGATCGATTCCTTGAGGCCCTGATCTCGAGCTTCTCGATCGAAGAACGCGACTTTTACGAGCGAGAATTCTCGTTCTTCAATGAGATCACCGACATCTCTGGTAAGCTCCGCCCTTATATCAAGCGGAGTAAGCCCGAGAAGAAGGAAAAGATCGAAGAGGAGCTGCGCAAGATCAAGGTTGAGGTCGGCGTTTATCTGCCTAGTAACCCCGACGGTGTGGTCGTCGGAATCGATCGCAAGTCTGGAAAGCCATTACAGAGTCACGCCAAGGCCCCGTACATGGCGACTTTCCGGATCCAAAAGACCCGGCACCGTCTCGGAGGAAAGGGTGATTCAACCAAGGCTATCGTTAACGGGTCCGATCAGCGCCAGCTGAAGACTCGTCCAGCCGAGCCGGACCAGGAAACCTACGAGGTCTGGCAGTCAGCTATCTTCAAGGTCGGCGACGACTGTCGTCAGGATATGCTTGCCCTACAGATGATCGCGGCCTTCCGCAGCATCTTTTCTAGCGTTGGCCTAGACGTCTGGGTATTCCCCTACCGTGTGACCTCGACTGCACCAGGCTGTGGTGTGATCGACGTTCTGCCAAACTCCATCTCCCGTGACATGCTTGGCCGCGAAGCCGTGAACGGATTATACGATTACTTCGTCTCCAAGTACGGCGGCGAAGACTCAATCCGCTTCCAAGAGGCCCGCACCAACTTCGTCAAGAGTATGGCCGCGTACTCCGTGATCTCGTATCTCCTCCAATTCAAGGACCGTCACAACGGTAACATCATGGTAGACGACGCAGGCCATATCATCCACATCGATTTCGGCTTCTGCTTCGACATCGCTCCTGGTGGCGTGCGCTTCGAGCGTGCGCCGTTCAAGTTGACCTCTGAAATGGTCGCAGTCATGAGCGGCACGCATAACCCGGCGCACCATCCTAGCGGAACGTCAGGCATCAGCTTGCCCGGCAGCAACTCGCATAACCCGACAATCACACAGCCATACCGGTGGTTCGAGTCACTGGTGGTCAAGGCGTTCCTGGCATCGCGGCCATACTGTACTAAGCTGGCACATATCGTGTCGCTGATGCTGGACAGTGGACTTCCATGCTTCAAGCCCGAGACTCTGAAGAACTTCCGGGACCGGTTCGTGTTGGAGAAGAGCGAGCGTGATGCTGCGGAGTACATGCGCGAATTAGTGCGCAAGTCGTACATGAGTGTGTCGACTAAGGGATATGATCAATTCCAGCTGATGACAAACGGTATTCCATACTAATTGGATTGGGGTTGCCTTGGGCATGGCAGCTTAGGCTCTGTTGTCTTCTTCGCCTTTCGCTATTTGTGGGTTGTGTTTACGTGTGATTCGATTATCTTTCTTCTCCGCCATGTAATGGCCTAATTTTACTTAATGGATATTATCCGCCTTCTCATCAACTTATTCAGTTTCGAAATCCAGTAAAATAGTCAAAGTGTCTGTCATAATCAAGTCCTAAATCCTCAGTCCTGAATCGCTAAAAAGAAAAGATCATAGCTGTGCGTGTCTCATTTTGAGGGAAAAACAAGCAGACCACCCGTAAACCTCACGCTGAACCCGAGGTAAAAAACGCCGCGTTTGGAATTTTCCCAGCCATAAAGTCAATATCACCCAGTTGATAGCCTGTCATCCGCCAGGAGACTTATCTAGACCAGCTCCTTCTGTGTGATACCATCAATTGTTAGCTTGGCACCTACTGTACCAATCACCGCGACACCCCGAGGAATTTTAATGTCACGGATCTTGAAGCAGCCAAAGACAACGAGTCTTGTCAAGGCTGGACAGCATCGGAAGATACACTGTGCCAAGTAGTCATCCACAACCCCGTTGAATGCAATATCCATGTACTTGAGCTCCGGGTATCGCTTGTGTTCGCCAAAGGCTTCTTCGTATGCAGCATATGAAACGTGGCGACACGAGGCAACATTCAGACTTTGAAGTCTGGCGCCCGAGTGCTCCATCAATGCAACGAAGCCGTCGGAAGCGAGGCCGACGGGCTCAGGTGGGCCACCGGGGTTTGCCATGTCCACATCGCGCACACGATGGAAGTCTGCGAATGTCAAGGCAGGATTGGACCAGCCACGGAAGAGATTGGCGATAGCCTTGTCTGTGAGCTCTGCGTTTATGGCAAGTCGAAGCTTGGTCAAATGTCGGCACTTCTCCCGGATAAGCTCAAGCAGCCTGTCGTCTACGAAATAGAATTCTTCCAGGGAAAGGGATCGTAGATTGGAGCCGAGCTCGGTAAGAATCTGGAGAAGAGGCTCGGGAGTGGTTTCCTGGCTGATCTGCAGTGACAGATGCTGTAGGGTCTTCATGGTTGAGATTGTCTCGAGCGCTTTGTCGCCAATCTTGTTGAGATGCTTCAACTTTAGACGCTGGAGTTGAGTGCAGTTTTTGGCCATGACCTCGACGGTCTCGTCATCAAACGCGGAGTCGAGATTCCACAGTTTCAGACTCCGAAGGCGCGGACCAAGTCGAGTGAAAAGCTGGCGCCAAACTTCATCCGTGACCAAGTTTGGTGAATCTAGGTGCAGGTCTTGGATATCCATGTTCCGATCCATCATGTACTGGAAAATTCGATCTTTCATTGGGGTGACAAATCGCAAGTTGAGCCGGGTTAGGTTTGGCATTGTGGCAAGGATCTTGTGATAGTCGTCGGTACCAAGCTCTATATTCCTAGTCAGGCTTGGACACAAAGGTGGAAAACGAATATAGCAAATGCTGATCGGTGATACGTACTAGCACAGTCATAGATGTTAATCTCCTTATTCTGCGGGCGTAGGAAAAGATCCAAAGTCGTCGAAGTGATCGCCCGTCTTCGGGCTAGAATTTGGCTGAGACGATGCATGACTGGTGGCGGAAGGTCGCCAAACTCTTCCACATCGGAGATGTTTTCCGCAACTTTCTATAAGTATGAATTAGAAACCAATTGTATATCAACACGGCAGAAGTGCTTATCGATCGTACCTTAATGCAGGTCTCCAATAGACTCTGTGCACCCTGAGAAGCAAGTCCATCCAGCAGAGCGCTTTGGTTCTGACGTCGCCCAATGCCAGAGCTGCGTTTCTTAGGCGGAGCCTTCTTATCCCCTCCGACATGGTTCTTGGAACATTCTGCGCAGAGGAGGCCTCCACTGGGACCCGTCTTGCTATAAGGCGTGACGGTGAACCGCTTGCCACAAATCTCGCAATTTTCCAGTTGGCCGGGAGTCGGCCGCTGTTTCTCGTCCACCATCTCATTGGCCAGGGTGTCGTCGTCATCGTCGGGTTCTCCTGTCCGTCGAGCCTTGCGGCGGGCGAATTCCTTGGTCTTCTTGATCTTCTCAATGGCTTGTTGCCGTTTGCGCTTCTTTGCCTTGTCTTCTGGTGAGTCTGGTTCTGGGGTTGGCTCATATTCCGGCTCTTCCATATCAAGATCGGCATCTTCCTCTTCCTGTGCAGCCTCGCGTGCTGCATCTGCCACTCGTCGGCCGTAGTCATCACGAATCTGGGCGGCGGAGATATTATTTGACTGTAGCGAGAATAATTAGTCAAGGAAGAGATATCAGATAGTAGATAGACATCGGCCATGGCACGTACAGCGAGGAAATCAGTCAACGCAGAGCGCCTAAAGAAGGATCCGTTAGTTGCAAAACAAACACCGAGGATTGGACTCGAGGATATGAGGTCATACGGGCCGCGAATATTGCTTGCCTGTCTTCGGCTCGCCCTGCAGCAAATCATTAGTAACTCGATATGTGACAAGCAGAAGGTGGAACCACAGCATACATCTTGATCGGAAAGATGAAATGAAGGTTATAGTGAGTGAAAGAGGGGTGTGGTTGATGTTGATGTTAAAGCAGGAACGATGCAAGAGCAAGTCACGGGATCGCGACAGTTTCGCGTTGCACTTAACGCGAGAAGGAGGCTCAGGCTCTTATCGGGGGGCAACGATAAGTGGCGACTGTAGAGACCCTCTCTGATGAGTCTCGAGAGTAATCGGAGATACTCCAGAGATTCAAGATATCAAAAGCGTAATGGAATGAGGCAAATCCTTTTCCGATAGTAGATCTAGGAATGGCAAAGAGGAAAAGTCTGGCGTCGGACCGACCGAAGAGTTTTCCTGGTTCCTGATTGAGTGGTTCACTCCAGGCACCTTTTCGATCGATCACCGATCATCTCGACTTCTTCTCGTCATCCCCCCTCCTTTCCCTTCGCTCAGTCATATTTCCTTTCTTCTACACACTCACTTGCGAGTTTGGTATTGTCCAACTCGGTTCTTTACTCCTCACCTTCCTTCAACCCCCTTTTCAGTGTTTACCCTTCGGCCCGGCGTCGGGATCTCTCAAATTGGTGAGTGAAGCCTCCGAGTCAGCCGCGTTAACTAGGCGCAGTCTTTATCTCCATCCACGGCAATCTATTTCACAGTGATTTGAGGCAGCTAATTCAAAGAAGATCACAATCTAGATCGCCTTTCCTTACCCTTCTCGATTCCCGGACGATCTCCCAGTCCTCCTATTACCCCATACTTCGACTCTTCAACAAAAGCCTACATCTCCCCTTTCCCTACGTCCGCCACCACAATGAGAAGAAGATCTCAGGCCGTGATTCCCGACTCGGAGGATGACGCATTTCTCAGTGGCACGTCATTGAGAAATTCCTCGCTCCCTCGTCGACAAGAACCCCAGCGGAAGACTTCGCATTCCAGGACACGGTCCTCTCGCGTCATCCCAGATTCCGAAGATGATGGCCTTGTTGGTCTAGATCTGGAACCTTCCAACTCATCTGCTACGCAGAATGACTCTACAATGACCGTGAAGGTCGTCATTCCCTCTAAAAAAGATGTTTCACCCAGTGAGTCCTGCGGCTCGTCAGGCATGCCGTCCACCGATGGGACCACAGGCTGCAGTACCCCGGCGACCAGTGTCGGAACTCCTGCAGAGTCTAGCATCAAGCGAACCCGGGGCCGTGTGAGTGCATCGGACCGCGCTCAAAGCCTTCGCGCAAGCACCATGACCAGAAGAGCGTCTCTCAGAAACCAACGTGGGACGAAGAGATCCGCCGAGGCTGCCGCCCTTTCGGAGGATGAAATAAGCCTCGAAACGTCTGATGCTGCCATAGCCTATGCTCTTCAGATGGAGGAGTATGAGCAGCCTCTACCTAAGAGACAGAAAACTGCAGCTCCAAAGCGGTCCTCGCAAAAGGCTCAACCCGCACAGGAAATCCTGGATGTCTCAAGTGACAGTGAATTGTCCGAATGGGATATCATTGACAAGTCATTGAACTCGGAGGACGATCTTGATGAGAATTCGGATTCGGAATACGACGGGGAAGAGCGACAAGAGCGAGAAGAAGGGCAACAGGATGGCGAAGACGCAGAGGAAGCCGACGAAGAAATGGACGAAGGAAACGAGTCTGAATTGCCCCTGAGTTGGGAAGAGCAGCGCAAAGCACGCCGGGTAAGTTTTAAATATCGAGCTATTTCCCCAGGCGAATACATTGATTGACTCTGTGGTAGATGCTTGCCGACCGGAAAAAGCTGGAGAAAAAGCATCCAGCCATTGTGACCATGTGGGATAAGCTGAAGGCTACACCTATCATCACGCCCAAGGCCGCTCAGCAGCCAGAATCCATTACTCGCAAGCTCAAACCCTTCCAATTGGAAGGTTTGAACTGGATGATGGAACAGGAAAAGACCGAATACCGAGGGGGTCTCCTTGGTGATGAGATGGGCATGGGCAAGACAATCCAAGCTGTTTCGCTCATCATGTCCGATTTTCCTCAGCGTGAGCCGACCCTCGTCATTGTGCCACCCGTCGCTCTGATGCAGTGGGTCTCTGAGATTAAAGTAGGTTTGCGTTGTCCTCTCGATATGTCTGATCGTAATCTCATGCTGATTTCTTTCAGGAATACACCAATGGCAAATTGAAGGTTTGCGTCTACCACAACTCAGATTCAAAGGTCAAGAAGCTTTCGCGGTCGGATTTGCGGAAGTACAACGTCATCATGATTTCTTGTAAGTTCCCGACCCTTTGTAGGAGAACAGTCTTGAAGAAATTGCGCTAACTTCATCTCAAGACTCGAGTCTTGAATCCATTCACAGAAAACAGGAGAAGGGTTGGACTCGTGGAAATGGAACCGTGAAAGAAGATAGTAGGTCTTTCTCTGAAATATCTTGGTAGTTTCGTTGCTTGTACATCCTAACCACATTGCAGGTGTCATTCATTCGATCAACTATCACCGGCTTATCCTTGACGAAGCACACAGTATCAAGGTAATATGTCTCCCAAGTACTTTTCGAGGTCGTGGCGCTGACTTGCACAGCAACGCACTACGGGTGTGGCCAAAGCTTGCTTTGCCCTGAATGCTTCGTACAAGTGGTGTTTGTCCGGCACTCCCGTGCAAAATAGGATTGGAGAGTTCTTCTCCCTTTTGCGCTTCCTACAAGTCAAGCCCTTTGCCTGTTACTTCTGCAAGCAATGCCCCTGTGAACAGCTCCAATGGTCTGCGAATAAGCAGGGCCGTTGCACGCAATGTGGACATACGTATGTTGACGAAGCCCTTCCCCTGAGACACTTTCTGACTCGATTTTAGTGGCTTCAACCATATCTCGCTCTTCAACAAAGAAATCTTGAATCCAAGTAAGTTACAAGCCATGTGCCCTTTGGCTTGACTGCCTTGGAAGAATACTAATATCGTTACAGTCACGGAGGGACGATCCACTACAGAACGTAAGGAAGGATTGGCAAAGCTTCGCTTGATCACCGACCATATCATGCTCCGACGCATGAAGGAGGAACATACATCTTCGATGGAACTTCCACCGAAACGGTAAGCTTTCAACCAGCTACAAGATTTAACTCGTGTGGTCATTCGAAGCTAACATGCCATTGCACTCAACAGTATCACCATTCATAACGAGTTCTTCGGCGAGATCGAACATGATTTCTCCCGCAGTATCATGACCAACTCTTCGCGTCAGTTCGATACCTACGTCAGCCGAGGTGTGATGCTCAACAACTATGCCAACATTTTTGGTTTGATCATGCAGATGCGACAGGTAGCCAACCATCCGGATCTTATCTTGAAGAAACACGTGCAGCCCGGATTTAATATCTTGGTCTGCCGCGTTTGCGATGAGCCTGCTGAGGATGCGATTCGGTCGCGCTGTCGTCATGAGTTTTGCCGCAAGTGTGCGAAGGACTACATCCAGTCTTTTGACGACGCCTCGATGGTAGACTGCCCCCAGTGTCACATTCCTCTCTCGATTGATCTAGAACAGCCAACTATCGAACAATCTGGGGAATCTGTCAAGAAGAATTCGATCATCAACCGCATTCTGATGGATGATTGGACGTCTTCCACCAAGATCGAAACGCTGCTGTATGAGCTCTATCTGCAACGAACCAAGAGCCACACGCCAAAGTCGATCATTTTTTCGCAATTCACCTCGATGCTCCAGCTTGTGGAGTGGCGCCTGCGCCATGCAGGGTTCAACACGGTCATGCTCGATGGAACCATGACACCAGCGCAGCGCCAGAAGTCCATTGAGCATTTCATGAAGAATGCCGATGTGGAGGTGTTCCTGGTCTCACTGAAAGCGGGAGGTGTGGCGCTAAACTTGACCGAGGCATCTCGAGTGTTCATTGTGGATCCGTAAGTTTTCCCTCTTCGTACTTTTATCAACCTGTGCGATTCCTTTTTGCTCACAATATTCTATACAGGTGGTGGAACCCTGCGGCCGAATGGCAGAGTGCGGACCGCAGTCATCGTATTGGTCAACAACGACCATGCGTGATTACCCGACTTACCATTGAAGATTCGGTCGAATCTAGAATTGTTCAGCTTCAGGAAAAGAAGGCGAACCTCATCCGGGGCACTATCAATAAAGACCAGGATAAGGCGCTGGAGAAACTGACTCCTGAAGATATGCAGTTCTTGTTCCGAGGCTCATAGGCAGCCCTGGCGGCCCCGCCGCTGGCGTCAATGCGGGCACACATCGCGACTAGCCACTCTCTGTGGAAGATAAGGCCACGCGGCTCCAGTGATTGTTTACACGGTTCACGATGCGTTCCTGATGTCACGCCAGCTCGACTCTCACGAAAAGCGATATGATCTGACGACCGTATTTGTTACTTGAAACCCCCCCCCCCCTCTTTATCGTTTACCTGCGGCGGCTTCTTAGCGAGTGATTTATTGTTTTATTTGACCCCCATTTGTTCCTTCTAGCAATTACCGTCAAGGATGCTTTTAGCTTAGCTCCAGTACTACCCAAATATGAACTACGCACTATTTCACTTTTTAATTACTCAGGCAGGGGCTTGGCATTAGTCGGAACTCGGGTCTTGATAAATCACCGTATCCGAGGGTTTCTCCACCATGATACCATCAGACTTTCAAGGGGGATGCATTCATGTACCATGGGGTTGCACAGTCATCTGTAGGGCTGGCGATGGTGCCACAAGGCAATATCCATTTTCAAAGAGAACCCGATTCGTGGTTGGGTCAAGACCAGAGACCATTTACAAGTGTGGTGCTTGGTGCAATACGAAGTATGAAATGACCTCATCGGCCTTGAAATCTTGGCATACACTTGGCGCAGCAACCCACTTACAACGAAGATCGCTGCAAGTTGTACAGTATTGCGAACGTGTTTCCTTTTATGCTGTTGCCTGCCCGGAGTTCATGGATAAGGCTGAAAAGCTTGGCTCCCACTGGGCCATTATTCCCCACCTGCCCTGAGTAGTGAGACTGAGATTCGTACAAAAGTAATGACGGACATCTCTTGCCGACCCAAATCTCGCCAAGCCGAGTCATCCTCCTGCTCCAGCCCCCCCCCGCTCTTATTTCGCACCACTTTTGCCGTCATTCTTACCTTTCTATCTCTATCATTACTCTTGGCTCCAATAATCCCATAATGACCCTGTCCGACTCGTATCGCACCCCGATTCATACTTTCTAAAAAAAAGCAAAATTCCCTTCCCCGCCATGGCTGCCAATACGGTGGATCATTATGGCCCCAAATTGGTCGAAAAGGCCGACAAAATCCAGCAACGAGTGAGCACCTCTAAGGATGGCTCGCAACCCGCCGGTGGCTTCGATGCGACACCTATTCCGCACGCTCCGCCTGGGTACACCATCAAGTTCACCTTCCATCGCGCCGTGGACCTCCCCTTCGGAGATATCGGTAGTTTCTCGTCGGATCCCTACGTTTTTGCGCGCCTCGACGTCGATCTGCCCCGCCGTCACAAGCAGGATCCAGCTGTGACATTCCGGACCCCCACGATACACAAGGACAAGAACCCCGTCTGGAACACTGAATGGATTGTCGCCAACGTACCGGCCTCGGGGTTCAAGTTGAAGGTGCTTGTGTATGATGAGGACCCCGCGGATCACGACGATAAGCTGGGCCTCACGACCATCGAGGTCCCCTTGCTCTCGGAGAATTGGTCGGACATTAAAGATCATCCGTTCAAGGTCAAGCATCGCTTTGCTAGCAAGCGGGTCTATGTCATGACCAACATCTCCAAGGTTACAGGTCATCACAAGGAGTCGTTCATCTATATGAGTATTGAATGCCTGGGGAAGACGCCGGGTACCGAAGGGGGTCAGATGTATACCGTCGGTCCGAATATCTGGTTCAAGCACTTCTCTCCTCTCATCGGACGGCTGGCAGGTGTCAAGGATTCAGTTCAGAGCGAGGATGGGAGTGGCAAGGAGATCAGTCGATACAAGTAAGCTGCGCAACTCTTCTCAATGATGTCTCCATTGTGGTGTTTCTATTCATGCTGACAAAATGCCTGCCTCGACCAGTTTCCAAGCCATTCAGATGCAGCTAACCGGGCCAGTCCCCTCGAAAATGTACCACCGCTATGTGGAGTTCAGGCCATTCGTGGCGGGCATGTTCCAGGCGCAAAGCTTGCGAGGTCGGATCCTGCACAAGGCGCTCCATCACCAGCATCAGCGCATCTACAACTTTGATCGCTCGACGCTGAATGGTACCTTCCAAGAGCCCTGCCGGGAAATGACTCAAAAGTTCCTGGAATTCGTTCAACATGGCCAGGGCGGACGCATTTTCACCTACGTGCTGATGCTGGATGGACAGTTCCGATTCACCGAGACCGGCAAGGAATTTGGAATTGACTTGCTGAGCAAACACACCATGCACAGTGATGTGTCGAGCTATATCGCATTCTCCGGCGAGTTCTTTGTCCGCCGTCGCGGACACCGTCACCGCCATCGCTCTCGCTCGCAGTCTCCAGCATCGCGACCCTCTACGTCGCATCATCCTACCGAGTTTCCCGTAGAAGAAGATGATACCGAAGAAACCCACAAAGAAGCCCATCAGATTTCGACCGAGCCCGCAGACTATGAGCTCTTCATCGACAACGACAGCGGTACATACCGTCCGAATGCCGAACTTCTGCCCTTGCTGAAGAAGTTCTTCGCCTCAAATTTCCCCGGTCTGCATATCACGACTTTGGACTGCAACGGCGATGCTGAGCGTATGGGCCAGCTGAAGGAAGAACAGCGCGAGTTCAAGAGGAAGCAGGGCCATATGATCACGTATCTGCAGCAGAGCAGTGTCTCGTCCCTGTCCATCTCCAGCTCGGAGGAAGATGAGCTGAATGAGCGCAGTGGGAGTGGCAAGCAACGCGGTGATCTATCCCGTCGAGTCCATGAGATGCGCGACGTCAAGGGCCAGATGATGCGGTGGGTGGAACACGATGGCCATGCTGATCGACCCAAGAACCGTCATAATTCCGGACGCGATCGAGCTGCTTCGATGGGAGAGGTTAAGAATCCTCGCAAACCTTTGTCCACGGTAGACTCGGCAGTCTAGATGGTACCGTCGTCTGTTTTGGCGCCATGGCCCTTTGCTTCTTGGGGCCTTTTTTTTGTTTTCTTGCTCCCGCGTCTTTGTTTCGACTTTTGCAACTGTTTAATATACTTTCTCCTCGGTCTGGAACCGAGTTTCACGACGTTCATGACTTGGTTGATGTTCACGGCCGCGATGCAATACCTGGAAAGGAAGGATAGAGATGGAGGGGATGAGTGGGAGGAAGAAGGCGTTGTATAGTGATTCCGCGTGTGTTTCACAGGCCTTTTGATGATTCTTAGCCTTACTACTAATGTTATTTTATGATTTTTTTTACACCTCTGATTACTGTTAATCCTGCGCGCATTCTGGTTTTGGATCTTGGGTGTATAGAGGGTGAGCTAGTACGATGCAGGTTGTCTTTTATATTGTTGATAGGATGATCATTATATTTCTTCATTTTGTATAGCTTGATTTTTTTTTCTTCTTCTCTCTTCTCACCGTCCTGGTTTTAATTTTACCCAGCGCCTGGCGAAGGACTCGCTGTTGGAGGCTGAAACAAAGCGCCTGTTCAGCCCCTCTCCTTTGCAATTTCGGACTTCTCCCCCGAACAGAGTTGAGGGGCCGAGAATCATATAGAGTGACTCGACCGACTCTAACAAGTGAATGGAAGATCAAGGCAAGTCAAATTCCACGAATTTTACAAACAAAGGCATGAACTATCAGGCGATCCATGGGGCGAAGCAAGCCCAAGATTGAAGAGGCGCTCCACCGATCCCCCCGAGGGCATCCACCCCCTCCTTCAAATCGACGCGATCAACCAGATCCCAAGCTTCGACTCCACCCTCTTCCGCCCCCCCCTCCTCCTCCCTCCTTTCCTTTCTCTCCTCTCTGACTCCTCCCACTTAACCACCCCCAGCCTCGCAGCTCTTCACGACTGAATGACGGATTCCTCTTGTTCGCCTACTCTCTCCTACGGGCCATCCGACTGTCGCGCACCCTGTCGATGGCCGATTGACTCGGTGCTTATTCCGACTCCTTCCCGCGCCGCAACCTGAATCCTCTGGTGCCTGCGCCGTCATCATGGGCAATGTCGCCAGTCGTCTCGATGACGCTGGAAGTCTATTTTTCAAGGACCAGAATCGCCGTATGTGTGCCTCTTGTTTGCGACTAATCCCTCAAGTCTCGCGCCTAAGCTGATAAAACTTGCGTGTCTCAAACAGTGTCCATCGCCGCCGTCACCATAAGCAACTCCCGCCGCCGCTTACTGACGCTATCACCGAATGCTTTCCCGGCCGCCAGGTTTATTGCAAAGAGGGAAGCTGGCGACGATACTCCGATCGAATATATTCAGGTATGGACTTGCAAGGAGAAATGAGAGACACTCCGGAGAGGCGGAGCAAAGCGGGCTGACCTTGGGGCCGTCAATAACAATATTGTAGGACCCCGATGTCTCTCCCACAGCGCCAGTCCCAACCTTTTTACTGCGCCTATCAAATGAGGACGAGCTCATCTTCAACTTCACCTTCATCCTCCGCCAAACCCAAACCGGGAATGTCGCTGGTTCTACCGTTAATGGCGTCTCAACATCATTACCCGAGGTGGTGGACACCGTTCTCACGGGGCTCACTTTCGCCCACGCGTCCAACTCGAAAGAACTAGATAATCTGATCACAAGAGAGTTCCATGCGAACCCCAACCTGCAGAATAACTCCAACGTTCAGCTCATCGGAAACTACTCCACCGAAGGCACGCCCTCCGTCTCTTTCGATTGGTCCTGGAGATGGAAGCCCCCAAAGGCTACGGAGGATAAAGGTGGTGGCTGGCGGAACAGCTGCAGTTTCTTAGATTACGATCAGAAAACGAATCGCCTGAATACGCTTGCACATTTCTCCTTCTGGGTACATAATTCCGTTCGCCCACTGCCTAGCCCGCTTCTATCCTCGCCGAACCTGGAGTTGCCCGTGCTACCCTCCCGCAGCCGCGTCCCCTCTACCCAATCCGCCATTTCGCATTTTAGCGACAGCGATGCTGTTTCAACCTCGAATGTTCCAGTTACCACTCCTCCCGAATCCGCAGACGGTCCTCCTGCTCTACCACCACCACCCGTTCCAGCTCTACCCCCGCCCCCACCTCCCGTGAAAGTCGACCTGTTGCATTCTCGCCCCGGAGATGATGTGAGTGTCGTCGAGGATGGTCCGCTGTTCCGTGCGACTATGAAAGCGTTGGAGCAGAAGACCGGGAGTATGCGCACAAAAATAAAGAAAGTCTTGAAGAAGGCTGAGGCTGCACAACAAGCGCAAGTGGCCTGTAATGAGTCTATGGAAGCGTTTTTGGGCTCTTTGAACGATGCATCAACGTCAAATGCCAATGCAATCCAGCCTGCGTTGGATCACTATTTTGAGAAGATCGCCCGGCAGATTCAAAACTACGAGCAGACCAATACGGTCCAGTTGCAGAAGCTGGTCATTGATCCTCTTATCAAGCTCTACAACAACGATATCAAACAAGCCGAGTCCAAGAAGAAGGACTTTGATGAAGAGAGTCGCGATTACTACGCCTATGTCAGCCGGTACCTCGGTCAGCGGCAGGACTCCCTCAAGGAGAAGAAACGCGCCGAAAGTGACTCGAAGTATCAGGCTAAGCGTCGAAATTTCGAGTTGAAGCGCTTCGATTATTCTTCTTTCATGCAAGATCTGCACGGTGGTCGCAAGGAACAAGAGGTTCTGTCACATCTGACTAAGTATGCAGACTTCCAAGCACAAGCTTTCTTGGCAGCCGCCAAGAAAGTTGAAGAAATGGCGCCTCAATTAAATGCACTAGTGCACGAGGTCAACCAAGCGGACAAGGAGTTCCAGTTCCAGAGATCCGAACGCGAGGAAAAGCGTAGGGCTTTGGAGAAGAACAGCAACCCGTATATGGAGCCTGATGTCGTTGCTGGCGCGCCATCAACTATTGCTTCAACATCCACTGCTGCTGTCGCTTCTTCCGTCGCCGCCAACAACGGGGGCGCATCCGGTGAAGTGGAGTTGGGTCGAGCGGATAGCACTGGCTCACAGCTCCGTGGAGTCATTAGCAACAGTTCTTCCGTTTCATCTCAAGCCAATGCCGGGTCGGTTGGTTCTTCTGCTGGGACCTCGGCACCAACTGCGAATAACAATGCTGGTGGTGTGCAGAACCAGAATCGCTTCAAGGGTATCCGAGATCTTGAAGAGCGAGACAATCTTGGATCTGATCGTGCCTCTGGTCAGCAACGGAAGGAAGGTCTGCTGTGGGCACTCTCTCGTCCTGGTTCGCATATGGATCCAAAGGGTATCAATAAGCAGGCATGGCACAAGTAAGTCACCTAGTCCATTGTTCGCTGACGGCCTTCATTTGGGGTTTCTTGCTAAGACAAATTCTATTACAGGTTCTGGATCGTTTTAGATCAAGGGAAGCTTTCTGAGTACAGTAATTGGAAGCAAAAACTAGACCTTCACATGGAGCCTATTGATTTGCGGATGGCTTCTGTCCGCGAAGCCAGGAATGCGGAACGGCGTTTCTGCTTTGAAGTTATCACGCCGCAGTACAAACGCATATATCAAGCCACCTCGGAGGAAGATATGGCGAACTGGATCCGGTCTATCAACAATGCACTTCAAAGTGCAGTGGAAGGCCGGGGGATGCCGCCACCCCCGCTTTCGTCCAAGAATGAGTCTTCCAGCGGTCGTGACATCGGCTCAGTGTTGACGGGCAAGAGCTCCTCTGTGTCTGGTCATCATTCTTATTCCAATAGTTCCAGTACCAGTGCCAGCGCCGGTGGTGTCAGTCGCCGCACAACGGTTGGAGCTCGACCCAGCTACGTTAGGAACGATAGCAACAGTTACGAGGAGAACCCCTCTCGCTTGCTGCAGGTTGTTCGTGAGGCTGACGAAGGGAATAACTGGTGTGCCGACTGTGGCTCCTCGTCCAAGGTTGAATGGGTGTCCATCAACCTCGGTATTATACTGTGCATCGAGTGCAGCGGTATCCACCGATCTCTAGGAACTCACATTTCCAAGATCCGTTCCCTCACTCTCGATGTCCACTCATTTTCAAACGACATTGTGGAGATTCTCTTGCAGATTGGCAACCGCGTTAGCAACATGATTTGGGAGGCCACGCTGGACCAGTCGCAAAAGCCAATTTCCAGCTCCACCCGCGAGCAACGGCTCAAGTTCATCACGGCTAAATACGTCGATCGAGCCCATGTTGAGTGTCTGCCGTCCCCACGATCTCGCTTTGCAACCCCCAATGAGACACTACTGGCATCCATCAAGAAGAATGATATACAAGGAGTCCTCTATGGCATCGCCTTGCGCGCCAACGTGAACGTGGCAGACCGTTCCCGCAACACGCACGCTGTGTTCCTGGCTCTTGCGGCTGCCGACCCAGCCTCCCCGGGCTCCACCCCGACCACTCTGTCTGCTCGCTCCAGTGCAAAGGCCATTCCTTTCCCCGTCGCCGAGCTGCTGGTCCAGAACGGCGCGGAGATTCCCCCAGCACCTCCTTCCATTCCCCTCTCCCCGGCCGCGCAACTGTACATCAGTCAGCGCACGGCCCGCACATCTGCCTTTAGTGCGGGTAAGCCTGCAGTCAACGACACTTTAGGCTCACTACCCACCATCCGTGCCTCGAGTAAGGATGGTGCTACCTCGTCTGCATCACAGAGCTCTACTAGCTCCTTGGACACCAAGGAAAAAGAGAAGCTATCCAAGCGCGGGAGTGCCGGAGCACGGTTCGCAGGGAAGGTAGCGTCTCTTGGAATTGATCGATAACTCTGCTCTGAACCCTCACATCAACCAAACCACCCTTTCTGATTTCCCCTCCCTCTTCCCACCCTGAATACTCTATCCCCCTCTCGATTTGGCATGAGAGGCATCTACTCGATTACGCCCTTCTATATGCTAATCTTCTAAATACATCCTTCTAATGAGCTTTGCATGACCATCCCCCCTTCCCCCATTCCCTTTGACGACTTCTTCTTCTCATGTATGGACGGGGGTTATGTTTGAGATCATTGGTGGCTAGCCCTTTTTTCAGTATTCTTTGTGTGTCTTTGGACTACAGTACTTTTTGCTATTCTTCCCTTCTGGAATGGATGGGACCTCGAGACCTTTTACCTGGTCTCTCTGTTTTATGAATGACTTGAATCGTCCGCTTGTTCATGTTTCACTGTACTTCCTGAAATAATTGATTTGGGATGGAGGCTGTGTGTTTCCAGTGTTCGTGCGATTCCCTTTTGGATTGTGTTTGATTCTTCCTCCTTGGGGATTTTGGTTTTACCCTGTTTCTAGGAAGGATTGTTGAATGTCCCCGTTTCTTCGTAGTCATCAGTTACTCTTCAAGGGGCTCATTGGTGAACTATACTAATACTACGATGGAGTGTGTATATCGTTGTTGCTTTGAAGAAGATTTGGCAGTATCACTTCTATTGTATTCGCTAGAGCATCTATCTATCTGGCTTGATTACCCTCTACAGAGAATCAACAGATTAATGCACAATGAAACTACGCATAACTCTACAATGAATTAGTCCATCCCAACCAAGACTCTCAAGTCAACCCTTGGTCACTTGCCAATTCCCTTTCACCAACCACATTTGAGTTTCGAATGTGAGTCAATTGCCCACGGTCAGTCCATAGGTCATCCGGACATTACAGTGCCCTGCGGGGTTACCGGAGGGGTTGGGTCACTCCGAATATCTCGTTGCCTGACAGTGGCAACATCTCCATACTTTTGATGAATCCCCACCGACTCCAGCAGCTGTAGATGTCCACTTCATGTAACGCAGGACAGGTCGTGGGGCCGTGGCGTCGCATGCGGCATCGGCCGAAGCAGCTGCACAGTTCCATTAGTGGAGACCGTCAAACCAAAATCCCAACTCTATGAAGTCTGGCTCATGATCTGCTTGGATTAGAACTGAATTGACTCCGGCGTAGAGCTGGTGGTGGTGGCTGTGGCATCTGTTCAGCCACAGTCAGCTCGGATCAGCCGAGTCCAGTCCAGTTGAATCGAAAACAAGTGCCCAATGTCCAAGGATAAGGCGAGATTGGATTCCAAAGGAATACACAGTCGTCCTTTCGTGCCACCACAACGATCCTCAACGGCGCCTGCCTCAAGCAGCGCAGGGTTCCACGGGCACGCCACCAACCTTGCGGATCCTGCAGTAGCTGATTCCTTCATTTGGCAATGGAGCAACGTTAGGCTGGGGGCCAAGTTCCGTCAGTGTGACTCAGTGCCAATCTACCGCCATATTTGAGGCGATAGATCGACCAGTGAGCGGTCCGGGCCCCCAATTGATCTCCAGTCGATCAGCCACGACGCCTCGTTGACATTTCTCCTTCCATAAACAGAACGGGGCTGTGCATGCCCTTTCGAATAATCACAAGACAGTGGAAACGGTATCGTACCACTACATCGACGGTCCTGCGGCAATGTAAGGCTGATCCCACGGGCCTTGGGGATCCCTGAACCTGTGGACATTCGTCCCACCAAGACCATACAGCGAAGTGGATCAATCCCCTCTCGTGGCGCCTGCAAGTGTTTCCTTTTGAAAACGTCGATCTTCAACAAAGGTACGCGTTCAATTGGATACCCCGGTTGACCACTGGGACCAATATCGGTATACGGAGACCATAGGTCCGAATGAAACAAACAAATAACAGCCCTCCCTTGAACATCACACATCTAACTGGACCGCACATTCATCAGAATATCATCAGCGGCGCTCAATGGCTCTGTTCGAAAGTGGACACCATTTCCTTTAGTCGAGCATCGCATTTGTCGCAAAGTGATGCCCATCAACGTCGGTGGATGTATGATGACGTTTTGTGATTGGGTGGCTTGCCAGGAACGCGGAGTCGATAACCGCCCATGACGTCATGATACCCATGTGGCGCCTTGGCGCCTCAGGCTTTTAAGGCCTGTAAGGCTTCGTCAGGCTTCCGGGTGGCGCCGATCGTGGCCGTGCTGAATCGGGATGAACAAGGGAGAGGGAGAGGGAGAGAGTCTGGGGATGAGCGTTATTCGTTCATATCGAGCGGGTCTGTGTTTGGACTCGGGTGGTTGTCTTGAAGTTTGGATGTTAGTAGCAATTGTTGAAGTGGACACTGCGATCAACGACTCTGTCGACACTGCAGCATTCCATATGCAAGTACTATACTGTAGCTCGGCAGGTACCTACTCTGTGGAGAGGTAAAAAGTACATGCAGTAGATAACCTTATGTGACAATCGATGTGTATGGTAGGATCCTCGTTCTCGCGTTTTCTTGAGCTCATGTAGAGCCGTCATTGGGATATGGGATCCTGCAATGAGCGCAGTCCGGGATCATTTGATATCATGTACAAAGCTCGAGTCGATCTAGCACACAGGGGTAAGGGCTGCTCCTATTTTGATAGCGAGCATCATCGCGTTCCACGGCTTCACAGTGAGGCGAGCTGATCACCTGATTATCCTGGAGAAAGATTCCTGACCAGTCATTCGCGAGGAATACAAAGTCCGAAGAACTGAGTAGGGAGCCACATGGCTGCAGCGACTGATAATAGAAAGCTTCCCGGGCTCGATGGTACTGTAGCCATGAGTAGTTGAGTCGTCGGCCATAGGCCGTACAGTGTATGCGTCAGCGGTGGCTCAACCTTGAAGGGGACTCAACATCCATAGAGATGGGAAAGACTGAAGGAGTCGGAGAAACGTGCTCCTTTCGCAAGAGCGAGATGGCGACTCTATGAATTATTCGGGGAGGCCGTTTGATCGACAGGCTGGTTACACCTCTATTCATGTGATTGCCACCACAAGAAACACCGGCGTATGGGTCTTGTGGAGAAATCCTAGACATATCAGGTAATAGATCAAAGTCAATGGGAAATGAGGATGGAGAAATTGAAATTTCTAGTGTAATAATCTAGTACCTTTGGAATTGGGTTTCTGGTCACTCTGAACACGATGCGTGTATACATGCAAGTATACTTCCCATAGAGGTACCGTATATACTTCGAAGCTCACCGCCCTTGTGATTGGCTGGGGCGTCATTCCGGAAGGTGGAGACTCTCAACGTCAGAAGTCGAAACATTGTCCACTCTCCATCTTCCCACTAGTCCACTTCCTCGTCAAGCCCTCACAAGCACGTCTGACTAAAGACGCCCTTGTCAATCAGCCCTCGTTACCAGAGCCAGCTCCTGATCGTTATCTTCCAATCAGAGGAGAGTTATCATCCGCTCTCTTTTTCCGGGTTATATCATCCCAGTGAGCAATTGAGATCAATGTGACTTGTCTCCTCTCCAAACCCACACGAAACAACAAGGGAAGAGGTCAAAATACAGCTCTCTGCAGCGGGTTCCCGGGTACCCGACAGAATGGTCTGATCGACCTGGTGCCTTGGGTCACCTCCGGGAAACCCAACTCGTTGGACAACGGCCCTCGGATGAAGCTTGCCCGCCCGCAGGGCCGTAGTGCATGAAATAATGGCCCCCGCTTGTGGAATAATGTCTCCATGAAAGCCACCTTTTGGCTTCTGTGGTGCACTGGTGGCGCTTCTGTTCAGGGCGTTATCTTGGGCTTGGGAACATGGATATCATCCACAACCACACACGTCGTCGACTACCGAAATGGGCAGCTGCCAGCAACAACGGTGGTTTTCCGGGCGCCACCGGAATTTGGAAGACTACTACATTCGCCCATTGGCGGGATCATGATCGAGTCTAGTGGGAGTGTACCCAGTGGTCCGCTACGTCTAATACTGTCGTGCCCTCTTTTTGCTTCACTGGTCCATGGTCCTTTGGTCTTGGGGGTGGTTGCTTACCGACCCCAATTTTCGATACCCACCTTTTTCCACTTCTTCCCACAGATGCTTTGCCCTACAGGCGGGTATGTCCACATATTATGTCCACATACCTGCTACTCCCCTTACGGGGTTCCAGGATACGCCGTCGGATCCCATTCAGGACCTTTTCCCTCCCTTGGAAGGAAACAGAAGCCCGTGATCGTGGCCGCCACCACCAACCTTCCACCGAGGTACCATTATTATTATTATTTGTATATTATGGAACTATTTGTGATGATGTCGCTTTTTATTTCCCAATTGTTCAAATTTCCCCCACCGTCGATCCACTTATCGACAGTTCACCCACTGGTCATACATGCATAACCCACACCCCTGACAGTGGCAATTTGGCCTTGGAACCCTCTTCACTGCCACCACCATTGGCTGCCCCCAATCTGTAATTTTGCTCGTCTCCTTTGGTACCCGATTGGCGCACTTCTTTTTCCATTAGGCCCGTGGTCCCGCTCGTTTCTATTCACGATTCTATTGTACTGTAAGAATCATGATTCAAGGCAGACCCAAGGACCTTTTTCATACCATTTTGCAAGTCACCATCAGCCCTCGACAGCTGGCCAATTCCGTTGCCTGATCGTTGGAATTTTTCTGATTATTTCCTCCTTCCTGATACCACTCTGATTGGTTCAATGCCACGCAATCTGTGGCTTCATCACCCCGGGTGGTCTACAATCTCCAATTTGTCTTCTCCAATCGCCAATCGTGTTTCCATCCCCAGCGGATCCGTGGGCCGCTTAAGCCACAACCCACCTGTGGCACGGCCTCTCTGTTCAACGACCCGCTGAGCCGCTTATATTCGAGGAACAACCGACCCAACTTCTTACGATTCTACTAATTTGATTTGAAGCTAAAGGGGAAAGAAAAAAGCGAGAGAGAAGAAAGGTGGTCGACAAGATCAAAAAGGCCCGCAGTTTCTCCACCGGCTGGATAACAAGCATTCGTCAACACAACAATAACCATCCACCCATTTACAGAGAAACCCTCTCAAGTCTTGAGACTCGAAAGAGATCGGCAGATTGAGTGGCGCGTGGCTGAAAGAAAAACCCCGACCACATTGAAGATCTGATACGAAACAGTCTGGTGGTGGACCCTGTGGTACATACCCTCTTATGGGTCATGGTACCTAGTAACTCCGACTTTTGTCAAGGAGGTTATTTTGTTTAGTGTGCAGCTTCTGGCCTGGGCAGGGGATATCCACTTATCCTCCTCGCACAAACACCCACCGTCAATCCCACCTCCCAACAACTCTCGATCAACGGGACTCGACCCACACTCTTCGACGAGGTACTTTCTTTCACGCCAGTCCTCTGGGTGCACTTTTTTGTACACTCTTGCCTTCTGTCTCCAGCACCCGTGACTCAGAAACTCATACTCCTCCTCAGCCTATCACCAGTCCCAAATCTTGCTGGGTCCGATCAAATCATTCAATCGGTTCACGTCGGTTCACGCCCTCTACCCGCCTTGTCCACCTCCTCCACCTTGTTTACTCCGGTCACTCGCCCATTCTCCAGACCTCTGATGTTTCATTGATACCATAGGACATCTGTCCCGCTGTCAGCCACAGCTCAGACGTCTTCCTGACGGCTCTGCTTTATCATCCCTGCTCCTCTTTGGGTGCCCAAGCATCAGAGTCCGCCACAGTGCTCATCCACCGTCGAATAGCTCATTCGTCCTGGTCCCCAGGTGGCTGGTGTCAGCAGGGCTGTTCCGGGATTTTGAATCCCAATTGGATTCCAATTTCTGTCAATTTCCTTTTACTATTCACCTTATTCTTTAGCTTTGCCTTCCTTTTTCCTTTTTTTTCTATTTTGTTATCTTTTTTTTTATTCTGCTGCCTTTTTCTTGTCTCCATACAAGCTCTCCACATTCGCCGTCCGTGAGTAGGTATATCTGGAAAGTCCCAGGTTCCGCTGCGGCTGATTTCTTTCTTTTTTGATCCTTCAAGCACTGCTTTGCTCATCTTCAAGTGCAACAGTACGTTGGCGTGCAGGAAGATCTTCTTCTGTCGTCTCGTATTGATCTTCGCAATTTGAGCCACACCCCGATCCCCTCGGTCCCGCCTTCTGTAGCGATTTTACTCTCTATCCACTAGGTTGGTTCTCGTTCCGCCTATCATTTGCTTATTTTTTTTTCATTTGTCGCTCTGTCTTTTTTTTTTCATTCAGTTCCCCAATTCGTGCTTAGTGCCCCTCTTGCCCCGCGGTCTTTCTTCACCGTGACACATTGTTGACTATATCTCTGTCTCATTCGGGCTCTGACGATTTTGACAGAAAGATCGCGTAGGGCTTTGGGCTCTCGTCTGTTTTCTCTCGTCTTGTCTTGTATCAATCTGCTAGGTAAGTTACAATCTTTTTGTTGGTCTTCCGTTGCTTCTTTTCCTGCTGTCCTTTTGTCCCCCTTGTCCTCATCCGATCCTGTCCGTCTACAAATTTTGTGCGAATCACCAGCCCTACAAGGGCTAGTCGCTCGCCCAATCAGTTTTGGGCCTTCTTGGCGGACTTTGTTTCCATACCCTTTGCCCAGTCTTTCGTGTCCTCAGGATTTACCACTCCCCTGCCTTTTCCTTATACATGATCAGAGCTCTGGCCGAGTTTTTCCCTTGTGGGGAAAATACGTTCAGCACTTATCCCAAAATAGTCTCATTCGTGGCGCTCTCCTGATCATCCTCATACCTTCTCGTTTCATTTTATCTACTTGTCCCTTTTTCACCCCCAAACTCTACCGTCTCATTACGGCCTTTTCTCTACTGGAGTGAGCCTTTCTCTTCCATCCTAGCTTGATGCCACTCCTCGGTCCTCCCCCCTACTCCACAAGCCTCATCAGTGGGTGTACGCTCATCTTCACCGTGATGCCAACACGCCTATATGACTTTCTTCTGAAAGGCCTATGACTATCGGGCTCAGCCCTGCTTTACCGCGGGGCTGCACGCTTGATACATCTCGATGGTCCCTTTGACTTTCTTCTCGGTTCTGCCGTCCCTACTTCCTACGTTTTATATACGATTCTTCCTTTTGAACGGTTTGCTGTCATTCTTTGCGGCTCTCTTTCTGGTGTTATGTTATTCGAGAGTCGTATGGTGACTGGCATCTTCGCCTCTTGGCTCCTGTCATCTACCATCCAAACCTTTCCACTTTGTTTTGGCCGATCCAGTCCTTTGTCATTCAGCCCTTTAACTAGTATTATTTACTGACCATTGCATCTATCAATAGCTCTTTCTTCCGGTCAGTCTTGGGCTTGATTGGGTACGATAGGTCCGATTTCTTTTGGGCGCTCCTGGTCATCCCCTTTCGTGGACGGTCCCTAGAGACCCGAAGTGGCCTTGCACTCTGTTGGGTTCAATATAGGTATGATATCATTTCCACTTCCTCTGAGTTGGTTTTTTATTCTCATTCTAGTCTGCTTACACCGTCCTAGGGAAAGATCTCGCCAAACTCGCCTCCCCTTCACGATAGTCTACAAAACCAGGCCCCATGGGCAATGTTTCTCCCAAAAAGATCATCACATCCCAAGGGACAGGAGATGGGGTATCCCCGGCATCCGAGCCCAACATGTCGCGATCCGACTCGATACCTGGTCAGTGTTTTCCCAGACGATATAGAAAACGCACCATGACGCATATCCTGGAGCCATACCCGTGGGGGACATATCCGTTGATGAGATGGTTTGATGTTGCAGATGTTACAGCCGCCAGCAAGTACGCACAATCAGGATATTCAGCCCACCCGTCGACCTCGGCCTATCCAGGTCCCGGACGCTATGGACCGCCACCTCCCTTGAACATGAGCAACATGGTATACTCGCTCCCGAATCACCAATCGTCATCATCCCCTTTTGAAGGCCAGCATCTCATCCATCAATATCCGCCTGCCCATCCCCAAGGCCTCGTCTATCCGATACAATCAATGGGTCATTATGGAGGCCCAAATTCTGGTGGGAGTGGACCGTATGCAGTACCTTTTGCACCAGGGTACGTGCCTTACTCGATGCAGCACCCTGGAACTGTCCAGCATGTCCCTGGTCACTACCCACAGTATATGGCAAATCACTCGATGCAGAATATGGGTCCGGGTCAGCCCCCCGCGTATGGAGCGGGTTATTACCAGCAGGGTTATACGCCGTCTTCTCGACATGGATCACAATCGGGGCCAGTACAAATGCGGCACTCGGGGGCTCAATCCAGGCAGGGGAGTCTATCGCAGGGAAACTCGGCATCGAATACGGGATCTACGAAGAAGGAAACAGACAAGCGGGTTTTGGAGGGGGAATACGACGTATCGAAGACAATTGTGGATGGTTCGAACCCGATGAAGTTAGCACAACTTTCATCCATCCCTCACGGTATGTGTCAACCTGCGTACTCGGGAATAGCTATCAACACGCCCCGTTGCGAGAGACCTCTTCAAAGAAATTCTCTTGCTGACATATCTTATTTTCGTCTGACAGATTCGACCCTTCCCTCCCAATCAGTGCCAACTGCACCTAGCACCCCTCGTGGACCACCTCGAAAGCCCAAGCAGTCCGGCCATGCCCTCTGGGTGGGCAACTTACCACCCGGGTCGAGCGTGGTGGATCTGAAAGACCATTTCTCGCAGGAGGCAACCAACAACATTGAAAGTGTGTTTCTCATCTCCAAGAGTAATTGTGCGTTTGTGAACTACAAGTCGGCCGCTGCATGTGCCGCCGCTCTTGCTCGCTTCCACGACTCCCGCTTCCAGGGTGTCCGTCTCGTTTGCCGGCTCCGCAAGGGCTTTACAGCTCCAGGGTCGGGCTTGGGCCTTGGTGTGGCGGGTCCAGGCTCCAGGTCCCGTCCAGAGGAGACGACGGATCCCCCTGTCACTGCCGAAGCTGGACCGTTGGTAGAGGCCATTATTCCCGGGCCGCTGGCGGACGGGACGGCTTCCCGCAGTTTGGATCGGTACTTTATCGTCAAGAGTCTGACGGTAGAGGATCTCGAGCTTAGCAAGCAGAGCGGAATCTGGGCGACACAGACGCACAATGAAACCAACTTGAATCACGCCTTTGAGGTAAGTGTAGCATGATTTGAAATCCATATCCTCACTCGATTAGTTTCTTCTTGGGTCTTGGGTGCTATTCATCTTGATCTCCACTCGTATGATACGTCCCCTGCTAACTCTGATCTACCAACCAGAATACCGACCATGTCTACCTAATCTTTTCTGCAAACAAATCAGGCGAGTACTTTGGCTACGCTCGCATGCTATCACCCATTAGCGACGATGAGGAGCTCGCCCTAGAGATGCCACCTCGTCCGGAGCCCCTACCTGGCACGGCCGATGAACTAGAGGTGACCACGACCGCGGCGACCTCGACTGCCCCCAAAGGCCGAATCATTGATGACTCGGCACGCGGCACGATCTTCTGGGAGGTTGAATCCTCAGGAGACGAGCACGACGATGGTAGTGGTGAGAAGAGCGGCGAGGGTCTGGGGTCGGGTGCCGGTTCCGGCCCTCCTGCTTCCGTCTCGGGACTCATTACTGTCGACGATGAGGAGGCTCAGTCATTCGGCAAGCCCTTTCGTATTCAGTGGCTGTCGACTGAACGAGTACCCTTCCATCGGACACGGGGACTGCGTAACCCGTGGAATGCTAATCGTGAGGTGAAGATTGCCCGTGACGGTACCGAAATCGAGCCGACTGTCGGGCGGAAATTGATCGCCCTGTTCCAACTGCCCTGAGGGGTGGTCTGTGTGCCCCGGCGTCATGAGGGGCGAGGGTGATGAGAGGGTTAAAACTGCCCCTCGACTTCTTTCTCTGCCTTTTTCGATCTGGTAATGTTTATGGTGAGTAGTTGCCTAGGTGGGGAGTCGAGAAGATCTATACAGCGCACTGTGTACGTGCCAGGATTCAATTGTTCATGTCAGTGGCCCGTGATTGTGTACTCTAATTGTATACAATATTACGGTTCATGATTCAGGCAATTGATTCTTCAAGCACGCACAGATGTCCTGGATCTGCGATTCTCGATCTGTTTGGTTCTTCTATGACTAACCATTCTATCCCTTTCGGGGTTCTATTCACCAAACATACTGGAAGAGGAGAGCAGCAGGGGAAGCACAGAATCCAAACTCTCCCCACTCGAGGCTGGGAGGATGGAATCTGTAAAAACATTTTATGGGAAACGAGTAATACACGATGTACGTTCACTTTTGAGCTTTTTTTTTTCTAATTTTGATCATGCTTCACTTTTTCTTTTTCTTTCTCTTTTTCTTGGGATTTCTCTCTTCCAATTTCATCTCTATGTGGACTCTGGTGGTGCCACACATACATTCTCATTCTGGGTGGTGCCATATAATCTTTCCGCTCGTGGAATAGTTAGCGTTTCTATGGGTCTTTTTTCTTTCTTTTTCTGTGATATCTTCATCATTTCTTCCGTTTCATTCATTTTTTTTTCTTTTTTGTGGGCAAGTGTATCACTATGACGAGGTATGGAATGTGGCGTTGTGGGGAAGAGTACCCGTGGGTCTTGAGTCTTCTCCTATTGTATGGTCAAGAGAGCAGACTACGACATGGTGACTATATGCATACGGAGTAGTTATATATCACTATGTTTAAAATGTATGGAGTACATAATTTTATAGTATGTTGTACGTATATAGTGATGATGTATTGTGGTTATCTAGATCTGGGGTATTGGAGGAGACCACCAATCATTTCGATCTCCTCGAGGGCGATGACTGAAGTCTATCGGAGGAGATTCCCAATGAAAAGAAATGTGTCGATAATTACACTTTCCTTAGTCAGGATACCTAACTAACTACCTAAACCCATCTCTCGAGTAGTTAAATCAGTAGTTAACTAGTTAACTAGTTAATTAACCGTCGTACTTATGTAACCCCTCCTTTCCCAATGCAGCCCACGGTCAACTTTCTCAGCCACTCACAATCGTCCACCCTTCGACTCGTCAGCATCATTACTCTCGCTATCTCCTCCAATCTGATCTCCATCTCAACCCACTTCTTTACTCAATCTATCGTCTCTTTCCGGCTCCACTTTCCTCCCTGTTGATCCACTGGGCTTCCCCCATTGTGACTTTCGGATACGACAAGCTAATGAGCTAACTCCCCTAATGGGGGGGAGGGGGGGGTCAACTTGGCTAAGTTCGGTAATGAGTGGATGCTGACGGTCGGCTTCTTGACGAATGACTGGTCAACTGGAATTGGTGATGGCGCTACCCCAGATATTCTTCCTTGGACTTGGCCCGAGCTTAGCTTTTCCTACCAGCTCTCTCTCTCTCTTTCTCTTTTTGCCCCCCTCCTCCTACTTCCTGAATCTTTCCTGGTGGTACCATCCCGTCGTCTGCTTCCTTTCCCCATTTCGACTTCCCCCTCCCTTTTTCCACTTTTCCATCTTCCTCTCTCTCTCTTCCTCTTCCTTTCATCCTCCTCCTCCCACTGACTTCCCCACCATTCTTCCACTTTCCTTCTACATCTTACCATCCCTCTTCAACACTCTTCCCCCTTCTACAATTCTACCATCAACCTCATCCACAATCTCCTCTTCTACGCTACAACTGGGTCCCCCCTCCTTCACCCTGGTTGTGCGTACGCTTCGCTTCACCCCATTCGACCTCCATCTCATGAGAAGGGCGGCGAGTCCGTCCAAGACCTGTCTTCTCATCCCCAGCTCGGTTCCCTGAGTTGATTCCTTCCTCTCTCTCTCTCTCTCTTCCATCCTACTTTTCTCCATCCGTGGCTCACTCGTATCGTCGCCCTTGTCCCCAAATCCCACGACTAGCACGCCCCCCCAACCCCATCAGCTAAACCACCATTTATCATCATGTCCGACGATCGCTCCACCTCTCCCATCTCCGTTCCCTCGTCGGAGAATCGTCCCCGCCGTGGTTCCTTCGCCGGTCTCCCCTTCGACCTTTTCTCCAAGCAGAATAGCAATCCATCCGGCCAGCAGACGGGCAACAATACCCAAGCCAATCAACAGCGTCGGCTGTCAATTACCACCCTGGGTCTCTCGGGCTCGCCCACCCAGACCTCCACCTTTGGAAGCCGGGCCTTCCGTCGAGGCAGCCTGTCCAGCTCGTGGGGGTCCATCCCGAACAATGAAGATGCCGTGGCGGAGGATGCGGAGGGATCCTCCCCCGGTGTGACCCCCAGCTCGCCATTTGCCCGGCGAGTCTCCTTTGGAGCTCAGGCCCTGCGTGAGGCTCGGGCCGGAAGTATAGGCAATGGTAGATACCCACCCCCTAGTTCATCCCTGGCAGGGGCACGGCGCACCGCGTCGACCGCGGCTGGCCATAGCCCTCCTTCCCGATCTCCCGCATCTGCAAGTTCTTCAGCTGCCCCTCTGGAAGAGAGATCTAACGCATCACGCCGCCCAGGCGAAGGCTTCAATTGGACCGAGGCGCTCCGTCACCGCGCCGAGCGTAACCCATCCATCGGGGGGCCGGTCTCCCCGCAGAATCCTCGTCCGGCCGGTCACCAGCGTGCCGCCTCGATTGCCACGATGGAGCAACCTATCCGAGAAATCCCTAAGCAGCCTAAGCAGAATAAACCCGATTTCTTCCAGGAGAAGATTCTTCGTGGTGACTTTATGGATTAGAGGGGTTGTGGACGAGAGGGAGTTTTGAGAAACTCAAGTCTGCCAATTTTTTTTCTCTCTTATTGTGATATTTATTTCATCTGCATCCGTTTATGGGTACAGGGTTACTCTGGTTACTCCATCCGGTTATCCTCTTGACGAGAGAGAGATGGACGAGGCCCTGGCAGGCGTCATGACTGTGTTTTTGGATCTTTTTATCTTCATTGTGGAGTTTTGGAATGGTTCCCAAGTTGTCAACCTTTTTCTTATGCAATTGTGATGATTATCAAGAGGAAGATTCAGATTGTGATTGGGATTGACGCATACTGGATATTTATTTAACAAGTTGAACCGGTCCATGTTGATCATTGCTTGGACTGGGTTTTGTCATTTTGCTGGTTATTCTTGTTTAAAGTGCACGATTCCTCATCCTGGTGTTGATGGAATGTGATGATAACTAAATTGACGAGAACAATTGAAATATAACACATCTCCATAATCTTGTAAATGTAAATACATCCTAATGTACTCCTCCTCGTGCCATACTATCTACTTTGTATATGCTCAGTCTCCTCTACTATACTTTCTAGCCCTTTCCCTCCCTCTTTTCTCTCTGTTTCTCAACGTCCATCACGTCCATCTTCTCCATCTTCCATCTAAGCCTGGGAAGGACCTGCCTCGGTCGTATCCTCTGCATGAGTATGCCCCGGCGCCTCAGCGGCCTTCTTCCCAGCAGCAGCCTCTTCTTCCTCACGATCAACACCCTCCGCAACCCTCCGATCCATCAACTGCGCCGTAGTCAACTGCTCCTCCGGCGCAGGAGTCTCCCACTTCGAACTCTCCCAAGGCTTCACCCTCATAACATACATCATATCCATCTCCTCAAGAGTCTTATCCTTACCCTCCAGAACAAAGAAATAAACCACCAGCACCGCGAAAAACAAACACCCAGCAAACACATACCCATACGCAAAATCAATATCCCCCGTAATAAACGGAGTAAAAAACCCAATTAAAAAATTCCACAACCAATTCGACGCCGTCGCAAGCGCCATCGCCCTCGCCCGGTACCGACTCGGATACAACTCTGCAACGATGGCCCAGACCATGGGGCCCCATGTCATTGCAAAGCCCGTGATGAAGAGGCAGGCGAATACGACCATGGCTTTGCCGGCGCCTGGTGTGGCGGGTGGGTTTTGGACGTCCAGCGAGAAGTGGCCGACGGAGGCGAAGACCATGAAACAGATGAACATCCAGATTCCGCCGGTGATGAGGGACTTGCGGCGGCCGTAGTGCTCGATTACGTAGAGGCCGCCGAAGGTAGTGCCGAAGTTTACGCCGCCCAGGATCATTTGGGTTACGTAGGTGTTGCTTATACCTGCGCCGTTGAAGATGACGGTTCCCTGAAGCAGAGAGAGAGAGAGAGGTTAGTTTATAACTGATCCAGGATTGAAGATCTCCAGTCTATCGACGGGTATAGGTTGGGTATCAACTCACGTAGTAGAAAAAGTAGTTAGCACCAGTAAGTTGCTGCAACGCCTGCAAGACCACACCCAATGCAATCCGATATGGCATCCTCGGAGCCTGAAACATCTCAATCCACCCATGCCACCCACCCTTAGCGCCCTTCTCCGCATCAAGTTGTTCCTGAATCTCGAGAATCTCATGGACGATGACGCGGTGGTTCTCCGATACACCGTATAACTTGCTCATAGTCTTCTTAGCAACATCAATCCGGCCCATACGATAATCGAAACGGGGAGATTCGGGGAAGAGTAGGATTCCGAATCCGAGAATTAGGCCCCAGAGGAATGTTATGCCGAGTGGGATTCGCCAGGATGCGGTGTTTGTGATATGTTCTGTGCCGTAGTTGATGCAGTATGCGACGAAGATCCCCAACGTAACGAAGAGTTGATATGAACTGAGCATATAAGATTAGCATCGATCATTCTCTTCCAGCTCGAATAACTTCTTTATGCGAGGTTTTGTTTATATTTGTAGGGGTTGACTTACCAAACCATCGCACCACGAATATGCCTCGGCGCAATCTCACCCTGATACATGGGGACAAGCAACGAACAAGCACCGACACCGAAACCAGTCACGAACCGGCCCATCATCATTTGATACCATTTCCCAGACGGTGAAGAAATCTGAATAATCAGGCCGACATGTAGGATGACACACCAGGCGAAGATGGACCATTTACGACCGATTCGATCGGCGAGTGGGCCTGCGAGGAGTGCACCTATCATTGTACCGATTGATAACTGGGAATACATTAGTTAGCAAGCCTTACAAAAATCACCTCCTAATCTAATCAAATTTTATTAACTTAGTATTGACTCACCATAGAAACAATCAACCCAGACCGAACATTACTAAACACCCACTCCCCACCCCGAAACTGTCCATACCGCTGCTTATAATTCTGCATCTCGAGGAACCCCGAGATCTGGCCCGTATCATAACCAAAGATAATACCACCGATTGAGACGAAGGCGCCGAGGGTTATGGAGCGCCATGTTACCCATGGTACGTGGCCTTCGTCGTAGGAGGAGCTGCGGCGTTTTTCGTTGGTGTTTGTGTTTGAGTCTGGGGGTGTAGGGGGTGGAGAGAGGGGGTTTTGTGCGGGTTTTTTGGTGAATTTCATAGTGTAGAGTGTAAATAGTAGGACTAGAGGGTAGATGGTAGAGGGGAGTATATGAGAGGATGTATAGAGTGATAACCCCCCGATATAGAAGGATAGAATTCCCGTAAAAGTGGCAATGGAAATTGAAAACCAGGGAGAGTGAGGAGTGACCAATTCTACTAATATGAACGGAAAAGTTCTGTTTAAAACATCCCAAGTAATTCAACTACTACAATCCGTCTCCCTCCGAACAAACTTGAAATCACACGCCACGATCCGGCACAGCTCCTGTTGAAATGAGCCCGTCATGGATGGAGCCCCGCCGCCACTAGGGTGGCATGAGTGACTTTTCTGCTCTGAAGATCCCTAAATATTCTAGAAACACACCAACTCCTCACTTACTTACTTATAGCCTCCGGGCTTTTCATCCTGGTACAGTAGTTCGGTGGTGGCTCGAGAATTATGATATAGTTATGGATCGCCCCGAAGCCTTGGGTCTCTCCCGCAGCCACCACCGCACGGTTCCTGTAGATAAGCTGAAGCTATAAAGGGTTATAGATAGTACCTAGTTTTCCAGTTTTAAAAGCCTGGCTTCGTTTTTCACTCTAAACTTATTTTGTAGATGGGGTTTTGGGGGCCTATTTCGAGGGTGTTGCTGCGTGCGGTATGGGTGGGCCTTGGAGTCATGACGTCAACTACCGGTTGTGAAGGTGAAGAATGTTTCCGCGGGTGCATTCTTGCTGGATCCGCGTTTTGCTTTGGGGATTTTATGGGGATCCGGGGAGAAGGGGCGAGATATGGTAGTTAGGGTGGTATGATTTGTATTGGAGGCAAAGTATTATAGTCGATGGAGATTAAAGTCATCTTAAGAGTTAAGAAATTGGTACTAGAAATAGTATGGATGCATTCAAAATATACAGTAACTCGTTAATCATTCAAATCAAGGTATCCCTAACTATACGCCAATCTAGCTGCATTGTACAATCGCAAAATAACAATCAAATCTCTTCAATCTCTTCTTTTCCCATCTTAATGGGCCATCCGCTTGCCAATCTCACTCTGCCAGTTGCGCGACTTCTCAAAGCCATTGGATGCAGTCTGGTAGTCGAGCATAGCCTGGTAAACCTCCTCCTGACTAGTCAGCACGAATGGACCGTACTGCACAACCTTCTGGTCCAGCGGCTGACCAGCCACAATGATAAAGCGCGACTCCGAGTCCGCATTATCCGGCACAGAAGCCTCAACAATGTCACCAGTCTGCTCAAAAACGACATTGTGGAATTCCTTGACAACCTGCGTCGAATCATTCGATCCGAAGATAGTCTTGCCTGAAAGCGTGTAGGCAAACGCATTCCACCCCTGAGGCAAAGTCTGCGACAGCCGACCACCAGGACGAATAGTCACATCCAAAATCCAAACGGGGGTGTATGCCAGATCGCGGACTGAATCAACACCATGCGATTGACCAGAGATAACCTTGATCTCAACACGGCCCTCATCAGCCTTGGCGACCGGGATTTCGCTCGCGCGCAGATCGCGGTACCGCGGCTCGCACATCTTCAGTTTCTGAGGGAGATCGACCCAGAGTTGCATGCCGACGTTGGGAGAGCCGTCGGCGTTCTCGTGGGGCATTTCAGCGTGCATGATGCCACGGCCGGCAGTCATGAATTGCAAATCACCGGGTCCGATGGTACCCTTGTTCCCCGCGAAATCTTCGTGGTCGACACCACCGGAGAGCAGGTAGGTGATTGTCTCTTGGCCGCGGTGGGGGTGATCCGGGAAACCGGCACCCTTGCCGATGGTGAAGTGATCGAGCATGAGGAAAGGGCTGAAGTTGCGGAGCTTGGCGGTGCCGATGGAGCGGCGCACGCGGGCGCCTGCACCTTCGGCTTGTTCGATGGCCAGGAAGACCTGACGGATTGCGCGGGCGGTGCTCATTTCGGTGATGGGGAGGACGATTGGAGAGGGGTATTCCAATGGGAGGTTAGACTTGGTGGTAGTGGTGGTGTTGGTGATGTTGTTGTTGGAGCTCTTGGGCAGGTACTGCGACAAAGTAGCTGGGAGCTTCTCGTGCAGAAAAGTAGTAAGAGAGTCCTGGATGGAAGGACTATAAGCGAAGAGGATTGCTGTGATGCAAATTAAAAAAGGCAGAAGCAGTCTCATGGGCGCGATGGCGGCCTTTTATGCTTGAGCGAGTCAATGCCTCGAATGTTCGAGTAGAGAGTAGTGATGGAAATTGTGAAGAGAAGCTAAAAGTCAGCGTTAGTCAATGGCGTCTAATATAGTTAGTTAACTAAGTTTTATGTTAGCTGCGCCAGTATGTCCAGTGCTTTGCAAGACATCAGTCAGCGGGGTTCTGGTGAAGATCAGCGAATGGTTGGCGTCGGATTTACGGAGTTGAGCGATGACCAAGACGAGAGTCAGCAGCCGCTAAGCGGGTCCACTTGGATGCCTGCGTGCCTTGTGGCCTTGATGCCCATTTTGTAAGGTGTTGATAATCATCTCATCAGCAGGTGACGTGAAGAGACGGAAATATAGTTATTGACTTTTGGTTGACTATAATTATCGTTGCTAAAAATGACTTTTGAGTAAATTGTAGAAGATTCTACATATCCTTGATGTTATTCCAGAGCATTAGAAAATACATCATTGTTGGTACACCTACTGTCAACTGAACTCCCCATATATATATTCCGGACGATAGAGGTGGCGAACCTACGGCTAGCTAGGTAGTTGTAGAGATGAAAGGTATAGAAACTCTCATATTAAGCTGAGGATAGACAATGGCAATTGAATAAACCATATCTATATACTTCTACAATTAAATTAAACCCAAGTTGATAGCAGAGCTCCGGTGGAGATGGCCAGGTTATATGTACTCCCAACTACTGTAAGTCTGACTATCGCTATCTGATAAGGCCACGGAGCAGCTCCCGCACTCCGCTCTCCGCTCTACGCCCAGCTCTCTCCACGCGATCGCATAGTGCGTTGGCTTGCTGCACTCTTGTTTGATTCTGAGATATCCACTTGGCATATATGGTATCTCACTTCCTCCACTGATAGAATCCGTGAATACCCCGACGGGGAAGCGTGAGCGCAGCGAACTCCGTCTCCACCATCACCTCGCAAGGTTGCGTGCCTTACAGCACACGTCGCTGCCAAACCTATTGTTCCACTTCAGATTGCCGGTAGGATGGGTCGATCGCGGTGGAGTCTTACACCTTGGCTCGTCCTGGGCTGCGCTGCGTCAAGTGCCTGGGCAGCTAAGAGGCCTTTCAACATCCATGATGACCTGTTGGCCTATCCGCAGGTACGTCGAGGAAGCAGCGTACCATTGCCCTTATTTGTCGCATGACCTAACAATCCATTGCATGCAGTACCAAGTACTTTTCCCGGAAGAATATATCTTAGAATCCCAAGCCGAAGAGCTTCTCCAAACACATGCCTCGCCCGAAACCCCCGATTCCAGCGTCGAGCGGAATGATCCCCAAGTCTACACGGGAAAGGATCATACGGAAGATACCACGCAAACACACGAAGATGTGATTCATCCGACATACACATACGAGGAAATGATATTGGATGACCGGCGACTTCTCTGTCAGATCCCCCGCGTAGCCAAAGATGAGACCAATAGCACGGCTGGCCGCGCGACTCAAGAAGCCGATGAACAGAATGAGCTAGCGCGGGCCACCGATCGCGGTCTCGAGCTTCTACGTGAGATGGAGGGCAAATGCATGTACTATTTCTCCGGCTGGTGGTCATACTCTTTCTGCTACAGGAACCAGATCAAGCAGTTCCATGCTCGTCCAGCTGGCGGTGGGGTCCCAAGCTACCCGCCCGTGGAGGACCCAAACACCCATTCATTCGTTCTGGGCCGATTCCAAGAGAGTAAAGATGGCAAGGGAGATGAGAAGAAGCAGACGCAGTCCGCTCAGACCGATGTCGCGGAGCTACGCACTAAAGGTGGCTCGCGCTACCTGGTGCAGCATCTACGTGGCGGCACCAAGTGTGATTTGACGGGACGTGAGCGCAAGGTTGAAGTCCAATTCCACTGTCACCCGCAGTCAACCGACCAAATCGGGTGGATCAAAGAGCTGACGACCTGTTCCTACTTGATGGTTATCTACACCCCTCGTCTTTGCGACGACGTTGCCTTCCTGCCACCGCAGCAAGACGAGGTTCACAATATCGAATGCCGCGAGATTCTCCGCCCCGAGGACGTTTCCGACTGGGAGGCCGTGAAGGAGTGGTACCAGGCCCATCAACTAGCCGATGCTGCCGCCGCTCACTCGGAGGTGCAAATCGTCGGGGGGATTGTAGTTGGCGGCCAGAAGCTAGTGGGCATGGAAGGCAAGAAGATTGAGAAAGGCCGAGTAGCATCGGCCGGCGAAAAGAAAGTGGAGGTAGTCGTCAAGCGTGAAAACGGCGAAATCCAGCGCCCGTCCAAGCAGGTGATGAAGAAATATAACCTCGATCCCGAGGGAATCGAGGACATGAAGAAGCGACTCGATCAACTTGCCGAGGGTAAAGATTGGACCTTGGAAGTGGTGGAGAGTGACGGAATGATTGAATTCCAGGGTGCCATTGAGAAGGATGACGATGAACTTGACGAGACGGAAGCCGGCGATGCCTCTTCGCAAAAGGTCGCGGACCATCAGGACGGGGATGAGCCTGCTCCCGTGGCCGAAGTCGATGATGCAGCGGGTCCCGACTCTGCATCTGAGACAAAGCAAAATTCAAAATCGCACCGACAGGGATCCGAGGATGAAGAGGGTGACTCTGTTGGTAGTGAGGAGACTTTCAAAGACGAGTTATAAGAGGGGCGGAGATATGAGATTCGGTCCTGTACAGTAGAAGATCAATCGATATACATTTTGGCGCTCATATTTGCACTCTGCACCAAATTCCAACCATTTGTACATACCAGCACTCCATCAGTTGATTCATGGATCCAAATATATCTGTTTATATCGGGTTACATGTGAAGAAAGTCATAGTCTGGGCACGACCGGGTTGGTTCCAGGAACAGCCGGTTAGCTTCATGCCCAAAGACGTCAGTTGCCCCAGTTGCCGGGAACCGAGTGGGGGCATCAGGAGAGGTAGTTAAAGGAGGTGCAGTTTGGGAGAGAGGAAGTCATCGTGAAGAAGAAATACGGAATTGATCAGATATTTGTTCAAGGAAGTGAAGATAATAGTCAAAGAAGACGAGGACCAGAGATAGATGGTAGAGGCAGAAGTATATGAAGTACCTGAAATCTGAGGTCCAGTCCGGGCCTACGTAAGGAACGTGACCAAACCCAAAACCTCCAACTAGCGATCGCCCCCCGGCCCACCTTCCCACTCCTCCCTGATCCCAATTCCAACCTTCTCTACTCCCCCCCCCCTCTTCCCTCTGGGTCTCTTCCTTTTTATCGGTGGCTCTGTGCTCCTCCCGACCTCTTTCGCATATCCATCCTCCTCCTACCTAACCCCCTCCCCTGGCCCGCACCATCCTAAATACTCGAGCTTGCCAAGGCTGACTGACCCCCGGCAACGGCCACCGTCACCCCCCAAACCCGGCCTCCTCTCCGAATAAACATCTACAACCCACAACCGACCAATTCCGAGCTGGCACTTTGTTTCTGCTGCTGTCGCTAGCAGCGCTCGGACTCCGTCATCCCTACGAGACGAAGGACCCGCCTATCCCGCGGCTTCGCATTAAATCATGGGGTTCCTCGGGGTGTATACGGCTGTGTATGATTACCAGCCTCAGGCAGAGGGTGAACTGGAAATCAAAGAGGGCGATTTGCTCTACGTTTTGGATAAGAACAGTGATGATGATTGGTGGAAAGCTAAGAAGAAGGCCGAGCGAGACGACGAGGATGAACCGGAAGGTCTAGTCCCGAACAACTATGTTGAAGAGGTGAGTCTGCCAAAGTGGGAGATGTATAGGCCGTGTAGCCCACTCTGCGCATTGACTGCGCCGAGGGATGCCTAGGATATGCAATTGAATTGATGCTTACCTCTTAACTCGCATCACACAGGCGCAACCAGCACACCAGGCCAAGGCTCTTTTCGATTACACGCGGCAAACAGACGAGGAGGTTTCATTCTCCGAAGATGCCGAGATCTTAGTCTACGACACGTCAGATCCAGATTGGACTTTGGTTGGAGTCGGCTCGGATTATGGATTTGCGCCGGCCAACTACATTGAAATCGTGGGAGACGCTGCTCCAACCGCTGCGACTGCCGTGTCTCCATCGCCACCAGCTGCCGAGCCCGCACCGCCGTCTCTTCCTACACGACCGACGCAGCCGGCTCCAGAAGAATATGAAGAACCCCCTTCTCCATCTCCCATAGACACCCTGCAGAATCCCGCAGCCGCCGCGATCGCCAATATCATCCATCAGCAACATGCCCCCCCCAGCGCGCAACCCGAGCCTACGCGGGAGGAGGCGCCTCCACCCCGACTGCCAACTCGACCTTCGCATGAACAGGAAGATGAGCGTGAAGAAGCCCCTGCTCCTGCGCTCCCGCGCCGGCCCCCTTCAGAACAATTTACCCCGCCAATGCCCCAATACGATCCCGATCCGTCTCCGCCCCCGCCTCGTCCTCAACAGCGGGCTCCTCCCATGGGTGGACATAGCCGGCCTTATGTTAAGGAATCTCCTCCATACAACCGAGCCGGCGAGATGACGCCTCGCTCGCCCTCTGGATATCATATCTACAACATCAACGAGATGGTTGAAGTAATGGGCAAGCGTAAGAAGATGCCCACTACTTTGGGTATTAACATGGCGACGGGAATTATCTTCATTTCTCCCGAGGGTGACGATCGTCAGCAGGAATGGTCTGCGGAGAAGCTCACCCATTACTCGATTGAAGGCAAGCACGTCTTTGTCGACCTGGTCCGGCCCAGCAAGAGCGTCGACTTCCATGCAGGCGCCAAAGACACCGCTCAAGAGATTGTTGCTGCTCTGGGTGAAATTGCTGGAGCCTACCGTGCTGAGGGCCTGCGTGAGGTTATTGCGGCTGGTGAAGGTGGTGGCGCCCAGAAGAAGGGTCAGATTTTATATGATTTCATGGCACAGGGTGATGATGAAGTTACGGTGGCTGTGGGCGATGAAGTTGCTATCATTGACGACACCAAGGCCGAAGAATGGTGGATGGTCCGACGTTTGAAGAATGGCAAGGAGGGTGTCGTTCCTAGCAGCTACGTGGAGATCACCGGATTTATGCCTACCATTCCCACCCCCGTAGTGGAATCTGGTATGTCGTCCGTGGAGCGAAACCGCTTGGAGGAAGCTCGACTCGCCAAGGCCGCAATGGGAAAGACCAGGACCGATTCGATGGATTCTAGCGAGGTAAGAATACGACGCCTACAACGTTACCCCAGACGTGTGCCCCCATTGGTTATTGACACACGATTCCCTACCCAGCGCAAACGTGATAGCAAGCGCGACAGTAAATCAGCAAAGTCAAGTAAGTCATCCGTTCTTGAAAACGAGGAGACAAGGTTATTAACGGAGACCATCAGAGCCAGATCCCTCCAAGGTGAGGAAGTGGACAGATCGGACTAAAGCTTTCACTGTGGAGGCACAGTATATTGGTCTTTTGGACGGCAAGATTCAACTTCACAAGGTCAACGGTATTAAGATTGCAGTTCCCATCGCGAAAATGTCCGTTGAGGATCTCGAGTACGTGGAGAAGGTTGCCGGTGTTTCCCTCGACGAAGATAAGCCACTGTCAAGTATTCGAGCCCGTGGAGCCTCCGATGCCAAACGAGGCTCTGCAGGTGCTTCTGTACAGCGTCCCGAGTACGATTGGTTCGACTTTTTCCTCAAGTCCGGCGTTGGCCCACATCAATGCGAGCGTTACGCGCAGAATTTCATCAAGGATTCAATGGACGAGTCCGTATTGCCTGATATCACCCCCGAGACACTGCGCAGCCTTGGCTTGAAGGAGGGTGATATTCTGCGAGTCATGCGCCACCTGGATACTACGCTGGGCCGTACTGGTGCCAAGTCCAAGCTTCGTAACGTTAGCTTTGGGGGCGAGGAAGTCATTGGCAACGGCGAAGAAGGCGGTCTGTTTGCTGGACCTGGTGGCATGCTGCGCAACAACACTCGCAAGGGGAGACCCGCGCCGGCTGTGCAGGCTGGTGACGTTGTTGATCCCAAGGCGTTTGAGCAAGCGGATGAGTCCAAGCCCAAGGCTGAAGAGAGAGCCGCAACTCCTCCGGCTCCCGAGGCTCCTGCGGCTCCTGAGAAGCCCGTTGCTCGTGGATTTGATGACGATGCTTGGGAGGTGAAGAAGCCCAAGGAGTCTGCAGCTGCACCTCCCCCGGCGGCGGCGGCCTCGCCACCAGCTGCTCAACCCCCGATTCAAAAGCAGGTCACTGGTGCAATGGCGGACTTGTCCCTGCTTCAGGCTCCTCTGCAGCCCACTGTTGTGCAGCCCACCCCTACCCCCGCTGTTTCAACCATCCCTGCACTCCAGCCGCAGCAGACTGCCGTGCAGAGTGCAACCGTGCAACAGCCCCAGCAGACCGGTGCCACCCCCAACTTCTTCACCCAAATCGCACAGATTGGTCAGCACCAACAGCAGCAAGCCCAGGCCCAGGCCCAGGCGTTCAGTCCCCAACAGACTGGATTCCAGACACAAGCCAGACAGCGCCCACAGGCTCCGCAGACCATCGCCCAGAATTCGCTTCTCCCACCACCTCCGCAGCGTCCATTGTCAGCACCACAGAACTTCACGCAGCAGCAGAGCTCCTTTGGTCCTCCTCCATTGCAGCCTCAGCTGACCGGAGTCCCTCAGCCTGGTCCGGCTCTTCCCGGTCAGAGTTTGACCGAGCTGAACCAGCAGCGCCTGCAGCCTCAGATCCAGATGCAGCCGCAAGCCACTGGCTTCATGGGCCAGAATCAGTACCAGAATGGAATAATGATTCCTCGGCCTACGGGATTCACTCCCCAGTCACAATTTGGCATCCAGCAGCAACAACAGAACCAGTTACCATATGCTAATGGCCAACCAGGCTTCCAGGGTATGGCTCCACAGGCTACTGGCTTTGGTGGATTTGCGCCGCCTCAGCAGCCAATGCAGACTGGCATCAACTCCATGCTACCTCCCGCACTCCAGCCCCAGCCAACTGGTGCTAATGGTTTCGGCACCACCACATACACCATCAATAATCCACCCCCAGTCCCACCAATCCCTCAGCAGCCAACGACCACCCCTCTGTCGCCGCAAAAGACAGGACCTCCTCCATCAATCAGATTCGGCGTCAAGCCAGATGCACCCAAGAAGCTTGCCCCTCAACCGACGGGATTGCGGGCAAACCTTTCTCAAGCTAGTAAGTCCTCTACCTTTTAACCTATTCAAGTGATGAGGAGTTGAGTCAACTAACCTATATATCTAGCGCCCAACAACCCCTTTGGCTTCTAGGTGGACCTTGTGCATTTGAATATCTGCTCCGTCTTGATTGGCATATATAATTTTGTCGTTCTACCCTTTTGAAACTGGCGATTGGCAACTACCTCCCCATTTGTTTTGTGCTGCGAATTCTGTATTCACTGGGACTCGAATCTTACATATCTCAGCTTGTCCTTTTCATACTCCTTCTTGCACTTGTGGAATTGACATGCGTACATACCATATTACCTCCTCATACCATTTTCATGGTCTCCACCCATTTCAGTTAATGTTCTCGTCAGGTCCCGTCTTTCTAACGCAGCTTACGTTGCGATGAGCGTGGTTTCTTTGTGAAATTCTCTGACTTAGCGAGCCATCATCCGATTCGATTTCCTTTCTCCTTTTCTCCCACTTTTGAATTCGACCGCGCCCCATCTGTGTCTTCCATCCCCCTCTTTGGTCCATTTCACGTGTTCCTCGCGTTAGCCTTTGAGAAATTTGCAATGCCGCGCATTTTCATCCCGTTTCCCTCGCCATATATCTCGTTGATGGTTATGTGGTCATGGTCATGCTTTAGTCCCGTTGAATGTCCCCATGTCTCTCTCACTTTCGTTCTCCTTGGTCCTTTTCTTTTGTTGCTTGAATGACCATCCCTGGTTCTTCTCTCCCCCCCAATCCATCTCTTGTTACATATCTCACACGTTTACATAGCTGGCAATAAGCTGCTGGCATCTTCCATAACTTTTCTTTTTGTTCTTGGATCTGGTGCTGCAAAAGGCTCTCGTGGCACTACGACACTAAGCCTAATTAGAGACCGAACCTTACGAGTAGCACCTAGTACATACGATATCTGTCTGTTAAGCCCTTTTGTATGTTAGTGACCCTTCAGTCTTGTGAAACAAGGGCTAGAAAGAAAGGCCTCGCTATATACGATTCAACTTGTTCTATTTCTAAAGGTTTTTCAGAATGTCTTTCGAAATATCTTTTTAGAGAGCCATAGTAAGATCTCTCGATTTATCTTTAAAAGCATAGCTAATAAGATAACTTAGATATTTAGTCACAGGTATATGCCTATACATAACCGCTGCTCACGGATTATCAGCTTAGTCTCTTGTGCCGTGTTATGCTATTCAGGGAGGTGCGTTTCTAATTAGGCTTCTTAGCGTTGTAGTGTCACGAGAGTTTCTTGTAGTGCCAAGAGTATGATCCTTGTTCTTTCCTTTTCCTGTCTAATGTACGTTTGCTATTGGTTGATGGATGGTATATAGGATGATGATCAATGCGTAGGTTCGAAAGATATAAGAGCCATCTAATACTTTGAGTAGATGCTGCTCGAAATCTTCTGAGAGGCTACTTTCAAGGAACAATCACTGCGCCTGCTCTACAAGGTTAAAAAATAAATGCACGTATAAACATTTGTAAGATTCAGTGCCGCTTCGGGGTATAAGATAATAGACAGATCAATTTTGACCTGCCCAAACGAAAAAAGCAAAAATTGTAACTGCATATCCCTAGACACCCCGAAAATTCATCACATCATAGACCCGCCCATTTTATAGAACCGAAATACAAGCGCCAAGAAGCCCGCTACTAACGAGAGATGTGCTAAAGAAACCCGAGAGACCACCGTTGGAAAAGGGGAGTAAACTCCTAAGGTATTTGATTGTCCTCCCATATCCCGAAGACAGGAAGGTCCTCAGCCATGTATAACAGACCGTTCTCCGGAAACATCACATCGGAAAGAGGAGAAGGGCCACCGGACATTGGCGGCTGTCCTGTTGGAATAGTTCCGCCGGGGGAACAACCGACTGGAATGCCGGAGGTTGTCAGTGCCGAGATAGCAGCGTCATACGATAAAGGTGCGCCGTCAGGTCCGTACGAGAGGGCGTCCCAGATATCCGTTCCAGATGGCTGTGGGCCGGTGGTAGCCCCTGGTTGCGTAGTGAACATGGATGACGGGGTGTTTCCGGCCAATTTAGCGGATGGGCTTGGTGAAGGGGCGATGGGTGATTGTTGGGGTTCTCGATGGTTGCCGGCCTGACTAGGCGGAGGAAGATCTCGGACAGCTAGTGGTGATGTAGAGTCCGTACCGCCGCCAACTTGGCCAAAGAGCTGGTCAACCTGTCTGCTTCGGCGCTCCATCCATTGTCGGTTACGTCGTTGGACGTACTCTGCCACGGCGCCGCGGAGGTACTTGACGATCTGGAGGAAACGGTATGCGTGAGGATCGTGCGGGACGAATAGACCCAAGAAACGCTCTGCTTTGTTCAGACCTTCTTCTAGGGGGAGAAGGTTATCGTAGTCGGCGAAGAAGGCTGCACCGAGAACGACTGCCGAGTTGAAGACGGAGTTTATTAGGAATGGGAGACGGCGGGGGAGAGAACCGAATCGGGCGAGGTCGTCTACCACATCCAAGCCGCGAAGAGCAGAGTATACGCAAGCGTCTGCAAAAAGGGAGATGCGAGAACTGCTGTTGCGCGATTCAGAGGAGGAGGGGTCTGCTTTGCTTTTGACGTATTGAGCCACGCGGTAGACGAGGAAAGGCCTCGTTAGAAGGATGATCGACCAGTAGTAGGATCCAAAGACGTGAGCAGCAGCCAGGCTGTCCTCCATGCTCTTGTTGTCTAGCCGTTCCGTTTGCATCCTGAGAACCGTGGGCAGAGTTCGAACCCACGCACGATGTTGGTTTGAAATCGCTTCGGCCACATTGATTGAGATGACTTGCTTCATATAGACATCTGTCAAGATCCGTTCAAAGATGCGGCAGAGCGATATTACAGCAACCGAGAGCTGCTGATCGGGTGTCAAATTCCGCTGTTGATCTCCGGAAACGAGAGTGTCGTCTCGAATATCATAATCATAATCCGACGTTGCTGGGGGCCTGCCCAAGGATGCACTGAGGAATAGATCCATCATCCGCAGACTCTTCCAAACACGTTCTCTAGCCCTCCTTTCACGGCCGCAGAAAAGTGCATTTGCATCTTTACGGTGTATACCGACCGCATAAGCGGCTCGCAAAGCAATGCCGAGGTTCATAAATGCGCCATTGCGCCTGCATGCGCCAAGCATGTACATCGAGACCAAGATGTATGATTGGATAGTGTGGATGCTGGGCGTTTCTTGAAAGGCTGAGAAGGCCAATTGGCGACCACTGCTGAAATACTGTTCTGCCAGGGTCTGATTGATATCGGAGACTTGGGCACCAATCGCAAGGACGAGATAAAAGATCGAGCTGACGGTATCTTCATCGCCGGATGGGTTTCCAACCCAATTGGCCAGGCGTGGATGAAATTCTTCCAGGTCGAAGAGGTCTAACAATGGACTTGTCGCAAGCACAAATTGTTGCGCAAGCCGTTGGGCCTCCTCATTACTGGGTGGTGGAATGAGGGGTCCAGGTTGGGTACTTGGGTTGCTCTGGAAGGCTTCCAACATGGAATGGCGTGAATTGTCTTCCGTAAACTCGCATCGGCCAATAGACGAAGACACAACCCGGCGCACGCTTTGTAGAAATGACAAGCTCGCCGAGTCTCCGATATACATGAACTTCCCTTGCCCGTCACGGAGAAGTCGAGCTACCTTAGGAACAGGCGCCGTACCCTCCTTCTCATCCCTGACCTGTTGTTCCAGATTCATGCCGCGATCCTCCAACGAATTCAACAAGCGATCCATTGCCGTTTCCCGCTGCGGCGAAGGCACTATACGTTCGCTGAGTAGCATTGTGGAGTCCTTGGATTCGGGTTTGAGCAGGCGCGCGGGGCGATCAGAGAAATGGCATTCGGGCTCTTTGTTTCGCTGAATACATATAGTACAGGGTTGCTCGCCGTTGCATTTCTGCTTGCGGCGCTTGCAGCTGTCGCAGGCTCGGCGACATCGGAGCCGCGCCCCTGGAGCCGTACTGGCACGAGGCATCCCGGTGGCAGATTGCACGGCTCGTGCCGGGTTTAGTGGATCGGACGGCAGTATCGAGTGGTGAGGGTCATCGAAACGGGGGAAACGGTATTGGGTATCTGTTCAGGAGACCGAAGAGAATGTCTAGAGTGCTCGACGTTGGTTGGTTAGATTGCGCGTAGCGCATGAATCCGCGGTGGAACGGAAGTGCGGGCTGCTGTTGCTTTCCCCGGACTCGGCGGACTGACTAAGCGCGTTCCGCCGATGCCAAGACGAAGTATAGATAAACTCTGACCGAAGCTAACAAGTTATAAGGCTATTGCTATTTAAAAATCACTATATAAAAGCTGGATAATTTAACATTCAAGTTGGTCTGAAGGTGACGATCTTCCCCCAAGTATCCGCAGTGCCCCAAATACCTGATCGCAGGCACGTCAACTGCACGATCTGGCTATGATCCACAAACAAATTGACATCGATGCCAAACTCCCGGATATACCAGTTGAACACTTTGGGATCCGCCGCTTCAAACATCACACGTTCTGCGGGGAGCTCTTTCATGATTCTTGAGACTACGTCTGTTCGCCACGAATTGACATTCTCGGTGATGCCTTCGGACTCGATCATGAGACGCTTGACCCCGGCATCGAGGAACTTGCGACCCAAGTTGACTAATTTTCCTGGATCAGAAGCGCCGATAGCTTCGAGTTCAGCTGCAGGGGTGTCGCCACCGGCGCCGAATTGAATGCCCAACTCGGGCTTGGGCTCGAGTTTGTATGATTGGACTTTGTCGACTAGTCGAAGCCAGTCGTCTTCGGGGAAGGAGAGGAACCCTGAAGATAACTCGATGACGTCAAAGCTGTGGAAGTGTTAAGCCATAGTACCGGAACATGATAGAAGAAAACGCACCCCAAGTCCTTGCATTTATTAAGATACCGGTCGAAGACAGCATTTGGATCGGGATGGGTGAGAAGATGCTCAGCCCATCCACCCTAAGAAAGTCGATTTTGTTAGACTGAATTGCATGTATAGATTTGTGGAACATACAGTTGAGACATAAACGCCATGATCATGGGCCAGATCAATTAGTTCCCGTAGTTGTTTCTCCTGAAACAGTGAAAATGAACCTAGATAGGTCATCAGCCATATGTCTACATCGAGGGCCCATCCGGCTTACCTCCGGCAAATTTCAATCCATCCACATGCTCGCCCATTCTGTAGAATTTGTTAGATAAAGATATTGAATTCATTGCAGTGCAGTGAATCTTACGTCTCCAGGACGTCCGCTAGGTATCGCTTCCCCATCACCTAGAGGAGAGTGAGTTATCAATAAAGAATACAGGGTAGTAATTCATACAGAGTAATATGGACCACGGATCTCAGTAACGCCACTACTTCTTGGCTTTCCCTGGCGAGGGTTTGACCTCGCAAAATCAAAGCCATTCTGGTCTTCCAATAGGGTCGGGCTTTGGTGTATGGAGCTTCCCGACAAAGCTCTGGTGGGCGTAGCCACCGCGGCCTTGGCGACTGGGGATACTGCGCGGCGAGTGATCTGCCTGGATGCAGATGTGATGAAAGGAGTGATACTGGTCATCATCGTTGTATTTAGACTTGGAGATTCCGAGAGATCAATACAATGTATACGACACGAAACTGAGCAACGATTGATCCATCAACGATGTTCAAAATGTCGACGAAGAGTAACAAAAGTATTTCGACTGTACAGCTATGAAGAGATTGAGAGCAGTGTTCTTTCTATATCCTGTTTCTGTCTATTGTTTTCTCCTGTAAAGCTGTACGAAGGTTGACGTCAATTATACTTCACTCCGCGGAAGCACTGCTTGCTGAGGATGACATCAGAAGCCACCAATCACTGATTCGGAAAATCATTTGAGCTTCTTTACATCTTGAATGGAAGGAATAACAATATTCCTACAGCGCAGACAAGGCCACAGTGCATCTATCTAGAAAATCTATGATCTACTACACAAATGAAGCTTTCAGCGGCGTTCCGAGCCCCACTCGCGAAGTATACGAAGTATACAGAGTAGACGATCTCCTCCCCGGAAGAGACCCACAAGACCAGAAGACAGTCGTACTTTTGTAATCTCCAAATCTGTTGAATACACAAGTTAGCGCGACCACGAATTTATAGCCAACCCCCACTTCTGCCAATGCCAAACCCCAGGCACAGTCTCGGATCCGCCCGGATCGAAAGAAGGTCAAAGATCAGGTCCTGCCAAGAAAACACGGCTACGGGGCTTTTCAACGCGCGATCCCGCATTCTCGGATTGCGGGAGTTCCGCTGAGTAACGAGACGGCCTATGGCTAGGTTTGATTTGGTTAGTTGGCTGTATATAATAGTTCTCTTTTGAAGATATAAACACTGCGAGCTCATCCGCCGTGATCCGGTGAAGAATGGTATGGGAAGCCTGCTTGATTGGGTACAATACGAGTCTCACTCGTACCAAGCGCATAAGCAGGGAATAATGGACATTCTCATGCAGCATGAAAGAAGCCATCTTCGGAAGCCACCCGAGACGTATCAAGCCTTGGCCATAGTATCCTAACCCTCAGGGTTCCCCAGCCTCCAGCCCTGGGGCGATCACATAGAGGAAATAGAGAGACAAGGGAGGCAGGGGCCATAGCGCAGGGCTGACGCAAAGTGTTTTCCGTAGCATAATCAAAATGATATGCATTCTCAATTTTATGCACACAGATCCAGGGCATATGTGACAACTCGTGCTTTGGTAGATTGTGCTTTTGTCCTATCAGATCTCGTTGAGACTCGGATCTGGTGGAGCCGCCGGATACGAAGTATGAGCTGTACATACATTAGTATACGCAGTATATTACTTGCATTCGATGCATATTATTGTATGTATCGAGGCTGCTGTACGAGAACGAGTACGTCAGAAGCACGCGACACTTGATTTCTTTCATGCACATGCTCCTCTACCAATCCACTGCGGTTCCACCAGTCTTGGCACATTGCCCTACGGCCTGCCATGCTTTTTATTCGATATTTATTCCAATTCGGACTCATCAAACGCGGTCCAGCTGGCCAATTCGGCATCCGGTATCTCCGAACATCCGTTTCCATGCTTACCAAGTTTCTTCGCTCGTCGGGTGTGTTGAGTTGGCCGTGCTTTGCACTTTCCCTACCAGAACACAAGCGCCGAGGCCAACCAGAGGAGCCAACCACGGGGAAAGATAGGAAATAATGAGCGGAGACCAGTCCAGGGCGACTGCCCTCGTGCCTGGTTCCCTCGTCGGGGGTCGGTCCCCAGAATCTCACGGCGTTGGGCTTTCAATCTGGTCCAGCGCGATTCTTGGCCTTTTTCTCCATCGCCAGCGCTATTATTACGGTGACGCATGTCCCATTCGTATCATATCTGATTTCATTACTGTCTCTCCCTCTTATCCTCTTTATCGCATCTTCTCTTCGGTGTTGCGTGACCTGAGTTTGGCTATTTGGAACTCGTCATGGGTTCTGGGGCTATTCTCGAGCCCTTGGCGGTCATCATTCTCCTCTTCGGAGGCACCTGGATCAATCGAGTCACCAATACAACGTTTTCTCGCACAAATATTCGTCGACAGTCTTCTGAATACTCACGGCCTGACTCACCAGACTCACTGGAATCGGGATATTCAAGCCCAAAATCCAGAGATGGCCTCCTCAGTGCCCGCTCATGCTCCCCGCTGCCGCAGATATCCGACGATCGATGGCATAAACGGCAGCTCAAACTACTGGGCGCATCCTGGACGGTATCTTCTCCAAATACGGAAGTGTTCAAAGACCGACTATTGAGTCGTCTGCTTCGAAAACTGCCTTTCCTGGTGGAATGCTGGTACTGGGCTCTGGTATATTGGGTAAGTTGACACTGGCTGCAAGAAAAGGATATCGGGGTTCACTTTCATGTCTAACAATCACCTCATACATGCAGACATATCAGCTCGGTCGTGCCTTCACCGCCGTCACCCTGAAGGAAGACACCGTCGACGTTGCCAGAAGCCATGCCCTCAGATTGATCGAGGTGGAGGAACGCCTGGGAATATTCTGGGAATCGCGCATTCAGCATTTCTTCCTTCGTCATCCTTTGGTCATGAGATGGATCAATTGGATCTACTCCTTCATTCATATCCCGGGTACAATCGCGTTCCTTGTCTGGCTGTATTATTATACCATCACTCGCAATCGAATCAACGAGCCTCAACAGGGAAAGCCTCGGGGAACCATGAGTGGATCACCGACAGGCCCATTGCTGTATCAGGCACGACGACGCACATTGGCTGTATGCAATTTGCTCGCATTCGTGGTGTTTACTCTCTGGCCTTGCATGCCACCGCGGCTGCTTAGCGATCCAAATGTTGAGGGTCCAGAGGGTGAGCTTAGCCGCAGTTATGGCTTCATTGACACAGTTCATGGGGCCAATGGCGCAGGAAGTGTGTGGACAGAGAACCGATTCTGCAACCAGTATGGTACGTATGATCTGGCTCATTTTACTTCAATGGTCGAGTGCACTGGCTGATTTACTTTGCGTTCTTCAGCGGCGATGCCATCTTTGCATTTCGGTTACTCCCTCATGATCGGACTTACCATTATGACTATCCCTCTTCCATCAAAACATCGACGAGCTCTCCGTCCCCGCCTAGGCTGGAGTATCGGGCTACGCCTGCCGTCGTGGCGAAGAATGGTCTGTCTGGTCCTCGGCTTCCTATACCCATTCATAATTTTGGTAGCTATTGTGGCCACAGCCAACCACTTTATTGTGGATGCAATTGCTGGCGCTCTGGTTTGCGCCTTGGGTTGGTGGTCTAATGGAGTACTGCTGAATCTGTTGCCGATGGAGGATTACTTTCTCTGTCTGGTTCGGATTCATAAGCCAGAGCCCTCATCCATCAGCATAATTGACCGGCTATCCGAGGATTGGGACTCGGAGGATTCAGAGACACGACAGGCTGTAATTCCGCCATGAGAACATGCACATACTTGATAGTCGCTGACCACCCGTTTGATCGTGTGATTGACTTTGGCTTCCTGATACCCCCAAAGACGAACCGGCTGTTTGCTGGAGCTTGTCGATATCTTGTGAATATGGCAGAGAATTATCATTATATACTGCATTGAGCTTGATGGTAGCCCAATCTTTTGTATGTTTTTATATCGCTATTGTGGATTGGGTGATAGCTGTGAATCGTCGCTCTAGTCCATTCATAACTATATTATTAGTCCTTTGAAATAAATCACAAGACTGAAACATTATTTTGAACATGCTCTATCATCTAAATCACTCTCGTGGGGATAAGTAGGCGTATACTGTAAATGAACTCACCGGTGTAGGTGAAGCTGTGGGGTTCTAGATGCTTACAGAAGCAAAGAGCTGCCACAATGAGACCGCGAACCATCAACTTTCATTTACTTCAGCGCGCACTGACGCCAGTGGACCCTTTCTCTATACTTGGCTGTTGAATATCCCTGATACACAGTATATTTCAAGAATCCTTTCTTCATCTTGACCACCTTGACTGTCGATCTGGTAGCTTGCGATATCTCACAGTATGGCCTGGTGAGCCTCTATTCATATGGGCGGAGCCTGTAGCTAATCCAGCATCAACAGATTCATATACCGGTCACCATATCTGAGATACAAGATATATACTATGCCAACAGGCTGTTATTGCTCCTTGGTGACTCACAAGCTTCATCGTCCCAATAGTTATCCGCGTGAGTAGGTCTAGGCATTGATCGCATCTGCCTTGAGTCTCGGACCACAGATACCACCAAACCTCAGATAATCGCCAAAAGCAGTGGCAGTCAACCATCAACCTTCTCATAAGGCGTCCTTGCAGGCTGTGATCCAGGCAACGAGCTCTTTGCCTTTGGTGACAGCGAGGTGGAGCCTTGCCCCCTCCAGTCAGACCACCTGGCGACCGAATCTGTTAAATATCTGAGAATTTATGACTTGAGAAGACTCTATCTACCTCTACAAACATTTCCTCGGGCGGCAAAGACCCCATCAGAACCTTCGTTGCTGCTGTGGTGAAGCTACCTGAAGTTGCGGCGTCATTGGTGGCCGTCCTCCCGCTCTCAGACCCAACGCGTCCTTCCCGCGATCCGACCTGCGCGACTCCAACCTTCTCCACATCTTTCTCACCCACCTTCTCCTACCACCCATTCGCACCCCCCCAACATCCCTCTCTCAACCAATTCCTGAACCTTTCACCGCGACATACTGGGCACTGCAATCATGGCCGACGATACCCCTGTCGCTGCCCCCGCTGAGGCTGTTGAACAGCCCGAGCGCGCTGCGGCCGCGGCCGGCGACAAGCCTGCCGACCAGGAGTCCGAGAATGTGACTACCACCGACGACAAGAAGACCGGTAAGCTCTACATCCTATCCGCGCATTGACTCCAACCGGCAGTCAAGCTTCTCCATTGAAGCTGGCGCCCAGACCGGGAGGATCATGCCCTCTTGTGTGACCACAGCCCGCTAACCTGACTTGCCTTGGCCCGACCAGAACCCACAAGCGCAAACAACGAGAAGAAGGAAGCCGAATCTGGTGCCGACCAGGCTGCTGATTCCGGCGATGCGACGGAGGCCAAGGACGAGCCCGCTGCTGCCGACGGAGATGCTGAGACAGCTGCCCCAGAGGCGAATGGAACCCCAGCCTCTTCCAAGAAGTCCTCCAAGGACCGCCGCCGGTCCACTGGCACCGCCGAGAAGTCCAAGCTCAACAAGCGCAAGTCCATGACCAAGATCACTCATCTGAAGGTGCAGCCCGGCGAGTACTACCTTGCGCGTCTGCGCAGCTATGCGCCATGGCCATCCATCATCTGCGACGAGGAGATGCTCCCGCAGTCTCTGCTTGATACCCGCCCCGTCACGGCCGCGCAACCCGATGGAACCTACCGTGCCGACTACGCGGATGAGGGAAAGCGGGCCCATGAGCGGACCTTCCCCGTCATGTTCTTCCAGAGCAACGAGTTGTAAGTGATTGCCACCCTCGGAAAGCTCAAAAGAGTCATATACGTCGTTTCAATGGATAGCTAACTGTTGGTCTACACAGTGCCTGGATCCCCAACACCCAACTCACCCCGATCACCCCTGCCGAGTGCAAGGATGTCTCCCAGAAGAACAAGGCCAAGGGCCTGATCGAGGCCTACAAGGTTGCTTCGGAGGGCCACGACCTTGCATACTTCAAGCAGATGCTGTCCGATCACGAGGCTGCCATCCAGCAAGAGATCGAGGAGGAGGAGGCCGCCGAGGCTGCAAAGGCTGCTGCCAAGGCTGAGAAGGAAGCCGCAAAGGAGGCTGCTAAGGAGGCCAAGAAGGCCGCCAGCAAGACCAAGCGCAAGAGCAAGGGCCCGGATACCGATGTCGAAATGGAGGATGCAGATGACTCCAAGAAGGCCAAGACCTCGAAGAAGCGCAAGAATGAGACCGACGGTGACGCGGAGAAGGTGAGTATCTTCTGAGGGCGAGAGACTCGTTCTACAGCGCCGATGGAGTTTGCTGACTTCATGCACAGCCCGCAAAGACTCCAAAGACCAGTACTAAGCTGAAGTTGACTACCCCCAAGGCGCCTGCGGAGGAGAAGAAGACCCCCGCTAGTAAGGCAAAGAAGCCCAGCTCCAAGAAGGCCAAGGCCGCCGAGGAAGACAGCACCCCCGAGGTCAAGGAGCCAGAGAAGCAGATTGACCCCGAAGAGTTGAAGAAAAAGAAGGAGAAGGAGGGTACGTATCATCATGAGCATACTAAGAAAGGAACTATGATTTGCAAAGAAGACCGGCTAATACCCAGTTGCAGTTCTTTTCCTGCGTCACAAGCTACAGAAGGGATTCATTTCCCGCGAAATGCCACCCAAGGAGGATGAGATGGCCACTATGGCTGGCTATTTCGACAAGCTGGAGAAGCACGCTGATCTCGAGGTTTCCATCATCCGCTCGACCAAGATCAACAAAGTTCTGAAGATGATCGTCAAGCTTGATACCATCCCCCGCGACGAGGAGTTCCAGTTCCGCCACCGCGCAATGGGAATCCTGACCAGCTGGAAGAGCGTGCTGGAGACCGACGCCCCGGCTCCCTCCGACAAGGAGACCAAACCCACCGCCAACGGCGCCCACAAGGACGATGACGGCGCTGATACCCCCAAAGTGGAGACTGAGGAGGAGAAGGAGACAGAGAGCAAGACCGCCAACGATGATACCCCCATGCCCGATGCCGAGAAGGCCGACGAGAGCGAACCCAAGGCATCTACCGAGGATAAACAAACCGAGGAGAAGACTGTTGAGGCTGCCGCTTAAGCGCACAATGTTCTGGATTGGGGGTCACAAGTACATGCTCTGGAGTTTCTACGTGTCTTCCTTTTTCCGATCTCATGTCCTGCTTTTTCCTTGTTACCCTCCTCATGATGGAACCGGTCTGGGTACTCTGCTGTTCTCGCTGTGATACTTGAATTTTCTGACGTCTTTCCTCCATTCGACTTCGTCTTATCCGATTGGATTTAGACTTTGTTCTTGTTATGCTATTTCTCCTTTCTCTCTCTGATAATCCACCCCCTGCGTTGCCATATAGTATCGAATCTTGGGTCTGGGGTTAGCGCTGGGCTGGGCTGGGCTCTCTGTGGTTCTGGCCTGGTTAGTTGTTTGTATTTCAAAGGCAATGAAAAATGGTGTCTTTCTTCTAACTTATTCGTTTTTTGAGTGACTTGTATTTGGGAGATGCATGGTTCTAGTAAGCATGATATCTAGGTCCAGCAGGACTATTATGTTGGGAGGTATATCTATTTACATTGTGGCCTACGGTTGACATTACATATACACCCAGCAGCGTAGGAGGTCTCTGTGGAAAGGATATTATACGCCGAAGGACAAAATGCAGTATCTTTACATGCACCGTATCATCCTCGCAATCCGTCGAGCGTCTGCCATATTATATCAAGGTATCAAAGATGATATAGGTTCTCTCTGGACGCTTCTACGTGACACTGATATTAGAGCGATATCAAGCAGTCGCAGGCCAAAAGTCATAAAATAAGGGAAGGAAGGACGAAAGAAAAGGAAAATAAAAGATCATCCTTTCCATGAATCGAGCCCCGAACCTTCACGTTCCCTATATACCTCCCTAAAATGCTCCATCGTCATCCCACGATGCCGAAAGTCATACCATCAGGGACTACACCCACTAAATAATCTCCCTCTACACCACCATACTACCTCTAAAATATCTTATTTTAGATATAGAATAGAAGATATAGAAGAGGTCTATCTATTAAATAAAAAAATAAAAAATAAAAGAAGAAATCGGCGAGCGGGGGGTTTAGCCGCTCGCCCACTCTCCCCCTTGGGGTGTGCCCGGTCATCCGTGGAGCGATGCTCGACATCGGATACCAGTCAACCATATTTCCCATCATTTTTCCTTCACAGGGGCACACCCTTGGCCAACCAGGTGGCGCAAACCTGGCTGACCAACTAGGCCATATGAGGGGGGAGATTACCTGGAAGAACTTGAAGTTGATGATAACCCTCAAAACGCTTAGATTTGAGGGGGAACTGTACACTCTGTATGTCGGCATTAATAATGAAATTGATATTGATTTTTACTCTCGCTCAACCATAGAGCTGGCAATCTTCATGCTAGATCATGTCTCCGAAACAAAAAGGAAATGTAGATATAATAATTTATATAAGCCGTCAAGACCAACAACCTCCTGCCCAAAAAAAAATCCCTGCGCCCCCCAGATGCAGAATGAAAAAAAAAATGCAAAGAACAATCCCAACGAGTCCAAAGTGTATAGACCACAACCGTGGAGTTTATATAAGGGCACCTGTCTGTCTACTTGGTACTCGTACCACCGGCAAGACTCTCGTCTACGGCCACAATAACCAAAGCACAGATATCATCCACCTTGCCGCCGCGGTAGTAGTCTCCCGGATAATAACGCTGTGCCTCCTTGGCGAAAGGACCATCGCGGCGGAAGTCGACACTGGCGACCTTTGCCTCGCCAGCGATGGAGGCAGCAAGAAGGGATTGGAGGGTAAGCGTGGATTCGAGAGTAGCATTCTCCTTTTCGTTTGGTTGGGATGCGGAGGGGTTCTTTGGTGGTGGGAATGCAGTGGCCAGTCCGCCTGGAACAGTCAATCCCGCAAGAGTATCCGAAATGCCCACGCCAAAGTCTTCGGTGGCTGTCCAAGCACCAGTCAAGACCATGCGGCTCGTGACAACCTTCAGGATATCCTGATTGTTCAGATTGTCAAAGACACCGTCCGTTGCGAGTATGAGCACATCACCGTGCTGCATCTGGACATTTGTGACGGCGGCGTCTTTGGGGAAATCTTCCAAATAGGCTCCTCCAAAGACGGACGCTTGAGCGCGCATGCGCGGGGGAATAACGCTCAGCTGATAGGGGGTATTGAACCCGTGGGTTTGCGGGACAGAGTAGTGGTGCACGGCAGCAAGACGGAGTAGTACTGAACCCGAGTCACCCAGGTTCGCCAGCTCAACGCGGCCATCTGGAAGCGCAATGCCGACAGACGCAGTGCTGCCACCCGCCTTGATAGCCGGGTCATCCACAACCTGGTCATATCCTGCCTGCAATAGCTGCTTGGGCCGCAGCTTGTCTGCAGGCGAGTCCCAGGCCAAAGCCGACTGAGCCATATAGCCACAAAGACCATGCGAAAAGTCCGCCGGATCGACACGGGACTCTGTCCAGCCACCGACACCATCGGCCACCGCAAAGGCGACTGCATTGCCTGCATCCGGGTGGCCTGAAACGTGGGAGCCGATCCGGCTTACGAAGAAGGCATCCTCACCACTATCAGGGCGATTGCGCCGGCGGACAGCGGGATTCTTGTCTCGAGAGACACCGATCACATCCGAGATTGTAGGGTCAAAGTTGTATGCATTTTTGAGAGGGTGGAAGCGGCGGCCTTTACCCGACGAGGAGACGGCAACCCGATACGAGATCCGAGAGGTAGAGGGCGAGGGATCGGATAGCCGGCCGGGAGTGGAATGGAAGGACCGGCGAGGGGTGTTATTCAAGGCATATTTGCGAGAGAGTGGTGCGAAGAACGGCCGAGTCTTTGCGAAGGAGAAGGAAAAGGTGCTGGCGGCGGAGAGAGAAATCCTGTCGCGAACAAGGGTTTGTATTTGTAGGCTGCAGGTGGAACTGCAGGCTCTACACTGCACACTTAGCGGGATCATCGCAGGGCGGAAGATCACGACCCTCCCACGTAAGAGAGCTCACAAGAGCATCGGAGGGACACAATGGGAAAAGGGGGACAATAGGAACGGGTTGATTTGGTCGTGAAAAGTAAAAAAAAGAAAGAAAGGGTGAAGAGGACACAAGGGCACAAAGGAAGTTAAAAAAACTCAGGAGCGCAGCTGGCCGAACGGATAAGAAATGAACCCGCGAGCTTATCGCGATTGACCGCCTGGCGTCATTGTCTTTCCTTTTTTTCTGGAATTGTTGGGATTTATAAAATTCAGGGGGAATATACAGAATCAAGGAGTTTTGATTTTCTCTAGTATATCCAATGTAATACTAATCCAGTCGCTAATATATATTCGTAGACCTAATCCAAGCTCGACTCGGTTGTATACTTCTTACTGCTGGACTGTAAATTTCTATCTCCGCCTCTGCTTTATCAGTTCTGCCGCGCCGCAACTTCCACCTCCGACTCGCTCGCCCGTTTCCACCAGCTTCCAGCTTGTCTCTCAACATAGCAGATCTCCTCTTTGCTGTTTAATCTAATCTGTGAAGCGTGAGCTTCTCCGCATTCAAAATGATGCACCCTGCGCGACAAGCCTATGTCGAGGAGGCGGCCGAGGTAAGCGATCAACCACGCGACAGCTTCCACTAGTCAAGCCTTGGACATGGTCTCGCAAGTCATTGCTTGGACTAGTGGCATCTGCGATTCATCCTTTTTCCTCAATACGTATTATCACGCGTTATTCTTGGATATGAAGCTAATGCGACACCTCTAGGAGATGGACACGGGCATTGATCTCGCCAACCTCCGTAAGTGATTCCCTCCAACAGTCTTTGGACCCCCACTAACAACGTGAAAACAGCCGTTGACACAGACTATGAGATCCCTGCATCCGCAGCGGGCATCCCGTCCGAACGGGCATCTGCCATCACAGCCCAATTCGAGCGCAAACGACGCGCCGCCGCCATGGTGGTGCCCACAGACGATACCCGCGTGCGCCTACGACTACGAGAGCTTGGCGAGCCCATTACACTCTTCGGCGAGGGCCCCGTAGATCGACGAGACCGTCTGCGCGAGCTGTTGACCGATCTAGCGGAACGACAGGGCGAGGGCGACGTCGAGATGGAAGAGGCTGAGGAGGAAGAGGAGGTTGAACAACAGGAGGAATTCTACACAGAGGGCTCAGACGCGCTTCTAGAAGCTCGGAAAGCGATCGCTCGCTATTCACTACCGCGGGCGAAGGCGCGAGTAGCACGACTAAAGGAGGAGTCAACGATCCCGCTGAGGACACACGTTAAGCACCGGAAAGCGGTCAAAGAGAAGCTTGGAGGATTCGATCTGTACGGATCGCAGATTGCGGGTGACCGGCCAGTCAGCATTTGTCGATTTGCACCAGATGGACAGACCATCGCTGCTGGAAATTGGGGCGGCAGCATCAAGTTGCTGACCGTGCCGAACTTGGAGGAGAAGGCGAACTTGAAGGGACATAATGACCGTGTTGGTGGTTTGGCGTGGTTCCCGGGGGCTACACTACCCGAATCCAACGTTTCACCATCAAGCGTTAACCTCATCTCCGGAGGTGGCGAAGGAAATATCAACCTTTGGTCACTCGATTCAGACAAACCTCTAGCCACACTGACTGGACATTCAGGACGAGTGTGTCGCACCGAGTTCCACCCGTCAGGACGGTATGCGGCGTCTGCCTCTTTCGATACGACGTGGCGTCTGTGGGACGTCGAGACCACCACGGAACTGCTCTTGCAAGAAGGCCATTCACGAGAGGTCTATACCGTATCCTTTAACAACGACGGATCTCTCCTTGCCAGTGGAGGTCTGGACAGCATCGGTCGAATTTGGGATCTACGGACAGGCCGCACGGTAATGATTCTGGAGGGCCACGTCCGCGAAATTTTCGGCATGGACTGGGGCGTGGACGGATACCGTGTGCTTTCCGGGTCTGGCGATGGATGGGTCAAGTGCTGGGATCTGCGACAAGTACGAAATACCGGCGGCATTGGCGCACACAAGAGTGTGGTATCGGATCTTCGCTGGTACAAGGGTGCTGAATCAGCATCATTCTTGCCCTCTACCGATGGCCAGATGGAGGTTGATGGTACTCCAGCACCGAACGGCGATGCTGGTATTCGACCTAAGAAGTCTGGTACTTTCTTCGTGTCGAGTGGTTTTGACAAGAACGTCAATATCTTCAGTGCTGATGACTGGTCGTTGGTGAAGACGTTGAGTGGGCACTCGGGTAATGTCCTCAGTACGGATGTTAGTGGTGATGCGCAGTGGATTGCCAGTTGTGGTCATGATCGTACTGTGAAGCTCTGGGGTATTGAAGGGTAGATTTGAACTGCTATATTGACCTACCTATGCTCGAGGTGGTAGTGTAGTGTGTTTAATGTGAATGAAATAGGCTTCCAAATTAGAATATCCACTGAGATGCCCAATTGATTGCATATCACTGCCTCTCAAAGCTATCTAGTCCTCGATATTTGCAACTTATTATTTAAGAATTTTAGTATCTGGGTGACAGTTCGAAGCGACTGTTATATCATGCTCAAATGTTCGAATGGTAGATAAACAAGATATTTCGCAATTTCCAAGTGTCATTTTCCAGACTCTGGTTATCATATATGGGTCAGAGAATTGCACTACATCAACCAATCGTCTTCTAGCCATATGTCTTGTAAGTAACTTTTGTTGTTGCCAAGTACAGTGTAAGAACCACCGCGATTGAACATGCTTTGTATAATGTCACGTGCTCGTGCGGGGATGACGTAAGTTGTAGTTTTCCACGGCGGGCTATCTCCGAGTCCGACGCTCGGCTTGAAGCTTTCTTCTATCAACAATTTCAAAATGGCACTCCGCACGCCAACCTTGGCGCGACAACTGTGTCGCTCAGCGACATCACGAACAGTCGCGACATCCAGCCGACAGGCTCTGATCAGCACATCCCAGCGCAATGCGTGCACCCTCTGCACCCATACTAGCCGAAGCCAAACTCTCGGCTCAACCGAATCCATCTACACGCCGTCAAACATAATGACCCGTCGCGCAGCCTCAACAGCAGCCTCCCCCACCCAAACACCCACGGAAGCAAGCGAGCCATCTATCGCCAGAGCCCCGGATATCACAAACCACTATACCATCTTCCCAAAGACCCTCCCAGCCGGTCCACCCCCAGCATCACCCTTCGAAATCTCCGTAGGCGATCTACGCCGCGAATTCCTCCAACTCCAAGGCGCAGTTCACCCAGACAAATACCCCTCCGGCGCTGCAAAGCAACACGCCGAGGCCCTATCCGCGCGCATCAACGAAGCATACCGCACACTCTCAGACCCGCTCCAGCGCGCGCAGTATCTGCTCCGTGAACTACATGGGATCGACGTCACGGCGGAAGATGCCTCGACCAAGCATGCACTGGACCCGGCGACGCTGATGGAAGTGATGGAGGTGCAGGAGACCATTGAGGAGGTTGGTGCGTCGCCGGAGGCGGAGGCTGAGATTGACGCTTTGAAGGATGAGAATGAGATGCGGATTGCTGGGTGTGTGGGTGCTTTGGCGGGGGCGTTTGATCGTGGGGATATTGAGGGTGCTAGGGCTGAGTGTGTCAAGTTGAGGTTTTGGTATAGTGTTGGTGAAGGGTTGAGAGAGTGGGAGCCTGGGAGTACGGAGATTCGGTTGGTGCATGGGTCTTAGATGGGAGATTGAGTGTGGCTGTTGATATTGAGGGTATGCTTTGTATTATGAATTGGGAATGCATGTACTGGAGACGATTTTATGGGTTTAGTATATAGATTTGAGATATCCTCCCCTCTTGTATCATTGAGATTGTTATTTGAGACTTTGGGTATACCCATACGAATCAAGCCGTGTCTAGTTGCCGGCAGAAAACCCTCAAGATTCTGGAGGGTTATGATTTCAGCTCGTGTATGTTTACGTAGAGCCGTCGGTTTCATGGAAAGTATCCATTCCAGCGATATGCATTCTCAGATATCAAATGAATACACCCCGCGACAACCAACTATACTATCTCTAAGGATTGACTCGAACATATCAAGTACTTAGTACCGTTCATGCAGAAGAAAGTTCATCTTCTAGAAGAATGGAACTGTGTATACAAACACCGTGAGATGATAATTCTCCCACCAGTGACAAACCACCGAAGCAGCATTAACATTGCCGGTCCTGTAGCCTTCCAAATTAGAAATTTCTTGTAACCAGTATCTCTCTCTTAAACCATCCCAGAACTAGCAAAATAATGACATTGTCCGCCACCCTACAGCTACATCTGAAGAACTCGCATTTGCCTTATCAGCAGACCAACGCACCTGGACTGCAGACGCAGACCGCCACCAAAGAATAGCGCCAAGGCGACAGAAACTAGGACCAAGGAGCAAAATTTCGCTCTTACAAGACTCGGCAGACAGAGAAAAAAAGTGAAGCTGTCTAGGACGTACAGGCAAGTAGAAACCCAAATTCCAGGGCGATGGACCTGGCCCCACTCGACGAATGAGGCCCGCAGTTGGGAGGTGAGCAGGCGATTGGGCACGAATGGAAGCAAGTCGGGATTTGTCTACCTTATTCGCCAACAAACCCCATCTCGAGTTCCAATTTGAGGGTGCTTGATTGGATATGAGGCCTTGCTGCATATTTGCTTTACTTTTTACCGTTCGATTATTCCTCTTCATGGATGGGATCAATGCGCATGCACGGCGATGAAGAGAATAGGCTCGGATACTCACGATTCATGACGGGGTACTACTACACACGGGATAGCATATCTCACAAAGTCATATGAGAAGATCATAGCGACCGCTTCAAAACTAATGAGGACCCTTTGGGTACCGGACTTTTATACACCGGAAGGCCCCCTGGTCGATCCGAGTCGGTCTGCTGGCAAGGCGTTGGCGTCGATGATGGTACCCCCCCCCCTCTCTGCTCTCCACACCCATCAGGACTGCACACGTAGCCCGCTAACAGGGCTATCTCGACTATCTGGGTCCTGTGCCCGAGTGGTGGTGCTTTTCTGGTGATTTGGCTTAGGCCAAGGATGACAAGACCCTTGTTGGAGTCTGTAATTAGCGAAAGATACTTAAACACTTGCGACACCGTTGTCGCCCATATTGGGGGAAATAATCACCGATTCAACTTTTTCATCATTGAAATATACCTTTCCACAGGACGGCAGTGACGCATTGCGGAGGAGTAGAGCAGAGCAGAAGCAGCTTCCATGGACTCTCGTGATTATAGCAGGTGGGTGCCACACCCAGTCAACATGCCCAACTCACCCCAGCCATCACCACCATCCCAAGCAGTACAAGCACCTCCAATCTTGCCTCCAATCTTGAGACTAAAGTCGCGGGACTTTGCTGACACGTTTGAGCATTTTCCAACCAACAGTATCATCCACTCACCGTCATTTACGTTCCTCGTCGGACCCAAACACACCAAGTTAACCATCCAGTCGGGCCTCGCCCAGCATGTCTCCAAACCGCTGCACAACCTCATGAACAATGGCCACACCCGGGAATCCAAGCATCGCATCGCTGTACTCGAAGATGAGGATGTCGAGACCTTTGTCGCCTTTTGCGAGTATGCTTATACCGGCGACTATAAGGTGCCTCAGCTACCGGTGCCCGTGCCGGCGCCGGCGCTAGCACCCTCGCCTCGAGAGAATACCCGAGTAGAAGTGGTAGAGAGTGTGATGAGCCCGGGACAGTCTTGGAGAGGGACTTATCGTTCGGACTCGGTTTCGTCGGCTGTACCACCGCCAGCTCCGTCGCCGCCACCGGGGAGTCAGACTGATGGTCAAACTGTGAGGGCTGAGGGAGATGTACCGCCAGTGGTTGAGGAGGATGTCTCTGCAGAAACAGAGGCAGAGGAGCCAGCTGAAGCTGAAGCTGGACCTAAGGTAGAAGCAGAAGCAGAAGCAGAAGCAGAAGCAGTCGAGCCCGAAGCTCAGGAGCCAGCATCTACCGAGCAAGCCCAAGAGTCACCCGGAACACAGGAGCCTGTTGAGCCTGCCGAGCCCCTCGAGCAGCCGAAGGAAACAGACTGGGCACAATATCAGGTTACCGATGACACCCCCCGGAATCTGGCGAGCAGATAACCCCAGACGCAGCAGAGCCGGCCGACGAGGCATCCTGGGAAGAAGAACCGGCATATCCCACTTCGAAGAAGTCCAAGAAGGCCAAGGCCAAGGCAAAGAAGGCAAAAAAGAAGTCTACCCAGCAGCCTCTGGAAGATGAACCCCCAGCAAGCTTGACACCTCCATCCACGCCACCTCCTCCAGAGCCCGAGGTTGTCGAAATACAACCCGAGCCTGAACCTGTGCCTGAGCCTGCGCCCGAGCCTAGCCCAGAAGCAGAGCCCGAGCCGGTGGCCGTCGAAGATGAGGCTGTCGGGGCTGACGAAGATGCATGGGAAGAGGATGCACCAGCAGAAGTAGAAGAAGAAGCGGCACCAGAACCCCCCGCCTCTCCCCTACCGTCCCCAATGCCCTCGCCGTCTGCAGCACCCACAGATGCTCCCGAATGGCTTCAACCAACCTCCTATCCTCCCCAGGAAAACGATAACCCACCAGCGCCAATGTCCTCAATGTCACCTCGGACCACCTCTCGAACAAACTCACCAACCATCAACGCACCCCCTTCCCCGAAACCCATCATCGACATGTCTTTCGCAAAACAATCCGACTCGTCCCCACGCACGCCAGGCCTCAGCCTGTGGGACGAATTCGCTGCATTACAATACAACGACGACAGCGCAGTACCATCTACCCCTAAGCCGTCAACCTCAAGAACAACTACATCCACCGACCTCCCGTATCTCACCTTCCACGCAAAAGTATACGTCTTCGCAACACGGTACCTCATCCCAGCCCTGGCCCAACTCTGTCTCCGCAAACTCCACACAGACCTCGTGCATCTACCCCTCGGCGATGACACCAGCGAGGAATATGGAGAGTCTGATGCCGACGCCAATCCCCCGATTAGACCGGGTCTACCCGGTGCTCCAGCGATAGTCCTCGACGTGCTTCGCTACGCTTACACCAAGACCACCCGCCTTGAACCGATTAGCCCGACCTCGGCAACGCAGCTACGTGAGAACGAGCTGCGGAGATTGGTGGTGCATTATGCAGCTTGTCGGGTAAAGGAATTGGCGCGGTGGCATGGTGGGAGTGGGAGTGGGAGTGCTACGCCGGCTGTGAGGGGTGTCGGTGTTGATGGGACGAGGCCGGATAGTTTGAGGGCTTTGTTGGATGGGACGCCTGAGTTGGCGAGTGATCTTGTTTACCGGATGATGTGATGCATTGGAGGAGAATCCAGATCTTGATCTTGATCTGATTGAGATTGTGGTTGGGGGATTCCCGGGTTGACGCAGTGCGGTGTTCTGCTCTGCACTGCTGCCCTGCCCTGTCAACGACGCAAGACTGCACAAATGTATGAAGGTGGATCTGCAGGTCTTTTTCTTCTTGGTATCTTGGCTTTTGTATCAGGTTGCATCATATTGTCGTTCTTGGCGTCGAGAATGTTCCATTGGAGTCTTTTTTGTTTATTTCTTGGCTGTGGCGATGCATTTGGTATACTCTGCAAATGGACCTGCTTAAGAATCTGAATTTTGAGTCGATGTATAGGAGTATTTGAGGGAGCATACGTCATGCATCGGGATTATCTATGCAGAGCCTTGTAGATTTGTTTTGTACCGGGCTCTGACGGCAAGTACCAGGAGCATCCTGTTTGAATTGGTTGCAACTATTATTTTACCGTGCAGGAGTCTTGGATATGGTATAGTTAATTAAAATATAAAAGATAAATATTTGACAATAAATGCTTGAAATTTCCAACAATATTATTGCAGAACCACCAAAGGTTGCCGGAACGACTCCGCTTCTAACTTGGAAGGTTAGAGCTCGTCCTGATGTATTCCGAACTACATACCCTGACAGACATGGATGCATTATCTAGAATGACAAGTCGTGATTGTCAATAGCAATGACAATTTTGTACCGGAAGGTGGCAACATACGGGCATGAACGGAGTGCTAGAGTCACCGCCGAGACGCCTTGGTATAGGAGTGATATATACTGATTCCCTCCACCCGAATCGACCTCTTTCTGGATAATACAACCAATCCACACACCCCGTACCCCTCGCACTCCGCTATTCATTAGGAACTGCCAATGTATAATCCCCAATAGTTATACTCGATCGCATCATAATTTATACATTATTTCACAGTTGTACATCCTCTAGCTCTACTCCGTCATTGACCCACCGACAAGCACTCGCCAAGAAGCAAGGCCTGGGCAGACTTGGCAGATTCTGATAACAGGCTAACTCCCATCCAATCCGCCACTGCTCAAAAAATGGAAAAAATAAGCATGAAACGCAATTCTGCTGGTGATCGACAGCCGCGGATTACTTGGTTGCTTGGCATGTTTTATCCCGGGCTTGAATAATTCAATAGTTCCCCGTTAGCGCGGGGGGTTGGCGAGGAGAGGAGGCTGTGAAGATAAGAAATTAGCTATGAACTACTCAGGGGTCGCGTAATAGGAATTACGCTAGTTTTAAGATTTGATTGACTTAAGGTTGGTTAGTTGATTAGCTGATTAGGAGAATAGTGAACTATATGTATCATCTGATCGGAGCTTGGATCTATCACTTCCCCACTATCCCAGTCAGCCTATCCAAGTAGTGCTGCGGACGGTTTTCTGCCTTGTTCCCCTGATTTGTATTTCTCCTTCACAAAGACACAGGAACACAGCCTCACACGCTACAGCTGCTAAAAAGCTTGGCAGCGGTCCGGCGACGATGCGTCGATCATCGGCCTTGGCCTCCCACGTTGCACAGTTCCTTCCTCCGAAAGGCATACCAAGACTGTTTACCACTCGGGCCGAAACAGACCTGAACAACCTCTCCAGCAATGATACTGTTGACTGACATTGCGTCCAGCATCGAGTGATCCCTCAAGACCACGGTCTCTGTGTCTCTTGATAAGACTTGAAGCAATTCACCCCAGCCCAGTCAGGGGTGGATATCAACAACAACATCCACGACCTGAGCCACGCAGCAAGAATCACAGCCAGTTCTTGGCACTGATGAACGCTCTTCCGGGCCCAGGCAGAGAAATTTCCTTCTCTGCAAAGCATCCTCCAGACTCCTATTTCAGTCTCCCAAAGCAAAGACGTCTAACGTTCCCCCCCTAAAACCCTCTCCCGCCCAGAGTGGGTCACCGCACTGACTCGAACTATAGACTGCCCATCTTCCGCTATTCCACAATTACGGAGTCCATCCACCAGCCAAAACCTCTTCCCGAGTCCCCGTATGGGGCATCCAATCACCCTGACACTCTGCCCCTCCCCTGGCGGCAATGAACGCGCCCAGCCAGAAAGCCCAGGACGATCAATACTCCATTTCTTGGGACTGAATGGGGACTCCTGATAAGCTCCATGGATCTGGTAGGTCCGTTTTGACGAGCAACGCACTCAGTCCGGGTTCCACGACCTAGGCACCGAGCTATACAATGCCACTGCGAGACATGGTGTGTATGAAGTGGTTGTCTGGATGTCGCGGCAGTTCTTGGTGTTTGTCTTGGCCGTGGATCGTGCCGTGAAGATCTGGCTGGGCGTGGGAGGGTGATGATGAATCTGTGGCGGAATGTTTGGGCTATTTGAGATGTACTATTGAAGCATCAAAGCTTTAAAGGTGGAAGAGGGCTTCTTCCTCAGGGGGTTATTCTATTCAATTCATCCATCTCCATTTCAAAGCCATCTCTGATTCTTATTCCAGTCATTCTATTGCATCTTGCCTCAGCCATTGCTATTACATTGCCATCTTTTCTTTCCTTTTTCTCTTGTCATTCTTGAAAACATCTCTTTTGTTGATATCTTCAATTTCCAACTCCATCAAGCCGGACGGACTATCGTAACCGTTCTCCTCCAATCCACTCTCTTTTGATATTGTATCTTCATTGGTCCTATTCGATTACATTGCTATACAGCACCACCTCCTACACAACATCTCCAGCATGTCCGCTCTTTCCAGCCCAGGCCTCCTGGGCCCCGAAAGCTACGAGCTTCCACCACACTCCTCCCACTCCAACAGATCCAACACACCCATCTTACACTCCGATCCGGAAAAGTCCTCAAGAACATACAAAATCAGCTTCACTCAGCGACTCCGCCATTTCACGTGGGCTTGGTATACTCTCACAATGAGCACGGGTGGCCTCGCCCTACTAATCGCCAACCAACCCAACAAATTCCCTGGCCTCGACCAGATCGGTCTAGCAGTCTACATCATCAACCTCGTCCTCTTCGCCGCAGTCAGCTCCATGATGGCAGCTCGCTTCGTCATTCACGGCAATCTCATCGAATCCCTCGCCCATGACCGCGAGGGTCTCTTCTTCCCAACCTTCTGGCTCTCCATCGCAACAATGATCACCGGACTAGAAAAGTACTTCGGCGACGACCCAGCAACCGCCTTCTCCACAACCCTCCAAGTCCTCTTCTGGACCTACTGCGTCTGCACCTTCGCCGTCGCCGCCTTACAATACTCCTACCTCTTCTCCTCCGTGACGTACAGACTGCAAACCATGATGCCCTCCTGGGTCCTCCCAGCCTTCCCCATCATGCTCAGCGGCACAATCGCCTCCGTCATCGCTGAGCGTCAACCCTCCCACTCCTCAGTTCCAATCGTCGCCGCGGGCATGACCTTCCAAGGCCTCGGCTTCAGTCTCAGCTTCATGATGTACTCGCACTACATCGGCCGACTAATGGAATCGGGTCTACCCTGCCGCGAGCACCGCCCGGGAATGTTCATCTGCGTCGGTCCACCTGCTTTCACAGCGCTCGCACTGATCGGTATGGCACGCGGCCTACCGGAAACAATTAGCGTGATGGGCAGCGACGATAGTGTCGCCGATGGTCGGGTCCTCGAGATTCTGGCACTAGCAACGGGCGCATTCCTATGGGCACTGAGTCTGTGGTTCTTTTGCGTTGCCCTGATTGCAGTGGTGAGGGCTCCACCGACGGCGTTCCATTTGAGTTGGTGGGCTATGGTTTTCCCTAACACTGGCTTTACATTGGCGACTATCGTGTTGGGGAACTCGTTTGAGAGTAAGGCTATTAAGGGTGTTGGGTCGGGGATGTCGATTTGTATTATCGCGATGTGGTTGTTTGTCTTTGTGAATCATATTTTGGCCGTGATTCGGAGGGATATTATGTTCCCTGGCAAGGATGAGGATGTCTCCGAGTAAACCAGGTCTGTCTTGGTGTCTGGGATGTCCTTCGTCCAGTGTCATTATTTTTGTTCTGCGTCTTGTATTTCGCGACTTTCTTGGTTTTCTTCCCTTTTTGGTTCTTTCAGCATATGCTTCCATCTCTCATGGCGTTGTGATTTCTTTCTGTGTGCTTTTATGGGGCGGGATAAACTGGCATGTCTTTGGCGTTGGTGCATCATTTGGGAGTCGGTCGCGTTGTTACGAGACGGCTTCATTTCGGTCTTGCATATACAGATACACATACAATAGAGTCTCGGTAGACAAATTCATCTTGAAGAATTAAATTAACAGCATGCAAGCACTCGATCTGTAGCGTATTGCGAAGCTTCTTCGAGGGGATTACCAGAGCCGACTGTTAGACCGAGCAAATGGCCTTCGCATTGCTAGTTGTAGCTTCAACCAGGCCCTTCTCGATGGGCGCAGTCCTTCTCTTGTCCAACCTAGGATACACAGTATTGTGCAGCTCACAGCAGATATCTTGAACGAAGATATCCAACCGTCCCTTTGTACGGCACCGTTCATGGGCTTTCATCCTGCGCCGTCGGATTCGGCGACGCGTCACCGAGTAATGGCGCATACGTATATACCGGATCTTGAACGAGGAAGTCTAGAACTCATTTTCTATTGACTCTGTCAATAGGGGCCTTGTAAATATCCAATTGCTCGTTGCCAGACAGGATGGACATGGGGATGGTTGCATCGCGTCGCGTCAACAGCTCCATGAAGCTTCGAAACAAGGCGGAACCGATTCCAACACTCATCATGTGTACGACTACAAGGAAAAAATCAAGAGAAAAAGAGAAGTCAATTGTTCTAAGTCCAACACTAATCTGACAAGAACCAACTACAAAAGACATACAAAAAGTGAGTTCCTCTTGGCTTCATCCCCACTGACCAAAGGCCAGCAGGGACTACTAGGCCCCAGCACCGCGTCGAGGTGGGAACTCATCGCTGGGGTAAATCGCGAAAGAGTAAATGCAAGAGATCAAAAGCAAAAAGCAAAAAGAAAGCAGAAGAAGAAAAAGAAGAGGGAAGGGGGAGGTCTACGAAAGTGAGAAGGCGGCAGTTTGACATGCGACTAGAACATTGGTGGAATATGCAGAGATGGTCAGGGGAGATGGCGATGTAAATGGCAAAACGATATAAATGGCAAAAGAAGCAGTGAAGAGTAGTAAAAGCAGAACGTGGAAGAGATGATAAGTATGATCAGGAAAAGATGAGGAAGAAAAAAAGAAGAAGGAGTGGGAAGTTATGGGCAGAGATGAGAGGGAAAGGGAATCCTGCGGGCCAGAGTCAGTTGGGGGTGAAGAAGGGCAAGTTTGTTCAGAGAGAGTTGGGGAGAAAAGAGAAGAAGGAGATCGAGGGGGAGAGGGAGGGTATTTAACTCCACTCGCTTAAGGAAAGCTAAGGGATTGACGCTAAGGCTCGACGCGATGGTGGTAAACAGTAGGCCTCAACAAAGTAGGAACAGTGGAAAATCGGTGGCTGGGTCGCGTTGATGCGAACTCTAAAAGGGACCTGAACCAGAGATTGGAAGTTTGGCAGGCCCAGAAGTATGCTGTCGGTGCCGATATACCCGAGCCAAAGCCGGATCGACACTGGAAAGTTTGGTGTTCCTTGGGTCAGCTTGTTTGCTGGGAATATCAAAACACGGCACGGGCACTGAAACTCCTTCCTTGTACAGCGTCGGAGGTCCCAATTCGAGCATGGGAATGTAGAGTACTGCGAATCTTACAGTCCGACTTGTTGATTTGCCCAGCCATTGAGAAAGTATGGCTCTTTCCAAAAGGAGCATTCCCGTGGTCCCTTATTTATTGTTTGTTGATGTTTTATGTGGTCGAATTAAGCTGCGGCGGGCCCAATCTAAACGCGGTAAGCGCTTCCTCTACCACCACCAAGTCCCGTGACTTTGTATACTCGCACAACGCACAACGGGCACGGAAGATAGCATCTGGAGAGGGTGAAGACATGGGCACAGGCCAGGACGGCAGATGCCGATGAGTTTTGCATTCTTACGGCCACGGTGGCCACCACAGACAGTGTTATTGCAGAAGAAAATAAACAAAAATTTCACCAAAGCTAGTTAATTATCTGGAGTAACTGTAACTTCCACAGGATAACATTAATATCGCCATGTCTTATTCATAACCCTATCAGTTGAGTCAGGGTGGGAGTATGGCAAAAACGATAGAGGAGATCGAATTGCTTGGCTTCTGGCCTTTGAGAACAACGGATTACAGGGGTCGAAGGCTCTTTAGGAACTGAATCCCAGCCTGAGGAACCGTTGTGAGACTTTCGCGGGTGGATATACGTTCATGCATGGAGACCACCATGATCATAGTGTCCGCCAGTTTGCCCATGTTTCATTGATTGTCACCTCTCAGTTTCCAACCCACACCAGCTGTCGGAAGTCACAAGTAAAAGGCCCCCGCCCTCGTCCAGATCCACGAAACCTGGGATGGCACCGGTGTCTTAATAGAAGGAATAAAGAGGCGCACAGTAAAATTGCTCATAAGCCGCTTGTCCGTATCAGTACGTCCATGAAGGGCAGCGGATAAGGTATGCATTCTTCGCAAGTCATCAAACGCAGCCTGCTGACCTCGGCTGAATTCGTCGGTAACTCTGTCATCGATATGGAACTCGGTGCCAAAGTAGTTTCGTTCGCTGGCTTTGAATATCCTATGGTTCGTTTCTAATTTTTCATTCGTAGGCGAATTCGATTTTATTTCTCGTTCAATGGACCCTGCGACGAGGAGAGCATTCGCCTTTAATATTCTCGTAATAAGTTCACAGAACGCAAGTCGGACGCTCGTTGCACTAGTAACAGTTCCCAGACCTCCTTCATTGCCTCCCGCTTGATGAACATTTCATGATCTGCGGCGAGAATCTGTTTACGTTTCCGTTATGACTGATATCAAGGCTTATCAGTAACTGTGACAAGTATGCGCGTTGAAGGGATAATCAGCAGAAGTGCTATATCAGTGGAAAGATGACTAGCTGAGCGACATGGAAACGACTGGCAAGAATGGTACGGGGATCTCCATCCAAACCATTGCCAGGAAGCCTCACCACCTCAGTACCAATATACAGTCTCAATATAGCCCGGTCAAGGTGATACTGTAGCATTCTAGTATCCACTCATTAGCATTGCCTCTTCTCAAGACACACACGCAACTGACTTGAATGTGGTCGATGCCCAATATATCATAAAGTAACACGTACATGATGGCATTCTTTCTTTGTGAATATGCATGGACAATATGGACGAGCGAAGATATGAGTTCTTCCAGCGTGCTACAGGTGAGGCTATCATACATCCTACCCCCAGAAAGGCAGATAATCGAGGACGGCGATTCCAAAAGATGCATGGTTGAAATTGAAAAGACATGAACACATGAACAAAACAGGATACGGGGCCACCCATAAAAATTTCAAAGAACTGGCATCTTATATACTTCGGGGCCCTCAAGCCCTCAGGCCATCAAGCCATCAAGGCGGGTCAGCTCCCACGGTTGCCTTTTTAATAACAACTTGGTGGAGTTGGAAATGAATCTTGCACCGGGCGGAAATTGTCACCGGGTCAGCGATTGCCAACGGCAGTCTGATTAATCCAGCGTACAATCAAGGAAGACCAACCCATCCACGCTGGGAAACTAGGATAGAAAATAGATATTCGAGAGGGATCTCGGGAAACATCTGCGTAACCGGTGTAGATAGAAGATCCAAGTCAGCAAAGCTGTGCAAAGAAACCGAAATATCTTCCCTGCCAACCCATAGCCGCCCACACATCTCACCCGGATATTGTCAATGGAGCCCCAGCTGGAACGTGTGAAGGAAAGGGTGTTTGTGAAGCAAGGATATCAGCTGTACAGCCGCTGCGTCAGAAGCCGGTGAGGAAACCACTTTCGCCGGCCAGATGATCTACCTCCAGATTGATCTTGATTTGCTCGGACCAGGTTTGAGGTTGTACGAACTAGCATGCTAAAGGAAATCAGTCCCTGACGTTTTGGATAGGAGGGACAGGGTTATGGATCCGGTTCTGGAGAGGATGTTGATGTAATCTAGGGCTTGGAAGCCTGGGAAGAGGAGGACTCCGATACGGAGGGGAGCTTTTAGTTGGGGGTTGTCTATGTTTAGTTAGTATTTACATTTGACAGGCGTAATCGGTTAGAACTGAAGGCAGAACGAAGAGATATTGAATTTGCTTTCAGTTCTTTTGTAACATTAAATCCGTAATCTATTCTTCCTTAAAAATAGTACCCCTTATAGTCTCAGCACCGGCATAGTTCCCTGCCCGTAGCAGAGCAACGAGAGCATCACGGTCCCTTGCCCATGCCTCTGTGTGGTCCTGTATGTTGTCGCGTAAGAGGGCGGAAGCTGCTTTATCCAAGGCAGAGAGTGCTTGAGGGCATTGGTTGTAGTCTAGAATATTTTAGCGCAGGAAGAATATTAGGAGGATATACAAAAAATACATACCGATGTTGATGACATCGTCCGGGTTAAGGCCATAGATCTTCTCGATCGCTGCCCATTCGGTGGAATTCTCCGGAGGGTGGACATCCAACCTGGATATTTCGAATGAGACTTCAACGGGATCATCTGAAGAGTGGGCATTGAGGAGGCAGGATATCCGCCCTGCAGCTGCTGCGTCAGTAGCCGGCGAGGAAACCACATTCGGAGAGCGGCCATCTCACCTGGAAGAATACCATGAGCATCGGTAGAAGAAGAGTCAGCCTTGCAGCCGCTGTGTCAGTAGCTGGTGAGGAAACCACTTTAACGGAGCGGCCATCTCACCTAGACGAATCCCATAACAATGCGCTCGACCAGCGGCGACGGCTGGACTGGTCAGCGTCGGTACGCTGACTATGAAATTGTTCAATCTCGAGAACAGCGATTTCTCTGAGGATCCCTGAAGACTCCGGGTTGCGGGTCAGATACCGGCTTTGGAGCAGACTGAGAAGCTGGTCGTCGCGGATAGCCCGATTGAATCGCCATTCAACAATGGCGTTGTCCAAATCATCGATGCTGAACCTGCTCAACAATCTGAGCATGGTAATACGGACTTCCTCCGGTGTAGTGAAGGCGGAGTAGTAGGCTAACTCTCGATAGAGGCTGTCTAGAGACGGCGGTGGCATGTTGTAGCTGAAGATGTATCGAGGTTAGCAGTGGAAGAAAGGGAGTAGTTCAAGTGTTGTGACTGACATGCACGGTGCAGGGACGAAAGGTGAGGCCAGTAGCTGTGAGAGGATGTATGAATGTGAGTCGTCCGGTTGCGAAACCTCAGAGTGTTAAGAAGAAAAGATGGGCAGATTTGGTGGAAATCACCTGTGAATTTATACCTTAGGAGCTCCCCTTCTAGCTCAAGGCAGCGACATCATCACGATAGGCAAATAAATCTAGGGGCTTCCGAGGCCTTCCGTAAGTTTGCCTAGGAAGTCTTCTACGGGACTTGATTCCATACTGGAACCTTTCGTTGTATAAATTACCTTGATCAATCCGTAATTGTTCGATTATACAGCAGATGAAGCCTTAGAGAGAGGTATAAAATACAAGTAATATTGATTTCAAAAACTTCACTTACACATCTTGACTGGCCCTTCTACAGATCCCTCACAATATGCAATATGTAGTTCAGACTTTCACCAGCGTTGCACAGCCAGACTTATCAGGAGCTGCGTCAGGCAACAGACTAGGGCAACTAGGACAACCAGACGCCCCCGGCCGGACGGGTCATCGCCCCGCATACACGCACCACCATTGTCGTGGAGATTACTTTGACCTTCCCCAACAGGTCCGTGAGGAGTAGGGTGGAATCGGGAGACATGCCTCTTGGACAATTAGCTTTGGCCCGCACTTAGTGGGCCTCATCCACTCGATTATCTATTCAGACGAACTGCCTATGAATCAACGCGCTTGAATCATCCGTTATGTGGCTGTGCGTAGGAATGAATATCAGGACTAAGGGAAAAGGTATGGCTTGTGGTAGACTGCTAAGCTATTAACCTGGTTGTCCTGGATGTCATAGGGGGTCGGGATTGGCGAGACGGGACGCTTGAGGATGGTGCCACTAGCTTCGAGGCGCCGATTCTCGCGATCTTCGAGTTCGAGTTCAGTGATGTCGGTTAGGATGCTCGGACCGGAGGGACTATGCCGTCTGTACCGACGTAGTAGGACCGAAAGTAAGGGGTCATTCCATTCACGATGGCCGTGCAAACCTGAGAATGGAGAAGATACCATGGAGATTAGTGATGTTATTTTGGAGTAGGACGTTTATCATGGCGACCTTTACGTCCTCCGGAGTGGCGAAGGCGTAATAGTACGCGAGTTCCTAATACAGGATTTCTAGCATGGCCGAAGACATCGTCGGAGAGGAAGTAACAGAGGTTGATGAGTGGTTGAATAGATTGGTTGAGAACGTCGAGTAACGTCCACGGGGTGACCACTCAGAGAGTGGAGAAGAGAAGGCGAAGCAGCGTTGGTGGAAGTTCCCTATGAATTTATATCCTGAAAGCTTTCCTTCTAGCTTAAGACAGCGAGATTATCACGATAGTTCAATAAACCTATAAGCTCATAAGGCCTCTTGTAGGTCTTCTACGGAACTTTATTCTAGTATTCTACAGCCAGACTTATCAGGAGCTGCGTCAGGCAACAGACCAGGGCAATATCTTAGCAGTCTACCACAATTCATATCTTTTCCTTTTTTCCTGATACTACTTCCTGCGTATATTCCGACAACGGAGGTTTCAAGCGTCTTTGATTCGTAGGCAGTTCGTCTGACTAGATAAGCATGTGAATGCGGCCACACTTAGGGCCGAACCGGATTCTCAGGGTGGATTTTCTTCTTCAACTCCACACTACTCCAGAAGAAGGGTCTCGTGAACAATTGTGATTACCCAAGTGGAATTGACATTGATGGTGGTGCGTGTGCGGACTCGTCCGGCCGGGGGAGTCTGGTGGGTGGAGGGGGTGGATGGGGCTGAAGCCGACGAGGTGGGACGACTAGGGATGGGGTGGCTACCTTGGGCCCGCTGGTTTTGGCGCTCTTGAAGTTCAAGGCGGGCGATCTGGCCCATGATGCTGGCAGCGGTGGGGTTGCGGTGGGCGTATCGACGAGCAAGGAGGCAGAGCATATGGTCGTTAGCCAGTGCCATGTAGAAAATCAACCTCTTAAAGGAAGTGTCAAAGGAAGTAATGTTGTTGGCGTTGAGAATACCGCGCATCGCAGCCTTTACGTCCTCGGGTGTCGCGAATGCGGAGTACTAGGCGATGTCCTGATACATGCTAGCGAGCGTGACTGAAGCCATGGCTGTGATGAGGCAATATCAGTCTGTGAAGACGGTGAAGTTGAGTAATTCGGCTGAGAAAGTGGATGGACGAAGAGGGGAGGGAGGAGGAAGCGAGAGAGTTCAATGTGTGTGTGAGTGAATGGTTGGTTGGCGAAACCTCAGAGAGTTACGAAGAAAAGGTGAAGCAGGGTTGGATGGGAAATGCCCTGCCAATTTATATCTGAGGAGCTGAGCTTCCGGACCTGGAAGGCAGCGATGGCTAGGTATAACCAAACAAATCCAGGTCCTTCCGAGAACTTCTGCAAGTCTGCCTAGAGAGTTAAGAAAGTCGGACTCGAATATAGAAAATACCAAAGCAGAATAGCAAACAAATAACGTGATTGATCCGGACGCTTCCATCTAAGATGGAAGCCTACCAAGAGAAATGGCTAGAAACACCCTGTAGAAGTAGCTGGAACAGGAAAATTGAATAAAATGAAGAATAATATTCCGACTTTTTTATATACACCGAACACCATAACAGCCCACCAGGACGGAAACATGCAATGTAGCATATGCAGGTAGAAGCCAAACAACACCGGGTATCATGACGGTCGAGGGGTAGACCAAGATAATGCAAGATTTTTGTAGACGAGGAGGATGGGAGGATGCGTCCGAGGTAGAGAACCCCATGCTCGCTTGGGGATAGGTTCAGGGCCAGAAGCCATTGCCAGGCTCGGTGGTCATGCAAAAGTCGAGGAGCTGAACCAGCCTTGATCCAAATGACCAGGAAGCGAGCAGCTACGCGCAAACTGCGGTAGCTAGCTGGGGAGTCCGTGGTCCAGAGCGAACCAAAGACTAATATGCACTAGAAGCCCACCACGAAGCATTTAAGCAACCTTCCTGCCAACATTACCAATGCCACGACCAACAACACTGATAATCACATCACCATCCTCATTCTCACCAGCGGCATCACGAATACCCCAGCCGGGGGCACCGAACTTGGACAGATCACGGGCAAGCTGGATCATATTAGGATCGGCGATAACCTCACGACCAACCTGCAAACGGCCCACGTCCTCGGAACCCATAGTCATAAGGGTCAACATAGTCGTAGCCGCAGCGGGGGGTACACAACCGCCCTTGGAAATAGTCTCGAGCAACTGGAAAGCACACTTCTTGCCAATATCCTCGGGGGCTTCACCGCCAGAAGGCGGGGAGGCGACATCAGCAGAGAAAAGACAGCCGGTGGAGGACTCGGCGACGAGGGAGAGACCGAATCCGAGGCCGATCTTCTTCTTGGCATTGGGATTGTTCTTATCCGGGGTCGGCACGAGAGGTGCTGACGAGACGTCGGAGAAGATATAAGTGTCTGGGCTGAGCGGGTTGAGAATACCACGGCAAGACTCGATCATACGGGCGTTGTTAGAGCCGGAGACACCAATCGAGTATGCGACACCGCGGACGCGCTTTATACGGCCCGGGTTCATCAAGTGCAGGGTCTTGGGTAGGCGAATCTGGTGGCCGAAAGTGAATTGAACTTCACCACCACCGCCGCGGCCGTTAGGACCGGGGTTAGAGCGTTTCAAGATGCGCAGCTCGACGTTGTTGAACATGCCGAATTGGTTGTACAGCGGGAGGATGGCGGTGCGGACGCTGTCAACGGACATATCGCCAGTTGGGGTCGAGGAGGTAATCACACCGGGTCCGGAGAAGAGGACCTTAAGAGGGGCTTTGGAGAATGGAGCCAACAGGCATAGAGGGATCAAGAAATAACTCAATCCACGGCTGCAGTTTGATGGAAGCTCATGTCTGATCACACCACCGCTAGCACCGACACCGCTGGCGCTACCAGTGATCAAGCCGGGCTTGTAGACAAGAATCGTGCCGGTGTACGAAATTTCCATTTGGGAGCCATTGGTGACAGCTTCGAGTAGGCGCAGGAAAGAAATCTCGTGCGGCGCCAGACCAGGGTTCGTGGGCGAGGAAGAGCGAATCTGCGAAATGTGCACCGTGCGGCCGGTCAAGGTTGAGAGGACCAGTCGATAGACAAGGTTGTGATGCGAGGTAAACCGCAGGGGGGCTTGGGATGTCGTCGCCATTTTTGCGGGTTGCTTGTCCTGGTCTTTTCAGCAGGCTCCGCTTGAAGCTCGGCCTGTCGAAAAAAGAAAAATCGACGGCGGAAGGTTGATCCGGTCCGGTGGATCGGGTTAAGTCCGAGGAGTCTGGGCTTTATCTCCGCCGGATCATTGTGCATGGCCCCGGGACAAGGTTGGACCCTTTGATTTGTGACATCGTACCACCGAGAAATATTCGAGGGACTTGGTGGTTTGTTTAACCTTGTCTTTTGGCGAAGTATACTACGCATTAATTCACGATGCTTCCTCCAGCACTCAACATTCCAAAATGGTATTCACTTCCCTCTACGCCCCCCCATGCTACCCCTCCGACGAGGAATGATTCATCGCGGGGAAAGCATCCACATTCAGAATCACGAACCTGAATCGCCTCAACAGAACTGGCTAATACGTATATCCCATTCCAGGCTCGAGGCCAACTCCCATCTCCTACAACCACCAGTCAATAATTACTGCGTGTACCACCCCTCCTCCCCGGCAACAGCCGGCTACACAGTCATGATCGTCGGCGGACCCAACGCGCGAACAGACTACCACATCAACACGACACCGGAATTCTTCTACCAATACCGAGGGTCAATGTTGCTCAAGACGGTAGACACATCGACGACGCCACCCACTTTCCAAGACATTCCGATCCACGAGGGCTCAATCTTCCTGCTACCGGCGAATACACCACACTGTCCAGTGCGCTTCAAGGATACGGTGGGCGTGGTGATGGAGCAGCCACGGGCAGCGAATGCCGTTGATATCATGCGGTGGTACTGCAGGAACTGTAGTGGAGTTGTATGGGAGAAGCAGTTTGTGTGCACTGATCTCGGGACGCAGGTCAAGGAGGTGGTGGAAGAGTTTGGTGCGGATGAGGAGAAGAGGCGATGCAAGGCTTGTGGGGAGATTGCGGCGACGAAATATGGCGAGGGGGAATTGGAACAACCACCCTCGCATCCTGAATGATGGAGTCCTCTAGACCTAACTGGGCTGTATGAGTAACGAAAGAGGAGGGTATTGTCGTGCGCTACATTTTACTCGATGCCAAGCTTGCACGACGGCGAAGAGAGTCGTATCATGAATGATGAATTCAACATTCTTAAAAGACGATTCCCAAAACGCGCTATTGAGAAGGCCCCTTCGCTTCTCATTGCAATAAGGAACGAATTCGTTACCCGTGGCACAGAACGATCATGGTTGGGGTATGATGGATTAGGTTTATATTATTCTCTACATATGTGGTGTGTAGAAAAAGCAGTAAGGTACGGCCAGGACCGAATCCCTGGTCAGGTCTCAGGTGATACACCGACAATATTTGACAAAATTTGACAGCCATGAAGACCAGCGCAAAGCGGGCAGTAAAAAAGAAGGTTGGGGTTGAGGTGAAATTAGAAAAAGAAATTGGCAAATGAAGGCCGGGCCTTGCAAGAGAAGCAAGTCCCACGAAGCGAAAGGCAAAAAGTGTATAGACACGCTTGAGAACGAATGGAAAGGTCCGAAAAGGGGACAAGAGTAATACATAGGGTTGAAGGGGGAAATAGCAAAGACCAAAAATGACAACTTTAGATCTGATGTCATGCACGAGGGCAAAAATGGCAGAGATGAAACATGTACTAGAAAGGAGTCAAGGTGTAAACAAAAGTAGAAACCAGATGGATCACTCCCCAGATCCTCGGGTTTGCTCATCTTCATTCGATACCGTAGGCATCACTCACATGGTCACCATGGCCCATTATTCATCAAAAGGACAATCAATACTCTCATGGCCATCTCGTTCGCAGAGAGCACACCACTTTGACTCGTCAATGACTCCGGATGTCTTGCCAGCGATAGGGGCCATGGATGAACCCAGGCCGCCAATGCCCTTCAGACCCTCGATCACAACGTCGCGGCCAGTCTTCTGGGAGGGCACGCTATCCGTGTGGCTGTCGGTAGAAGCAGTGTGGTTCAATGGCGCATGATCCTCGGTCGGTGCTTCAGTGGGCTGTTCCACTGGTGCTGCGGGGGTCTTTTCCTTGTTGGCTCCGGAGCCAAACATGCTGGTGCAGTTCAAAATATCGTGACCGCCAGTCTCGCAAATTTCACACCACAAGGCGTCGTCATCTGAAGAGCGCTCCGACTCGGGCATGGGCTCCAAGCGGGGCTGGGAGGAATTGGAGAAGCCGCGGTGGTGTTGTCGCTGCTCGTTGATCGGCAGGTCATGCCAGTCATTCGGGACCACGGTGCGGTCAGAGAGACGGTGAGCATGGTTGATGTTGTGGTTCACGGAAATGTTGCCCGAAGAGTTTGAAGGCTTGTGCTGCTGCTTTGGCGAGAGGGTCACCGTAGAGCTACGGTTACGACCACCACTGACTCGCAATTCCTGCAGTTCCCGTTCCAGTTCCTCAATGCGAGTGTCCTTAGACTGGGTAGTTCCCTCAATTTCCTGCAGACGTTGCTCTAGCTGAGAAAGCTGCTCAGTCTGATCTTTGTAGGTTTCGGCGGAGCCGTTCTCGCCTAGGCCAGCAGCGTTCGGGTGGCCCCGGCTCAAGGAATGGATGATAGCCTTGAGTCCACGGATCTCATCATCCTTCTGTTCCAGCTCGTGTGAGCCTCGAGAGCCGTCTGCAGAATGGGCATGCTTGAGAGCAGTCGCTGACTGATCCCGCTCCTTCTTCAGTTCCAACTTGGTCCGTTCCACCTCGCCGCGGAGGAATTCGACCTCGGCCCTTGCCTCGGCCTCGCCCCGCCTTGCATCCTCGAGGCCTTCTTCCAACTCCGAGACCAGCTCTTCCAGCTGCTTGAGCTGCTGTGCCACAATCTCGACATCTTCACCGCGGTTCTGCAACTCGTTGTTTTGCTGCATGAGCTCGTCCAGCCGCTGTTCATAGACCCGCTCCGTCTCGGATGCGGCAATCTCCAAGGTATCCAGGGTACTCCTGAAGTCTGCTCGATGACCGTCAAACTCGGCAGTCAATTGGGCGATCCGTTCATTCCTTTCACGTAGCTGCGTGCGAATATTCAGTGCATCGGGCCCTTCTAGTTCCTCCATTGTCTTATGAAAATCGCTGAGCGTCTTTGCTTGCTCATCCAGCTGCTTATCCCGGTCGAGTAATTGCTTCTCCAAGCTCTTGATCTGGTCCTTCAATTCCTGTGTTTCCGCGGACGACGGCCGGTGGAAGTCTGAAGGCCTGCCGTACGACGAGGCATTGTCATCATCCAAGCTGATTCGTGAAGGTGGTCGATCAGACAATCGGGAGGGCGCCTTGATTGGGCTTCGTGGATATCCATTGATGGCAGAGGTCCTGGAGGCTGCGGAGGGTGTACGCAGGCCACCAAGGCTGAGTTTCGGGGGAGAGACGGAGGTGCGCGGAGACTCGGGGCGAGGCAGAGACGGTCGGCGGATTCGAGGACGAGCCATCGATGGGCTTGGGCCAACTGATTTGCTGAAGTTTGGCGGGGGTCGTCCAGGAGTAGTAGGCACGGCGAAGGTGTTCCCCGATGAAGATCCAGATCTCCGCGTGACATATTTGCTGTTGTTCATGGGCACGAAGATTCCCGAGCCAGGGACGGAGGTTGCAAAGTACTTTCGTCCTTCCACATCACCGCTATTCTTGCCTCGTTGCGAATGTTCAGGACCCAATTCAATGCCGGCGAAGCGACCAGGCTTGCCCGCGACGGTTCCGAGGTATTTGACGGTGCCGTACATGCCACCAGGCACGTTGACGATATCGCCGACCTTGATGTCGTCAAAGGCCGCCATTTTTGCAATGTAGATACCGACCGGTACGCGAGTCAACAGGGGTGATCGGGGTTCGACGAAAAGATCGAGGGGGAGATGTTGGAGCGGGCGGGGAGCAAAAAAAGTGCAGTAGATGGACAGTCAGGAGGAAACTAAACAATCAAAGTGCCGGGCCCAACGTAGATCATGGTTGTTGGGCTAAAAGCATAGACACCCAACGACTCCAGGAGAAATGAATAGAAAGACCGTAAAGAGCCCCAGCACGACGGGCAGATGTACAAGGCGGGCAGAAAGGGGGGATGGCGGGACAACAAATAAACCTGAGGAGTACTTTAGTGAAGGCCGTACAGTAATACTACCGCTGTACTATGGATTCCTTAGCTAAGGACCGGGTCCCATGGATCTCAGAGTGGAACTCCCGCTCCACCGTGCGTAATCCTCTCTCCTCGACGACTCTTGAACTTTGCTTCCTGCATATCCCTCCTTACCGTTGAATCCCTGCTGCACCAATCCCTGACACCCAGATTTCCGTGGTTCTTCCAAATACTACGCTGATCGCGGGATCCCAGCGCGTCAACTGGTCACTCCTCAATCCTCCAAGTCGATCATCTATCCCCATCCATCCGGAAGCTCCATTCACGTCATGGCGCAATACTTCTTCGACCTCCTTTACAACTTTACAGATTGCATGTGCTGCTTTCCAAGCACACCGCAGCTGAAGATCAACAACCGGAGTTTTAAGCTTCTGCGACTGCTAGGCGAGGTATGTATCCAGCAAATTGGCCAGCTTGCGTTTCCCCAGATTAGGCAACCTGTCCAGATAAGACCATGGTCCAAGTACTGACAATTGCGCCTATTCATACAGGGCGGTTTCTCCTATGTATACCTCGTCCAAGATAAGACAAGCTCGGAATTGTTCGCGCTCAAGAAAATCCGCTGCCCGTTCGGCCAAGAATCCGTCTCCCAAGCCCTGAAGGAAGTCGAAGCTTACGGCCTGTTCACGTCGCAAGATAATATCATCCACGCGATCGATCACTGCGTCTCGTCAGAATCAGGATCCAAATTCCGGTCCGATGGCGGCGACCCCGGTTCGAAAACAGTCTACATTCTGCTTCCGTACTACCAACGTGGCAACCTCCAAGATGCCATCAACGCCAACTTGGTCAATCACACGCGGTTCCCGGAGAAGCGGTTGATGATGCTGATGCTGGGCGTAGCCAATGCGCTGAAAGCTATGCACCAGTATCGGGTTCAGAGTGGCTCGCCCTCGACTCGGAAGGCGAAGGGCGTGCGGAGAGAGGGCGAGGAGGCGGATGAAGAGCGGACAATGCAGATGAAGCCCAAGCGGCGCGCCAGCCATCGCCAGGATGATGAGGACGAGGAGAATGAGCCGTTGATGGATGACGAGGTGACACAAAGCCAGGAGGGTGTGCAGGAGGGTGGTCTGCGTCCCTATGCGCACCGCGATATTAAGCCTGGTGGGTACCTTCTCGTTATCACTGCTTTGATTTCCACCGATACCCGAGTGCTGACGCTAACTTCTTTCAACAGGTAACATCATGATCGATGATGATGGTCAAACCCCTATTCTGATGGACCTCGGTTCCCTCGCCCCAAGTCCCATTGCCATTACATCCCGCTCCTTGGCCTTGGCAGTCCAGGATACCGCCGCCGAGCATAGCACGATGCCTTACCGTGCTCCAGAACTATTCGACGTGAAGACGGGATCTATCATTGATACTAAAGTTGATATCTGGTCGCTGGGTTGCACGTTGTACGCTTGTCTCGTGGGTAAGAGCCCCTTCGAGGCCCGCAGCGACGAGACTGGTGGTAGCTTGAGCATGTGTGTTCTCGGCGGCGACTGGCGCTTCCCCGACGAAAAGACCACCGCCACCAAAGGCAAGGGCAAGGTCGGCGCTGCCGATGCCGATGCCTCGTCCGGTAGCAGTGAGCAAGTGATCAGTGGCCCTGTCAAGGAGGTTGTTCGCAAATGTCTTCAAGTCGAACCGGCGGAACGGCCGGATATCGATGAGCTGATCCAAATTATGAAGGATGTCATCAGCGAGTTGCCGGACGACGATGGCATCGCGTAGGCATCCTTATATCGCATCATATTTCCTTTTTCTTCTGTCTTGTCTTTTCATTCTCATTTTCCTTTTCTGTCTCAAGTTTTTTTAAGTTCCCCGACAGGCTCGGCAGGACTGTCTTGCGCGCGGTTTGAGATTTTGGCGATCTGTACAGTATAAGCCGAACATTGTTACACTTGGCATGTAATTTCGAATTTGTGTCTTGATTTGGCGATTTACGTGGGATTTATTGAAGTATTGCACATTCTTAGTTGGATATTAATGAATGGATTTCTCCCGCTTCAGTTAAGCCCGTTGCATCGTTACTTGCCGGTATAGATGAGCTTGATATCGGGTACATTCAATATACCCTCATGATGACGAAACATCGCCATCCTGCATCTCAACCTCGCGAGTTGCACGTCCGGCATCTTCTAACAATTCCTCCCTAACCTGAAAAGTACGATTGAGTTTGCTATTCTGTTCACCATGAGCCACCAATTCAAACCAGACACGAGAGGATTCGAAGTAGCCGAGTGGTTCCCGGAGCGAGTTCAAAACAAAACCTGTTATCCGCACCCTGAGCTTTATACTTACCTCTAACCTCCCAGACATCCAACTAACATCCCCAGTCCTCCTAGCAGGCTTCATCCGCGGCGAACTCGCCGCCACAACAGCCGATGCCCTCGCCCACGGCGGCGCCGCCTGCATAATCTTCACCGGCCGCTCCCAATCCGAAGTCGAACCCGCCATCACCCACATAAACCGCAAACACCCACAGACAAAGATCCTCTTCGTAACCGCCAACACAGCCAGTCTATCCAACATGCGCGAAGCAGCGCGGACAATCAAGGGCCTCGGCGTTCCCATTGACGGGATCGTCTGTTATCCAACCGTTATGGCGGCGGATTGGGAGAAGACAGGGGATGGAATCGAGTCGCATTTTCAGAATAATTATCTCGCGTATTTTGTGCTGGTTAATTCCTTGTTGGAGGTTATGTTGCCTGGTTCGAGGGTTGTGTTGATGACGACGAGTGTGAGGAGGGAGGCGCCGGCGCCGGGGTGGGAGGATATTAATTTTGCGGTGAGTAGATACATACTCTTGTAGAGATATGAAGTACTTAATAGTGGAGATGAGGATGGAAGTGGGCTGACAATTGTACAGAATGGCGAGAGATATCATTCTCTGGATGGGTACTCGCAGTCCATGTTTGCGAATATCTTGTTCGCCAAGTCGCTGGCGCAGATATGTGCTGAAGAATCAGTTGCTGCGTTCTCGGCTAATCCTGGAAGTCAGTTATGACCTCGCTAACATATTATACTCCGCTATTTGTTTGAGCTCAGCTTATAAAATGCAGATACCAAGACCAACGTGCAGACGTACGTCTCGCCCGAGGATATAGCATCATGGTTGCAGCGAAAGAAAGAAGGTAGGTTAAACAATGGTCCATTGGCATACTCTACAATTTGCGCTTTCACCTCTCGAGGTCAAATTCTGATATATCACCAGCTGGTGAGGACCTGCCCATCTTGCTTCAACAGGCCCCCAAGTCACTATCGCAAGCAAGTGCCACCATTATCCGAGGCTTGCTTGACCCAATGCTTGCAGGTAAGTAAGACACATGTTCCCCTCACCCATTGTATCGTATCAAGTGGAGCACGTCAGTAGACTAAGCCTTGGGGCCACCAGAACAATCCGGCGCATTCCTGGACAACTGCAAAGTCCTAACGCTGCCGCACCTCGATTTCCCAATGGGCCAAGAAAGTGCCATAGCACTATGGAAGCAAAGCGAAGTCTTTATTGAGGCAGCCGGATTAACGCAAGTTGTCTAGAAGACATCAACAACTACAGTAGGCATCCAGACATATACCGGCTGTTGGGGTAGCTCCATCATGCCGAGATAAGCTTGCGGGGTACCTGTTACCTTTTAAGCGACAGTTGATGCCCTTCCAGGATAGGAAAGCTTTCATCGGACCAATGGATAGAACACCAGAATTGATAAGAGATTGCGTTGAAGACTGGAGAAGCGGGAAATTGTCCGCCAGCGTGAACGTGTTGTTTGGAAGCTAAATCATTGTAGACGAGTCCGCCACCGTCATTTTCTCCGCAAGCCCTGGCGCTTTGACCTAGTGGATTGGGGGCGTGTTATTGGTTTGTGCGTTGCTGGGCGGCTGGGGGCGATAGCTTGTCTTTTGTGTCGGAATGAGTTCCGGATTGTGGTCTTTGTGGGAGGGGTTCCTTTGGGGTATATCTAGATGAGATAAAAATGTACTTTATGTAGGTGAGATGACGGATATTGAGTCTCCTCAAGAGGTCTGGATCCGGCTATATAGACGAATGATCTGCCTGGTTCTTATCATTGCACTGGCTTGGGGTAGGAGTCGTATCTAACGAGCATTGAACGGTCCTTTTCAATGCTTCCGACCCCTCGGAAGACACGACTAACATGATCAAGAGTTATCGTGTTGATTTGCCACAAGACCGTAGGCCTGTCGGCACTAGAAATAGACACCGAGCAGCAGCGCATACCCCATGCTTCATTCTCTCTGTGCGCAATCATCCAGGTTCATAGTAGATAATAAAATCATGATAATGACACCCAATCCCAAACTCAACACTGTCATCGACCAAGCAGAGGCGACGATCGCCTAAAAGATGTCTGGTCAGTGCGGGGAAGACTATCACTCCCAACTGTACCCACCGCTTATCATGCAGGACAGCATTCCAAGCGGAATCCAGGCCGCCTTATTTCATTCATTTCCTCTCTTCTCGTCAGGCGTCTTTATCTTCAGCCGATCGGACATCATCGGCAAACTAAAAACCTCTAGACCGGATATGCTATCTGTTATCAGCGTGATATGCCCTTGTACTCCCACTTGAACGTTATATACATCTGCAGATCCGCACTCGACGCCAGTTAGGGTGGTATTTGCTTTTGGCCTTGTCCAACATTTGGCCTACTCCCCTTGACACCACTGCAAACCGGACATTCATAGAGCCTTGATGGCGCCCGTCATGGATAGCTCAGCCATTCCTGGCACAGTGACCCTGGTAGATGTGGAGCATGTGCTACATACACGGCATCTAGACAGTGGCAATGGGGATATTGTGTTGATCCCGACCCCTTCGAATGATCCAGATGATCCACTGAACTGGAGTCACAAGCGAAAGTTACTATCGACTGTCTGTGTGAGCGTGTGAGTAATTACCATCTAAAACTATCGTGGACAAGTATGACTGACGAGACTCAAATTGGCCTAGGTATACTCTGTTCGCTGGTATCGCCTGCTCGGTCGTATACTCGGTGCTTACCCCTTTGTCGAAAGAGACCGGGCTATCGGTCAGTACACTCAATGAAGGAACCGGATATATGTTTTTGTTGGCGGGATGGGGTCTGCTATTCTGGCAGCCATTCGCCATGCAGTTTGGCAAGCGTTTGACTTATATACTGTCGTTGGCGGGTATTTTGGTATGTCATCCAGGGTTCACGCATGTGGAATATCAGTTAACATATCACAGGGAACCACGATGTGGGGGTAAGAAGAACATTGATTGCCCAGAGAAATGAAAATTGGTATGACTGACCCGGTTCAACTCCAGGCCATATGCCAACACACAAGGGCAATGGATTGCCCGAAACGTCATCTCAGGCTTCTTCACAGCACCTATTGAAGCTCTTCCTGAAATCAGCGTGACCGACGTGGTAAGTTCCAACCCGTTACAAAACCGTACTTCCTACCTAACGCCACAAAACAGTATTTCACCCACGAACGTGGAACGTACATGGGTCTATATGCCTTCTTCCTTGCCGGCAGCAACTACTTCGCCCCAGTGATCTGCGGCTTCATCGCCGAATACCAAGGCTGGCGCTGGGTCTTCTATTGGCCCAGTATTTTCGTCGGCTGTGCCATGGTCTTCTTGTTCTTGTTCATGGAAGAAACGAATTACGTCCGCGAGCACGTGGAAGACACAACCATCGCCAACGTGCGACTCAGCTCGTCGAATAGTTCACAGAGCGGTGATCCTGAGAAAGCCGTTCCAGTGTCAGATCAGCCTTCGACTGAAGAGGGAACTATGTATACGAAGAAGTCGTATGTCCAGAAGCTTGCGCTTTTGGGACCGAAGCAGAAGCAGAATACTATGTTTCGACGACTTTGGCAGAGTCTTTATTATCTTTCGTGGCCGGTTATTTTTTATGCTGGGTGAGTACCATGTGAGAACTGGAATTTGATGGTCGGATGCTAATGATTGATTAGATTCTCATATGGCTCATACCTCGTTTTGTTCAATATTCTGAACGGCACCGCATCCATCATTCTAGGCTCAGCGCCTTACAACTTTGGGTAAGCCACCCAAGATCATAGGATCGATAATACAGACTAACCAGGAATAGCACGTCCATGGTCGGCCTCAGTTACGTCGCATGCTGTCTAGGAGTGGCCATGGGGTAAGCTCCCAATCGAAGTCACCATGAGCTGTTACTAACCCGGCACAGATCAATCTTCACCGGTCGCTTCAGCGACTGGCTAACCATCAAACTAGCCCGCCGCAACGGCGGTGTCATGGAAGCCGAACACCGACTATGGCCATTCGTTGCCTGTCTCATCCTCGTTCCAGGTTCACTGTTGCTCTGGGGTGTCGGTGCCGCACACGAGGTGCACTGGTTCGGTCTTATCGTGGCCATGTGCATGCTCGCATTCACCAATACCTGCGGTATCACCCTGAGCGTCAATTATCTAGTTGACAGCTACCGGGAGCTAAGCGGTGTTGCTATGGCGAGTGTGATTCTCGTGCGGAATACCATGTCGTTTGCCATCGGCTATGGGTGAGTTCTCCACTGCTTGAGTGCCATTTTGTGGAATGGACCCGGAAGTGCTAATCCGTCCCTGCTCTACTAGTATCACGCCCTGGATCGACAACATGGGATACCAGAACTGCTTCATTTCGGCGGCTTTTGTGGGTATGGCCTGCGCAGCGGTGTTCCTGGTTATGATCAAGTTTGGCAAGGGGTGCCGTATTCGCAGTCGGGAGAAATATTGGGCGATCGTGCAGGAGAATGCGGAGAAGGGGATGGGTCATTAGGTAGCTATTCCTCGAGCCTAGGACGGATCGCAATTGAAGGTTGTTATACCTTGAACGGGGAATTTTCCTAGCCCATACATTAGTAGTATCGTAGTTGAATCATGCTCCTCGAGGTCTTTTGTGACAGCGACATCCGTTGCTGGTTATGATGGAACAATGGATGTGGAGAAATCAGTGGGGGAGGGGTGAAAATGCGTGGGGAAGGCAAAGTTTATGGAGTCTCGAGGAATTTCCCTCAAGAGTACAGTATGTATTTGGTTCAAAGCTGGCTTGATTTGCCAGACCCGTGGTTAATCAATGAGAGTTTGCATATCTTAGCCTGTTCCTTTCTGGTAGTCTGGCCCTGCAGAACACCCGGACACTATTGCCGAGGCTGAAGTCATTGGCTTGCCTATTTGAATCCCCGCGGGGTCTCCGCCGTGACGGGCACTTTTAGCCGGCGCGGGTAAAATCAGCTACTCTTGACTTCTTGGCTATTTTGGAGGCCGCTTAAATAGCTTTGGTTGTCCTTTAATTTTGTTCAGATGACCACATCTTTCAACTGCTGAATTCGTACTTGGCCTGCTTCAAATCCAATCAGATTGATTCTGCGGACAGCCACCTACAGGATTGAGGGCTATACCAACTATACCCCGAAAAGAGCCACTTAACAACATAACGAGACATCAAAATGGCTCCAAAACCCCTCATCACCCACCTCTACACGGCAGACCCCTCAGCACACGTTTTCAACGGCAAACTATACATCTACCCCTCCCACGACCGGGAGACCGACATCGCCTTCAACGATAATGGCGACCAATATGACATGACCGACTACCACGTCTTCTCGATGGACTCAATCGACGGTCCAGTCGAGGATTCCGGCGTGGTTCTCTCCGCAAAGGACGTCCCCTGGGTCTCCAAGCAGATGTGGGCACCAGACGCAGCCACCAAGGGCGGAAAGTACTATCTCGTCTTCCCAGCCAGAGACCAGGAGGGTATTTTCCGCATCGGCGTCGCTGTCTCCGATTCTCCCACAGGTCCTTTCGTTCCTGAGGAGAACTATATTCCCGGAAGCTATAGTATCGATCCGGCTGTGTTTGTCGACGAGGATGAGAAGGCTTACTTGTACTTTGGCGGTCTTTGGGGCGGACAATTGCAGTGTTGGGAGAAGTCAGACTCGGAGGTTAAGGAGGGCGATGAGATGAACGGACTCGTCTTCAATGCTTCCAAGTCCGGTCCCCAAGAGCCATCCGGTGCGGGCGTGCCGGCATTGTGTCCGCGCGTGGGCCAGTTGAACGATGATATGCTCACGTTCGCCTCGCCTCCTCAGGAACTACAGATTCTGGCTCCGGAGACTGGCGAGCCTCTTGCTGCTGATGATCATGACAGAAGGTTCTTCGAGGCTGCGTGGATGCATCGATACAATGGGAAGTATTACTTCTCGTACTCTACGGGTGATTCGCATTACCTTGTCTATGCGACGGGATCATCGCCCATTGGACCGTTCACGTACCAGGGCCGGATTTTGGAGCCGGTGTTGGGATGGACTACGCATCATTCTATTGTCGAGTTCAAGGGGAAGTGGTACTTGTTCTATCACGATTGCGAGCTATCTGGGGGTGTGGATCATTTGAGATCTGTCAAGGTGCGGGAGATTGTTTATGATGAGGAGGGAAAGATTCACTTGGCATCGTCTTGATATTGCTCGTAGGTATCTTAGGGGAAATAGATTCAATGAAATAGCATTCCAAAGGAAGAACTAAGCATGACAGAAAGCAAGAAAGGAAAGCTCGGAGCGTAGGGGAAGACATCAATACCCAAGTGATACATGCAGAGCTAGGCCGAAAATGTAATGTCCCAGCAAGCAGGATCAGTGCCGATGTACCCAGAAGAACTGAAAAGGACAAAGTAAGTGGAGGAACGCAGATATTGAGGCGCCCGAAGGGCTAAGTTTACTGGTAGTCCAAGTACCATCTCTCCTCCACCATTTAGAATACCAGGTTACAAGAAACAGTGTGTTGGTTCATCATCTCCTCGCGCGCATGCGAATGAGATTAGGCTGAGTAGCTGTCAAAGACACGGCGAGCCGCTGAACAAATCTTGCCAGAATATCTTGTCGCTATTCAAACATCCATATCAATATATCGAATGCAACTGCTGCACCATAGATTGATTTGAAGTAGGGTTTCCTGTGAATATCATCCTTATGAAAATAAGACTGTCTGGAAATTTTGCTCTCAGCTTTGCGGACGAGATTTAGGAGGAATTTCCCCGGTTCCTTTTTCCAAATTCTCGTGGATTTGGGACATGGAGGCATCTGCTGTTCTCAATTCTGAGATCCTCGCTTCAATATCTGAAGTAAGTTTGGCAAACGTCTCTTCGCCAATGCCATCATCGAGAAAAGCGGCAAAGTCCATGGCGGCAAGGTCCTTATGCTCTGGCCCTTTTGGAGGATAAGCGGCTTCAAACGCCGCTTTAAGAGCGGGGTGCATGACGTATACTATAGGCAATTCGAAATCTGCAGGCAAGAATGAATAGACGGCTTGAAAGGCTAAACAGAACTTTTGTACGTTCTCTTTATTCCGCTGCGGAGTCTCCTTCGTGATCATTATTATATGGAGAACTTCGTCTAACGCGGCCGCCTGTTTGTCTGCCATCTTGCTCAACTGTTCTGGACTGGGTTCCGTCAGTTCTCTAACGACACTCTGCTCACTCTGAGTACCATAACGAAACCCTTGAGTTGTCCACAAATCTTCCAACCCTTCTCGCTTTTTCGAAGCGCGCCCTGTTTTGGACCACAACGATCGACCGAGAATGACCGAGTGAGTAGGAAGCAATGATTCGATGGTGAGATGGGGAAAGTTTGCCGATGCTGACCCTCCAGTCTACCATCGCGGGCCACATTTTCTTTTTTGTCCTCTTGGCTGGTACTTGCCCCGTAACGATCCCTGTGTGGAGCTTCCGCTAGTAGGCTGTTTTGTGGAAAGGGTATATCACACCGAAGCATACTATCGGCGAAGGGTGATTCCCAGCATCGCGATTTGTTGCAAAACACAACAGCAATCTGTGGGATTATAGGAAGAATCAAATGGATCATGTCATCAGATGTCATCCATATTAGCTGTGGCCGGTTCTCGGTCTCTTCAGCGCCTAAGCATGATTCAGTATCACCCTCAAAGTCGACCAGGCTCTCATTGAGAAAGAACTCATATCTATCAGCTGCGCGCCAGATCTGAAGAGTAAAATTCTCGACAAAGTGCTTGTATATTTTCGCTGCGGGGGTAAAGGAGTTGCCGGTGGTGGTATCTGCATCTGCAAGAAGGTCCTCGTGGGGAGTTTTCAAAAGATAGTGTAGTTGTTCAAGCTAGACTTCCGGCGGATCATCCCATCAACCTTCCTTTCTCGATGCCTCAAATATTCTTTGAAACATGAAGTCATTTTCGCGAAAGGGATTCTGCATGTCGTCTCTATACTTCTTAGAGCGTCGATGAGAGACAGCCGAGAGTTTGAATAGAATTTGAATATCCTATTCAAGGATGTTGATATGGTCGAGGTTTTCATTTACGGCGGTCCTAATTTTGGCAAATGTTTGGCTCGTGCTGCTCTCTAGACCGCTGAATAGACGCTCGACTCTCATATGATCCGTATCACCTGCCCTGTAGTACAGATTGTACACGCTACAGGACCTCGACTTCTTCAGTGATAAATTGCTCGCTTTTTATGTCGAACACGTGCAAAAGGCCGTCTTCTTCTTCTTTGGAACTAGACCTTATTTAGCAAATTAAGCCTTTAGGAAAGGGTTTGAGTTCAAACCTTTTGGTTGGAGTAAAGGTATACGCAAATTGTTTTAAGATGAATCGAGGGATATAGTGATGGTACTGCATCTGATGCGCCATAATACCGGAGGTTTCAGGTTGTATTATGCTCAAGTAGGATTGATCACAAATTAGAGGCCAGTTTCCCTGGTAGAGAGTTGACGGCACAGAGATAGCGTATTGAAGAGGAAATAGTAAGCACTGCAATGTAATATCACGATAGGATTGCGTCGAGAAGTTAAAACCAAGTTTGAAGATTGCTCTCTGCTGAACAAGGTAGAGAGAGGCGGGCTATCAATTTGAAGAGATATAAGAGGCAAGATTCGGAGTAGAAGCAGTAATTTAGGAGGGAGAGAAGAGAGGGGTAATTCCTTTATATAAAAAATAGTATCTTCGCTATAACATTGCCAAAATACTACTAAGCTGGATTCCAGGGGGCTATTTACGTGGGCGAATCTAGAGCTGACGCGTGGTCCAGCGGCTAATTTACTCCAAGTTGAGATGCAGTTGCTTAATCTATTGGCCAGGATCTCATGGGGATCTTTCTAGCAATATTTTAGGTTCATTGAAGGCGCAATGATTGGATTTCTCGTGCTGGCAGAAGATCACTGCCGATGTGTGAGTATTAACCGCGTCTCTAGCATGTTTCGAATAGAGCGCAGCGTTAAGGGTAGAGATGCCAAGCCATACTCTAACTTTAGTTCTAGATGAACTAAATGATCACAGATCTTCAGTGCTAGAAGAAGGAACTGCGGATTCGAAATCAGTTCCAAGGTTTTGAAACGCGTCGTCAACAGTAAGGGCACATCAGTCTTGTTAGTTAATTGATGCTTCTCTCCCGAGGCGCGGAAGTGAATCTGGAGAGCAGCTGAAGCGAGACCTAGATAGTGATAGAGCGGACGATAATAGTGGAGAATTTATCAGTGGAAACAATGAAAACCATGTTCAGGTCTAGCTAGAGATGAAACAGATTGTATGCTTGCAGGCTTCATCTAGAACAAACCCAAGGCAGCGCTATGCCAAAAATAAACAAGTAGAGCGAGCCGTCCGAGCGAGAAACAAGGAGACTCTGATAGACGAAAATGATAAGCGCCAGTACTCCCCAACAGGTGAAAACACGCATAGTGTGCACTCAGAACAATATCATCAAGTATCAGATCAGTGCTTGCAGAACGGACCGTCACTTCTATTCCGCGCTTCACGAAGTTCTGCCTCCCACTCGCGATCCAACCACGCCAGAAGCTCCTCCACGGTATCAGGAAGCTCCGCGTTGTCCGTCGTCTGTTGGTTCCCCTCAACATCGTCACCCCCATCGTCATGTTGATCACCATCATTGACCTCACAGTTCTCAACATGTGTACTAATAGGCACAGCAAATTCCTCTGGGGAATCTGCGTATGCCTGCGGCAGCCCACTATTCACGGGGTGGAGATACGGCCACATGCCGATGAAATGCCCAAACCGTTGACGCTTGGTAGCGACATCGACATCATGCTCGTGCGGGGCACCAACCCAAGACCGAATCTGGAATGGATAGAATAGGGTCATCGGGAGAATGGGCCAGACTTGGTGAAAGTGTCGGGCCAGACTGTCGAGTTGGTTGGAGGTGAGTAGGTGGAAGGCTAGGTAGTTTCGCGGGAATTCAGGGTGTGGGCGACCGGTTTCCATGCTGATGATGGGTGATAGAGGTGTAGCCATGTAACGCAGGGTGTCTTCGAAGTCTGCGCGGTATTTGGGCATTTTGGGTCGATCTGATGATGCCATGGCTTTTTTGGTTGACTCGCGTATTGCTGAAGAGCTTGATGATGGAGTTGAGGTTGTGGGGATGATGGAGAGAAGGCAGTTGGTGGAGAGGAAGCGATTGATGAAGTTGAAATGGAAGAAGTCGTGTCTGTGGTCTCGTTTGGGGAGGTCAATGATGAGTCGCCGCTTGATGAGTCGCAGCTAGGCTTGTAGTATCGATCTGATGACATCGTGCACTGATGAAATCGTGCACATGAAGAAGGCAAATTCTTTTAAGAGGACATTAGCACCATCCACCTCTGTGAGTACAGATATAAACGAGGGATCTCCGATATCAGGTGATATTACTCTTATAGAATCGGTGAGAAGGCTTTAAGAACTCAATTGTATTTATTTCTCTTTATTCAGATTGTTACCAATGCAAAAATAGACAGTAGGATGGGATATTCTGAAAATAGAACTCTTACAAAGCTGTACCGGCTTAAATATCGCAGACAAATAACATCCTTTGTTCCCTGTCGAGACGAGAGACTTCCTCAAATAACAATCTCGCGGTTTCATTGTTGCCGAAAGAATAATTCAAGGATAAGTAAGATAACCCAAAATATCATGTAAGATCATACTGTGCACATTAACAGTCGACACATACTTCTCAAAGAGACATATTGGCCACACCTGCAGAAAGATCAGGTTCATCCGCGACTGGCGGAAGTCCAACGAACTTGTTAATCCAATTGAGTACGGTGCGATGCCACATCAAAGAGTTCTCCGGGTTCAACACCCAGTGGTTCTCGTCAGGGAAGGTCAGGAAAGCACTCTCGACGCCTCGCATCTGCAGCACGTTGAACGCGGCAAGACCTTCAGCAATAGTCAGGCGGTAATCGAGCTCGTTGTGGATGATGAGATGCGGTGTGTCCCAGTTTTCAGTAAACCGCGATGGATCCCATTTCGCCCAGTTCTCAGGGACCTTCCAAATGGGACCCTTCAGGTCGTGGAGTGGGAAGTACTGCTCTTCACTGGCCAGCTGGGAGGTCATGCTGAACACACCGTCATGGGTGACCAGCGCCTTGAACTTACGGCCGAGAGGGTGGCCCTGGATCCAGTTCATCATGTAGCCACCGTAGGATGCACCCAATGCCACAGCCCGGGTAGTATCGATGTAGTGAAGATTTTGCTCGATATACTCAAAGCCCTTCACAAGATCCTCGTATGGCCGACCACCCCACTCACCGCAGATTCCGTCGGTAAAGTCCTGCCCGTAGCCCGTGCTGCCAGTCGGGTTAGGTGTAACAACGACATATCCTTGTTCAGCGAACACAGCAGGGTTCCACCGCGTACTCCATTGATCGTTCCATGCACCCTGAGGACCACCGTGGATCAGGTAGGCCAGCGGGTATCGATCCCCAGGCTTAAAATAGGATGGCTTCACTACCCAGGCATGCACCTTATAGCCCTCAGCTCCCTTGAACCAGATCTCATCCACTTGCGATGGTGACAGTCCAAAGGCAGATCCTCCTCGGCAGTTCGATGACACAAGCTGAACTGACTCTGGATGAGCCGGGTCAATGATGGACCACACACTGTTGTCCACTAGGCTAGAGCTAGAGACAAAGAGCTTGGATGTCTTGGCCCCAGCAGGGACTACGTCGTTGACAAAGCCTTCGTACGTAAGTTTCTTCAGTGAATCAGGCTTGGCACTTCGAATACCATCCAAGGGCAGCTGGTACAAGACTCCACGGCCAGATTCCTCAACCTGGACGAGAAGCGACTTGCCATCCTGAGCAAAGGACACGGCCGACGGGCTAAGCTCCCAATCACCCTTTCCATCCTCGGTCTCGAAGACTTCATACATCTCGCCACTCCATGGGTTAGGGACGTAGAGAATTCGATTCTTATCCGACTCGTACCCGTCTTTCTGCATAGCCAGAAGGGCAATAGAGCCACCGTCTGGAGACAAAACAGGGGAAGCCATTGCACCTTGGAGGCTCGTCACCTTGCAAGGCTTGATATCTGAGACACTCATACTGGTCCATGAGAACATTGGGGCATAGTAGGCGGAGCAGGCGGTATGCGTAGCCGGGTTCAGGCTCGGGTCTTTCGCAATGAATACAATAGCCGAGGGACTGATATCGAAATCGCCAGTGCCGCCGAATGGAGGAATCGGCGATTCGACCTGACCCAGTCCGGACACTGAAATCAAGTTCGTGAGACCCGAGACCGAGTACTTACCGGCCAGTCTGCGCGCCGGCGCCAAGGGGGCCCTCTCAAGCAGACCATACCAGATGGCATACTTCTGCGGGTCAATGTACGAATCCCAATGGCGCACAAACAAGGAAGTGTACAGGCGCCCCGTGGTGTGCGACTTCTTCGCGTCGTGCGGGTTGAACAGCGAACCGTCCAGGTTGGCCTTGCCTGACACAGCGAAGCCAATCTTGCCAGGCTCGATAACAGTGACCTTCAAGTCCGACACTGGGCCGGGGACGGTACCAGCGGTGTACGTTCTATCGGCCTCGCGCGCATTGCCGACAATGAAACTCGTGTTGCCATTGGCCTTGGTTTTCAGCCAAAGGAGCTCGTCGCTGTCGCCCAGCCACTGTGGGTTGCTGGCACCGGGGTCATTGGTGATAAGTGCCGATCGGCCAGTGTCGATCTCAATGACACGGATCTCGTTGGTCTTGGAATGCGACTCGAATGAGTAGGACGTTTGGGTATAGACGGCGAGGGTGCCTGCGGCGTTGGGGACGGCCGAGGACCGCCTGGGGGCGCCGAGGAGGACCCTACTCAGCGGTTAATTGGGAGCTCCAAGGATCCTATCGTGGCCGAAACAAAGGTTGAAGGCCAATTCAAACGGATATAGTCTCTACATACTCGGGAGTGAACTTCATAGGGCGGATTGTCATATCAATCAACTTGGATTGAGGGGAGAACCTTGGTAGCTAGCAAGGAGCTTCCCACCTGGAATCAAACCTTAATTCGGGGAGCTTGAGAGGTGGTGGTAAATAAGAACGATTAGACCAAGAAAGATTGGCCTTGAAAGAAATGATGGCCAGGAGTTGTGAATCACAGTAGAGCTATGAAGTAGTGGAAACCGAGGAGGTCGAAAGAAGAGGGAGGTTGGGGAATGCAACGTGACTCGACTCCATGCGGGGTATCGTCGCCATGGTTCCGCTACTCCAACAGAGTTCGGGCTAAACATCTCGCCACGATAAGCAAAGAGTGACCATGGTTCTGTTAGCTTCTAGATTTTGTCTAATCAAAACATTAATTGCTGTATTGAATAGTGTGCACAAAAAAAAAGAATAGAAATGGTCGAATTGAGCAGCACGGCAATGATGGGGAGCTGAATATATATTGTTGGACTAAAGCGAAGCTCCATGTACTTCTAGTCATCTACATGTCGGACTCCGAAAGATCAATCGAAGAAAAAGAAATAACACCTTTTGTATCCGGATAGCTCCAAAAACTATTATTACAAAACAAAATTGGAATCATGATCTACTCCTCTTCCTCCTCCTCACTTTCATCCTCCTCCATGCCCTCCGCAGCATTGACCGTGAAGGTAGGAGCCTGATCCACACCGACATAGCTGTCGCTCATGAGGTACAGCGTCAATTCATGCTCACCAGGCGAAGGCACCACGTATTCCAAACGCAAGTCAAGCTTGCGACCAATAGTAACACGTTTGATGGCCAACAGGTTCTTGGTCTTCTCCTCGCCAACGACCAGCCACCAGTTCTCCATCTTCTGGTTGGGGTAGAAGGGCGCGTGGACGACGGTATCGACTTCGTCGTCTTCCTCGACCTCCCGCTGGATCTTGACCTTGAGATAGGCGGGCTCGCCGGAAGTGACATTCTCCGGGTCCTCGACCTCAAAGTCCAGGTCGATGCTGGGGTACTTGTCGTTGGTGAAGGCAGCAGCTTGTGCGAGCTGCTTGTTGTTCAGTCCCAGGCGCTTGACCAGGGTGGCGTAATCCTTGTTCTCCGAGGGATCCATGGCCTCCATGAACTCAAAGATGTCGTTGATCCTGTAAGAAGTCGAGTTAGTAAATGCAAATTGCCAACTTGAGACCAGTGGTACATACTCATATTCCTTGGCGACCTCGATGACCTCGGGCGAGAAGTGAGGGATCTGCTTGAGGGGGCTATCGCGATCCCACATGGCCTGGACCACCATCTGCGACAACTCCATGGCGTTCATGGCGTTGAGATGGCCCTCCGAGGAGAGCACATCCACGCAGGCACTGAGCAAGTTGAGAACCTTGCGAACGATATCTTCCTGATCCTTGGCAAGATCGATGGGAAGTTGCATCCGCGAGAAGTGGGCTTGCAAGAGAACGAACGCCTTGAAGTGCGGGGAGTCGAACGCAGGCTCGGACATCTTGACTGGCACACGGTCGTAAACACGACGAAGGATGTGGTCTTCGTGCCGGCGCATCTGGACGGACTCGAACTCGGTGGCCGAAGTGACGATCTCCAGAATACCCTTGAGCTTTGTCCGAGCGGAGAGAGACAGCAGGAAGGTTTGCATGGTAATGAAGGAGATGTTGTAGTAGGAGCTGATCATAGCGGCGTTCAGAGGGGACACGCTATCATCTTCCTCATCCAGGTCGATGATCTTGGCATCAGACAGTTCCTTCAAGGTGGTCTCGACCAGCTCTGACAAGAAGGTGCTGAGCCCCTCGTGGCTTACATCACTGAGGCCGTAGAAGCTGGGGTTTGCAAGAAGACGGCGGTAGAAGTAGGTGTAAGTCATCCAGTCAACAGCATCTTGCGTGGAAGCGAGGGTACGAGTGCTAGCCTCCGTCACAAATGCATCGTGCAGGTAGACCTGGAGGTGACTCTCAACGGGCAAAGCCTCATTGAGGAATTTCTTGTAATACTCACGCTTGACGGCAGGGACCATCAGAACACCACGACCGCTCTTGTCAACACCGGGACGAGAAGCCTTGCCAAACATCTGAAGGATCTCGCTGATGGGGTAGTCGATGTAGCGATGTTCACGACCGTCGAAGAACTGTGTGTTCATCACGATGACCAGGTGCGCAGTGACATCCAACTCCCAGCAGACATCACGCGAGGCGAGAAGAACCTGGATGGCGCCAATCTTGAATAGATGCGAAACAATACGCTTGTCGGTCTGGCTCAAAGCCTCATGATAGTAACCAATACCGTGACTCAATGAAGTGGCAAGGGTTTGCTCCTGGACGCGAGAAAGCAGTGGGGCTAGCTCCTCAACATCTGCATTCAAGAACCGATCTTCATTGTCATCCATTGCACATGCAGCCAGAAGATCCATCGCTGTGGAACGAGTCTGCTTGCGGCTGGGAACAAAGACCAGAGCGGGCTTGTCGGCAGATAATTGCAGAATTGATTGGTAGGCAGGCCGAGACATGGCAAGCATGAGAGAGGGGAAGTGAGGAATGGTGTAAGACTGGATGTGCAGCTCCAAGGGGACAGGGCGAGCGTGCGGGCTGAAGTTGTAGATGGTATGCTTGTTGGCGCCGATCCACTCGCCAATGTCGCGAGCGTTGGACAGCGGCACACTCAAGCCGAGGATGCGCATCTCGTTCTCGGTCTGCAAAGCGATGTAATGCATACGGGACACGACCACCTCGTACACGTATCCACTAAAGCCACCGAGCATGTGAAGTTCATCAGCGATGAACAGCTGGACAGTCTGAATGTTCTTGCGTCTCTGCCACTGGCGGGAGAGCACGTCCCACTGGACAGGTGTGGCAAGGACAAGATCAGCCTGTTCCAGAAGCTTCAAATCAGCCGTTGTTTCACCAGTAAGCTTCACGATGGTCTTGCCACCGCCGATGCTGCCTAATCGCTTCTCCCAGTCAGCCAGGCGCTGGTCAACAAGCTCTTGGAACGGAGCAATGTAAACCGCACGACCCTCGTTTTCACTGGACCAGTGACGGAGTAGAGCCAGCTCAGCGCAAACAGTCTTGCCACTTCCAGTCGGGGCGCCAACGAACACATTGTCATCCGAGTCGAAGACGGACTTGAAAACCTGAGTCTGAATCTTGTTGAAGTGCTCCCAGTCGGGGTACAGCTTCTGGTACTCCTCGCGCTTCAAAGCCTTAACGGGAGCACGCTGCATATCCAGCAGAGGGGTGTGGGGAGGGAAGCGCTCGGGGAGAATCAGCTTCTGGAAAGAAACGGCAATCTTCGTCTCAGAGTGCATCCAGCGATCGGATACCAGGGAGATGAAGTAGTTGGGAGGCATGGGCTCGGTAATCGAAACAGTAAACTCGACCATGTGCTCGTTCATCTCGGAAATGGCAAAATCGCGACGGAGCAGGAACCGGTCATGGAACAGGATCTCTTCACCATCGCAATCTTCGACCAGAATCCAGAAGTCCTGCGCGTTTCCATGCACGGCATCATCCCAAACAAAGTTGGGTGTGATGGTCAATTCAACACGGAGCATGGAGCGAGTGATGGGCTGCACTTGAGCTTGCACATCAAGTCGAGGGAACTTGGAGACAAGGTCACAAACAACACGACCCGCCTTGGGCATGCCGAGCAGCTCACCCATGCGGGGAGGGTCGAGGTCAAAGTAGCTGGGCCAGGGGACGTCAATCCGTTCAGCCTTCTGCAGAATATCCCTGGGGCAGCCTGGGAATTGACGCAGAGGGGACATGGTGGGCCACATACGCTTCTCAGCCATCTTGCAAAGGTCGAGAGCAGTCTTGGCCACGGAAGCCCAGCCCTTCTTCAGACAAATCTCGAAAATGGCACGGATGATACGACCGGCGGACTGGGTGACGTATACCATGTCGGCCATCAAAGCAAGACCTTCTAGCTTCAGACGGGAGATATAAGCCTGAAGAAGGACATTGATCTTAGCGTGAGGCTCGTCGATAGTCTCCTTGACAGGGACCGGCACACGGCCCAAAAGCTTGCCAAGCTCCAGCTTCTCATCCTGGCGAACTGGAATGTACTTGAATTCATCGCTAAGGGCGAAGATGCGGAAGAGTTCGATAGTAGTGATGGAAGGCTGGAGGTGCTGGGCGTAGGTCAGCATCGAGTTGTGACCGATGTAGTAATGAGAGGAGATGCGGCCAAGCTCAGTGGACTGCAGCCGACCGGTCATTTTCTCATACTTGAGCAGTCCAGCCCTCTCAAGGACTGTCGCGGCAGAGTGAATGAGATCAACACGCTTCTGCTCTAGAGCATCATCGTTCTCATAGTCGGCGCCAACACTGTACAGACCAGGGGAGCGGAGCATGCGGACGTAGAGGTAGGTATAACCAAGCCACTCGACACCCTCATCGCGAGTGCGAACGTTGCCGAGCACAACTTCAGCATTCAGGTTGTCAGCAAGCTTGCTCATGAGCTGAGACTCGATGGGCAGTTGCTGGTTCATGAGCGAAAGGTAGTACTGAATTTCAGACTGAGAAGTGATGATGATACCTTCACCGAAAGTATCGTACTGCGGTCGACCGGCACGTCCGAGCATCTGGAGAACATCTTGCGGGCTGAGCTCGACCCAGCTACCCTTTTCTGGAGAGTAGACTTGGGTTCCCTTGATGATGACAGTGTGGGCAGGAAGATTGACACCCCAAGCCAAAGTTGCGGTACAGACGAGAACCTGGATGCTGCCGTCGGCGAACAGGGCCTGGACGGAATCACGATCCGCAAGACTCAGACCAGCGTGATGGATACCAAGACCGTAGGGCAGAAGATCCTTCAAGGACGCATCGTCAACGGAATCAGCCTCCTCAGAGAGGATAGCACGGCTGGCAGCATCACTGCGAAGAATTTGTCCGATAGTCTCCATCTCGATGGCCTTGTCTCTGATGTATTTGGCCGTCTTTGCCGTTTCCTTGCGCGAGTGCACGAAGATAAGCATCTGGTTTCGCTTCTGGCCGACTTGCTCCATAACCTTGTTGTAGCAAATATCGTTCATAGTCTTGAGCTGCTTGATCGCCTTCTTGTCGGTGACACCGATGAATTCCTGCTTCAGAGGGCAAGGGCGGTACGAGCCGTCGAAGTGGAACACGCCCGTCTCGGGGTCTGCTCGGAGGAAGCTTGCCACATCGCGGTAGTTGGGGAGAGTAGCACTGAGACCAACAATACGGACAGGGTCGCCAGTCTGCTCAACTCGACGGATTGTACGGCTGACAATGCTCTCCAGAACGGGACCACGATCGTCATGGAGAAGGTGAATCTCGTCAATAACAATAAGGCGGACAAGATTGGTGTAGCTGGTTTCTGACGCCTTGCGGGTAATAACATCGTACTTTTCGGGGGTGGTGACAATAATCTGAGTATCGGCGATTTGCTGCTTGGTGAGCTGACGATCACCAGTAAGCTCTGCCACGCGAATGCCATACGGCTTGAGACGATTTCCAAGGTTTCCAACCTGTTCCTGGACCAGGGCCTTCAAGGGAGAGATGTAGATGATCTTGAAGTCGTCAAGCATGATCTCTCCAGTTTCAGGGTTGCGGTTCTTGCCAATCTCTCGGAGAATAGTGAGCATAGCAACGTTGGTCTTACCGGAACCAGTGGGAGCACAGACAAGCAGGTTGCCATCATCGTGAAAGGCTGTCGGGTAACACTTGGTCTGAACGCGATTCAGCTCCTTCGAGCTTCCGAAGCCCACACGTGCCCAGTCAGGAAGTTCTGTCGTGGGGATGTTCTTCTCGCCAGGCAGCTTCTTTGCTTGAGGCGGGGGGACGTGAATCTCTTCGTAGCCCTTGAAGGTTCTCTTAGTCGAACCTTGAGGCAGCTTGACATTGGGGTTGGTCATAAGGTGGTTGCCCTGGTGGAAGACGAGATTCTCAAGGTTGATCAGTCGCTTGGGCTGGAGACCACCGACCAAGCCATTTTCACCGACTTGTTTCTGTTCCTGCGCTTCTGGCGCCGAAGGAACATCGACATCCATCAAGTCCAACTTGATCTTCTCGGGCCGGTGGGCAAGATCGTCAGTGGTCTTCCCCCGAATTTCATCCAAAACGGCACGGTGTCCAGCCTCGACCATCTGGCTCTCGACAAGGTTCCTTGCGTCCGCATCTTCAGCAACCTGCCTCCAGCGAGTGGCCCAAACCACCTTGGTACGGTTGGACACCAGCTTGGCGACGAGATCGGGGTGGTCGTAGTCGAAAAGCTCCATCAAGTCGTTCTCGACATCACGCAGGGGCTTCTCTGAGCCGTCCTCAGCTTGGCCACCGAGAATGTCGAGGGCCTCCTTGGTCTTCTCTTGTTGGATGTGAGCGTCGGGGTACACAGCGCCGATCTGACGTTGGAGCCAGTATGCGTCGATCTCGCGGGCAGGCACTGCCAGTCCAGATTTATCCTTGGCCTTGTCGCCCCGGTCTAGACCACCATCCAGAACCATTTCATCGCCGTCTTCCAGTTCCTCAGCAGCACCTTCGTAGGCTTCGGGTCGATCTTGCTCGTCGAGTTCGTCTTCATCGGAGTCCTCATCACGGATTTCGTCCACGGTGCCCATGCGCTCCTCGTCCTCGTCCTCCTCGTCGAAGACAACGGCCACACCCTGGCGCTCATCGAGTTCACCGTCACCCTCGTCTAGGCCACCGTCCATATCCTCGTCTTCGTCTTGAGCATCGTAGTCGGTGATTTTCTTGCCTAGGTTGACAAGCTCATTGAACTCCTTGGGATTCATTGAGGTGCCCAACAGATCATCGATCTCCTTCTTTTTATCAAAATCCTTCATATCCTCGTCCTTCAGCAACTCCAGTACAGCATCGGCCGCACTCCGAACCACTTCGTGGGGGACATCGCCAAGGTTGGTACCGGTTATCGTCAGGATGAGGTCGTATGTGGCTCGCGTGGCAGGTGTTCGGGGGCGATACTTGAGGCCCTCGACTAGGGCATCGGCGGCTGAAAGGATACCCTGGCCTCGTTGTTGCGCTGGCTGGCCGCGCTGGCGTTTCCTCTGTTCCCGCAGAAGCACGTCCTCGCCTTCGTGAATTGCACCGCGCTCGAGTTCTGCGGCGGTCTTCTTCTTCGACTTCGGAATATCGTCGCGCGCGACTCGCGCACCCATTTCGCGAATGCCAATCCGGCCGGCGAGAGACTCTGGGTCACCAGTGGGCTCGTCATTGACGCGACTGATGAATCGACGATCCGCCTGGAGAACCAGGTTGGACATCGCCGAGTACTTGTATTGGGAAATATTTTGGTCCGCCATCTTGGATATGAGGGGGCAATAGCCTTCCCAAGCAATAGATCAAATGAGTGGTAGTAAAGAAAAATGAGTGAGTCGCGACTCTGATCGGCCTAGTTGCGCCGCACTCAGATGTCGATCGCGCCGCACGTCGGGGGTATATCAGCGATTGAATGAGTTTCAAAAGGTCTCACAAACCTGGCTCATCCTCCTACCGCAAGCGAATTAACTTGAATGGGGGAGAAATGGAGGCCAGGGTTGATGAGAGGATTTGGAGATTTGTAGGGAGAGTTGAGCTCGGGAAGAATTCGGTGGCGAAGGCGGAAGGAGGGGAGCTTTTGTGGTTCTGCCGCTTCTCTCCCCGTTGACGTAGAAGGGTGTCGACGTTGCAACGATGCGTGTTAATGCTCGGGGGTTTGTTCATTTGGCACCTTGCTTGCGGTCCTCTTTCGACCGAGTCCCAGTCATCGCATCTTTTCAATGCCCTATTCATCGAACGATCTGCCACCATGCGCGACGCATCTCGGCGCGCCCTCGCGTACCCGCGGCGCTCCCACCAGTTGAACAATACAGAGGCGCGAAAACGAAGGCAACGGTCAAATTGAAGGACCTTCCACAAGGCGTCGTCAAATTGGAACCATATGATGATGGTGTAGACGATGCTCCTCGATATCCTACTGTGGTACAAGGGCATCGTAACAATATGCAGAAGTTCAAGAACTGTGTGATCCTTACAAGAGTTGGAGGCTTTTACGAGGTATGGAATTTAAATGTTAGTGCGCGGCAGCGTTTTCTAACGCAAATGATGTTAGCTTTACTTCGAACAAGCTGAAGAACTGGCGCCACTGCTCAGCTTGAAACTTGCGTCCAAGAAAACCAGCGCCGGACCGGTTCCTATGGCCGGGTTCCCTTTCTTCCAACTCGACCGCTTCCTCAAGATACTCGTTCAAGACCTCAACAAATACGTGGCAATCAGCGAGGAATTTGCTATTGAGGCAGAGGACAAGATGAAATCTGGAGGTCTGATGTGGGACCGAAAGGTGGCCAGAATCATCACACCGGGGACATTAATCGACGAGAAGTTTATCGATCCTTCCGAGAACAATTTCTTGCTCGCAATATACTTGGATGTTACGGCCTTAGCCGCGCAATCAAAGCAGCAGGTGGATGCACAATCGTCGCAGCACATATTATCCTCTGTACCACAGCCTGTAGGCTTGTCTTGGATGGACTTGTCTACGGGCGACTTCTATACTCAGCTCACGACACTGCAGATGCTGCCATCGGCTATCGCCAGAATTGGGGCTCGAGAGATTCTCGTTGATCAGAATGTTCAAGACCTCATTGGACAGGAATTGCAAATGCTAGTCGGACATGAGCATCGGTTGGTCACATTCTTCCGATTCCCGGAAAGCATTGCCCCGATGTCCGAATGGGATTCCATGCTCGAAGCTCCCATCCCAGAAGACACTCGTGCCTCATTTACCACCGAGGAAATAGCAGCTGGGTACAGCCTACTTGAGTACACTCGAGTACAGCTGCAGAGGACAGACCTCAAACTACTGCCTCCGCGCCGGCGGCACCTGAACGAATCTATGAGCATCGACCGGAACAGTTTGAGGGGCCTTGAGATTCTAGAGACTGCGAGGGATGGGTTTGGTAAAGGAAGCCTGCTTCATGCTGTCCGCAGAACAAGCACTAAAAGTGGTGCTCGTCTTTTGCGGGACCGACTGAGTATGTACTGCAAGATCCGACCAACATGTTTTGTTTCGCTAATCTGAGTTTTGCAGCCTCTCCATCTACATCCATACAAGTCATTAATGATCGATTGGACCTTGTCTCAGTGTTCATTGATAACATCGACCTTCGCGACGGCGTAATCCAGCTGCTTAAACGGAGCTACGATGCTCAACGGTTGGTTCAAAAGTTTGCGCTTGGCAAGGGAGATGCAGACGACTTGATTTGCCTTTCCCGGGCCATCGAAGCTTCCAAGGGGGTTAGACAGGTTCTCACCGACCACGCAAGGCAATTGCATCGGTCAGACGCGAAACAAAGTCTAGCATCCATGATCTCGAGGCTTCATCTCGATGGTCCAATTGCGCTCGCAGAGCGAATACTCGCTGCCATCGACGAGGAAGGTCTCCTTCAGCAGCAGCGTATTCAAGATAGCACAGCCGCTGAAACAGCCCGCCTTGCCCAAGAAGTTGCTTTGAATGAAGGCACTCCCAGTGAGCTGGAGGCACTGCCAAAGAAAGTTCGCGCCAAATCCAGCGAGCGCACTGCAACTGCAGATACAGAAGCAGGCCCGGCCGAGACATGGATCATGCGCCGTGACGCCAGCAAGACACTGAAATCTCTCCACGAGCAATTGGACGCATTCTTCGATGAAAAGGGTACACTCACCCAGCGTTTGCGAGACTCTGTGGGCTCCACCAATATTACTCTCAAGTGGACCCCTGGACTCGGCCACATTTGCCATGTCAAAGGTGCCAAGATTTCCCAGCAGTCCCTCGAAGATCTAGGCGTCACGCGCAATGTGTCGTCTACCAAATCCACCCGCTCCTTTTACCTTCCGGCCTGGACCGAACTTGGGAACCGCATGGACAACGTGAAACTGCGAATCCGACAAGAAGAACAGGCTATTTTCGAGCGCCTGCGCCGTGAAGTCATCCTCAACCTGGTCAAGATCCGGCGGAACGCGGCCGTCATGGACGAGCTCGATGTAGCCTGCTCATTCGCCACCTTAGCCCAAGAACAACAAATGGTACGACCAATTCTCAACGAAGGCACAACGCACAAGATCGCCAGCGGACGGCACCCAACCGTGAAACTGGGGCTGGAAGAACAGGGTCGCACGTTTGTTAGCAACGACTGCTTCCTCGGCGAGCGCGAGCGCATCTGGCTCATCACAGGCCCCAACATGGCCGGTAAAAGCACCTTCCTTCGGCAGAATGCACTGATCACGATCCTCGCACAAGTCGGCTCCTATGTGCCCGCTGCATATGCCGAGATCGGGCTCGTCGACCAGATCTTCAGCCGTATCGGGGCCGCGGACGACCTATTCCGAGATCAATCGACGTTCATGGTCGAGATGCTGGAAACTGCAGCTATCTTGAAGCAGGCTAGTCCTCGTTCCTTTGTGATCATGGACGAGGTCGGTCGGGGTACGACCCCGGAGGACGGGACTGCGGTTAGCTTCGCATGCCTTCACCATTTACACTACCGAAACCGCAGCCGCGTGCTATTCGCCACACACTTCCATGGGCTGGCGGACATGACAAAGTCGTTTGAGTGTTTGGAGCGATATTGTACTGATGTTAAGGAAAGTCCCGGCGGTGGGTTCTCCTTTGTGCATCGCTTGCGTAAGGGGGTGAATCGGGAGTCGCATGCACTCAAAGTGGCCCAGTTGGCCGGGCTGCCGAAGGAAACTCTTGAGCTTGCGTCCCGTATTCAAGGGCAGCTGAGAGGAGAAATGGGCACTCCAAACGCGGCCAGTGAGATCTGTGAGACTTGCGAAGAGGACCGACCTCTTTCACACAGTGCCTAGGTCCTTACTATATAAGCTGTTCTGAAGTTGTCATTGACTTCACCGTTCACAAAGCGTATCTCAAAATTTGGACATAACGTTGTATAATACCCATATCTTACTTTCATGTAGGGGTACACCTGTGATGAGACAATTCCCGTAATCACATCCAAAGCGACTACTCTGATATCCATCTGTTCCCACAACCCCAAGTGCTCGATATACCCTGTCGTCGGCTATGGACAAAGCTGACACCGGGCCACACGGTATAGATAGCCTGGGAAAAGGTTCGGCGTGGATTTGGGTTTCCGACGATAGATCCTGACTGTTAGCCACGATTGCATATCTGTTTCTGGCCGGTTAGCGAAGGTCTGTTGAATCTTTAATTTGACCATAGTCTTACAGTCTGTCTGTCTCTTGATCCCTCTGGTGATTTCCCCGATCTTCCGATGTTCTCGAGCGATGCAGCCCGAAAGGGTTTCAATCGAATTTTGAGAAGGCGTCGTACATCTCGAGAAACTCAGGGCAAGCAAAAGGAAATTTTGACCATTCACGACAGTCGTAGGTCTTTGGGTATAGGTCATTCCTAGTCAAAGCTAGTCGCGGTATTACCCATGCTGTGGTGGGAGATTTTCACTCGCTCTAAACCCGTAGGCCGATCTGATTTAGATCATCTCTGTGGTTGCGGCGGCAATAATACATTTGGGATAACTTGCAGTCCAGGAGTCATTAATCCATTCGCCATGTTATTATCTAAACGTTTACTTATTGTTGCTTGAAACACGTACGTGATTCTAAACCTACTGGACTTTCGGATGAGCTTCTCAATAAACGCTTTCAAAGTTGGGGTTCATTAGATTGAATCTTGATCTGCATCAACGATGACTTGTTATCCGCGATCCTCTCATTTTAGTAAGCCATAAAGCCAGGCCCTTTGGAAATTGGGCTACCAAGGACTGGGTTGTGCTAATGGAATGACAGTACGACATTGTATCCTTAGTTGAGTCTGGCTGTTCGTGCTCACTGTCGCCCTGGATAGTTGTCCAGAATTCCTGTGATCCCCTGGAGTTGGTCCTCCATTTGCATCAAATGGCGAGACAGCTCTTCGCCTAGAAGATCCTTATGGGTGCATGGAGGGACGACCAGGGGATGGACAGACTGGACGGTATTATTCCACGAAAAGTGGCGGGGAACACGAGGAGGGCTGTCGACATCACTGCGCGTATCGTTCAAAGGATCCGCGGCGTGGACCAAGGGTAGTGGGGAAGCATGAGATTCATGCTCGGGATTTACCCATCTTTTTGCGGCCTCGAAAAACAAGAAAGGGCTGCAACCCGAGCTTGACGTGACTGTCTCGGTTTCACAGATCATCAGGGGACCCGGGTGCTGGAATTGCATAACGTACTGCATCAGGGCCGCTGCTTTCTTCGTGTCGCATGCCCGAGTACAGTGGATGTATGGGGAGGCCAGATGGGCAATTCGTTCGTAGACGAGGTCGAAGCATCGCTTCAGATACTTGTCTCTTTTGCCCAAGATTTCTTGCAAAATCCATTTTGGAATAGGCGAAGGGCCAGCATAGATTGAGCCAGTGGCCCTCTGCTGAGCCATCTTGGTAAGGTGTCGAAAAAGAGTGTGATGACCGAAGACATAGGAAATGAAGATCAACTTCCATGACGAAGGCGGGAATTCCGTGGGGAGTGTAGGGACAAGCTGTTGACAGTACCAGAGTCCCCAACTTTGCAAAGCCTCATAACACAGGAAGTAATGTGTGGCCAAGGCAAGTTTCCACAAGCCTATGGTGTCAAACCCAGCGGGGATCCATGGTTGAAATCCGTGAATGATGCTCAAGAGAATGTGCATTGTTTCGGGGCTATGGGCAGTTGTCTCCAGATGAATCTTGACTGAGCCATATTCCTCAAGATCTCGACCGTCCTGCCCATTTGGCCCGAACCGGGCTTCGAAAAAATCGCATCCCAAAATGAGGTACTTCGATGAGACGAGAAATCGTGAAGGAGCCGGGCGTTCGTCAGTCTCCTGGGGTGCGGGTACGATGAGGAGAACATCCCCATCAGGGTCGATGATGTCCATGCTCTTCGGAGCTGGGGTACTCATGATGTCAACTTTCTGGGGCCGGAGGTTGGGTGAGTTGGATATTGGATGGGTTGGATGGGTTTGATCCGTTAGATCAGTTCGGTGAGTTTGATGAGAGAGGGAGAGAGACAGAGAAAGAGAAGGAAGAGGGGAGATGGGAAGAGAGAGATGCAGTCTGACCGTTCAGCGTGGGGGAAACTAAGATTGTTTCTCAGAATCAGGGCTGCGTGTTTCTGCGAGAGGGAAAAATGATGGAAGCAGGATGAGAGGAGAGGGATGAATCAGGGTAAAGAGGGCAGGATCGTGCACTTGATTGATCATTCCGGAAACTTCCTTTTGGTTGTTTATTTCGACTTCGAAAAGTCCATCTGGGATTCGGGGGTCAATTTCACAATATGGCACCATATGCATTCAAGACTGAAAGATTCAGTACTAGAGCTCCTCCATGTCGGCATGACATGATTTTATGGTTACAATTAAGGTATTGTAGGGTTCGAGCGGGGCTTATTGATTGTCTCATTGTAGTAGATAAATGAAGCTATGATAGCAGGTCGTTGGATGGGATGATGAGGTCGTGGAAATGGAGCTTGAATTGAAGACTCTGACATAGAGAGGTGGCAATGGCTTCATGTGGAATAAAGATGCAGCAAATAGGTCAGTTTGATAGTTACCTATTTATTCTCACGCTGTTCTCGCCATTGCCTGTGGCAGTCGTTCGTTCCTCCTTGGGAAATTCACGCATTCCATTACTCTTGATTCGGCAAGTTGACACCGCAAAGAAGAGCCGTGAATTGCTTGAGATGGTTCTCCACATCCATGCCCAATGGGTTCTGATAGTTTGGGCAGAAGATCCCTCTGTTATGAGGACAGTCGCGATCGGTATGGAGAAAGCTGTCGCCGCTAATCTGCAGTAGCTTTAGCCGGATGGAGTTTGGTACATACCCTGTGCATCGTGGATTTGGTTGCTCGAAAAACGGTAGCAAGCCGCTTGCCGAGATCTGAATCATCATGTTCGAATAGGATTTATCGCATTTGGAGGTACAAATAGGGGGCCCTCTCGAAAGTCGTTTATGATGGTTGTAGAGGAGGGTTGACAGTTTGTTGAGGTAGTGTTCTCTGGTTGTGTTGATGTTTCCTAGAGTAACGTGCCAGGTAAGCAATCTGTTTAGGACAAGTAGCAATAATATTCAAGGCAAACTTACTGATAGTTTCCTTCGGAATGAGTGGCGCAGTTCTGGTTAAATCCATTCGGTCTGCCAAACGCTGCTGTAGAATTGCTGTGGTGTGTCGGAAGATTTGTTGGTGCCGGAAGGTCAAAGAGATGAACAACCATGTCTTTGTATTCGCATTGAGGACTGAGGATGCAAGTACCGAGGTCTTGTGTTTCTCCATCCAAGAGGTCGTGAAGGGCTCCACGGAGGGCAAACATTGCAGATAGTCACAGAATCGAGCGAGGTCTTTCAGTAAGAGTAGGGCTGGGTTTTGTGGGATGTTCCTGATTCGGCCATGGATGAGGTTAAGGATGATTTCAACAGCTCTTGGATCGAATTCGTTGATGGTCAGATAAACCTTTTTGTCCCGCATAAGCTCCGTGTGAGGCTGTCCACCTTCGGCGAGCTTCTTGCGGAAGTGGCCGCAGGTTGATATTAAGCTTTCAGAGGAGCACAGGAAGAGCATGCGGTACTGCCTGCTTGAGAAAATCAGAGTGGCATCCCCGCCCGGCGCGATCACGGTCGTAGGTAGACCGCTTACGGCCGAGGTGACGATTTCCATCGAGTCCTGCATGATCAGGTGGGTGATATGGGGAATGGAGTGAGAGCTCCGTCGTGTAAGCAGACGAAAAGTGAGGGCTGGTCAATAGAGGGCGTCTTAAATGTGCGGGTCTTGGTGGGGGCAAACAAACGATGGTTCATGTGCTCGAGGGTCTGGATAATGAGGAAAGAGAGTGCAATCAGAGTGGGTGGGCTTGTTTGCTGATGAAGTCGCGTCGATAACCTCACTTAGGATCGCGACACCTTACGCGGCGAGGCATATTGTTTGCTCAATTACGAGAGTTTAATCAGAGTCATCTAATATGGCTTTATTCTGTTGTTACATTTTTATGGCATGATATAGAAGGTTCTAACACATACACACCTAGCACATTCTCGAAAACACTACTGATCATTTCGAGGAGTGCAAATTGTTGGTGGAGAACACCGAAGAGTTGAGTCCCAAAACTAAGCATTTTCATTCATTAAACTATCCCCTAAAATTTCTAAAACGCTGTCCATCTAGATGAATCTATCCTTTTTTATCACTTGTAATGGGGTTGGGTTGCAGATTGAACAGTCTGTGGATCCATGAGCTAGCATCTGCCTATAGGTAAATCAGAAAAACAAACCGCTCAATGGGCATATCAGAAACGAAATATTTGGACTGAATTCAGCAACTATCATGCAAGTTCAAAATCAAAGGTTTGCCAACTCAGGAAATTAAGGAAATTAGGTCATCCACGAAAAGAGCATTGTCTCGCGCACAGGATCCATATTGGGATGGTTAGCGGCCCATACTCCGGAGATGTCACCAGTGTTTACCCGGCATCATCTGTAAGATTGCCGAGCATCTTGAATCTGAGCCGTGAGGTCCGGCCCTAGGAGCTTCATGAAGTTTGAGCAATTCCGGCACCACTTCTCGGGGCAAGTATGCTTTGCCTTCTCGTTCCACTGCCATATCTGCTCACTTAATGACTTGGGGCTGGAAGCATCATCCTTTGCCGGGGCACCTTCATTCAGCCGTTTGCCCTTGGCCCAAAAGCCCAGTCGTAGGGATTCACAGGTGTACCGTGACCCCGGTGGGGTTCCCAAGCTTTGGATGACTTGTCTACCGATATGGGAGGCGAGATTCTCATTGAATGACTCTCGGTTTGCGTCGATAGTGTCTAGATATTATACATTAGCCAGCCACATCTCTGACAATTTTAGGCCAGTTGTTGCACACCTTTCACAAAACTTGGAAGGGGTAAATTCTTCGTGTCAAAGGGGCCATTGGACTCTTTCCATGCACAGGAAATACCGCGTTTGAGGTCCGCCTCACTGCCGAAGACGTGAGAAACGAGCAGATACCCCGGGAGTTCGTTAGAATCGCCCCGAAGCCGCCGAAATTGATTAAACCACGTCGCCCCAAATACCCCGATGGCCTTATTGCATTGAAAATACTCGGTGAGTTGAGCGATCTTGACTAGCAACTCAAATGTCACGTCACTTGGAACTTGGTCATTGCGTGAGTGCATGGCGTTGAGGATAATCAGCAGGGCCTCGGAATCGAAGCCTTCAATCTTGATCTCAGCAACGCCATTCAGGGCCAGCTCTCGGCCTTCAGACCAATTTGGCCCCAGTCGCTTCATAAAATACGGCGATGGGAGCATAAGATGTTTTGAGGAAACTTGGAACCGGGCTTGCTTGGGTGCTTGTGTGGCATTGGGCGTAGTGTTTGGATTCGACTTGATATCTGGTTCGTGTACTAGGGTGAGAATCACGTCTCCATTCGGATCTATGATCTCCATTTTCGAAGTGTCCATGATGCACTAGAGTTGTAAACAAAAAGTCTGTTAGTTCGTTATCTGTATGGGACTAGAACAAGGGAGCACTGTACCGGTCCTCACTCAAATCGTAGGTCACTGAAGAGTTTTGGAAGTGACGGTGGATTGTTCAAAATGTATACTGTCCAGCTGAGTGGTGGCTCAACAGTGGGTTTGACGGAGGAGAAAGTTTTCGAGCTTCTGAGAGATGATTATAAGTTCAATGATCACAAGGAACGGAGATTTGATTCCTGTCAGAAGAGACGAATGCAGCAGTTCGAAGAAAAAAAATCAATGTTGTTGTGGTTTTCGAAAGTATGAGGCAGGGGAAATCCATAAACGGAAATCGAAACACGCTCACCAGATAATAAAGTCAGAAGAGATGCGAGTTGTCCAGGTTGCTGTTAGAAATAAGTGATGAGAAAGAGGGAAAATAGAATTTGAGACCAACCTGGGAATTTTGCAGTTGAGAGCAGTGAGCAAGGTAAAGACCTCCTTCGACCGAGAATAAATTTTTGCTCCTGGGATCCCGTTAGATACCAGGGTATGGATTCTGCCAATTCGAGGTAGTATTATGCATTGTTCCTGGCTAATCGATATATATCCCTGCTATCGCGGCACATTTCAGGTACGCAAAGCATGGGTTCCAGATTGGACGGGCCTGAATCATTGTAATTCCAAGGGTTCCTGTACTGTCAAGGTTAGTATATTCTATGATCTTGGTTCCGCCCTCCGGCTTAGCTCTCGCGTAGTATCTCGTACTTTCAACTCTGGTCCTGTATATACTTCTCTAATCTTTTCTTCCCTCTTCTTACTCAGTCCCCCTTCGCCAAGAACATTCCAAGATACTAAATAAGAGGGATTAGAACACGGAAGATTATTCTACACAAAACTAGATACCACGTTAAAAACACTACTCTTTATTCAATTACCACCCTCACCATCCACTAGATAATTATTTCGACGAAGTATCCGATCGCCAGACATGTACTGTGATGATGGTCTCCCAACGCATGATTCAAATACATGATTCAGCCTCTGGGCTCCTAAACCGGTATTTGGTCGTCTAAATCCCCCCATTGACGACCCTGCACGTTACCAATGGGAAGTACAGAAACAGCCTCAAGGGTCCCCGGATTTATTGAGCTGAACAAGCCGCTGGGTGGCAGTCTCCGTCTTGTGGAATCGCCAAGGCCGGATCTTTCGTTCGAACAGCTCATCGAGCTCAGCAGCAGACCGTCTACAATGGCAAAGGGTTAGTATAACCGACTTGGAGAATGGGTCTTATTTTGTATCGAATGCATGGACTCACCCAGAAGTTTCCGGAATCAATAGCCACATGCCGACAACGAACGGGAGACCTACTCCGGCGTAGAACCAACCCGTCTTCAAGCTCCAGTTCCATTTATTGCTGTTCGTCATGTATGGAATGAGAACATTCATCACGACCCCAGCAACGCAGGTGACTGCTGCAGCGAAGCCGGCAGTATATGGTCTGAGCCGTTGGGATGAAACCTCTCCAATATATCCCCAGCCTGTGGCACCGTTGGCAGCCAGTCCAGCATCTATCATTGTGTCATTAGCCGTGCTATATATCAGGGACACAATGGTACTCACTCCATAGACAGGCGAACAGAATGAAGATATAGGTCGATGCCTTCACCTGAGGGCAGACTCCAATAATGCCGATTGCAACACATGATACCCAGCAGAGTGTTGTGCCCGAACAGGCGAGCAACCTTCTTCCAATACGATCGGCGATAAGGATGATCACGATCACAGTTGCAATCTGGATCGAGTTGGTGATGACCTTGATTTTGAAAGGATCTGCCAATCCAGCCTGTTGAAAGAAGTATGTCCCAAATGTTCCAAAGAGACTCAGACCGATCAACTGTTGGGTGAGGTTTGTCCAGAATGAGATAACAGTGCGCAGGCCATTTGTGCCCTGGAAAATTCCATACCACTTTTCGCGTCGCTGCTCAGCTGCAACCTCTCGCTCGTGTTCAACAGCCATGACCAAAACTTGGAATTGTCGCTCCAAGTCATAATTTGGTACACCGCGGTTGAGCTTGAGAAGTTGCTTCTTGGCTCGACCATGCTTGCCGGCATTCACACACCAGGCGGGAGATTCCGGTACGAATATGTAGATCAAAAACATGATGCCAATCTGAGCCCACTGAGTGTAGATAGGCGTCAGGTAGTTGGTCGGGTTGTCTCTCGAGAGATGTTGAAGAGCGACTTGGGCAAAGAATGACCCCAGTGTCCACCAGAAGCTATAACACATCAACAAGCCTCCACGAATTCGTGTCGGAGCAACCTCAGAGATATATGTTGGCACAGTTGACTGCAGGCATCCAACACCAATTCCCGCGAGGAGCTTAGCGACAAGCCAGCCTTGCCATGATCTCGCAAGACACTCAGTGAGCACGCTTCCCACCAAGATCACCCAGTAGGTGTACATAGCGACCTTTCTGCCATACCTGCTGGAGATGAATGGCAAAGTAGTCATCCCGACGATTTGGCCGCAGGACATAATCGAGCTCCAGCCGCTGAGGATGGGTGATTCAAGCGCAGGCTTTCCATTTTTACCGATACTGGTGGCAAAGCGTGCGACAAATCCAGTGTTTGCAATCACGCTAGCATTAATTCTAGAATGTAGCGGAAGTCAGACCAGACCGAATAACGCGACCTTCTCGAGACTTGACTCACCCGATTTGATATCCATCAGTTGCTGCGCTGAAAGCCATTGCGAAGCAAACGAGAGTGCAAAACTTGAATGTTTTGATGGTCTCCAAAGCACCCAACCCTTCATATCCAGTGGTAATTTGGCCTTTGGTAGCCGCTTCAAATGCTGGATCAGACTTCTCGAATCCATCTTCGACGATGTTCTCGACCTGTTGGGCAGAAGCATTCAGCTCGTGCAGGGATTTCTTCGCTGACTCCATCTCGATGTGAAGGTTTCGTATAGAAATAAAACGGATAGCAAATTATTGAGAAGGAAAACGACCATACTCCAAATTTAAAGCCACAAAGCTCCACGGCATTTGAAGCCTCAGACTGGCTATCGCATGACTAGACAACCTAGGAACAACAGCCACAGGTTAGACTCGGTCTTCATTGTGCCGAGAAGTGTTCTCAGTCAAGGCAAAATACGCGAGTCTTTTCGATCAATAATCGATCATCAGTATACTGCCTTACATTTCATGTGGGCACTCTTCGATTCAGTGGGACTAGAACAATTACCGACCCCGCTGCTGTCAAATTACCCCAGAATCCCCGCACTCTCCGACAAAGTGAATATCCTTGGCAAAGTTTATCAATTGCCTATAATGACAATAACCGATCCGAGTTCTACGTAGCGAGCTTAGCACTAAGAGGAATTCAACCGTACATGTAGCGCCGGGGGGCTGATATGTTGTCCGATAGAATGCTATTGCAGCAATGATTGCCGAATCCATAACCGATTCATTTGCCGATATTTGATTTTGGATACATTCAGAAGGCTATCGCGTTTTGACAAGAGGCCTGGGTGAGGCTGGCAGCCTCAGGACAGAAAGGGCCTCGTAAACTATGCCTAAAGAGGCAAGGCTCACGGTGGTGCACCCTGTGGCGCTACTTAGGCCAAGCCACTTGCGATAGTATATACTAAAACATGAACCTAATTTTTGTGAAAGGGCTTGGAGAGACACCCGTTTCCAGCACGTAACCGATAGTACAGTAGCCAAGCTCTCAGGTTCTTCTCCAGATGTCTGGAAACCGTGAGCTGTGAGGACGGCTCTGACGCGCTCGATACATAACAGATACACGTGGACGTGCAGCAGTCATATCAGGGATTCTGGCTACAAGGTCAAAGGGAGGGAACCCGTATCATGGGCCGGGTAGGAATGGCATGAGGTGTTATCATTTACTTCCAGTTGAAATCAGCAACTGATCCTGCCCGGTGGCCTAGTGGGTTAACCCCTAGTCGACTGTAGCCACTTCGGTGGATTCGGCGGTCGTAACTGCGAGGAAGCTTCTGTGGAGCAGGTGCGGCCCCCGGCGGGTAAGGTTTTTTTATATATAACGTCCCTACATAATTCTCCCTTTTAAAGTCTTTTTTATTATACTTCATTTATATCATTCTAATCACTAGATTTAATAGAATTTAGGATCTTTATTTGAAGGATTAAAAAGGCGATCTGGTGGTATTGTTATGTGTTGTTGATTAAGTGTGGTATGGATGTGAAGCCGCGGGCTGTACTTGGAGCATCGTCATGGAGTATATAGGGAGCCAGAGGTCTCGGGTTCAATTTATGAGGATAGCAATTCTTTTTTAAGATGAGACTTCTGTATGTGATATTCGATTGAGCTTCCTATCCTCCTCTATCTAAACATAAGCTATTGTTTAGAAAGTTTGGCTCGGTCTTCACGCAAAATGTTTGTAGCTATCATGGATATGTTTGGAGTGTTTTATAACGTTAGTCTGGTTGACTTTTTAAATGTCCCATCCGGAAAAATCAGACGTCGAGTTATCTACAGGGAAGTTAGCGTTCCGGGATTTGAATGACCATTTTAACACCGATATTTCTAAGCGATTATGAGCTAGCTTATCTAGGATTTGGATTTTCTTCATACATCAAGAAGCTTCAGTGCACTAGCTATCCCAGGTACGGCGAGCTTTGAAAGACTGCTCCAGGTAAATTGCAGACTTTTTCGGAGTTCGCACCAGCGTATCGTAATCCACATGTGTAATCCCATAGCGCGGACCGTATCCGGCAGACCATTCTAAGACGTCGTCAGCCGCGAGGAAAACGAGTGAAGTCAGCTTTAAGAGTTGCATACCAAAATTATCCATGAGACTCCACGCACAGTATCCTTGGACATCAATGCCATCTTCATAAATGGCCCTTGAGATGGCATCGAGATATAGTCCAAAATAACGAATACGAAAGGCGTCATTCACTGCTTGGTCCAGTGTCATCTGACTCTCTCCTGGACATGGACAGCCATTTTCGGTGATGATGATTGGCAAGCGATATCGATCCCAGACCCAATTCATGAGCTTTCGAAATCCATCGGGTGCGACACGCAGCCACGCCATGCCAGAAACAGGCCCAAGGAACTTCCCTTCGCTATTGACGGCTAGCTCCTCCACATTTCCTGTGCAGTCATCCTCGGCCGGTGGGTCTGGAAGTGCACGGGCGAATTTAGTGGAGTAGTGATTCATCCCGTAAAAGGCGTTGAATGGGGCAGTCCTCCGGAGAATGCTCATCTCCTCGATGGTAAATTGAGGTAGCCGAGGCCCTAGCTGGGCGCGCATCGAGGTGGGGTAATTCTTGCCCAAGAAAATGGGGTCTCCGAACCAGCCAATATAGAATTCGAGTCTGCGTTGGGCTGCGGCTTTGTGCTCCTCACTGGCTGCATCCCACGGCTCGTAGAAGTGACCATTCAGCACGATCGATATAATGCCCTTTTGAGAAGGTTGAAACTCCGTGGCGTAAAGATCCACAACTGCCGCATGGGAAAGAATGATAGTATGACCGACACGCCACGGCTCTGTTCGCGAGTCATTTCCATTTGCAGAATTGTGACCAGGAGCGAGGACGCCGCTGTGGTGACCAAAAATGGATATAATGTATGGCTCATTGAATGTAACCCATTTTCTGACTCGGTCACCAAAGCGAGAGAAACAAAGTTTGGCAAAGCGCTCAAAGTCTGCTTTGAACTCGTTGGTGTTCAGAAAGGCGCCGTATCGATTATATAGCTCTTGCGGCACGTCCCAATGGTACAAGGTGACGATTGGCTCGATATTTCGGGCCAAAAGACCATCGATGAGTTTGTTGTAAAAGTCAATGCCAGTCTCGTTGATTGGGTCATTTCGTCCACCCAGGGGGATCACACGAGACCAGGCAATGGAGAACCGATAGACATCGACATCGTACGAGGCCATCAGGTCCAAATCTTCCAACATGCGATTGTAGTGATCACAGGCCACATCACCGTTCTCCCCATTGGTCCGTGAGGGCTCCAGGTGGCTGAAGGTATCCCAGATAGACTTGCCCTTTCCATCGTGAGAAGCACCGCCTTCGATCTGGTAGGCAGCAGTCGCTGCTCCCCAGAAGAAATCAGCGGGAAGAGGCAACTCTTCCACGGGGCGAGGCTTGACAGCCCATTCCTCCTTGTCGGCATGGAGGACATTGTCCCCAGCCTGAAACATGTTGACGTTCATTTCAAGAAGGGCTCCCGGGTCAGCTCACGGTGTCTTGGTGTGGCGTCTGTGAACGGTGCTTTGAGCCGGAAAAAAAGCCGGGTAAAAAGGCAAACTTATGAAGTAACGAGGATCGGCCTTTGAGCGGGTAAAACGGCATCTGATATATTATTTCACTGTTGTTTTCGGGGTAATTGGTGCCTCTCCTCGCCCTCTGTTCCACCGACTCGGTATCTCATCGCACCGAAGTGCATCCCGTTTCTCACTGTCTCACATGATGTTTCTTTTTCAGTACTGCAAGCCACCATTTTACGAACTACCGAGGGTCTCATATTCGACAAACATACCTTGCGCTGTGCCCTCAGAACAGACAGGACCCGAGTGTTCGCCAGCTACCATGACCTCCGCCAAATCCACCATTCGGAAAAGAGACAAACAGGACTGGCTCTGTGATCGAGTCGCTGCGCCGTGGGGAACCAATACGCCTGGGCCAGATGCTGAATGGCTCTTTCGCAAGGAGTTTGAAGTAAGGCCTTTTGCTCAGGCCAGACTATTCATCACTGCTCAAGGTGTATATGAGGCGGAAATTAATGGCCATCGCGTGGGCGATCACTTTATGGCCCCAGGATGGACATCTTACGACCGCAGAATTCAATACCAGACTTACGACGTCACAGCTCAGCTGCTAAGTGGTCCTAACTGCATTGGTGTCCGTGTCGCCGAAGGTTGGTTTTGTGGGCGTATTGGTTTCGAAGGGGGCCACAGAAATATTTGGGGGCCTCATCCAGCGCTGATGGCTCAACTTGAGATATGCTTTGAGGATAACACTGTCGCAATCATCCCTACCGACAGCACGTGGGCTGTCCAAAAAGGGCCCATTCAATTGGCAGAGATATACAACGGAGAAAAGTACGACGCAACTCGAGAGGTCCCATATTGGTCGACCATTGTTCCTGAAGGCGCTGCCGATGTTTCTCACGCCTGGCAGCCCGTTTACTGCATGCCACCCTTGTCCGAGCATGTCGAGCTCACAGCAGCGTTTGGTGAACCTGTGAGGCGAATCGAAATCATTCAACCTACCCAACAACTTCTTTCTCCAACTGGAAAATCAATCCTTGACTTTGGTCAAAACTTGGTCGGATATCTCAGGCTAAGGAATATCAAGGGTTCTCGTGGTCACAAACTCATTCTATCCCATGCGGAAGTTCTGGAAAGGGAGGAACTCTGCATCAGACCACTTCGTCAATGTGACGCTGTCGACGAATACATTCTGAAAGGTGACCAAGCAGGCGAAAGATACGAGCCTCGCTTTACATTCCATGGATTTCAATATGCCCAGATCGATGGATGGACTAGTGACTGCAAATTGATCGACTCAGTCGAGGCAGTCGTATGCCACACGGACATGAAAGAGGCCGGCTCATTTACATGTTCTGACAAGTTGATCAATCAGCTATATCAGAACATCCGCTGGGGAATGAAGGGTAACTTCTTATCGGTACCGACTGACTGTCCCCAACGCGATGAACGCCTTGGTTGGTCTGGAGACCTAGCATTGTTTGCTCCAACGGCAGTGTTACTATTCGACTGCTATGACTTTCTCAAGAACTGGCTTGTCGACGTGTGGTATGATCAGCAGACTCTGGATGGTGTACCAGCCATGGTCACACCAAATGCGACACTCCCAGACCCCGTTTGGTGTCGCCGGAAGCCTTGTGCAATCTGGCATGACGTTACCATTCTTGCACCATGGGCTCTGTATGAGGAGACTGGAAAAGTTGAAATACTGGAACAGCAGTACGAGAGCATGTCAACCTGGATGCAAAAGCTGCCGAGAAACAAGGAATGTTGCACTCACCTCTGGGACACCTCTATTTTCCAGCTTGGGGTAAGAGATCGATAAGTCTCAAGTTCTTAACACATTATTTATCCCGGGGACTAATAATATGCTCTAGGACTGGCTAGATCCAGATGCTCCGCCCGATGCACCTTGGAAGGGCAAAACAGACGCACAGCTGGTAGCCAATTCATTCTTGATTCACAGCCTCGAGCTGATGACTCGAATCACACACCTTCTACACAAGGATGAAGAGAAAGCGGAATTTGAAAAAGAGTTCGAAGCTGCAAAGAAGGAATTTCAGGAAGAATACGTGACATCCAATGGCCGCCTCGTATCCGACAGCCAGGCAGCTTATGCCATCGCGATATGTTTCAATCTCCTAACACCCACACAGCAGGAGCGAGCCGGAAACCGCTTGGTCTATCTCGTGCGCAAAAGCAACTTTCGCATCGGTACCGGTTTTGCCGGAACCCCGTTCCTGTGCGAGGCTCTTGCTTTGACTGGTCATATTCAAGTTGCCTATGCGATGCTCCTCGAAAAGAACTGCCCTTCATGGTTGTACCCAGTAACCATGGGTGCTACTACCGTGTGGGAGCGCTGGGATAGTATGCTGCCCGATGGGTCGATCAATGCTGGAGAGATGACTTCGTTCAACCATTACGCATTTGGGTCAATCGCAAAATTCTTGTACGAGAGGTTGGCAGGTTTGCAGAGACTAGAGCCTGGGTGGACAAAGTGTCGTGTCGCGCCTTGTATTGGCGCGGAATTTTCGGAGGCATCTGCTTCCCATGAAACTGCGATGGGTCTTGTGTCTTGTTCGTGGAATACTACTGATTCCGATGGAAATAAAAGTCGTTTAGGGGTCAGAGTCAGAATCCCACCGGGCATGACGTGTGAGATTGTTTTACCTGAGGGTTCAGGGGAGCTGCGGAAGACTGTTGGTGCAGGCGGCTGGGCCTTTGAGACTGCTTTTGTAAGAGACTACGAGTGGCCTGTGAGGTCTTTGCCTCCCAAGTCTTGAGCGGAAAGCAGAGATTATAGCTAGCGAATAGACTGTAATATGATTTGAATGTTTAATGCTTTTGTAGATGCAGCCCTTTGTAGATAAACTCCTTTATAGCGGAACTGTAGTCAAATAATGTGAATTGATACTTGACTTAATTAATCGGCTCATTGAAGACTCCCCAGGATTCCGCAACTCATCGTAAACTGTAGATACATTAACCACTCAGTTAGCCGTCCTCATGACCCTTCAACCTGGACCCTCCCATGACATATGGTCTCCTCATCATGCACCGTTCAGAGGCTGATAGTATGTGACACCATTCACAGTCGTGCTCAGCGTCCCATTAGCCTCGAAGATATTCTCAAGTGCATCAATCGTCAAATGGAATCCACCCGGTGCAGTCTTCTTCTCAGCATTCACAGCCCCAGTCTGCACAATATCAGAGAGCCAGTCCAACTGGCTGAGCCAAGGATTCGATGTAGTCAACGTCAGAGTGACAGACTCATAACCATTAATAAAGTGTTGTGCATCATCCGAGTAATTAGTGTAGTTGACAGATACAGTCTTGAAGCTGCCGAAGAGCGGATCTTTGATAAGCGTGGCATTCGCAAACCCACTAGCCAGTCCGTACAGTGTATAGTTACCCTCCGGCAAAGAATAAGAAGTGGGAAGGCTTGAACCAGGTGGGAAAGGAGTTGCCCAAGGAATATAATCAGGCGCAGCGAAGACGGGGGCTGGGGTCGTGGGTTTTCGACTTGAAAGTCGGGCCAACATTACTCGATATGTTCGACCTCCTTGGGCAGTTGATACTGGGCAGTGGAGTGGGTTTGCACCACCACAGGCAGGCGAGATTACCAAATCCTGCCAATAGACGATGCGAGTTCCGTCGGGAGAGAAAGCTGGGTCTGCTCTGCCATTCCAATTCGGGTCGTTGACACTGCCATTCCTTCCATCGCCTTCATAGTTGACCTGTTGGCCAAAGTAGTCTCCTCGATCACCGTAACGATCGATCAAAATCGGTTGGAAGAAGCGGCGGGCACCGTTGTTGCGAGTTGACGAAGCAGCCGTCACAGTAACCAGGTCAATCAGAGGAGGAATGTACCGCTCGCCAGCCATCCACATCTGTCGATTTGAGCCTCTAGTATCCATTGTGACAAACCACTGATTGTCATGTGAAAAGGCGATGGGATCTGCATACTCGGGGTGGCTAGTGAGACGACGAACAGCACCGGTGGTGATATGAACGGCAAATACATCAATATTGTTTGCCTCGCGCGTTGATCCAATATAAAGAATCTCATCCCCAGCACCGCTGAATCCACGAAGCTCACCAACCGTAATGGCCTCATCATGAATTTTCAGTTCTGTGCCCTCAGCCATGATAGGCGCAGTGCCATTGGGCTGAACAAGCAAATTCACATCGATGAGATCGTATCGTGGGACACGGAGTGTACCATCTGTTGGATTCTGACGAAACTGCAGTCGACCATAGTACGAGAACTCGCCACCACTTGTGAACTCGCTCCATCCCATATGAGTATCGTCAGGATGCAGACGCATCTCTCGCGGAGTACCCGAACTGTTCGTGCCAGTCGGCCAGTAGATTGGATAGATATGCGTCTTGTTTGGCGTGCATTCGTCGCTGACTAACGGAATGCCACTGCAATCCAGAATATTGTGTCCCCAAAGCGCCTGTCGGGAATTTCTAGCCACATGTGGATAATCTCTTGTCGGATCAAGGCTTCGTGCATTTCGCGAAGGAACACCACAGCTCAAGCATTTCCATGGGTCACCATTGGTGAAATTTGTACCATCCGCTTTGACAAGGATGAGGTGTGTTCCGGTGTATATGCTTGCTGGGTCTGGGGCTGCTGGAGCACCGATAAACTCCACAGTAACGACTACATGGTTTCCATCGGGTGCAAAGTCGCCAGCCTGAAAAGAGTCTGATATCTGTCCAATGCAACCCGTGCGACGGGGGTTTATCGAGGCTGTGCATGCACCAGTATTGTTGCTGGGTGCGACAGGGGGCAGTGGAAGTTCAACGACTTCAATTGGCTCCGGGTCAGGAGGTGCTGGTATAGTTGATGCCAAGCTTAGGCCAGCCGTGCTGGCAACGGCAAACGAAGTCCAAAGCATCTTGGAGATGAAGGTCTGATTCTTAGTTGGTAAAATTCATGCTGCCGTGGGTGGATGTATCTATCTTATAACAAAACGGTGCCAATCCTCCTAGTTGGAACAATAAACAATTATGGTATTGTATACGAACACGAGTTCGAATCCGCGTATACATAGTTCAGGTTGAAAGTTAGGCAAAATGTGGGGAAGACACTAACCCCGATTTGAACGGATTGCGGAGAATGAAAACGATGCTGCCTCGAACAGGTAGATGTTGCAGGAAACACTCAAAAAAGAGTTTGCAGTAGCCTAATGTCAACCGCAGTCGGTATCAATTATGCCGAGTCAGCTCAACGGCTTTTGATCACCGGATAAAATCCCAAGAACGATACCTTGTGATGATGTAGCAGGATTCAATGGCTAGATCCCCCACACAGGTCACCCCACCGGTTCGAAAACTATACCCAAAGCAGTAAGAAGAACGAGGAGCTTCCTTGTCACTCATCGGCGTTTTTATTGACAACAGCTAAAGGCCAGGCGATTGCCGATCGTCCAATATCATCCAAGTGTGCCGCGGCAACATTGACCAAGAACTTGCCCCAACCTTGCATCCACCAAGCACTGGTCGTGATGTGGAGAACCGCCCCATAGTGAGCGAGTGTAACCAAAGAGCACGGCTCGATTTGCTGCATAAGATCCAAGGATGCTGACTCTATCACCGCCGGCCAGGCGAGAACGGTAATTTGGTTATCGCTAGCGATGGAAGAATCAAAGATTTCAAGAAGATGCCGGGTAGATCTGGTGACAACGGCAGTCAGGCTAGTCGGAAGCTGGGAAGTCCGGATCCGATCTGCTTGTTGACTGATGAGGGCTTCAAGCCGAGCATGTACTTCGTGAACCAGTCTTGACCGAAGAGTTCGTTGTGCACATCGGGTGAATTTTAATAGAAGCCGCATATCACCCTGCTCGATCCACGGCCGTGCCTTCTCCACAATCACAGATGTCCCTCGGATCAATTTGAAGGCTTCTATCACTTCGTTCACATGCATAGAAGATGGGTTGGTATTCAAACCGTGAGAAGCGAACGAAAACCCAGAAATGAGAAAAGAGCAGGCGAAAAGACTATGGCAGTTTTGAGCTGTCACATCGCTGAGAAGCGGTACAAAGAGCGACAATGCGTGGCTGTGATGTCGCATCCCGATGTCTATGTACTTCTGGCGTCGAGATCCAGAACATTGCTGGGAAAGATGTAGTGCTGAGATAGCCAGGATGCCATGCATAACAAATGGGTAGCTCAATCCCTCCTTGGGGACTTGTGTCTGGAGAACTTCACTCAAGGCCTCATTCTCTATCAGTGAGACCGCCGTTGCTGTATGCCAATGATGTAGTAGCTCTAGTTCGACTAATGGGAGTGCGATTGCGCCCTGGTCCCTTGGCCGTTGTTCATTATTACGATGACTTTGGGGATGACCTGACAGGGAGTCATTAAGGGTGCACGGGAGTCCCTTCTTTTGACATGATCCACAGATAGGGCGGCATTCGTCGCATTTAATTCGACGATTCTTGCACTGGGAACAGCCGTGATGGGATTTTGTGTGGGAGCGTCGCGAGGGCATGGTTGCAGGGGTAAAGCTAGGTCGAGAAATCCGTTTAGTTAGTCAGTCGACCAAAGCAACTTAAGGTTAGCTACCTGTGCCCGCGGTGGGGTACGGGTTACAGTGCAAAGTGATACGAAGTCTTTTCTCCATAGTTTGTGAAATCTCGTTTGACACCTCTTTTGCACCCCCGTTTGATATCTATTTTGAAACCTCTTTTACCATCCTTCTATGGTCATTGCCCGTAACAGATCCGGGCAGTCGGACCGTAGACCCCCAATAACTCAGCAAAAATCGCTGCTCTAAGCTCCACCACCTCAGGTTGGAAGTCCCCGCACAACTCAACTATGCATAAAATTCACGCCTGTGTGACTATTGGACTTGATGAGAAGCTCGGTAGTAGATAGCTAGCGATGACAGAGGGCGAACGGAGGGTAGAGGTTAGGTAGCTTAACAGAAAGCGAGGCAGTTACAAAACATTAGAGGAATGAATAATAGAGCTCGTACATGGCTTGAGATCTGGGTATTGATGCTAGATACGCAATGCTAAAGCAAGCAAACCTTTTTCGTTTTGACGAGAAACTGTGGCCTGCAGTGAAGGCCGGTAAGAGGGCGAAGGTGCTGTGGCAGTTTGTGCGCAAATGCCCTTTCGCGGACCTCATGGCCCTTCGAGCAGAGCCGTGAAATTCTCTTGGGTGTCTGTAATGATACATGGGTCGACTGGCAACCAAAGGCAGCTGATATGGGCGCCGAATCCAGGACCACGCCTGCTGGCAGCGCAATGTATTGCTCTTGTCCCCTCCTGCAAGCCGACCAGATTGGGCTTGGATCATCGAGCAGCCTCGAGAATGGAAATACTTGGGGATGACAAGAAGCAGCCAGGGCGGATCAACTTCAAACCCCAGGTCAAGAGTCAGCTCATTGGTTCCCGTATCTTCATGATAGAGGTGCTAAAAGAATGATGAGATCTGATGATCCACAACACTTCAGCTCGCATCTTCTGCTTGACGTTCAAGACGGGCCTTTTTGGCTCGTCGCGCGATCTCTCGCTTCGACAGAGGCTTCTCGGGCTCAACGGCAGCCTCGGAGCCAAGAGAAGCCTTCCTCTTCAAGGTTTCAGTGGTATTTTCCGGCTGCGCAGAGGCAGCTGCTTTGGCTTGTCCCTTCTGCTTGGTTGTCGGCTTCTCGGTCTTAGCCTTCTCTCCACCATGGACAATATCGACGATGCCGCGCCAGCTCGTGCGCTTGAGCTTGGCCAACGCTGTGACCTTCCTAGCTTCTTCACAGATTGCTTCCTTGCCTCGCTCTTGTGATAAGCCCCACACACAGGTCAGGTTGATCACGTCCCACGGAGCTCGCAGGCTCAGCGCACGCTTGGCCTCACTTGATACGATAATGCCTCTTCCACCCCGTGTAGCTCTGATCAACGACATTGCGTTTCCAATAAGGTTGCGACGAGCATCCAACCCGCTCCCTGTGACTCCCGGGCCGTAGCAGATCTCCAGGCGAATACCACGTGATATCGCAGCCGACAGCATTTTGAATTTGAAGTGGAATGGAAGTCGCACAGAAAGATCGAGTGATATCACGTCACACTCCAGATTGGTGCAGGCATTGAGAAGGGTTTTCTCATTTGTCGGGCACAGGGCAACAATGTCATAAGCTTGTGATAAGCTATTGAGCCGCTGGTTTTGCGCGGGGTCGGAGAGTGTAAGGTTGAGCCGGGTGAGCAACTGGAGGGACTTTGGGGCATTTGATGGAAGAGGCGGCGGGCTAAGGTTCGGGGGAAGCTTGCCAGTGATTGTTTGGGACAAGGCGACGGTCGTGTAACCAACTAAGGTCAGGTTAGTATCTCATGTGGTCCGCAAGCTTTAAATATGTTCGGATCGGGTGCCAAGGTCAGGGCAGAATGACTTACGTTCAGCAAGGAAGTTTAAGGTGTGGAGTGCCTCGGGGTCATCCGGACTGTATGGGACATTCAAATCGTAAAACATGGTGCCTTTTTAAAAAGGGGCCAGGGGGCGCCGTGGCTGTTCCTGCGTCCGTTGGAGAAATTCAGAACTTGAGAAACACCCGCGGTCACGACCTGTCCGAAAGAGGCAATTAGAAAATCCTTCGGAATAACTATCTCCCGACAAACTCTCAGTCTAGCCGTTTCGGGACTGACTGCTCTCCACGCAAATCCCGTGACAAGGCGGAACAGATCTCGCTCGCATCATATTATCACCCCTCCAAAAACCCCCCATTGCATCAGGACGATCGATAGCACAGCTGAGTTCGAGCTGGCGAGTTGCTGGGCCTGCTGCTGCTGTTGTCTTCTTCCTGTGTCAACTCCCCTCGACCCCTCCTTATCCCGTCACTTGGTTGCGCCCCGCGTAACCCCGCCGCATCTGATTTCTATTGTGGGCGGATTCGGAAGCCGTCTGCAATCACCATGGCGCGCGTCTACGCCGATGTCAACGAGCACATGCCTCGGTCCTACTGGGACTACGACAGTGTGAACATTTCCTGGGGCGTGTTGGAGAACTACGAAATCGTTCGCAAGATCGGTATGTTGAGTTTTGATTGGAGGTCATCCGACCCGGGAGGCTGGCGTTATCACCTGCCATTCTGTCTGGGGTGTGGAGACAAGCTCCGGACTGACCGTTTGCTGACGCTTTTCCTTTTCAGGTCGAGGAAAGTACTCTGAGGTGTTCGAGGGTATCAACGTTGTGAATTACCAGAAATGCGTTATCAAGGTCCTCAAGCCCGTGAAGAAGAAGAAGATCAAGCGAGAGATCAAGATCCTCCAGAACCTTGCTGGCGGTCCCAACGTTGTAGCTCTGCTGGACGTTGTTCGGGACAACCAGAGCAAGACTCCCAGTTTGGTCTTTGAAGCTGTCAACAACACCGATTTCCGTACCTTGTACCCCCGCTTCACGGACTACGATGTCCGCTTCTACATCTACGAGCTCCTCAAGGCGCTGGACTTCTGTCACAGCAAGGGTATCATGCACCGAGATGTGAAGCCCCACAACGTCATGATCGATCATGAGAAGCGCAAGGTATGTAGAATGCTTTCTTGTCAAATGGTATATATTCTAACCTACTATAGCTGCGACTGATCGATTGGGGTCTTGCCGAGTTCTATCACAAGGGCACTGAGTATAACGTCCGAGTCGCATCTCGTTACTTCAAGGGCCCCGAGCTGCTCGTCGACTTCCAGGAGTACGACTACTCCCTCGATATGTGGTCACTGGGTGCCATGTTTGCTTCCATGATCTTCCGCAAGGAGCCCTTCTTCCACGGCAACAGCAACTCGGACCAACTGGTGAAGATTGCCAAGGTCCTGGGAACTGAGGAGCTCTTCGAATACCTGGACAAGTACGACATTGAGCTGGATCCCCAATACGACGATATCCTCTCCCGCTTCCCTCGTAAGCCGTGGCACTCCTTTGTCACAGCCGAGAACCAGCGCTTTGTCAGTGATGAAGCCATTGACTTCCTTGACAAGCTGCTTCGTTACGACCATGCCGTATGTCCAGACTGTTCCTGGAAACTCGTGGTTCGATTTACTGACAACTGTTTAGGAACGCTTGACCGCTCAAGAGGCCATGGCTCACGCCTACTTTGATCCCGTCCGCGCCGATTCTCTGAACAACGCAGCCGCCCAGTCCTGATCCTCGCCGGCAGTGATGAACGACCTTGGCTCTTTTTCTCTCTTCCATTTCCTATCAGCGCTTCTACCACCCTCCTCACCCCTACAAACCTATCTACAGAATATCACCCGGTATCACATGCCCCATTTTTTTTGTCTGAGTTGGAAATATGCCGTTTACAGCGGCACACGGTCAAGAAAACAAGAAGGATAATTTTTCAATGAGACCTCTTCCCAATGTTTTCTCTGGACTTTAACCATTTCGGCGGAGGATGGGCTGCGATGAATAACCGATTTCCGAACGGAGACGACGTTGATGACAAGACATGACATCTAATCTTCTTGGGCTGGCCAGCCCTGTATCGCCTCGGTTCTACAGGCGTGTTAGTGAGCGCAATCAAATCAGTTGTCCTCTTAGAGCGGCAAGAAGATCTTTTCTCTATGCTCCTTTCATTGTACAGCGTTGGTTTCCTTCAGTCCTCGCCAATTTCTATTCTCCCTCCCCTCCTCGCTCATCCTTTGGTCTGGTGTTATGGATCTCCTTTTCCCTTTCCCTGTTTTCATGTGGTTGTGTTTTTCCGTTATGCTTCCCTTAGTTGTTACCTGCGGCTGCTTCTGGCTTAACATGCACATTCAATGGAGTGATGGTATTGGGGAGGTACTCATGATTGGCGACGATGCTACGAGGGGTTTTGCGAAGACATAATGCATTGCCAGTTCCTTTATTTTGATCTTGTTTCAGATATTCCATCCGTATGTAAACCTGCTAGTCCTGTGGATGTCGCGTATAAGACTATCGCCTTACCGCGTGCTGATCAGGCCGCCCGTTGGCACCGGCGTCATCACGTGAGTCCGATCTCGATAGCTTGTAGCAACGGCTTGAGACGGAAACAAAACATAAAGAAAAGGGCAAAAAGAACAACTATATTCTCGTCAACCAAGATCAATGATGCGCATGCATCTATAGAAAGCTTGCCATCTGCCAACCCCAGCGTCGCGCGGTCCCCACCGATCCTCACTTGAGCCCCGCTCGCTCATTCGTCGTGGGAAATTTAATCTGCCCGCATTTCGCACAACCACCCCTCCTTGTCGCATCTCCATCCCCTCAAGATTCTTATCAGGCGACTCGTGGCGCGATCGGCGCCTTGGAGATTCCCTCCGACATATCGATCATTCTCCAGGATGGCTCAAAACTCTGCCTCCCAAAACCCCAGTCAGTCCTCCCCCTCCAAAGATCCATGACTCATGCTCCAGTCCGCAAGCTCACCATGACCTACAATGCAGTTGGGGAGAACACTGCCCCTTTGACCGAGATCCCCCTCCCGTTGACGAGCAGACCCGCACCCAGATCGCCGAAGCTGCTGCTGCGAACGATGGCTCTGCTGCCCCGAAGGTGAAGACCGAGAAGGAGTGTATGTCGAACCCACGGAATCCCCAAATCTGAATTGCTTCAGAAAACTTGGACTTTCCTTGGAGATGGACAAATACTGATGTATCCCGGCTATATACAGTGGAGCGCGAGCGCAAGAAGGCTGAGAAGGCCAAGAAGTTCGCAGAGAAGCAGGCCAAGGCCAAGTCTGCTAAGCCAGCTGCACCCAAGGCCGAGAAGAAGGTGCAGAAGGTTGAGAAGGAGAAGACCGCCGATGCCTATGACCCCAAGGTCATCGAGGCCGGCCGCCTTGAGTGGTGGGAAGAGCGCGATCTCTTTAAGCCCGAATGGGGTCCCGATGGCAAGGTCAAGCCCGAGGGCTCCTTCGTCATTCCTATTCCTCCTCCCAACGTTACCGGTTCCCTTCACATGGGCCACGCCCTGACCAACGCCCTCCAAGACACTATGATCCGTTGGCAGCGAATGAAGGGCAAGACCACTCTATGGCTTCCTGGTATGGACCACGCTGGTATCTCTACCCAGAGTGTTGTCGAGAAGATGCTGTGGAAGAAGGAGAAAAAGACCCGTCACGATCTCGGACGTGAAGCCATGGTCAAGCTTATCTGGGACTGGAAGGACGAGTACCACAAGAACATCAAGAACGCTCTCCGCAGAGTCGGTGGTTCGTTTGACTGGTCGCGTGAGGCTTTCACCATGGACCCCAACTTGTCCGCTGCCGTGACCGAGACCTTCGTTCGTCTGCACGAAGAGGGCATCATTTACCGTGCCAACCGCCTGGTCAACTGGTGTTGTGCTTTGAACACCTCCCTGTCTAACCTCGAGGTCGACAACAAGGAAATTGAAGGCCGCACTCTGCTGGATGTTCCCGGCTATGACCGCAAGGTCGAGTTCGGTGTGCTCACCCACTTCTGCTACGAGATCGACGGTACTACTGAGCGCATTGAGATTGCTACCACTCGTCCCGAGACCATGATTGGTGACAGTGGTATTGCCGTTCACCCCAACGACCCTCGCTACAAGCACCTGATCGGCAAGAACGCCCGTCACCCCTTCGTTGACCGTCTGCTCCCCATCGTCGCCGATGAGGGTGTTGAGCCCGAGTTCGGTACCGGTGCCGTGAAGATTACCCCCGCCCACGACTTCAACGATTTCAACCGTGGTAAGCAGCACAACCTGGAGTTCATCTCCGTCCTGAACGACGATGGTACCTTCAACAAGAACGGTGGTCCTTTCGCTGGTATGAAGCGTTTCGATGCCCGTTACAAGGTCATCGATCTCCTCAAGGAGAAGGGCTTGTACGTCAAGTGGGAGCACAACCCCATGAAGGTGCCCCGTTGCTCCAAGTCCAACGACGTTATCGAGCCTATCCTCAAGCCTCAATGGTGGATGAAGATGGAGTCTCTGGCTGGCCCCGCTATCGAGGCTGTTGAGAAAGGTGATATCATCATCCGTCCCGAGTCCGCAGAGAAGAACTACTTCCGCTGGATGCGCAACCTGAACGACTGGTGTCTGTCCCGTCAGCTCTGGTGGGGTCACCAGGCTCCCGCCTACTTCGTTAACATCGAGGGCGAGGAGAACGATGACGCCGATGGCAACTTCTGGGTCACTGGCCGTACTGAAGAAGATGCCCGCAAGAAGGCCGAGGCTAAGTTCCCCGGTAAGAAATTCACCCTGGACCGTGATCCCGATGTCCTCGACACTTGGTTCTCGTCCGGTCTGTGGCCCTTCTCGACTCTGGGCTGGCCCCGTAAGACTCACGACTTCGAGAACCTCTACCCCACCTCCGTGCTCGAGACTGGTTGGGATATTCTGTTCTTCTGGGTCGCCCGTATGATCATGCTCGGTATCAAGATGACCGGACAGATCCCCTTCAGGGAGGTGTACTGCCACTCTCTCATCCGTGACTCCGAGGGTCGCAAAATGTCCAAGTCTCTTGGCAACGTTATTGATCCTCTGGATGTTATGGAGGGTATCCAACTGCAGACTCTGCACGACAAGCTCCTGGTTGGTAACCTTGCCGACAAGGAGGTCGCCACTGCTACCAAGTACCAGAAGAAGGCCTTCCCCAAGGGTATTCCCGAGTGCGGTGCTGACGCTCTTCGCTTCGCCCTCGTCTCCTACACCACTGGTGGTACGTATACGTCCTAGTATAACTCATTTACATTTACTAACTCGTATTTCACAGGCGGTGATATCGCTTTCGATGTCCAGGTCATCCACGGTTACCGTCGTTTCTGTAACAAGATCTACCAGGCTACCAAGTTCGTTCTTGGCAAGCTTGGCGACGACTTCAAGCCATTGGCCACCGTTTCCAAGACTGGCAACGAGTCCCTGTCGGAGCGCTGGATTCTGCACAAGTTCAACGCCGCCGCCAAGGAGATCAACGAGGCTTTGGAGGCTCGTGAGTTCTCCGTCAGCGCCAACGTCTCTTACCAATACTGGTACTCCCAGCTGTGCGATGTGTTCATCGAGAACTCCAAGTACTTGCTGGCCGAGGATGCTTCCCCCGAGACCCAGGAGTCTGCCAAGCAGACCCTCTACACCGCTCTCGAGGGTGCCCTGTGCCTCATCCACCCCATTATGCCCTTCGTCACTGAGCACCTGTGGCAGCGTCTGCCCCGCCGCCCCGAGGACAAGACCTTCTCCATCATGCGGGCCAAGTTCCCCGAGTACCGTGCTGAGTTCGATGACCCGGCTGCTGAGAAGGCCTACGAGCTCATCCTGAACTCCTCCAAGGCCATCCGTTCCATCCTGGCCCAGTACGATGTCAAGACCAAGGGTGACATCATCATCCAGACCTACGACGCTACCAGCGAGAAGACCGTCTCCGAGCAGCTCACCACCATCCAGTCTCTGGGTGGCAAGACTCTGGGCGATCTGTCCCACCTGGGCCCGGACAACAAGACTCCTCCCTCTGGCTGCGTCGTTGCCGCCGTCGGTGCTGAGGCCGCCGTCTACCTGCGCGTGTCCAAGGAGGTTGCCCTCGAGCAGGAGGAGAAGGCCAAGGCCAGCCTTGAGCGCGCCCGTGAGACCGTGCGCCGGTCCCAGGGTGTCATGAGCGCTCCTAACTGGAAGGAGAAGGTCAAGCTTGAGGTCCGCGAGGCCGAGGAGAAGCGTCTCCGTGATGCCGAGAGCGAGGCTGCTCGCTTGGAGGAGCAGATCAAGGAGTTTGAGAAGCTGCGTTTGGAGTAAAATGCGGATGCTACGGCTGTTTGGCCTGTAGATAAAATTATATAAATGGAATAACCTGTCTCTTTCTTGTTAAACAGCCCTCCTTAATCGTGTAAGGGGTGTCCTACTAAGTTTAGTGTCAGGTGCCAAGCTCTTCTATACATTGTTTGTGTATGACGGAGGGCAACGTGAGACGATGGCGAATTCTTCCTGCAGAGCAAGTTGAACCGTCAGCAACTTGATTGGTTCTTGGATATGAGAATAGAGCCTTGAGATCCCACAGTTGCCCGAGTGTAACGAAAGCAGTACCTAATTACAGCGTCAAGTTTGCTATCAGAGTAAGTATAAATCAACCTTTTTCTAAGTAGTTATAGTCATTGAATGATCCATCATTCTCTCGGATTCCTCTTTCACAATATGTCCTCGCCAATCAACCTCCGCGACCCTAGGCGTCCTATTCGGGTTGGTATTGTTTTAATGAACAGGTGAGCCTATTCTTTACGTACTTGTCTTCGACTTATCTGCTTATAGCTCATGGCCAGCGTCACCGAGCATCTTGATATTGCTCCTGCCGGATTCTTTTCTTGTATCAGCCGCGGATTCCTCAAGCATGCACCTCCGAATCTTGTCTGTGATGACTTGATATCACAAGCCTTGGACTTTGAACATCATTGGGTCACGGAGGATGGGAAGACCCCTGCTCGCTTGACAGGAAACTTGAAAGTCGTCCCCACAGTAAGCCCGTCCTTCATTACAAGCGTTAATGCAAGAATATGGCACATTATGAATTAATCTATCTGGAATATCGTAAGACTCATGATTCGATTATACAGAACTCCTTCGCAGATTGCCCACCACTCGATATCATAGTCCTTGGAGCTTACGCAGCAGGCTACCAAGTCAGCAAAACAGAAAAACAATTTCTTCGCAAAGCCTACGCTGAGTGTGCTGCACTCCTTTGTGTCTGCGCGGGATTTTTACCTGTACTCGCTGCAGGGATTCTAGAAGGCAAGACCGTCACTGCGCCCATCCCCATGCTACCCATGATGCGGCAAACGGCTCCTGGAACAAATTGGATCAAGAGAAGATGGGCTCAGGATGGTAAAATCTGGACGAGCGGCTCTTTATTGAATGGAATGGATATGGTGGCTGCCTTTGGAAGACATACCTGGGGTGGTAAAGGTACACTGGTTGATCATATGATTCAAGTTGGATATTGGCCTGAGAGGGATGTGAACTATGCGGAAGTCACCCGGACTTCGAAGCTTTAGTTCGAGTCCACGAGGCGGCAAAGAAGGGGAGGATGGGTTTGATAAGCCTAGGTTAGGTTTAGCCAAGTCTGTTTTTTTCATTGTAGAACGCATTTCGTACTTCGATTGAATGATTCGAATGTTGTAGGCCTCCGGCAATATATTTCCAGCATAGATTTAGAATCTAGTATTAGCGATCTGGATATTGACCCAGCTATAAAGCCTCAGCTTTTCCCCTCTGACTCTAGAAAATCTCTAGAAAGATCTCCAGAAAGACCATCAGCCCGGCAGGGCTTGTACTTGGTGCGCGGATTCAGCGCACTAAATATCGATGTTTGATTGGCCCCAAAGATTTGCTTGGTGTTTGGACGGGCGCTTTGAAAATTGCTCGGATAAGCGAGAGTATAAAAGACAAAATCACTGCCATGGCGAAAATTTGATGAGGGCTCAACCCACGGCCAAATTTCCTGGCATTGAATAGAAAAGGTAGATATGCAACATGTTATTGACTGAATTGTCTGTATTCAGGCGCCAATATGCGAAGCTCAGGCCACGCTGGTGGGTCCTTATCGATAACGGTGCCAAGCCCTTCCCCCAAAACTTTTCTGCGCTTTTTTACTCCGATCAACCTCAGACATAAGAACACACAGCCACCATGTTGCGCGAAGTGTACGTACATGAAACTTCACAGAGTGACAGTATTTGACTGACTCGGAATTTTTAGCAAGGCAAAGAACCCGCGCACTGCGCGCATCCTTAAGGCGCGGGAGCCCCAACTCATCGAAGCCCCGAAGAAGACTCTACTGTTGCACGGCACGAAATGCCCCCAGGCCCTCGACACCGTCTTGAAGACCTTCCACTCCCTCACAAAGCCCAATTCCGTCCTTTTCCACAAGAAGAATGAGAACATTCACCCCTTCGAGAACACCGAGAGCATGGAGTTCTTGGCAAACAAGAACGAGTGCGGTCTTGTAGTCTTCGGAAGCAGCAACAAGAAGCGCCCCAACTGCGTTACTCTCGCACGAATTTTTAACTCACAAACCCTCGACATGTGCGAATTGGTCCTTCTTCCTCCCGCCGATAAGACCGCAATCCCTCCCATTAACGAGCTCACCATGCCCGTCGGACTGGGTATGCGGCCAATGATGATTTTCTCTGGTAGCCCCTTCGAGGACCCGACGTCCTCGGCGCACGTTATGCTCAAGAGTTTCTTCCTCGATATGTTCAAGGGTGAGGAGACCAACCAGATCGACGTTGAGGGTCTTCAGTACGTTTTGATGGTCGGTGCCGAGGAGGCCCGCGACGACCTTTCTCCTATCGTGCACCTGCGCTGGTACAAGGTTATCACCAAGCGCAGCGGCCACAAGCTTCCCCGTGTCGAGTTGGAGGAAGTTGGGCCCAAGTTCGACTTCAAGATTGGCCGCCAGCGCCCCGCTACCCCCGAGGCCATGAAGGAGGCCATGAAGCAGGGCAAGCGTCCCAACGAGGAGATGCGCACCAAGAAGAACATTACCCTTGACTCTATGGGTGACAAGATTGGTCGTGTTCACTTGGGCAAACAGGATCTGGGCGGTCTTCAGACTCGCAAGATGAAGGGTCTCAAGCGTCGTGCGGGTATCGACTCGGACGACGAGGAGGACCTGGAGATGATGGATGTGGACGAGATTTTGGAGGACGAGGGCCACAAGCGTGCTCGTACGGACTAGAACTGATTCACTTGCATTGTTGCGTATTTACACTATCTCAAGGCGTTTGGTCCGGCTGGGGTTTGTGCTTCTTGATGCCTGTGTATCTGCAGGTTTCCTGTACCGCCATGGAAAAGTACTATAGTGAAGCGATGCTTCTTTACAAATGATTTCTAAGTAAGACTTTCTTCGTAAATACAGCTATGTATCCTTTTTAGGCTATTTATACTCAGTCTGCGTATCATCCTTGCGCCTTGAAAGTTTAAAGTAAACCCATTGACGAAACTTCAATTGGAAGTTTTGAAGATGACTTCCAGGATGATATGAGAAAAGTCTTCCCCTCGGGGTATATTAAAAGAATAGTTGACTCAGTGCGACTTTCAGACAAAATATGAGACTATAGCCTCCATTATTAGACGATTTCCATCTTCCTGGGGTGAGTTACTCCATATAATCATGGCATATGTCGACCACGTGACCATGACGTCGGCCGTCTCGGCATCGTCTCACATGCCGAGGCCCTTTCGCAGTGACGGATCCGAGTCAAAGTGCCGCCCTCCCCTCCCCCATATTCTTATCTTTCTTTACTTTTACTCTTTCACCTCCATGAACTTCTTCGACCTACTGGCTCGTCGCTGTGGTGCACTTCCTCAGTAGTCCCCTCCGCCAGAGTCCGACCTCCAACCGAGGTCCTGCGCGCCGTTATGGATGCGCTCATGGTGAGCAATTTCCCCAGACAAGAACATGCAAAGAGCTGCAGTGACTGACATGATACCACCCCATACAGTCCCGCCTGGACGCCCTGGTCCTCAACCCCGATCTTGCCCCATTATTGTCGCTGTTGAAGGGTGCGCGCAATGGCGTCGTCTACGGGTCGAAAGTGCGATTTCCGCATGCGCTGGTGTATGTTAAGACTCGGACACCTTTGAGGCTGAGCGCTAGCGATGCCTTGATAGCTTGAATACTGATCATTTGCGGTTTCCTATAGTATGATCTTTCTGTTCCGATCTGGGACGTACGTGAACTGCCCTGTTTCCTCTTCACCTTCGGAGCTCTCCGAGAACTGATTTATTCCGAATTTATAGATTCCGAGAAAAAGTCAAGCTCGTTTTCAAAGCGACTCGCCAGCATGCTCGAAACCTGGCCACATTCGCTATCATATACAAGGCATCTATGATTGCTCTACGGAATATTTCCCCCGCAGGATCCGGGAAGGAAGGCCGTTATGACAGCTTTTTTGCGGGTTTGTTGGGTGGATACGCGGTCTTCGGCCGGCAGCGGGGAAGCATTAGCCAACAAGTATGCCGATATCCCCACACCGAGGCCAAACGTACCTCGGGTCTTGGATATCCCCCAAAGCTAACACCCTAATTAGATTGTCATCTATGTCTTCGCCCGCGTTATGCTCTCCCTCGCCAAACTCTCCGTCGAGCCCAACATGCACCCACTCTCCTCTCTCATCACCCCCGAAGCCCGCGCCCAAATCACCCACAATGCCTGGCCAGCTTTCGCCAGCCTGAGCTGGGCATTCGTCATGTATCTTTTCCGATGGTACCCTGAAACCCTGGCGTCCAGTCTGCGGAGTAGCATGGTCTACATGTGCGTCACCCTAATTGTCCCCTCCCCATTGTGCCAGTTCTGGCCCTGTTTCCTCCCCGATCATTTTGGCTAATCAATTTTCTTGCGGGATAGCTACGCGGACTCGGATCACTGGGACTCGTTCCGGACCTTGTTCATACACAATAAATGAGATCGTTGCAAAGAATGATCCTGTGATTAAGTACACGTACCCCGTTGTTTTCTTTCCAGCTGGTTTGGGATATCATACGGCGTATAGAATGGAGTTCTCGTTTTTCCTTGTTTAGTACGCCGCTGATACCGTATTGTGCCATTGAAGACACATTCGTGATATGCATATCTGTTTCGAAGGTCTCCCTACTCATTATTATCACTACCCTGTAGTATGAGACACGGACCTTTTTGTCTTTTCTTTTACATATACAATATAAGGACTTGTGAAATCGACGCCCAAAATAATCGACGCCCAAAATGACAGCCCCTAGCGCCAGAAACGGCCGCTTTTCCACCCGTAACTTCCACCTGCACCCGCTATAGTCGTAGTACTATATCCGTTCTTATATCTATCAAGTTATCACGGCGTATATCGGGATTTTCAGGGCCCTTAATTCAGAGGAAACTAATAAGGGTCAAAGCTTCATGCTATTAGCAGAATAAAAGATATGTTAGTGTTTTGCTAATGTAGAACGGCGTTCGGTCACGGACTATTATACCCGCTATTGCCATGTGTGGTTTGCTAGTCGCTACTCGTTTCTCCACTTTGGAGTGCCATCGTTTTCTCACCTTTTTACTGCAGTTAAACTACTCCGTACAGTTCTGCTAAAGTCGTAGCCGACGTTGAAAACAGATTTCTATGTTCCCCCATAACAAATCGTCCTATAGCGAGGATTAAGTAGTTGCTGTTATTAGTTACAACCAGTACTTAGTTATAGAGCAATTTGTTAGACACAACTTTTAATACAGTTGGTCCCGAAACTGGCGCCACCACTTTCACTCTTATACTGTTTCTCGACCTCTATTAGCTAAGTAAACTAATATCTAAGTTAATTAACTAACTATCAGGAATAGACTCGGGCTATTAATCTTCCCGTATCTTTGGAGAGCACCATCTCATACTTATCACACTGAAGGTCCAATACAATGATTTGTGTATTTGTTACCGACGATCCATCCTCAACGAACCAGCTTCCACGTATTGCGAGCAAACCGAACGCTTGATCCAGAGCCGACTCGCCTGGCGTGGCAAACCTTTTCTATCCACTAGATCATCTCAATAGCGGATGCCTCGCTCATTTACTAACGAAGTTGGACTGTTCAAGTCTAACAGAGCTGGGCCCGTCGTAATTCATGTATTGCTTGATATAGTTAGCCGTGGATATATCGACTCGCTGTTGTCATTAGTGCAAAACCAGAGGAAAAAATATGAGAAGAGCGCGCGAGGTGGTTCTCAAATACTGCCTTGATCTGTCCCAAACTCATGAGAATCAGAACCCTGATCCTTTCGTCCAGCATGGCTTGAAGCAGGGTGCTGCTCGCCGATTTGCATGCGGTATTGGTCTTTGGGTGAACTAACGAACAGAAGCCGTTTGCCATATTATTGGTAGTACTAACATTGAACATGATATCATTTTGAAATTTCGCTATATTGAAGGGCTAGTCTGAAATTTGGGAACGATCGGCGCGGGTGATCTGAAGGTGCAGTGTGGTTTCAGCTCGACACGGCTGCTGTGGAGCCTTCTCTCAAGCATTGGCCACTGTTGGTTGCCTCTTGACAAGATTTCTCCTATTGTAATTTGTGCGCTTGTTATAGTATACCAAACAGGAGCCACGAAATGGAAGCTTGACCGTGCCCTTCCCATGTGCAAGCCAGCGGCAGGGCTAGCGAATACCACATAGGACAGCGAGTCGAGAGATAATGCCTCATAACCCTATTGTCCTGGTAAGTGGGCCAAATGAAGCAGGTATACTCATAGGTACACCCACCATAGGACTTCCAGTTAACAAACTGCGTTGCTCGAATTGTGTACCTAATAGTCCGCCTACCTCTTCCTTTTGATAGCCGACTGTCGCGCGACGCTATGGTCCTCCTTCTCACACGGAGCTATAGTTGATCATGAATGTAACCAGGTAATTCACACAAAAAATGCGTATGGCTCGCACTGGGATGATTTATATCTCCACGCGCCAGCCAACCAGCCAAGGGAGGAGTCGCGGTCACACAAGACCGCAGTCGAGTTGTTCTGATATATTTATCCAGTGGCGTATCTCAGTCCTCGAAGTAATATATAGTCGGTTGAGCCTGGCACTGGTAACCAGAGGTTCTGTGACATGGAGTCTGGCAGAGAAGCGGTGGACTCAAACACCTTCCAGTTGTACCAGGCGACAGTATTTACCATTCGGGGGATTCGGTTGCCTTGAATTACTCAGTGCAGCATGTCATTCCTGAGAATAACATTCCGACGTCCCAGCGATTCATTTCGCTTTTCTAATTCGGTCAGTGACGGCCAGTAAAGGTGTCCACGCATGTGGTATTCTGTCTGAGAAGAGAGGCAATATCTCACCATGGGAAGAAGAAAGATATCGTATAATCCGCTGATAACTGAGCAGATTTTGGGGAAATGAATTGGGGAAGGCTGAGAAGCATGGAGACTGCCAGTCAGCGTACTAGAACTTATCAGCATTTATTTTTCTTCTTCCTATTTTTCTCAGTAACAGACAAAGCGAAGAGTCTCTCTTACTGATACTGAGACTGGTATCTTGAGGAAAGACACCCTTATATCAGTGAGGGTGTATTATGGAATAGAGAAAGTCAATAAGGAGCTTGGTGTAAAGAGAATGCTCCCAGAGGGGCGATGCTATATTTAAGTATTCCGTGGCTGCTCAAAGTTTCTCTATCAGTGCGCTTCAAACAATGACAAACATTCTTTGTAGTTGTCGTGACATTCTGGCAATCATGAACAACAATGGCCAGGGTCAACGGGTTCTTCCGCCAAGGGCCGTTGGGAGCTTCATCTTCTCAGTGCCCTAATAAGAACCACCAGATACGAGGGGTTACTCTCGGGCATATACTCAGCACAGCCTTGGTTAAGGGAATATAGACGGTGTCTAATGCTGACTCGACCTGAGGACATCGACACGAGACGCCGAAGCTAGAAAGACGATACGGGGTACAAGGACTACAGTGGTACCATGTAGTATCTTTGATACAATTCTAATCCTCGAGAACCTGATAGTTGAATTTTCATAATGAACGCAGTTGATATCAATGCTGAGAATATTATGTGGATCTACCACACAATTCATCATCACTGAACAACAAGACGTCGATCAAGATCCTGTCATCTTGAAGGCATATGCAGTTGCTGATCAGCAATCGTAGAACTCACTTCTTGGGAAGCTTCCACACGCTAGTGAATGTCTGCTGAACCTGTCCACCACCATTTTGCTTCATCTTCTCATACTCTTCCGCGTCTTTCCGTTTTTGCCTCTCCACACCTATAACACACGTCAGTACCATACACAACAGCAATACACACACCGTAAACAAACAACGTAGAAGCACAACTCACGAAAACTACACTGCCCCCTCTGACTCGGCGACTTCTCCCACACACAATTCGCACAAGCCCCATCAAAAAACACAGGAATGTGAATACACCCCACAAACTGTCCCTTGCCTTGCGCGCACTGCGTACATGGCGGATTGGCCTTGACACCGACAGCCTGAGCGAGCATGGCATGGCGCTTGCGGATTCGCGAATCGAGGAAACTCTTCAGGGTAAACGCTTCTTGGATGTTGATGATGCGGTTGTTGATGGGTTCGCGGAGTGGTGTGAGGAGCATGAGTTCTCGCCATGGGGGGACTCTCACGGTCCATTGGGATTCGCGGAGGAGAGCGACTCGTCTTCCTGGGGGCGTATTGATGGGGTCGATTGGTGGGGCTGGGGTGTTTTGGAGGACGGTGTCGATTTCGGCGAGCATGTCATCTGGGAGGTCTAGCTCGTCGGTTTCGGTGGATGGAGTAGCGGTTTCATCCTCAGGTTGAGGTCGAGGTTGAGACTCGGGTGGATCGTGAGGATCCATTGCGTCAAGATGAGTTTGAGATATGTTTGGGGGATTGTGATTGTTTGTTGTTGAAAAGAAAGGTGTAGAGGGAGGATATGGCGGATGGAGGAGAGAACGTGGATGAGTTGCTTCACTCGAGAGTAAACAACACGAAGGGTAACTACGCGACGGTGGAAAGAGATAAGATGCAAACGTCAAGCATCATACTGAACATAGTCAATTCACTCGCTCAGGGGTTATCATAGCAATAATAAAAGTACACAAGCCGTAGATAATACACAGGTTCCTCGCAACAACAAGATAGAACCTAAGAAACAGAGATAAGATATGAAACACAAAGTAGTAGACCTTTGTCTACTGGGTATTGCCACCTTCGAGTTCAACTAGAATCTTCAAATCACCATCCATCCAGTCCACAGTATCTGCAGACAGGAGAGCGAATGCCCAGTCCTTCTCACTTTGGATCGTGATGAGGCCATCCGGCACCAACGCCTTGACCTTCCAGCTGGATGCGGCAGCCGAGTCTCGAATTTGCTGATCGATACTATCCGACCCCTGGAGAAGAGGAAGACCGGGAATCTGCCCATGGTAGCGGCGGAGAACTGATTCCTTGATGGTGTCGACATTGGGACACTGGCCTGCTTGGAGGTCGAGTCGAGGGAGTACACGCTTGCCATGCTGAAGCACATTGATGCGCAGGTATATCTGAGTATGAGGACTGGCGTGGGAGGAGGTCATGTTTGAAGACATGTGGGCTTTGGGGTTATCGATAGGGACGAAAAGCTGATGAGAATGTGGATCGGCTCCCGCTTGTCCTTGAGGACCCGGATGAGCCCCGTGTCTGGCAGCAATGTTCTCACGGATAATACGCGAGACATCGCGAGTGATACTGCTGGCACTATTGGGAAGTTAGCACATGATACGATTGTGAAAGGGACTATAAAACTTACAACTCGTCACGCGCAGGCGGATTGCGGGTTCCTCCAATCCGCCATGGTAAAGTTGCCGTAGCGTCAGCATGGACGATACGGTTGACGTTCTCGTCCTCGCAGCCAGTCGGGCAATCATAATCGCCGTTGTGGACAACATGATAATGGCTATCTACAGCCGCGACCAATCCACGCCAGTCGGGCTGCTGAAGACCAGAAAGAGACCAGAGATTATCCAGCTCATAGTCCTGATTGTACATATCGTACGATTTGGCCATGTCATTCCAGTCCACCGTATATCCCTCCAATAGCAAGTCAATCAATCCCACATCCATAATCTGGCCAGATTCCATCGGGGCCTGAGAAACCTGTACTGGAGGCGGGGGAGGTGGCGGAGGCATTGACTGGCTTTGGTTGTGCATCTGCTGAAGTTGATGCTCTGGAGAATACCGAGGGCCGTTCAAATCCTGGAAGCTTTCGTTGGTTTTGCGGCGTCGACGCTCTTCTGTGCCTCCTCCCTTCCGTGTTTCAATCGCATATTGGCGTTGTCGTTCGTTGGTCACCATTCGCCGCAAAAGAGGGATGACCAAAGAAATGATCTTCTGCTGGTCGCGGGGCCAAATGTAAGTCCTGGGTCCCATACCCTCGTTCACGACATTCTCCCCGAAGAAACGCTCGCCATTTCCCTCGGAGTCAAGAAATTGTTTAACGCAGTTCCAAAGCCGCAACTTCACCATTTCCGTGTCGCCTTTGCCTCGCTGGCCCACGCAGTCACGCCGCTCGGGGTAATCGTCGTCAAGCATGAATCCTTTAGCCGCAGCTTGGAGATGCAAGAAGTTCTCGGGTGAAAGTTCAAGAGAAGAAAATAGCTTCGACATTGGAGGACGTGTGTATTTCTTGTTGCTTGATGGTTGGCGGAACAGCGCTGCAGCGGAATGGACTCCAACTGCGCGCGCTTCGGAAAGCGACTGTGGCGGGACGGGACGAATATCGATGTTGTCACCAGCATAGGCATGCTGACCTTGCTGAGATTGTTGGGAAAGCTGGTGCTGCGCTCCAGAGAGGCCAGCTCCAGCCAACGCGGGATCGAGGTTATCATCATTCCTCTTCCGTTTCTTTGAAACGGTCCGAGAGAGTCCAGATCCCTGGGTGTGGTCATTTTGTACTCGCAGGTGTCTGCCACCTCCCATCCCCGTGCCGAAGTTCGTATCACCGAACCCATCGTCTCCAAGATGCATGTCTGCACTATATCCATCTAATTGGTGATGGCCCGCTACTCCGGCAGCAGTCGCGACGGCCGCAGCCCATTGAGGAGAGACATCTTGGCCAGCAGCAGCGGTCGCCGCTTCCACCAAGCCAGCAAGCTGGTTGTCACTCGGAGTGTAGCCGCTGTTCGGGTCAATTTGGACGTTCGAGTTTGATTGTGAGGCGATGTCCGCGGAGGAGGGAGGGTGGTGGTTGTTCGTGTTCGAGGACGACATAGTTATTGGTGGGGCGTGAGGTGCTATGGGACGGTTACACTTTCGGCGCAATGAGACCTGACAGCTGAAAAATCGCGTCGATGAAGCGCCTTAGTTGCACGGCAAGTCGACAGGATTATTCGTGTGAATCAAAGGCCGTAGAAAAGTCTGGTGTGGTCTGAACAACAAGATGCGGTAGTATATTGAGAGCCAAGAGCTCCGCGATGAGAGGCGATGGGTGCAAGGTGATCGCGAACGCGTCCGAGTCGCGAGCTGGAGGGGAGAATTTCCGGGGGAAACCTCACAGCAACGCGCCCCGCGAGGGGAAGGAGAAGCGCCGAATATTTGAGAAGATCGAAGCTATTAACGAAAGCTCTTGAGCTTCCGACTGATAAGCAGCAACGCGACGGGGCGATTGATGATGATGTTTGCGTGGTTTGAAGGAAGGACAGACAGTGCAAACCTTGCAGTCTAGTCACGTGATGGCCCACTCTTCGATGCTACTGCAACATTCCCGATTATCAAGAAGTAGATAAACATCCATCTTTAATTACGCTGTAGAGGCCTAGTGTTTGACAAAAGGGGGCATTCGGAATCATGTAAGACTCGGTTGTAAATGAGCTAGTCACTCTAGAAAAACATGGTCTATTATTTCCATCAACGTCGCTAGAAAAGCCCTCAAAAGCCAGCAGGTATAAATGTACAGGAAATCAGAATTGCAGTTCACGCTCGAGAAGATCGCCGAAATACCCAATCATTCGTCTGAAAAAGATCAAATCAGGGTATATCACCACTATTTCAAACGAATCGAGAGCAGATTTTCAAAAACATGACATCGACAATGCCGGTAGATGGGTAATATCGAAGATAGATTGCAAATCCAACAGAACGCTCTCAGACCTCGGCCTGCGTTGAACAGAGAGTGATTGAAGGACATATTCTTCCGGTGTCTAGAAGCCTTCACCCTCCTTCCAATGACGACCAGCCTCCAAAGCACGGTATTTAGGGTTCTTGCCACGCTCAATCGCAGCCTGAAGAGTGTCCGCGACCTGCGTATCCTTTGCAATGACCTCCTTCTCAATCTCGGATTGTTGGCCAAGAGCGGGAAGATCTAGGTCCATGGTTTCGTCGAATTCTCCCGCAGCCTGTGCCAACCTGAGGTCTTCGGCCAAGTAGATCCAATCATCGAGTCGTTGCTGCAGATCCTTTCGTTCGGCATCCATGTCGCGCCATTTTTGGTATTCTTCTGGGCCACCGAAGCAGAACCCGTACCCATCGCAGAGACAGACACTCTCTTCCACGCAGACAACGGGCTGGCCCGTGAAGACGTATTGCCATAGGTATTCCCAAATGCGACCCGCGATATAATCGCTCAGATCCGTCTGCAGCAGCCAGTCACGGTAGAAAATGAACCGTGCGCGGGGAATCGTACGAATGCGTTCCCGAGATAGGGCGAATTGCGCGCAGCATGGTTGTGAGAGAACCGATGGAACGGGCTGGTCTGGGAAGAGTTCTCCCCAGGCCCGAGCGAGCATGACCTCCTCTTGCTTGGTCTCGTCTTCTTCCACGGCGCCGGGGTGCATCCACGCAGGACACCCAGGACCGAACGCGCAACGCGTATTCATGTACCCTTCTCGAATGACCCGCTCCATGCTCAGTCGCCGGAGAATCTCTGCGGAGTCGCCACCAAAGAGCTCCTCGTTATGCCAGGCATTCTGATGCGAGTGCATGAATACCGCAACGTCGGGTAGCTCCTCGTAGAAGTCGATGATGAACGACAAGTATACCATCACCTCATGCCCCTTGTTCTTCGGTGGGTGTAGGGGCGCTTTCGGGTCATCCGCAACATAAATAGCAGTGCCCCAATCGGGCAACTCCTTTTCGATCCAGCTTGTGTCCTCTTTCTTGGTCCGGGGCACTACCAACATCTTCGTGTATGTCGAGCCGGGAGGCTTGGGAATGCCAGGGACGAAGTTCGGCTGAGGGGCATATAGGTTTTTACTGCCATGGCTGGTGAAGTTGAAGGCGCCTGTCCAGTTGTGCGCTGGTGAATCGGAGCCGTAGTATTCCCCCAGGCCCACGGCCTGTGAATAGTTACTCCATGGTCGTGATAGCTGGCGGGCTGTGAAGAAGAGGATGCAGGAGAAGCTGAAGCCGAGGAAGAGGACCGCGCGCCGTGAGAGAATCATGGAAAGAGGTAGGTAGGACAGGGATAATTATATGCGGCGAATTGATCTGTCGCACAAGATGGGAGTTAGCCTCAATCATTGTCAAGCAACATTCTCTGTATCACTGCGCGTATCACAAGATGGCGATGCGATCAAACTTCTGTGGACGTACTCAAGACTCGAAAAAACACATTGCACCTGAACCATGCGGATCAAATTGGTCTCAGGAGAGGAATTGATGACCGAGGTAGATAGAAAGGGAATAAGCTGTTGCAATTGCAGTTGCTGACACCGAATGACAGGGATCTCAGCGAGTCGAGGAGAGAAAAGAAGTTGGTTCTCCGTCGAGGGTCTAGATTGGGGCTTGTCCGTATCTAATATTTGACGTGCCAGTAACTCAAAAGGCCCATCGCGGGGCGCCGTGGGCGAATGAAGGGCTGAAACCCGGGCAAAGGTGGAGACTGTAGTGGTCCTGGGATTGCGCACCGGGCGAAGATGACGACAACAGCGGGACAAGAATTGTGGCTTACTGCATCAGCAGAAGTAGTCTGCAAAAAAGGAGCGATTAGGGATAAGAAAGTAAAATATTGGGGGCCCACGGAAGACCGGGAATGGGCCATTGCGAGAGATATTTACATATATGCGGAGAACAGACGGAGGACCGTTCTGCACTTCGTAAATGGTGAAACTGACTGGCCACTGCAGATCCCTTGAAGTCGCAAATGAAAGTTCGTCCTGCGGAAGATCACCCCTGAATATCCACTTGATTGGAATCTGCCACGTTGGGGGAAGAGCTTGGCTATTCAATTGAGGAACATATAATATTCAATAACTTTACAATGTCTACTTTGGTCTATAACATCAGAACCGTTTCGAGGTGCTAGGTTAATATGGAAAGATGGGGTACAATGGAAGGAGTTGGTGGATGGCGATAGGCTAATCTAGCTGCGGGTTCCATTGAGTCTATTGAAGATATATAGTGGCCTAGTTTCGAGATGGACTTCCCTCGATATTCGTATTGTACTCTGGATCATCAAGCTACCTATTACCATTTACGACGCGGTAGGAACCTTATCGTATACAAATAGTCCCTTGGGGCATCGGAAATCGGAAGTGCAAACAAGCTTAAACGTAATGATGATCAGGTGATTTCCACGACGAGAATATATTCCATTATTCCTTGAATGGTCTGCTGACGATAATTGGGGCATCTGCATCAAAACCTGCCTATTGTATACCAAGGAGAACTGGAAATACATTCAAAGACAAAGGGATAAAACTGACCAACCAGGGTATGCCATTCATCAGGGGCATTATATAGTTGCGGGCATACTCGACATATTTCATGACACAGTTCTCACCAAATCGAGAGGTCAACTTTACCGTGTATTCCGCTTGCCTAAAACATACCTACCATAAATCTTCCAATAGCCAAGAAAAAAACGAAAATGACCAGTCTCTTAGTCTCTCGACAGGGTGGCAAGAGTGGCGCCTATCAGAGACCCAGCATTTGTTATCTCACGTGACACCGCGAAAACTTGCGGCGAGTCTCCCCAGAAGGGAAATTTCCCAAGTCCGCATCTTTTGTCTTCTTCCTTCTCCAGAAATGCGCTGTCACGATGCAGAGCCCCAAGATTCACGGTCGACCCGCTGAGGATGCTACTCCCCTCAAGACCTCTTATGCCACAACAAAGAAGTCCCACGACCCCTGGGTTCATTTGTTAGCCGGCGCGTAAGTATTTTTTTTGGTTGTCCCCGGACAATCGCCATAAGCCATCGGAGGATCTACACTAACACATGGATGATTGTATAGGAGCGGTGGTTTCGCAACTGCTATCGCCACATCTCCCCTCGATGTCCTGAGGACACGTCTTCAATCAGATTTCTACCAACGTCCTACTCCCTCTTCCGCAACCTCCGCCGTGGGCGCTATCCCCAAACACACGAGCCACAAGACCGCCCGAATCATCAGCAATATCTACCGAGCAGAAGGATGGCGAGCATTCTTCCGCGGTCTCGGCCCTAGCCTTGCTGGTGTGGTCCCGGCGACTGCTATTAAATTCTATGTTTATGGAAACTGCAAGCGGATCGGTGCCCAACTGTTAGGAACGGGCGAAGACTCAACTCTCGTACACGCGCAGGCCGCCATTTCCGCGGGAATCGCGACGGCGACAGCCACGAATCCGATCTGGTTGGTCAAGACACGACTGCAATTAGATAAGGCCCAAGCAGCCACCGGAGCCCGCCGGTACAAGAACAGTCTGGATTGTGTCCGCCAGGTGCTTCGCCAGGAAGGCATCAGCGGCTTGTACAAGGGACTTAGCGCGAGTTATCTGGGCTCTTTGGAGACCGCGCTTCATTTGGTTCTTTACGAACGGATAAAGACTACTTTGCATAACTCGCTTGGCTCGCCGGATGGCAAGGATACCGCTACGCAGAAGGAAATCACGAGCTGGCTCAGCACAACCGGTGCGGCGGGATCCGCTAAGTTTGCTGCTGCCCTTATCGCTTATCCTCACGAGGTACGAAGTTACCCCCCGAAAAGACTCTGGAAATTGTACTGACTGAGTATTGAACAGGTCATCCGAACACGACTCCGCCAAGCACCCATGGAGAACGGCGTCCCCAAATACACCGGCTTGGTGCAGTGCTTCCGACTCATCGCCAAGGAAGAGGGCATGGCCGGTCTCTACGGAGGCCTGATGCCGCACATGGTCCGCTCCATTCCCTCGGCCATCATCACCCTGGGCGTCTACGAGTTCGTTCTGCGATTCATCGGCACATCGGCATAAACAAAATCACCATCACAACAATAAGTGCAATTCGCACACTGTACAATATCATCTCGAATCGGCCTCCCCGTATCCAGCCTTTGCTAGACGAGGCGCCGTCGTGACCTAATTGCATGTATTCTTACCTGGGCGTTGGGGGACTGGATCTTTTGAGGCTGTGCATAGAATCTCCTTTCCGAGGAATGTACCATACATTACAACACATCGCTTGTCATTATCATCAATCAAGATAGATTGGATTACTGGAGTTCTGTTCTTTGTTGTCAAATGCAGTATCTATTGGGTTGGGAAGGACACTGAAATCTTCTCGCTTATTGGCATAACATCCCGAATTCATTGATTGTACCATTGCATGTATGATTTGTACACAATTACATGACAACCATGCGAATGATCGCTCTAAAGGAACAACCTTAGAAACAGTGCCCGGAAGACACGCATATATCGAAGTAGAAAGGACTGAAAAAACCCGGGTATGAAATTTTGCTCAGAAACGCCATGCAACGCTTGTTCAAGGTAAAGGGGTGGAAATACGCAAGTGGCCAGTCTGGGCTCAGCGTAATAGAAAGAAAAGTACATGAGGGGGGCTATCCGCGTCAGTCCAATCAAGGCGTCTCTTCATCGGCTGCCTCTTCCACAGTGGCTGCTCGACTCTTGCCCTTGGATGTGGATTCGGCGTATGAGGAGTCGATATCAGTATCTGCTTTGCTCGTTTGGCCGGTGCTGCCCCAGGCGGGAGGGATCACGGAGGGACCAGCCTCTGGAACTTGCTCGGATTGCACATCTGTCCACTCTTGGGATGGGGAGTCTGCCCTGTGCTCGGCTGATGAGGACGCGCTAGGCACGGACCAGTTTGGGATTGCGTTTCCTGTGTCGGCCGTTCCGGTACTTGGGGCACTGATCTCGGTTTCCTCATTGTACCTGTCCGCGGCAGTGGCGGCTGGGACGGTCTCTGAAGCCGGAGCTTCAATATCTTGACTCTCCAATGCATTTAATGAAGTAGATTGCAGTGGCACAGAGGTGGTGGGTGTTGGGTTACTGTCCTGTGCCAGGTTCCCACTACCTAGCTCCGTAGAATGAAGGGGAAGAAGAGTCCAACCAGGTGGAAGAGTAAGTCCTTCTGGAAGACGAGAGTCTCCAGCAGCCAAGGGTGTGGCCCCCGGGTTAGAGACAAATTGGCGACGCGATGTAATGGTTGACGTGCCGGTTGGCAGAGTTGTCGTCGGCGTCGGAGAGGTGAGTGTCTGAGCTTGAGGGTTGGCATGCAGACGAAGCCGATCTAGCTCCATCTGGAGTTGGGTCACACGGCGCAACTGCTCTGCTGCAGCACGCAGAGAGCTGATCTCTTGCGCGATTTGCTGCTCAATTTGCTGTAATTGGGCGTGAATATCTGCGGAGCTGGAGCCTCCTGTGTTCGGCGCATGTTGGACGGTAGTTGGAGCTTGTGGACGGCGACCGAAACCAAGTCCGAAGCCGATTTGTCGCGCGCCAGGTGGATTGGCATTTGCGGGAGGCTGCAATGGAGCATTGCCTTGATGAATTTGCTGATGAAGGTTGTGGAATAGGTCGCCACGAACGGCGCCAAAGCCAATACGGAATGGACCGAATTGATATACTCGAGCTCGGGGTAGCTCTCCTTGGGCACCCGGCTGACCAGGCATTTGATTTCCACCCACGCCGTTCGGTTGAGCGGCTCCTCCGACATTTCCGGGCAGATTGTTGGCATCGGCAGCGGCTCCTTGAAGGCGCTGCGGCGCAACGACTGGGCGTCGACAAGTGGGACAGTTCTGTTGTCTCTCGAGCCAGCTGCGAAGGCAAGCGAAGTGGAGGATATGACCACACGGGAGCTTCTTCGGACGCAGACGGTCGGGCACACGTGGTGCGGCTGCGGCTGGCTGCGGAGCAGCCTCTCCTTCAGCAACTACAGGAGGCTGGGTGGAAGTCATTTCCTCTCGACAGATGATACAGACATCTTCGCGTGCAACCTCCTCGGCAGTAGCGTCGGGATATCGGTCATTCATGTCTCTGGTCGCGTTCCGATACCGGAGGAAGTCCATGATACGACGGCCAAAAGATCGCATCGTAACGACGACATCGCGTAGGATGTGAATCGGCAAACCGAAGAAACGGAGGAGAATGGCAAAGAAAACCAAGTACACGACGAGCTTCAGGAAGTCTGTGAGTAGGTCAAGGTAGAACACCCATCGACCCTTCTCCTCCCATCCAGGAACGTCGATCTCCAACTCGTTGACGTCGTTCTCATCGGGAAGATCGGTTGGAGGGGAGCTTGCCCCGGCACGTGCGTGTTCCCGAATGGCTTCGATACGAGCGACTCGAATCTCAGCTCGGCGTTCCTCCATCTTCGCCTTGACCTGCTGGTGGGTGATATAGATCTCCGTCAAGGCGATGCTGTATCGAAGGGTTGTCGAAGTTGATAGGATGGTCAAGATTGCGAACTCAAATCCAAACATGATCATCATATCTGCTCGCGCCTCTTCAATGACGACGTTGACACAGTATCGTAGCATCGAGGCATTGAAGAGGACCGACAACACTAGCGATAGTGCCAATCGGATATGGAAGAGGCGTGGATTTGCCGGGGGTTGTTGTTCCAGATACTCCACTCGTCCTTCACCAATCCATCCCCAGACTTTCCCGACTAGAAGTAAAACGAACATGACCAGAAACCAGCCCCCGAGCTCGCCTCGGAATATGGTCATGGCGAGACATGTTTCCGTGACCGCAAACCATGCCCGCTCGTAAAGTTGTTCAGTCTCGATAGGCCGAAGGGGTCCGTAAAGGAGTCGTTGTAGCCAGAAGAGGATGAAACCGGTCGCAAGGAGGCATAAGTTCGTTAGGATCTGGATAGTCGCAAGGCGCACGGGGTCAGTATGATCTGAGTGGGGAAATGATATCCTAGGGCCAAGAGTATGGGCGGCAGAGGACTAAATGACCATACCATAAGATTCGCACTACTTTGCGATAGATATACACAAGCTGAGTAGAAGTTTGCTCTCTGGTGTAGCGCTTTCAAGAACACACCGGTGGCCAAGGCCAGGGAGGCCTAACGAGAGTCAGCGGCGATCGCAAGAGTAAAGGATCGCGCTCGGCAGGAACACTTACCCCAGCGTACGCGGCCAGTCTCATGGCGATTGAAGTGAGACCTGCGAGTTGATGATCATGAGAGGAGGAAAGGGCGGGTTTAACCTCTCACGGTGCATTCGGGAGACGTGGAGTATACCTCAATCTGGACAGCTTTCCAGAATAACGCCCGCCTCCGCATATTACGTCAGCCCCAACTATGCCGGGCACGTGCCTTTGTCTATAGTTCTTGCTGTACGGGTATCCAGAGCTCATGATCAAAATGTAATTAACATTTAAAAATTTGAGAGACAAAGAATAAGTCAACGCGTAGTAAGCCGTGGAACCTTACCTAGTCTGTAGTGGTGGTCTACTTGGCTTTTAACCTATCGAGGTATCCCGTTTACTCGTATGGTCTATTCCCCCGAGCGCACCGGATATCTCTGACGAACGGAATCACTAAAAGTTAATGGTGGGCCGAAATTTTTGGCATGGTCACTTGCGCTACACCTGGTTCTGAAAACAAATATGATGAAGTCGGAAGTGTTAAGTATTGTGAATAGGGCAAACCATGATATAGAGGCACTACCGGAGTCAATCTGGCCTTGTGTCTCACTCCCAGTTGAGCCAGCTACGGAGCACAGGCTCTATCCTGATCATTGGGATCTTGAGTATAAATGATCTTTTTCGAGGTGCATAGTGCTGTGACTTCTTGAAGCCTTATCCTACCACTTGCAATCATTGGTCTCTCTCTTTACAGGCACAGGCAACTTTGGGGGCACAGGCAACTTTGGGGATGATTGGGAATTAGTTGGGAATCAAGACTGGCACTTTCGTTTGCATTTTCAACAGTTTTGTACACTATCTGAAAGAGAGGTTTCTTACTATGTGCCGGTTAAGTTGCCCTATATTGTGATGCGAATATAAACGCTTAGAACAGAACTTTCGAAAATTCGTGTCTATAACTAGACGGGTAAGAGTCTCATAGCAAGTTACAAACGTAATTAACTCTACTGAGATGGTTATTTATTACTCAACTAAAGCTTCAGCACGGTTCAACTCAAACCATACAGACGAGTATAAGATATCAGCGTCGGGTTTTGTGTCAAGTCCCGCGCGTCAGGCAGGATGAGTCAATAGGTCCCTGTCCCTTACCTGTCTGAGCATCGAATTCCGCGCTTACAAGGAAAGTGTCGATCACATGAGCCAATAAGAAGAATTAAACAGAGCTTGTAATCGAGGTGGGGATCTGCTGCATTGTCTCATGGCTGCTATAGGTTCTGCGGATTTCAAAACCCGAAGTGTGGGGATATCGGTAATCAGAGCGATCCCCGCAACTGAAGAGCTCCCGATGGAGAGAAAGTGTATAAATGATACACCGTGGCAGCCACTTTAGCTCGAAAAAAACGATAGAATCTATACTGAATATCAGAATATCGAAATTGCTTGCGAATTACCGAAATAACTTATTCCTAAGCTAATTGAATATTCACGATGACGATAACTGAATTACCGGCCATCCGATGGGGCATTATTGGTGAGTAGTTTGAGAAGACCAGATTGACTAGAAAACAACTTGATGTCAGAATAGAGCTAATGATATCTCAAGCTACTGGCATGATCTCATCATGGTTTGTTGAGGACCTCGTCTTAGAATGGGAAGAGGTGAAGGTGAAACACATCATCCAAGCCATCGGGTCTTCGAGTCTCCAGAAAGGCCAGGATTTCGCCGCAAAGTACTGCCCCAAACAAAGCCCTCAAATCTATGATAGCTACGCAGAGGTTTATAAGGACGACGACGTGGACATTGTGTACATTGGCACCCCACACGGGTATCACTATCGCGACTGCATGGAAGCCATCGCCGCTGGCAAGAATGTTTTGTGCGAGAAGTCTTTCACCCTCAACGCAAAACAGGCAAGAGAGATCTTTGAAACTGCACGGGCGAAAAATGTTTATGTTGCAGAAGCAATGTGGCTGCGTCATCGACCTCTATACATTGAGCTGAAGCGGCTACTGCACGAGGAAAAGGTCATTGGGGATGTATTCCGGGCAAACTGTGACTTTGCATCGGATATTGGTCTCACAAATCTACCAGATACATCTAGGTATCGTGACATCAGCCTCGGTGCAGGATCACTGCTCGACATTGGTGTTTATTCTTTGACCTGGATGATGCTTGCGCTGAATGATCGCCCAGCTGGTCAAGGGGAGAAGCCCAACATCATAGCTGCTCAAACTCACGAAGATGGCATTGAAGTGACGACTAGTGCTATTTTGCAATATCCCTCGACACACCGACAGGGCATCGTGACGACTACCAACAAAGCTTCTGGTCCCCCTGGCGAGATTTTTGCGATCATACACGGCACTGAAGGATTTGTTGAAGTTGAAGGGCGGGCACCTTCGATCCCGGAGTCCTTCACTGTGTATCCCAAGCAGAAAAGGGGAGCTGCAGATAGATGTTTCTTCAAGAGAGAGAATTGGCAAGGTCAACGGCACGAATATGGCCCCGTTGGACGTGGCTTTGTGTACGAGGCCCAGAATACGGCCTTGGATGTTCTTGCAGGCCGGAAGGAGAGCAGTATCATGCCGTGGGCTGAGACAATCTACATCATGGAAATCATGGATGAGATTCGGCGACAGGGCAAGACAATTTACCCAGGAGAGTGATATGGCAGCGTATAGCGAATAGTTGAATACGTTTTTATGCTTATTTAATCCTTACATTCTGTCGAGAGCAAAAATTCAACCGAGTAGAGGCATAATTTAAGGGTATGTGGACAGACCTATTATGGACGTAGAATCTAGATGTAAGAGGTATTCAATTTTGTCAATACTTCATTCTAGAAGACAGACCAGATATAAGTTTGGTAAAAAGACTAACAGTACTAACAGTAAGGATCAGAGAGAATGACATTCAAGTTGAAGACTCAAGGGGCGGAGAAACAAAGAGAGAAAGGAAAAATGTCCACATGGCTTTTTCCAGTTTTTCTTGAAAACTTCATCCCAGTCATTATGACTCTGGCTCTTCAACATGTGCAAGGGGCTTTAGGCACGAAAGTTGCTTGTCCTGATGCAGGGCATTGCCACCATTCTTGTAAGCCCCGAGGACCTCAGAATTCCTTTGCTTGATTGTGTTGATAATATACTGGATGCCATCAGCAGCAAGCTCCTCCAGGGCTTTTTCATGGCCTCCTTGGCCTTTTCTTGGATTTCATGAAGTCTCTTCAACCAGAACATGTATCTCCATGGCGAGAATCCAGCAGGAGATTGCTGTCCGAGCTCCGATTCGAGGAACTACTCACCACCCTTGCTGATGTGGCTAGGGCAGTCGTTCCAATACGCTTCTGACAGCAAAAGGAGGTTGTGGTTTGCTATTTTCAGCCAAGCAACAGCGGCTGGTGACAGATGAAAGACCTCAAGCTGCTTAGTACCTCTGTTGAGGTCTTCCTGATCTGACTCTTCCCCAGTGCGAAGTTCTCGAGGGGTTTCAAAGAGAGTACGAAAGATCAGAAGAGAAACTTGACACAGCCTGTCCTTAGCGACACGAGTGGATGCAAGTTTGGCTAGAAATATTGTAAATTTGAGACGGTGTGTACCCGACATAGAAGCACCGTGATTGATCTAGAAATTGGTCATATCGCCAACCAAGAACGGGAGATCGTTCCACAGTGTACCGTCGACGGTTCTTGCGATGTCAATGCCATTGACTCCGTGTGCAAGTCTAGTCAGCGGTCCCATTCCTTGAATGCGAAGGATATCGAGGACTATTCCCTCATCTTCATGTGATTCAGGGGAGATGTTTCGTGCGAGCTCGTAGTACATATACCACAGGGAATGAATGTGGCCTTCAAGGGAGTCGACGCTGTCTCCAATATCGCAGTATCGACTGGTGACGACCCAGGTTCGGTTACTGAATGCTATGTCTCGAACCTCTTTGAAATCGCCCCGAACGACAGACTGGCGTGTATCTTCCTGATCTCTACGAGCGTGGTCGATTGTTCCGGTAGATAGTGTGTCTCTAGGCACAGAGCTCAGCAGATAATCACGTAGGTGGTCCATTGCAGGAAGCTACAATGTTGAATAATAATTCAGTCGTTGTTCATGCAAGAAAAAGAAGATAGCGGGGAAGTGCAGGAGTTATTATAGGGGAACCAGACACTTATAACGTTGTAGGGGTCAACTTAAACAAGGCACTGAGAGATCTCTCTCCATGGGCGGAGACTATACTTGACCTCTGCTAGGCAACAACGTAGGTTCTGACCGGCTGGTAGCCCAATACTTGAGTTTAGACATATGTATACGCGAAAGCCTGAACTATTTTCTTTGTTGGTTGTCGATCAGCCGTTAGCCAAGACCGAAGTGCATGTCGATCATACAGCCATCCAGCAGGTACTACGTGGCAGGGCACAACCCCTGCGAACTGTTCATCGAATTGCCTCCGTACATTAGCATTACTTAAGTGTTACATTCAAAGTGATCGACTGAATGCTCGGTTTGAGAGCTGCTCTGGATCCTTATGGGGGCTAGGATTAGTTGCTTTGTTATAAAAACCTCTCTATCCGTCGTGGACAATAAATTTAAACTGAAGTGTAAGGGCCGTAAGACAACTCCAAATTAGGCTCAACTTAGTGCTGTTTTTGGTATTTTCAACACTTAAATGGGGCGAGTGTACAAGAAACTAGTTAACTACGAGTCCACAATATATGTGACTAAGTCAGCTCTCTCGCCGGTGCTATTTTGTCACTAGGTCTTGTCCTGTGCCTCCTATTCGGAGGTGCCATTGCAAGTAATGGGAGCTGGCGCTGGACATTTCGGTGCAAGTATGTACGCAAAATTCTTGAGTTGGCTTGCTCTAATCATTGGCGTAGTGTTCCTGCGGGCGGTGTTGCCCTGGCTCTGATATTATTCGCTATGCCAGCCCATTTCCCACATCAATCGGAAGGGTCAATTGACCAGTCAACATCCCCCCAAACGTGGGTAACGATTAAAATGTTTCTCCGAAATTAGACCTTTGTGGAGCCTTTCTCCTTCTCACGGCTTGTTCGTTTATAATTGCTGCTCTGCAGGTGTGTAATTTTGAATACCCATGGTCTTCTGGAATGGTTATCAGTTTTTTTGTCATCTCAGGAATCTCCTGTGCCGCCTTTGTCTGGTGGGAGTAGTGTATATATCGACATGACTCTAAAATCATCACAGTCTTTCCATGGCGACTGACATTAAACCGAGTTTTCATGGGTGACGTTTGTACGTATCCCCTTTCGTTCAGGTCCAATAACACCCCACTGATGAACTAACCTCAGAGGGCTCTTCACAACTGGTCTACCTTTGACAGTGTGTGTCATCAACCTCCCACAACGATCTCAAATTGTCAACGAAAGCTCCCCAATCGGTGCTGGCGTCAAGTTGCTATCATTTGCGCTAAGCTGCCCTCTTGGCATCATGGCTTGCTCGTTCGCGGCAGGCCGTCTTAAAAATTCCCTTTTGTTACATTGTGTTATTTGGCATTATCTGCCAAGCTATCGGGCTTTTCCTCTTCTCAGGAATTGCTCCTACCGCCCATATTTTCCCGACACAATTCGGATATCTGGTCCTGGCTGGGCTACGGGTGGGTTTGGCTATGGCTGCATTCACTATGATCGCGCCGCTTATAGTAGATGAGGAGGACCAATCCATCGCGTTGGGGATTGGGCTACAACTTCGGATGCTTGGTGGTGTTCTGGGAGTGGCAGCTTCGACTGCCATTCTAAATCATTATCTTCTGAGCCGACTAGCGTCCACGATCCCGCGGGAAGAACTCAGCGCTCTTTTATACACGACTGAAGCCATCCAGTCGTTTTCTCCAGAGATGCAAATCCGTGTTCGTGAGGTTTTTGCGATGGCTTATAGCATGCAGATTAAGCTTTCGGCCGCATTTTCAGTCGCGCCATTGTTGGTACTTGCGATGATTTGGAGGAGACAACCCATCAGATTCTTCAAGTAATGACCTTCCATCTGGCTAACACGCGGAAAGTTATCACACTTGAACGAGGTTTGACGAGTGTCTCAATTTCAATGACCAAAAGGCATCCTCATTTGGTACCGGCAAGGTAAAGATTGGATATAATGCCAAGTGGATGCGGTTCGGGTCGTAGTACACCCACAGTCCACGGCTTTGATTCCGAGTCTAAGTAGTTTGAATATACAAACATTTTCTATGTGTAATTCAGAGAAATGACCGCAGATGACTGAACCAAAGTAGCTTTGAGTCCTGCGACTGCGGTCTATCAACATCCCCCTTAGTCAAGTACGTAGCTTCGTAACCCTGGGCCCTATTTCTGCTTTGCGGAGCCAATAACCGACTCGATGAATCTTGCAGCAGGCGGTATAGGCCATGCAAGTTGCTCAGTAGGATCTTCGTGCACCTCACCCGTAGTTACCAGATCCACAAGTACAACAGCAACGTAGCCACCAATCGCAGTGAGAATATGCCACCTATATCTTGATTAACACTCATATCTCATAGAGAAAGTATAGGGAACATACCATCCATGAAGTTCAGTCAAGAAAGCCAAAGGCAAACCAACCGCATGTCTTGTTTCAATAAGGAATCCACAGGCCCAGTCATCAACGAGCCACACGGAATAGCCCAAACCAAAGCAGACTAATTCGCATTAGCATCCGAATCAGATTATGGAGCGGGTATATCATACAGATACCGAAGAATGAGATATTCCGAAGCTTTCTCCTCAAATAAGGATTAGGGACTTGTTGTGAGATAATCTTGGAAGTTCGCGTCGCGATCATATAAACTGCAAGTCCAAAGCTAGACGCGTGCAGAAGGAACTCGTCCATGACCATGTGAACGACCATGACGATGGTGAATAGCACCGAGAGGACGATCCCCACGAGTCTGGTTCGCTCTGCGCTAGCCTTGAAGGTTAGAATTCGGTATAGGAGGGGCGTGGTCAGAAGATGCATCGACAGCTCATCCGCTAGAATTTCGTGGTTTCGGTCAGCAAGCAATCTATGAGCATCAAGATGTTGTTTTCATGAAGCGTACACATTTGAGTATGGTATTTGAGGGTCATATGGTAACCAGCCGAACAGACGCCGACACCGATCAACCCCAAATACGAAATCGAGCGGAACCCCGTTTGCTTTTTCCGATGAAGCTGTCGCAGGCCATAGATACCGAAGAGGACTAGACGTATCTGGTTAAAAATTGCGACTTTGCCATCCCAGTTCGCTTCGAGCTGACTCACTGAAGACAAAACTGCTGAACGTATTGATAAACTCGGCCACAAACCGAGTAACAACATAATCCTGCGGGTAAAGTGAGCATTAACTGCTCAAAAAGCCTCGTAAAAACTTCTCCGAGGAGAATTATTCACCTCTTCGCAAAAGCTAGATTTGACACGTCAGTGGCTGGTTTGTCGGGAGGGGCTTGGAAGATCATAACAAACTTTAGATAAGACGTTGCAGGGCCCCAGAAGGGGACCACGGGGGCGGTTTCCATCGCGGAATGATGGTCTTTCGTATTCTTAGTCCCGAGTCGCAGGGTCAGGACGGCTTCGTGTTATGTGCTTTGGTGAGGATCGTTTAAATGGGAGCCTTCGGAACGCGCGGCGAAGAGTGCAGTGGGGCGAGGGGGATTTCGGGATCCGATCTTTACCCGAACGGGTAATTACAGTATGTCCTACGGTACTTTGTTCGAACAATAGAGATTGTTGCTGATTCATGTTTGATTGTGATAACTTCTTTGTTCAAGAAAAGGTTAATTCAGTGAGGATAAATGGTCAAGAAATATTTTGACGTAAACGAGCAGCGGACCCCGCTGCCCAGACAGCCCGGCGCTCTCCATTATGATAGCGTCGACTCCACTTTCCGCTCCATTTTTCCTATTTCTGCTCATGAGAACATGCGTGAGCATCATAGTCCGTGCAGTCATGTTCACTTGTTAGCCTTCTCCGACAGCGCGAGCTTGTTAGTCAGGCTTGTGATCTTGGCATGCTGCGACGCGATGTACCCGCTCAAAGCATCAATTCTGCTCTTCTGAGCCTCGATGATCTCCTGCATCGAGGTGGCTGTCTTGTTGAGGGACTCCACGGTAGATCGAAGGAGATAGTTGTTCGCCACCAAATCCTCGGTATTCACGATTTCCTCCTTGTCATTGCAGACAATCTTGATAAGCTCCGGACGTCCCTCGACTCGACTAGTCACTGCAGCAGGGAATCCGTTCCCGGTGGGAGGGCCTTGGGTGACGAGCTTCGAGTTGGAGATTGGCGATCTGAGGATATTTTCGGCAGCCGCGGTGATGGGGACTCTGTGGAATGGAGGGGGTGAAGAGTAGGCGACACGTGCGTTCTTGCTGGCGATGGTAGAGGTTGAGTCCGGGGAAGAAGCCTGCGTTGCGTCTTCAATATGCTCGGAGTGACCTTGGGGAGAAATGGCTCTGGCAGTGGTGGCATCATTCGCTCTCATATGAGCTCCAAGGTCCCACTGAATAGTCTGAGGGCAAGGCTGTCTTTCTGCCGGGCCTGCGCTGGAAGAGGCTTTTGGGGCATCTTGAACCTCTTGTGCCTTTTTGGCGGTAACTGTGTCCGGTGAGCTGCCCTTGCGGTACACAATAGCCGGTCCTTCGTCGACGGGACTCTCAATCTTGTAGATCTTGGATTTATCTGCGCCGGTGGCCTTTTCATACCGTGTATGGCCTTGAAGCCGGGAGTGAACTCGGGAGGATGCGAAAGGAATCACGACGTCACGCATGAACTTGGAAACCGTGACTCCGGGGTCAAGACCCATCATTTCAAAGCCACGCCAATATTCCCATACCACTTTGACTTCCCAGCGCTGGAAGGTTGTCTCATCCTTTTCGAAGCGTGCGAGGATCTCCTCCGTTCGCTTGGTAACCTCCACCCATGTCATGGTATCCAGGGTAGGCTCCGAAGGCTCAGCCGCGGTGGGCGGGGCGTCCGCCATCTTCTGTTTGGTGTGTTAAGAGGTGATGAGAATGGACTTGGAAGACTTGAGAGATCAGGTGAGGTGTGTGCGTACCGGAAAGGGAGGGACTAGCAGGATTCTGAAATTCTCTTCAGGAGATAGAGGACAGGCAAGTTGGGGTTAAGGAGAAAAGATCACGAAAGAGTTGGTATTGGATGCGGAGACGGTGGGAGAGATTGACACGGTAGCAATCTGGAGGATGGATGAATTTGGCGAGTTTTTCCTCTGGAAGTTTGAGATATCGCGGAAAACATCGTATCCACTGCAAGGCAACGTGCCCCCAGGACCTTCACTTCCTCTCAGCCAGCATGGATCAACGCAAACTTAGGTATCCAAGGTATGGGTGAATGCGCGAGAACATTATATGCGGCATATTTCAAATGACTCGCAGGGTCTTTCTAAAGCCTTCACGGCCATTATGTGAGAGTTCTCATCAACAGACGGCCCTGCCTATGCATAGCACAGAAGACCTCCCAGTTTGGGTTCAACGATATGCCCGATAAATTGCTCTATAGCGAGGATCATGACCTTCCTCTACACAGCTATTAGTCTTGAACGGACATTCTCCTCAAGGTCAGACTTGCACTTGGGCTTTTCTTAGCCTCAATTAACAGTAGAAGGCATCTATCAGGGTATCCTTAGAAACAGGACAATCAAAAGACTGCACGTCTATGGCAAATTGCCAGAATGGACCATGAGAAACATAATGGTGGAAGTTATCTCATATCGCACCGAGATAACTTCCGACTACCTAGGGACATGGCCATGTTATCTTCTCGGCCTTGCATGGGTCCATCCAACTATACTGCGATAAGTTCAAATTACCAGGCTCTGCCCCGTGTGGATTTTGAACAATGATAAGTGCTTGAGTGTTTTCTTCCACGTCTCACAGCCTCAGAATTAAATCCAATGACAGCGGGTTATCCGATACTCGTGTCATAATTAAAGATCAATAAACTTTACACGAGACCTCTCGTGGTCCACAAGGCTAATTGCGTGGGGCTGAGTCTCCATCGCAGCGGTAAGCAAATCGAGTGACACGTCACAATCGGCGCTAAACCCCAGTAAGTATCGTCTCTCGCACCCAAAATCTCACGAGGAGGAGATTATTTTACAAGGCAGATTCACTATTAGGCAAAACTCGTAATTCATATTCGACCAGGAGGGGGTATCAACAGTTTTGCCCGGGTTTCTTGGCACTTGCATTTTCGAGGCTTGGATTGGCTAGGAGTACTTGCGCCTCGTTCAACCCGTGCACTGGCCATTTGATTCAGCCTCACCCCGCACCTAGGCCAGGTATAAATGCTCCCAAGTCAGAGCTCCTTCGGTAGTTTCTATACTACCCAAGATCCTGGTGCCATCATGAGCCGCCCTAGTACTAATCGCAAATGCTGCCAAAGCTTAATTATCAGGGAATGGAAACAAGGTAAACAATGCAGTCCCCTACGAGCATCAACCCGTTCTAACTATCTACGTAGGAGCACCATGGCAAGAGAAGATAATTCATCCGTCCCATCTAGTCGCGAGCAGCCGAAGAAAGGCCCCAGATGTCATATCTGCAGATACGCAGGTTTATGTGATGTGCGTTTGTCGATGCGCTCCAGTCAATGGTCGTTGTGGAAGATACTAACATCCAACAGATTAGCCAAGGCTAATGAGATCCGGAGCTGTGAGCGATGCAAGCAAGCATTGATTGATGCTTTTCTGATGCCATCTCTCTGGTGGACCGATCATCTTCGCAAGTCCAATGGATATTTTGGCTGTGAGGTGACTCGGGATGGAGAAGAAATCACCGGTCTAAGTATGTCTGTTTACCAACTAATAATAGAATGACAGTCCTAACAGAACTTTAGACAGTTGGGCCTTTTTCCAGTCCAAGAAAATGACCAATGAGAAGGTCTACGTCTGGTCCAAGTTCAATATATTCACCCGATGGATATCCGAAACAAAGCAAACCGCCATTCTCATCTTCGATACCGAGGACCACACTCCTCACCCATTCGTAAATCTAAGTCCCGAAGCACATCTTCTCGGCGACCCATTCTGGGTATACCCCTATATCCTCAACTCGATCTCCAACCTCGAAGAAAAGGCCGTCTGGGCAATCCGAGATCAAATTCGACCAATCGAAAAAGAACAAGGTGAAGAACCGCCTCAACCGAATAAACGGCCGCGACCAAATTATCGCAAGTTACACGACATCGCCCGTCACTCCATCCACGTCAACGAAACCCTCGACGTATCCCTTCAAACAATCGAGCGCATCCTAGAAAACCACCGCACCTACATGAACCCGAGAGACTCGGTTCTTTTCCCTTCCCACCGAAACACCCAAGTCTGGCAAACGATCCAGTCTCGCTTATCCTTCCCCCAAAGCTTTCTCGGAAGTTTGCGACACAGATCTATCTCCAATGAGAAGCGATTACAAAATGAGATTCAGCTGACGTTCCAAACGGTTGCACAACAGGACACTTTAGTCATGATGGATGATAGTGCGGCGTTGAAGACGGTTGCGTTGGTCACATTTACTTTCTTACCGCCGACGTTTCTCTGCGCTGTATTTAGTATGTCGTTCTTCAATTATGACCAGAATCTTGGGTGGAGGGTTTCGGAGAAATTCTGGATTTATTGTGCGTTTGCGATCCCGACTACGGTTCTCTCGGTTGGTTTGTGGTTCTTTTGGCGGAATGCTCTGCCATCGAGACAGTTCCGGGATCGGGTGGATCACATGGAGGATGTTTAGGGACAGTAGGTACACTTGTGACGGGACTCAAATATATATATTTCGGTTACTATTTATGTACAAGTCACGCAACTAGTACTAGAAATGACACAGATTGCAATGGATTAGATATGAACATATCAAAATATATACACAACTATCATCAAAGCCAAGGAACTGATTGTCTCCATTCAAGTTATATTTTCTTCAGATCCATGGGATGAATGGAGCCGCCAAGCCCGATCGCTGTTTATCTGATCGCATCACGTGCCGCCCCGCCATCGGCGACGTAACCAGCTGAGACAAACTGTCGATCGCTCGTGTAATCCCCCAACTTCCAGTTTCCCCCAATTGCCCCCCCATCACTAGCAGAGCAATGTCCCGATGGCGATGGCTTCATCACCCGCATTGTTCACAGCCTCTCGAGGCCAAACACTGACATACCTCCTAGCAGTCTGCCCCTTCTCCATCGCATTCCTCGTGTTTATCAATTCCTCCGTCTCATTCGTGGTAACGGATCTGATCGGGCTGCACGATGGAGAGGGCGATGCAGTTGGAACGCTAGGATTTGCAGATGAGCTACTCGCCCTCGCTGCTTGTCCCCTTTGGGGCGTTCTTTCTGATCGGATTGGCGTGCGCTATGTAAGTTGAGCTCTTTGCCCGGGGACTCGAAGCTATCCCTGTACTCGTGTTTTGGGTTGGTGCCTGCGGTTTGCTGATAAGATAAGTAGGTGTGCACTATCGGGTATGCGGTCATTGCCGTTGCGTTGGTTCTTTTCGTGCAGGCCACGAACGTATATCCGCAGCTTTTGCTGGGGAGGTTGTTGTTTAGTGTTGGGGGTTCGGCGGTGTCTACCATGGTCACCGCCGTTCTGCCTACCGTCACGGGCAGGGTGTTGCGAGATCAGGCTTGCCGGGCGTCGGTCTCGTCAGAGTTGACTATTACCCCTGCGCGGTTAAATGGCCAGCAGAACGGTTACCACACTGATGGTGGTGCCTCCCGTGCATCGCCGTCAGCGAGACTGTCGGGTTTTGTTGGATTGTTTGCTGGTTGTGGTGCTCTCGTTTCCCTCGGTGCTTTCCTGCCTCTTCCGGCCCGATTTGAGAAGCTTGGACTTTCTCCCGCGGAGGCAATTCAACGCAGTTATTACTTGGTTGCTGCTGTTGCGATTATCATCAGCCTGGTTAGCTTCATCGGTCTTCGTAACCTGCCCGATGAGGAAGGGAAAGGATGGCAGGCATTATGGAATTCTCAACATACGGATGATCTTGATGAGAATGACGAGACTTTCTACGGACCAGAAAGACTTCCATACTGGAAACAACTGACCACCGCGGTGCTTTTAGGTTTCCGGAATCGCAGTATCGGCCTGGGATACGTGGGAGGATTCGTTGCCCGTGCGTCCTCGGTGGGAATTTCATTATTCATCCCTCTCGCCGTGAACCACTATTACCGTGCTTCAGGTCTTTGCGACGAAGATCACGAGCCAATGCCTAACTCCGGACTTGGGGATATCAAGAAGGCGTGCCCGCGCGCTTATATCCTGGCTTCCATTCTCACAGGAGTGTCTCAGCTGATTGCTCTCATAGCCGCGCCAGCATTCGGCTACCTGACCGACAAGTCTCGGCGGTATAACGTGCCCCTCCTGTTTGCCGCCTTGGTCGGCGTGGTGGGCTATCTCGCATTCGGGCTACTACCCAACCCACAATTCAAGGGCCCCGATGGCAACGCAGGCGTCTTCATCGTGATGGCCCTATTGGGGATCAGCCAGATCGGCGCCATCGTCTGCAGTCTCGCCGTGCTCAGCAACGGGATTCTCCAGGTCGGTGTTGACGACGACGCGCTACGCAAAATCTGCCCCGGACAGCATGTCGATCACGAGCGGACGAATGGTGGAGAAGGCGAGAACCAGTCCCTTCTGGCCCACCCTGTCAACCACCGAGTGCAGCAGCTGTCACACTTGAAGGGCTCCATTGCCGGGGTGTACTCGCTGTACGGCGGGGCGGGAATCCTGATTCTCACCAAAGTAGGTGGATTACTCTTTGACATGTTGTCCTCGGGGACACCATTCTTTATTATGGCTTCGTTTAATGGGATTTTACTTGTAACGGGGATTGTTTGTGGGATTTTGAATCATGTCGCACGATCAAAGGGAGTCGGGTTAGGTTTTCAAGGTTCATTTAGAGGATAAAAATTGGGTTGAAAAATACTATTTTTATGATCATTCTGGATTCTAGCTCTCGGTGTAATCATGTCCATGAGGAGTATTTGCATCTGTAACTTCACCCAAGTGTAGCGGCGTTTCATGGTGGGCGCGCTAGTCGCTAGTCTCTGGGGTCCGCCTCGTGCAGGGACTGGGAGGGAGGCATTTTTAGGTACAGCCGGCGCTAGTTTAGTCGAGCACGGCTGCATACATAGGAGAGTGCTGCATGTTGGCCGAGGATACTTGGGGCCGGCGCGTATGGAATGGTACTTTTTTTTATCTAAATAATAGAATGTTCTACAACTTACAAGTTTGAAGTAATATGCATGGATCGTAAGTTTGGCTGAGATAATCGGAAATCTCACCTGATTTCCTGCCTCAGGCCAGCATGAACCCCAAACTTCCAGTGGCTTTTTCTTCCCCCACCAAGTAAATTAAATCTCGCCTGGACCCCTCTTCAACCCTTCACAGAATCCCAGAGAGTCTGGACTCGACATCTTGACGGTTCTTTATGGAAAGAACACCGGTTTTCCATTCCAGCAGAAGAATCTGGATCGCGCAAATCACTCGTCAGCCGGGCTTCCCTCCCACAGTTTATGACGACCGTCATCACAACCTTCCCCATCGGGCATGGAGCTGGCAATAATCAGCCCAGCCCTTGGATGTCCACCGGACCCTAGACCAGCAACGGTCTAGCGGCAGCTCACTAGCGTGGCCCCCTTTTCCACCCGGAGATGGTCAATGGACCCTATACAACCCAAAAGTGGCCCTAAACTCAGGAACTGGGGGAAGAACCCCTGGGGCCCGTTCCTGGACCCGTTCGAACTTCAAACTTTGTGCCTGAACCGTTCCTTTTTTTTCACTAGCCGCTCGCCATCACGCAAATTACTTCTCCAATCCCACGATGCGCCCGGGTCTCTTGGCAGGAGCCGACCTATCAACGTTCCAGTAGCTTCCGGGTAACGCTCGCCAAGGTCGCTTTCGTATGCAGCAGGCTAGTAGGAAGACCCTGCGGCCGGCTCGTTTGTGTTGGTCTATGGGCGTATCGCCCCCCCTCTCTGTCTGTCATGATTTCCCCCCCTCGGAACCTTGCGCCCCCCAGACTAACGGATTATTAGCAGCAGACTTTGGGGGGACTTCACCTCTTTTCTTCTCTTTCTTCCCTTTCCACCCCAGTCTCTTCACGCGCGCGACGCTTCTGGCCCGTCTTTCCCTTCGTTTCTCCGTCTCTCGTTAAGATCTTTTAAAGATCCAGTCGCTCTTTATTTTTGCCAGTCGTCGATAAATTGAAGTTCTGTGTACACACACTCCTTCCGCGCCAATTACACTCGTTACACTCCCTTGGGCCAAATCCGTCTCAATCAAGTCACCATGCGTTTCCACACTGTCGCTCTCCTCACTGGCGCAACTGCTGCCGCTGCGGGTAACACCGCTACTCTGCTTCTCCCTGGTTTCCAGGGTCGCAACCTCGAGGCTGGTATCATCAGCAAGGTATGTGTGTTGTGCGCGTGTCGCGGTTGAGTACGGACTACACCCCCGTACTCCCTACTTGATATCCCGCGCCAGGCATCCAGACATATCATATCATCCATCTAACTATCGCATAGGCTGGCGATGCCACCACCTACCTGGTGACCTGCCCGACCACCGTCGCCTCTGCTGACTGCGGTATCCCCGGCAAGGGCATGACTGCTGTCGCTGCCCCCAGCTCCGCTGAGCTGTACCAGGCTTACGCTGACGGCAGGTAAGTACTCGTACTACAATATCTCTCCCGCTTTCGCATTTCCAAATCGCAATACTAATGCGCCATCACAGCACCGCCACCGTCTCCTGCGCTGTTGCTGGCACCACCTACGCCTCCTGCTCCGCTGCGCAGGGCACCGTGACCGTCGAGCACACACTGGACTCCAAGAACATCAACTGGATGCCCGTCACTGTGACTGGAGACTGCTCGACCAGCACTCCCACTCCCACTCCTACCCCTACTATCACCACTACCGAGGTCACCCAGACCTCTACCTCGACTTCCAGCCCGATCTCGAGCCCCATCAAGTCTACTTCTCGCCCGGCCTCGTCCACCCCTGTTGCTAGCAGCACCCCTCTGGCCCCCAGCCAGACCGGTGCCAGCACCTCCGCCCCGGCCGCGACCCAGCCCGCTGCGCCCAACGCTGCCGTCTCTCTGGCCGGCAACGGCTGGACTCTCGGCGGTGCCGTCCTGGCTATGGTCTACGCTCTTGTGTAAAGGGGGGAGAAGAAACAAAAAGCAACTCGACAGTCGGGACTGCACTACTCTCGTCCTATCTTCTCTTCGATCTGCTTTCGCAGATACATGGGTCACACTGTGTATCTGTGGAAATTACTTTTCCCCAGGGGGTTTGTGGTAATGTTACTTTTCTAATGGATGTTGATCATGTACTTCACCTACCTGTACACATCTAACCTATTACTTAATGATTTTGATACCTTTTTCTCCACGACAGCATGATCCAGCGCGCCGGCTCCTGTACATTTCTTTTCATCTTCCTTGATTATTTTCTTCTTATCTATTCTGGTCATCTCTGTGTATATCCAGTGTTCATAAGCAATTTAAACCTGTCTGCCATCTACTCTACAATCTTAACATCTCCCTCTCCATCCTCAATCCCAACCCCATCTCCCTTCCCATTCACATCTATATCCCCATCCTTATTCTCCCTCCTCCCCAACCCACCCTTACAATAAACCCCATCCACCCCCTCAGCTAACCACCCACTCTCCACCCCAGACACCCAAAAAACAGGCGTCCTCCCCTGCAAAACATCCACAAACCCTTCCAACCTCCACCTCCAACTACTCCACCCACTGCTTCCCCCCTTCTCCCCCGTCGAAACCACCCTCCCACTCCACAACGGACCTCCGCTATAGCACTTCCTACAACTAACCTCCCCGCTCCGTTTATCCAAAACACTTATGTAATGGTAAACATGCGGCTGGGTAAAATTATAGAAGTATATCACTGCAAAGTCCGTTTCCACTGTTATACTGGGTGCATCCCAGAGACGGGCGATGCTAGCGGGTGTTAGTGGGTAGGGGTGCGAGAGGGAGGTTGTTATTTTTGAGCAGACGGTGTTTGAGGACGGATCTTTGAAGAGGAGGTGGGTTGTTAGGGAGGTGTCGATTCGGGGGTCTGATGGCGAGGGGTGTGCGGTTGAGGAGAGGATTTGTGTTGGGAGGGTTGCGTGTAGGGCGAAGAGGGTGGATGAGAGGGCGGAGGAGTGAGTTATGAAGGAGCCGCCTGGAAAGAATATCATAGTGTGAGTATTGTATCCATAGAAGTAGAAGTATGATGGAATAGGGTGTATAATTTAGTGTAGGTTGGTGGTATGGAATGTAAGTGGAAGGGAATAGAGGATATAGATAATTGTGGAATAGGAACGTTAGAACCTGATATATCAACTTACCAGCAGCATCAAAATCCCAGGCTGGATCACTCAACGACATACTCGGCATACAACTAACAACAGCCTCCGTCCGAAGTAACCGTCCATACTCCCTCGTATCAACAATCTTCCTCCACGCATGCGCAGCAGGATGGAACTGCCAATGCGGCTAATACACAATCAGCCCAATCCAAATCCGACTCTCCACAAAAGAAACACAATAACAGTCGAAGGTATCTACTATCTACTCACCCCATCAAGTAAGACAACCCCCCTCTCCCCCGCAAGCCGATGAACATCCCTCACACCCTCCGCATTCCCAGCAACGGGACTCTCACAAAGCACATGTTTCCCGGCATTAAGTGCCTGTTTCGCAAGAGCGTATCGACTAGCAATCGGCGCACAGATATACACCGCTGTAATATCGGAGTCTTGGAGGAGGGAGTTGTGGGATGTGTATGTTTCCGTGAAGTAGTGTTTATACTTTTGGCGGAGGGTTTTGTAGGTTTTTGGGTTTGGGGTGGAGAGGGCGTGGAGGATTGTAGAAAGATGGGTTGCGCAGGGGTATATTACTGGAAAGAGTATTGGTTAGATGTTAGGTAGGGTAGGGATTCATCTTATGATGACGGAGGAGGGGAGGAATGGGTATGGTAAGGGACATATTATAGTAGTAGCGTTGTGAGGATAATTGACTTACTCGTAACAGGATCAAGCTCGGCATTTTCCACGAGAACACCTAGTTTTATAGCGTCGGGGCGTTTACTTGGTGTTGGGTGGAGATATGACCAAACGTATTCATGAAGGAGGCTTGCGACTTGCATTGTGGGGATGGAGACAGTAAAACTTGAATATCAAGTATAATTGAGTTTTGTGAGTTAGAAATGTTAGATGATTGTTCAACAAGTCTCTGGATTTAAGGAGTAGATGCTGGGGGCGATGACGTGAATATCTCGTCAAAGGCGAAGATTTAGTAATTATACAGTAGCTCCGCCACGAAGGGAGTCTATATGAAGAGGAAACAGGAAAGATAAAAAATTAAATTCCCTTGGTAGTTTGAAACATGAATATTGGAAATTGGAAATTGAGTCTGTTCGGCAAAAAGGATTGTCTATTCGAAAACAACCTCACCAATACGTAATGCACAGCGATTTTGAAATGCAAAGTAACCCACCAGCTACGCATGACCAAAACGTCAAGCCTACCGGAGAAAAGAAGGTCTGAAGTAACACGTAAAACCATAAATCATGCCAAACCCAGCCTGAATCGCATCACGAGTCTCGAAGTCACCTATGCATACTCCTTCTCCCACCCCTCAAACCGATCCTGCAGCGTAACCCTAAGCGCAGGCTTATCCCAAAGGAAATACACTTTCTGCTTTGTCCAATCCACGCTCTCGGGACACAGGGTGATATCGAAGTTGTATAGCAGTTTGCAGAGGATCAATCGGGTCTCGCAGTAAGCCAGGCTAAGACAGGAGAGTTTCAATTAGAAGAGGTCACAAAATATATGGAGTTGGGTTTTCAGGTGAACTCACGTCTTCCCAAGACAATTCCTCGGCCCGAGACTAAAAGGCTGCAAGACGTCCTTTTTATCATTGTCGAAGCGGGTGTCACTTCCGAGCCATCGCTCCGGAATGAATGTGTTGGGGAGAGCGAAGTTGGAGGTGGAACGGTAGGAGGCGTAGTGGTGGCAACTAACGACGGTCTGGTCGGTGCATTAGCAGAGATACACTGTGATAATGTATGGGCTATGGAGAATGTGTATACGTACGCCGCCCGGTACAAAATGACCATCGATACATGCACCATCCGCCGGGATGATACGTGCAAGACTGGTAACGAAAGGTGGATACATCCGGAGTGATTCTTCAATGACGGCAACCAAGTATGGCAACGCAGCAGAGCTGCGGAATGTTATGTCTTCAGCACTGGCAAACGCAGATCTGATCTCACTGATGAGGAGGCTCATAGCGCGTGGGTTCGTGCACAGGTAGTAAATACAGCCAGAAAGGAGCGTTGCGCTAGTCTCGCTACCTGCAATGATCAGACTAGGATAGATCGTCAGTTACCTAGAAAGGCATAGCAATGTAATGTGAAAGAAAGACATACATAAACGCATTCGAGTGAATCTCCGCTCGAGTCATCATCCTCGGCCCATCGCGGTAATGATCTTTCGATTCACTCAATCCATTCTGCAAGATCGTCGACATAAAGTCTGGCCTGGTGGTCTCCGTCTCCAAACGACGATCCGCCCGACGAGCAGCAAGATCAAAATGCTCTACAGCCTTTTGCTTGAGCCGCTTGGGCACCAAAGCAAATAGCAAGCTATGAAAGAGCGGAAACTGCCTTGCCATACTATCGTACGACAACGCTTTGATTGACTTGAAGATCAATCCAATCCACGGATGTAACTGGCTATTCTTCAAACAATCAAAGGACTCGCCGAACATCAAGTCGCCGGTGATATCGAAGGTAGTGTAATTCATCCAATTCTTGATATCAAGAACCGAAGAACCTTTCTGAATCTCCAAGCGCAGCTTGGAAATCATCGTGTCAACATACCCCGTGATAAGAGGTTCCTGCTCCCGCAGTGCCCTCTCCGAGAAAGCCGGTGCCAACAACTTTCTCTGTCTCGCATGAGAGATATTATCTACCTCAGCAATGATGTGATTGACATTATTCGCTGGCGGCACATATCGCGACGGATCCTTGGGGAAACAACCCCCGGTCGAGCACCGTAAATATCCCGAAATGCGCGTGGTGTATTGAAAGCCAGTTCATTAGGACTGGTGCGGACTACGGGTCCATACCGTTCATGGAGAACTGTGACATCTAGATGGGCGTATCCCCGGAACACGGACAATTGGCCGGGTATGCGGGAAATGGCCCAGAGCCTCGGGCCCGGGAACCGAGAGAGTGGTGACCAGTAAAGTTCGTAGATGAGGCTGTAGACGAGGCCGAGTAAGATCTGGAGAGGGTGAACGTTTCACAGTGGTTAGCTTTTGCATTGAGGGGGAGTATAGGATGATGTGAGCAATACTGTGAGGGTCGGAGAATAAAAATTCAGGAATGATGTGGTTGGGTAGAGGGAGACTGACGGCTGTAGGGGCCTGCAGCTATCACCAGATGACGGTGTACGGGGATGCAACTTACCAGGACTCCTGCAGCGAGACTCCAGAAAAGGATATTAGAAGACAAGCTTGGTGAGAGTATGCTGAGATGCGATTGCAAGATGGAGGGTATGGACCCTAGAGCCTTGGAAGTAGCCTCTCTCATGGTATTTACTCTCTTGAGGCTGTCCAGTGCTCGATCTGTAGTATCAAGATAGACCCTGGTTGAGCTGTGTTTGGAGATGAGAATCTCGGGACAGCCAGGAGAATCCGAATGTCGTACCGAAGTAAAAGATGATGCAGTTGAATTGAGGCGGGGTCGGGTGGTGACAGGAATTAGAAGATTCCAGCTCATCTCAGCCTCAGCATGAAGACTAGGGCTGATGGAAGCAAACCGACTGGGATTGTGAGGGCGTCCGTGTGGAGGCAGTAGCGTGGAAGAATGGCGACTGTTAGATGGTTTGTTGGATGCATGAGAACGCCATCTTGATGTTTCCCTTTCATTCTCCTTCCTCTTTCTCTTTGTCGTCCATAATATCCTTGTCGTAGGCAAGCAATGATAAGGAATCCTATACTTCTCCCACACCGAATGTCTCGAAATTTCTGCTTGGTGTTCCTCCTCATTGTCTCTCTTAGACCAGTCCGATTGCCGACCCAACTGATCAACCCGAGAATCAAATCTCGGCTTCAAAATGCGGCTTCCGACCGTACACAACGTGTAAGTTGCAATAAGAGTGAACCTGGGGATTCTTCAAATCCTTCCGAACCCCAGCCAGGAACACCTGGGTATCGTTGTTGGACCAGCCAAGCACACGAGTAAACAGCGCCAGCGAGTAAGACTCGACCGCCATCAAAAGCGAGCACAAATTATACCGACCAATCTGTTTCTGGACGGGATCCCCGGCCCAAAAACTAGAAGGAACCTACCGGAAACGAAACGGAAAATCAAGCACCCAGGTTAGCCCCTCAACTATTTAACAAAACTACACAATCAAACCGGACAAAAGTCGAGTCTTGTACCAGGGTCTAGGGTCATACCTTGTACACTTCATCTCGAACCTTTTCAAACCCAGCCTCCACAAGTCGCCCCCGATGACCCTCGGCGATATTCATAGGTCTCTGAAAAGCCTCACTAGCCTCCTGCAAACGACGCAGATACTCGCACAAAGTCGGCGCCAGCTTCAACGTATCATCATCCGATTTGAGCATCACCTCAAACTCCTGCAACTCAATCCACCCACCGGGCTTGAGGTGCTTGTAAGCCTGCCGCAGCAACCGCGGCCAATCAGCAATAGCGCCGCCAAGATCACGCGCATGAATGAAATCAAATGGCCGATTGGCACTAAACAGCCACGGCTCCTCGGCGTCGTCGACTAGGAAGCGCAGATTGGGCGGGACCCAGGATGGTTGGATGGGACTTAGGTCTGTGCCGATGACTTCGGCGCTGGGGTAGCTATCTGCAAAATCGATGGCCCAGATTCCCGTGCCGGTGCCGATGTCTAGGGCTCGTTGGATGGAGGGTTCTAGTGGAGCGCGGAAAAGTGCGCCGTTGAGGACTAGATTGCGAACGTGATGGAGTAGATCTTGTCGGTCTTGTTCTTGTTCGTCGTTGGGGAGGACGTAGTTTCCCTCGCGGTAGGAATGGTATCGTCGACCATTTTCGTAGGCGTAGTCTTTTACATCCGATAATAGTGAAGCAGTGTAGCTGGACGTGTCGGAGTGATATTCATCCTCGTCGAATATAGACCCTCCTGTCTCGTTGGTCGAATCTTCCGTAGACGAAATGTCCGCCATTTCCTCGGAATCAGGATCCGGCGGAACCCACGAAGACGGATTAGGAAAATTCTCAGGCTGCATCGTGACCAATTCACTCTGATCTTCAAAAACAAAAGTTGAAGCTAAAGTAGACGTCGTTCGCGAAGATAGCCCTACACAACCTGTCTCACCAGTGGACGTCACCGCCCGCAAAGTTGAAATTTCTTCATCTGCGGAACGTGGCGGGGACAAATCTGGCTTTGACAATGTGGATCTCTCTTCGGAAATATCTTCCTCAACCGCTTCAGGTATAGGAGTCAATTGCGGCGGTATTGCTAGTATATGTTCTACACGATCACTTTCGGGATCGTCCCCCGGATCTGCAATGGTCTGAGCGCTGGGACTTTGTGGCGTAAAGGCTTGGGCTTGGACTGTGCGGTCCACATTAGAGGCTCTTGGAATTTGGGTAGACGTCTCCATTACATCAATGCATGGAGATAGGGCTTCAATCTCGGCCTCTTGAATGGGATTTTCACCTCCAGACTCCTGGATCGGCTGGAGGAGCAATGGCGATGGTGATGATGGTAGATCCTTCGGCTCGGGGCCATTCATCGAGATACGGGACTCGAAATTCGACAACGACAGAGATTCAGCCGACTCAATCACTTTGTATTCATGATCGCCATCCCCACGAATAGTACTGGTGATAATGCGATCGTCCGAATGTGAAGGCTTAGACGGGGCCATGCCCGTTCCCACGCCAGTCCTAGGCTCACCAAAACGATGCTTTCCAGAGCCCATCGTGGGATAGCAACAGCAGAAACGGAATAGAGCGGGATGCATGAGGGCTGGCTGAGCTTCACTTCAAGCCTTGAAATCAATATTTTCTTTCCTCGGCCCTTTCAATCGTGAAGAGAACCCGTGTAGCAAGACCGCAACCACTCAGCGTGACAGTCCGAACCAGGGAGTGTGAGACTAGCACCGGGACTGTAGCTGTAGAAGGGATAACCCAATTCCCGAGGAGACCTGTTTGCCTCAGATTATGAAGTCGTTGCGTTGAGTGTTCTTGGTGTAATCAATGTAGGACAAGTTGGTTGGGAAATGCCTCGAATTATATCGACAACTGCATTGTGGAATAGCCGAATGGACGGGAACGAACGCTCGTGTCCAAGACATCCCATGCATCCTTCATGCCGACAGCCTTTGGTCTGATTTGGATACATTGGTATCACTCTGTTTGACAGGCTGTAGAAGTCTCATTGACCTTGTTCTGGGGGTGCCGGAGTCAACGGGTAGAGGAGAACAAAGAAAATTACATCCCGGTCCGGCTGTTAAGCAAACATCCTGGGCGAACCTTGTTTTCGGGACCGCCTGAGGGAGATCTACAATTCATACAAGGGCATTTCATCATTCTCGTTTAGCCATGTCATTTCAGCAGAGGGCCGTGCTATGGCCCCACTCTGAGCTTGAAACTCTGTCATAGACTCATGGGGGTATTATCTCATGCCTCATCTAAGTCTCGAATAGAAACTAGCGCCATCACACTGGCTCTTCATGGGTATCCCACTATCCCAGATTAACTGCGCAGTCCACCCCGAGTAAATCTCTCCGCCATGCCCATTCCTCTCAGATTGGGCCCTGGATTCCCTCGCGACCGCCGCTCAGACTCGGGAGCTCGCACTTCCAGCCCGGCATGAAGTACGCTGGCACGGAGAATACGCAAATGCGCCTCCTCATTAAAAGAGCGCAGGCTCTCCAAGGTCTTGTTCTGGACTTCCGTCCTCAGATCGGTCTGGTTCGAGACCAGAACTCCCTTCTCCAGGTCAATCCGAGCATCCAGCACGCCCTTCTTCACCATTTGAATGAGTTCCTGGACGAATGGGGATGACACGCCAGTAGGCTGTGCTTCGCCGCCGATCACTTGGGGAGCAAAGATTGTGGCCATGGAAGTCAAAGTGACGCGGCTGAAAGGAACTAGGTATTGTTTGATCGCTTTCGTGCGGATCAGGGTGTAGATTTCGGAGATGTGACGTTGAAGGTGAATATCGAGAAGGTAATCGGTGCGATAAGCTTCCAAGATGTCCAGGCAGGGGCGGAACTTGGAATTGCAGAAGAATGCAATCGCACGTCGGATATGTGGTTCGAGTTCGAGGAAGTTGCGGAACGCGCTGTTCTCTAGAACACGACGCTGTAGATCCCCGCGGTCCATGGATGCCATCGCACACAGACCTCCGTAGACGGCGACATCGTTGGGCGTGATAATCTCGTTGAAGGTGTCAGCCAGGCTGACATCGGTTGACAGGAAGGTGTTGGCAGCGTCGAGGTATGAACCGGAGTGCATCTGCGCGAGACCCAGAGCAGCGGCCATCTTGGGCTGATTCTTAAGCTGGTCCTCGGGCTTGGACTGAGCGTTGCGCAGCCGGTGCACATTGGACTGGACGGCAAGCCAATCTCCACGTTCAATGGAGACATTTAGAAGCTTGAAGAGCATAGAGGCAATGTGGTTCGGGGTTGTGCAATAGTCTCGCATGCGGGTGTATGCTTTCGAAGCAGCGAGTAGATCGCCGGTCTCGTAGTAATGGTTTCCGATATCCTCGTTGCCCATCTAGGGGAAAAGTTAGACTTGGCGGGCACAGAACGGTCGGGAAAAACGCACCCGAATGCTCTCCTTAATCAAGTTATTCTTGTACCCCCGAAGTTCCTGCTCCAACCTTTCGGATTGAGCTTGAACCTGCCGTTGGACATTATGAACCCACGCCGTGTCGAGAGAAGCATCCTCCTCGGTCGGTGCTACTTCCGACAGCGCACGAACTGCCTTTTCGTATTGCGAGACATCCTTCCCAGACTTGGCTTCGGCCACTGCAAGCTTCAGCGCTTCGGTCGAGAGGACTGTGGACGAGGTTCCAATAAGGTAAAGGCGATTGAATCGGGTCCGGCCTGGGAGAGTCGCAGTTAGAACTAGATCAGTAGAACAAAGGATGAGAGAGTTGACTTACCGACGTAGTTTGCAATGTAAGATTCAAGGTCGAATTTGGGAGGATCTGCCAGGTTACAGACGTTAGTTCGCAGTTCTCAAAGGCCTGGGACAGCTATCGGCGGGTAAGTTGGTTGCCCCGCAGGAGTATCGACGTACCATGAACTTTGATTCGAGCAATAGGCTCCGGATTTTCAATCACTCCCGGTAGACCTTGAGAGGAAGCGCCAGCAGCTCCTGACGGAAACGGGGCAGCGAATTTGACCTGTGTAGAAGAGGGGAAGGCATCTGGTAGTGTGTCCATCTCGCCTGCACTGCCGGGAATCGCAGCACCTGGCTCAGACACAGATGGTGAGGGGGAGGACCACAAATGCGAAAGGTATTGAGGTGCTGGTAGATTTGGAGGTCAGAGTTTCCAGGTTAAATCGGGATCTGGGAAAAGAAGACGTGCTGTGAGAGTTGCAGAGACCAGGCACTCATCATTGTGATCGCTCGTGGAATCGGGGAGCTGATAGGCAGTATCCGACCGCCCTGGTCACCGCTATTTCAGCCTCAGCAATGAGGTTTCCAAGCTTGCTATCAGTAGAGGACCTTGAAAATTGAGTGTACATCAGAGTACTGAAACTAGAGTAGAGGCCTACTACCTCTATCTGTCGCTGATGTAAGGTTAAGTCAAAAGCAAAAAACTCAATGTAAGAAATTAAGAATAAACATCATCCCAAAATGAAGACTTTAGTTCTTACACAGTATGAAGGAGGCAGTTTACAATCACTAACCTCCTAAATTTGAACTACCCTGAAATATCCATAAAGCCCTTCTATATGGCTACTTTACCAAATGACGTCTGTTCTAAGACTGCCCTTCGGCGGCATCCCAAATATAATTCCTGCCTAAGGCACAAATCCCCACCTCGGCCTCCCACGAGCCTCGGAGCTTGAGTAATCACAAAAAGATCGGGGTTCATCCCCAGATTATTCTCATCTCGCGACTCCAAACTCCCAATACCCGCGGGTATCCTAAAAATTACAATTTCCCGATGAATAATTTCCTGATACTCTAATCTCGGCTCTTTCATCCGTCCCACAGCCATTATCTTAGTCACCTATTGTTCTTGCGACACTTATATACCATAGCTCCCCCGCAGTATCTCCGCATTGCATTACATTCACCGCGAAAAACCAACAACAGGACCAAAAGCCCAACTACTTCATCCAATATGGCATCTGAAAAGCCTGTAGCCCTCGTCATTGGCGCTTCACGGGGTATCGGTCGCCAAATAGCCATCGACCTCGCAAGCAATGGCTACGCTGGTACCGATCACCATCCTCACTCCCAAATCCCAACTAACACCGATATCCCATCTAGTAATGCTAGCAGCAAAAACCACCTCCGACGCTAGCAAAACAACCCCTTTCCCCCCGGACCCAAACTCCTCCTCCTCAACAATCTCAACAGTCGCCCGCGAGATCCACGAAACCGGCGGCCAAGCCTCGACCGTGGCCGTTGACGTCCGCGACCCAGACCAAATCCAACATGCCTTTGACGAAACGCTGCGCGTATACGGGAAACTAGACGTCCTCGTGTACAACTCCGGCGCGATATGGTGGTCTTCCGTTGAAGGGACGCCGTTGAAGAGGTTTAAGCTTATGCAGGCTGTTAACCCGGAGGGATTGTATGCTAGTGTTCAGGCTGCGTTGCCGGTTTTCGGGAGGGGCGATAGATGGAAGGGGAGGATTGTTGTTGTCTGTCCGCCTATTTATTCGAGGTTTTTTAGGGGGAAGACGGGGTATGCTATGGGTATGTATTGTGTTTGTGTTGGGAGTTGGGGGTTGGATGATTGCTGATTTTGATATTCGTGTTTAGGAAAGGTTGGTATGAGTGTTTTGGTCAAGGGTCTTGCTATGGACTTTGTTCGTCAGGAGAGGAATGAAATGGCTATCACGGGCATCTGGCCTGCAGCGGTATGTATAACTTATCCCCAGCCTGGACACATCCTGATCTATACATAATCTCATCTAACACTATCACTGTCTAGTCCATCGAATCTGCCGCAACAGAATACAACAAATCCTCCGATAAATCCTACAGAAAGGATCTCCGGAAACCGGTACGTCAACACCCCTCCTCACCAATCTATACTCGCCACTAACCTGTCCAACAGAAAATCTTCTCCGACGCAATCCTAGCCATGCTCCGCGCCCCGGCTACCCAGGTAAACGGCCTCCTAGACACGGATGAGGACTTTCTCCGCGAGAAATGCGGAGTCACCGATTTCTCGCAGTACTCTGTGATTCCCGGGTCGACGCCTAGACGGATTATGCCGGCCAAGTTTCCGGTTTTGGAGGTTGCGGAGCAGGATGATGAGGGGCAGAGGATGGATAGTACTAAGATTCGGGCTGCTAAGATTTAGGGTGGCATGTGGCACGGTGGAGGAAAAGGGCAGGCAGGGGAAAGGGGTTTTTGTATCTTATACTTGACAATTGAATGTATACTTGTAAACTCTCTGATTGAGGAAACTTCAGAGTTCAGAGAGAATGTTCAGTGATCGAGGATGTGTCAATTTGTAAATTGCAATAGATACCGATCCCATTAATGCAAGCTTAAACTTGTACGAAAACGCTCAATGCCGATGCAAACGAAGGAAGAAGACACAATATCCAAGAAATCCAGCCGAAAAACACCATGACCAGGATTAAGAGGAAAAGAAAATCAGAATCATAAGAAAGGCCCTGCTCTCAACGGCCACAGAAGTTAGGCAGGCAGCGTAGGGTAGCCAACCAACGCAGCTCCCCACACCGTCACACCTTACAGCAACGCCGCAAAGCCAGCAACGATACCGCCAACAAGCACACACATGCCATAAACCTGGCCCATCTCCACAGAGTGACCACGAGGAGCAGCACCGGTAGCACCGCCAGTCTGAATAACGCTAGCAGAGGTGCTTGTGGCAGCCACGGACGAGGAAGCGGTAGTAGTAACGTTCACACGAGACGGGTTTTGAGCACCACAGGGGTGGGCAGTGCGGCAATCAGACTGACAGGCGGAAGTAGTGCAGGCATTGACACATTGGTTGTTGGCTTCGGTGCAGATGAAGTACGGCAGGGTCTGGGAGTACTCTGAGGCATTGGGGGTGACGCCGTTGCTGCAGACACAGCTATATGAGAGAGTTTCCTGGGGGGGAGAGAGTTTAGTATGGGATGTTGAGAGGGTTGATGTTAGGGTTGTGAGACTTACCGCGGTACAGTTGTTGCTCTCTGGGGTACCGGACGCGATTTGCAGGCAGAGCAGAGGACAGGCGGATATCTGGGCGTTGCACCAGTATCCTGTGATGGATGTTAGAGATCCAGGGTTTGACTGATTGTTGGGGGCATTGGTGGTGAGAGCAGGGTTAGGATAACTTACTACGAGTGTTGATGTCCACCGAGTTAGGGTCAATGGTCTCGGTAGACTGGCTGCTCACCAGAGCTGCCGACGAGGCCAGGACCAGCAGCAGATTAGACAGCATGGTTGCTCCGTCTATGGATACTGGAGAGGGTGGTTATGAAACGGGGGTGTGGCTAGATAAGGAAACAAATATCAGCAAGGTTGACAGATGACAGACCCCCAGCAACGGAGGCAAGTGTTTGCATGTAGATCGGTTACACACGCATGAAAGTAAAAAAGTAGACAGATCGGGCAGGAGATGGAATGTAGGGGGGAAACGCGCAAGAAGGAGAGCACTGGGCACTGGGCCAGGGCCCATGACAGGGAAACTCACTGAAGGCTGGAATTCCTGGACCTGCTTCGAGAACGGAGGCAAGAATGGAGGGAAGTGGAGAGGCAAGGACAGAATCACAAAGTGAAGCAGATATGCAATGCGAGCGGGTCTTGTAGCGACAGACAGAACGAGTGACAGGTAAGAAGAGAAAAGAGGAAGAGAGGAGGAGGGAGAGTTGAGAATAAAAACGCAAGGAGTGGAGTAAAATGGTCCGGACGATCACGAGATTTGGGGAAAAAAAAACATGCTAAATATACATACTGTACTTCTTACAATCCCAGGACTAGGAAATAATAACTAGCTTCGGCTGTTTCCTTCTCCCTATTTTTTCTTCTCTCTGCTCCATCAGGGTCCTATCAGGGTCTAGCGAGGCAAGCAGAATGTACTGAGATTGGACTAGCGGTGGCCCGGGCAGATCACTAGTGCAGTGGGTTGTGGAGTGTGATACCGCAGTTGCATTTGGGAATCAAACGGGCATTGACGCTGATTGTCTCTGAATGACTATTTTATTCTCTGTCAACGAGTACTTCATTGTCCTCGGTAAAACCCCACCCCGATCGTGTGTGTCGACATTCTGCCAAGGACTCAAGGGAAGGGAGCTCGAGAGCTCTAGAGCTCTAGACCCAAGGCGGTGGTGGACATGTCGATCCGGGGATATCGGCTATCAGAATTGACTTTTTACTCTGCCCCTTTTCTTAACTTTCTCAATTCTGTATGATTCTCCATGAAGCCGTTTGACCCCATGCAAGTGCAGTCATCATGTCCATCATTGACACACCGACCGGTCCCCGCTGCAAGACGAAGACAGAGCGTGCTACTGTAGTGTCCGCCACTGTGTCTAAAAAGACACGGTCGATAAGGGATGTCTCAGTGTTGGCAGCTACGCCGATCCAGGGCGCTAACTATCTCAGGACTAGTGGGGTTGTTAGGCTTGGAGCTGGTGTTTGGCGTTTGGCGGTTCCTCGGTAACTCCCTAGTCCCTTCTCCATAGTCCAGGCGAGGCAAAAGTGCCCGAGAGGGACTCTGTAGAAAAGTCGGTGTAATATAGTACAGTCTGAAGGATAATTGTATGCAGTAGATGAATTTATATTAATGCCATTAGCATGGATTATAGTACATAGAACTGTAGCTGCAATGCAAATTGCAGAGGAGTTGTTATTAGGGCGGTATGCTGGTGCATTCCACGGGCAGTCAGACCACCCAATTAGGGGCTGACCCACTTCGGGACTTTGCACTTGATCACTAGGGGTATGAAATACTGTATATTACGGTAATACAGTATCCAGAAGAGCATAAGATACCAGCAGCTGTCTTTTGAGAGTCAGTAGCTCGCTCGCCTAATTCCCTAGCACAGTATGATATAAATCACTTCAAACCATTAAGCTCTCAAGCCCTTGCTCTTCAAATTGGCATTTTCAAAGTACTCTCGTTACAGGCTTCCGATCTGACGGTGGACTCGGCCTCGTATGGAAATGGCCAGCCTTGATGATCACACTTCCAAGAGCAAATATCGACCGCAAAGAGGCACATCTACAAAACATTTTGTAGGACTCATTTTGTCACATCAACCCCATTTGGTTTCGTTGTCATAGATAAAGGTGAGAAAGGCCGACATCTATCAATACATCCGAGAGGCCTGCATACAGTAGTCTCGGCCGAATTCACGAGCGGCTCTGCGCGATTTCTCGGGGATTCCGTCTATCTTACTGACTGGGTGACCTATTGCCTATGCTTGTGCTGTGCTCACGAAGCTGAGACCTTTTCACCTCTCGAATAAACAACATCGTAGGCCAACCGACCAGAACTTTTTGTGACTGTGCCACACGGGAATGTTCTCTTACAAATACCCACTAGGCAGCAATGTCGGGCTATGCGAGTATTGAGCCCCATCATTTGGCTTAATGATGGATTTCTCCACATCCATAGGCTGTCCGATTGTGGCTGGGGCGAGCATGGCTCTCGGCGCTACGACATGCCACAGCTGGACCATTCTCTACCAATCAGGCTACTTTATCATGAGGTGTTGGGTGCCAACCGCCAACAAGTAAAGAGCCTCATCTATACAACCGAGTCATGAATTGGGTCTGAAAAGTCATCACAAATCGTTTATATAAATTCATATCTGAGTCTGTCTGGATTTAGGTCTGCCATGAATGAAATTACATGCTTTGATCCAGCCTCTTCCTCATTTCTTTGAACACCCACTTTTCTGGGAATCATTTTCAACCAACTCTCTTGGCATATTTTATTCTCAATCATTGCTGAAGCTGTCTCTATTATCGCTTGGCATGGATTCGTGTGGAAATCCTACCAGCTTCATCATGGATAATATTACCGAGTCAATACGAAACGTCCACTTGGGTGATGTACCCGAAGAATCAGAGCAGCTGTTATTCAGTCCTCATCCAGATAGTGGGGTAGCAGAAAGTGTCCTAGATAACGTTCCTCGTTACCTCTTCCGCGTGGCTACACCCGAATCTGACGGAATTACGAATGAAACATGGGTTCGATCGGAAGCGGCCTTGCGGGATAGAGGCGCTTCCCTGGAAGATATTTTCTTCCATTTGGATACCAAGAAGCGAACAGAGGTAGCCAAAATACTCAACCTACATCTTCAATGGCAGACAAAGAACGACCTGTTAGACAATTTTGTCTCATGGACTAGCTCGCTCCTCTTCGCAATCCAGTACATCTATTACCGGCACCATAAAGACAACACACCTCTTGAAGACATCAAGTTGTTCGTCGTCGATACAACAATGTTTCCCAGAGGAATATTCATGCGCGATCTAGATTTGATTGATATCTTTTGCGAGTCTAACACAAGACTGAACGACTTCCGTTCTCTGCGCAACGGTGGTACCTACTATTTTGGGGAATATTTTTCCCAGGGGTCATTGAAAATTGAGGATAAATGTCAGTTGATCCCTGCACAAGTCATCTTTGAGCAGGATAGGCTGCGTCGCATACAGCCTCGTTTCGCTCCTATATCGAGCAAAGCCTCGGAATGGGCTAAACCCGTTGTTCGTCTTCGACGAAATATCTATCTACGACCCAGCCTGGTTTCCCTCACTTCGACAGAAATGCGTGATCGCTTGCAGGCCATTGAGGAAATTATGCCCCATATTTCCGCTAGCTGGCGATTCCCTATTGCTGTATACTTTGCAGGACTTATCGGTGCGGAGACGTCACTCAGTGATCAAGAAGTGGGAGACGACAATCTGTTTTTTGCATATTTCCATTCCGGTACTTTTGGCTGTAAGTATTCCTATAACCTTCCCACTCAAGGGGACAGGATTACTTATCAAACAAATCCGAATAGTTCTCCCAGTCCAGCTTGAATTCCGACCTTCAAACTTCAACATTATAGCACCGAATACAACCCTTGAGCTGAAACACGTCCAAAAACTGGTTCGGGAGATACACAAGCATTCACTCTTAAAAAGAGCGCTGGGTCAGTACCACCCGGGATAACCCTTCCTCGATTCTTTTTGTTTTCTAACATTGTAGACTAGGGCGTCTCGGACACGCCGAATTCATTATTCGCACCTTGCACACCGAAAGCCTCTCTCCCGAGAATGGACATGGTTTCGTTGCGCCTGATTTGAACCCGATGCTAGCTCGAGCTGGTCAAGAGGTTTTGTCAAAGCTTGGACGGGTAGAGACGATGTGTAACGAGTTGGCAGAGGTCATTTCAATTGTGTAGTGCGACGGTGTCCATTAGACACCCACGCATTGTTTCTTGACTTGCTCGTTTCTTAATGTGGGAATATTATGGATGGATTGCTTACCAAATTGCTATAGTTATGTTCTGCTTCTCTAATGAACACATTAAGTTGACTTTATATCATTCCACTCCTTTGGCAGATCAGGTCCTCGAGCTTATTGGGAATACGGACAGACCCCTACTCAATTAAAACTACTGTTGTGCCTACTGCTACCTCTATTCACAACAACCGAATTCGTCTAAGAAGAGTCACACTGTAAATTTTTCCCTCGTAAGGGAAAATATAGTAGAGTAAAGTAAAAGTAAATGACAGTTTGAGATAAATAACGAGCGGCCCCATGTATAAATTAAGGGATACTCTAGCCGAGTGTATTCTACCGTATCTCTCTAACCAATACAATACAATACCAATAATACATTGTGAGCACCTCCGCTCCACAAGCACCGGCTTACCTAAGAAAGACCTCCGCAGCCCCCAACTGCTCCCCGGAACATCCGTCATTGACTTTCAACACGAGCTAGAGAACCCACCCCCAAACAAGCTCGCTTGAACTCGGACGCCGGGTTCCAAGGTCAGTAACTCTCCCTATAACACCCTCTATTCAAATCATCCAAGTATACCCCGCCTCGCCTTGTTTTACCCTGGTTGCACCGCACAATCCCCCCCCCCTCTCTCCCCTCCCGGATCACGGATCAGCCCCCTTCTATAATTGTCTCTCCCCGCATGGACCCAACGCTCCGATCCGCATGAGACATACATGGAACCACACGCACATGCCGCGGGGGCATCAATGGGACTCCACTGCTAGATAGTGCTTGACCGCCTAACTGTTGAAGACGAAGCTGATTGCTGACGCTGACGTCGTTTCTACCCTGTTAGCTCGGACACAGGCTAGCGAGGTTCTCACCATCTGATGGATGGAGCCTGCGAGTGAGGAGGCCATCCCGGCACCGGCATCGGCAATCCTGCCACAGCCACAGCTCTCCTCCCCGCAAGACGATAATGCCACTGCAAAGGCCGATACCGAGAACGTCTTGAGTAACGGGAACCAACCCGATGATGACGACAACGCCGGCCCTGACACTGGTAACCCCGATGAAACAACGCTCCCACATCTAGACAGCGCAGCATCAAGCTCCAAGTCCCGCCCCGTCTCCAGCGTCATCCCACCCTTCTGGCAACGTCATGAACGATCTGTGTCTCGGGCATCGCTGAGTTCGCTGGCGCAGAGCAGGATTATTCGGTTGGAGGATCATACGGCGGACCCGGACTCGGAGACTAGTCGGGGGTTATGGGCGAGGAGTGTTGCCATTGATGATCATGTTGTTGTACATGGGAAGAGTGGGGTGGGATCTTATGTTGTTTGGAATTGTACGATTCAGACTCTTGATGTAAGCTCTCCCGGGGGGATTCGTTTGAGGGTCGGTTAGGGCTGGGTTCTGACTGCGTCTAAGGGAGGTCCGATTGTTGTTCGAATGAGGTATGCTAATCACTTCTTGCTACGTGTTTGGTGTCGACTCTTTATCGGGTGATGTCTGGCGTTTATACTAAAGTGCAAGCTAGATACTCCGAATTCGACGACTTACGCCAAAGACTGGAATCCGCCTTTCCCCATGCTAGAAATGCATTACCCGCACTTCCACCGAAGAGTGTACTATGTATGTCCTTAACGCCCCTACCCACCTCCACCTCTTCTTCCTGCAATCCGCATCCAACCCCGACATCCAGCTAACAGCATACCAGTCAAATTCCGTCCCAAATTCCTCGAATCTCGACGCGTCGGTCTGGAATATTTCCTCAAGTAAGTCTATCCCACCCATACTCCCAAGATAATATGTTAAACATCCGACTAACGTGTGTATCCAGTTGTGTCCTCTTAAACCCCGAATTCTCCAGTTCGCCCATCGTCAAGGACTTTCTCTTTGGTCGTTTGTCGTGAACGTTAATATTTACTCGTCTCGTACATATCCCTTCATTGAGGTGTAATCTACTTTTGTATGAATACTCGATTCTCGTCCCTTTTTTGACATGTGTCAGATTAGTGTCTTCGTCGGAGTGAGACACACTATTCCTCTTCTGATTATAGGTACTCCTAGCCTAATCGAATTCTTCTTTTCTCCCTCTCCGCTGTGACTGCATTTAGACTGATATACACACATATGTGGCAACACACTACTTTCGAAAAAAATCATCATATGAGAGAAAACTCTTATTAAAAGCAGTTCCAAGAATGACCACAAAGGAAAGAAAATCGAAAAAAGAAAAACCTGAAAAGGTAAGGTCGTGAGTGAACCGCCTTCGACTCGACTCGACATGGCATGACAACAAAAAGGAAAATCCAACAAAGAATGACAACTACCCCCGAAAAGAAGGTACAGTGATAAGTAGGCAGCAGAACCAGAACAAGAACAAGAAGCAGATGAAACCATCCCAAAATCCAACCATCCATGCCGAAGAACAAGGCCAGACCAAGTGAAAAGAAAACAAAAACGCCCTTGCTATGATACAAGATTTCCCATCCAAAGATATGATACAGCAACGAGGAGGTCATACGCATATGATTGGCCAAGATGGCGGCCAAGTTATATGTGATAGCCAAAGACCTCGCGAGAAAGACGAAAGAAAAAAAAGGAAGACACCCATAGATAAGGGGGAAAAAGAAAGACAATCAAGAACAAGCAATGTCTAAATCACCGATCAACAATCGTCTCCTCCACAGAATCCGACAGTTCCTCGGGGGGTCTATGACTGTTCCCGAGACTGTGACTGTGGATCACCTTCACCATCCACCCTAGTCTTCTCACCCTTATGCCTGCGCTTGCGCCTAGACATGAAAGCCCTCAAATCCGCCCACAAAATCTTCCTCAGACTAATATTCGCCATATGAATCATCCCCAAAAACTGTCTGGGACCCGGCATCCCGCCAGGGAAAACAAGATAAAGTCCACAATCCTGTTCCACATCCGGCCGGAACTTATCATGATACGCCTTTTTCCCATGAATAGGTAGCCTCCGGAATGTATGGCCATACATTTCCTTCGTCAGACTGGCCAATGGTCCGGCCATACCGGTGATATCTTCGCGGGCGAGTACATGAACGGGTTCAAAGCCAAAGCCTAGATATGATACGCCTGCTCGGTGTAGCAGTGCCATTGCGGAGACGATGAGGAGGTCGCTGATTCCCTTTGCTGCGCCGGGTGCCGCGATGCAGGGATCAATGTGGTATCCGCCGTCGCCAAGTCGACGGAGTGCTGCGAATCCGTTGATCGTCCCGTCTGGTCCACGGCTGTAGACGAATGTCATCAGCGCGGGGAGCGCGAAGGGGTCGTACACGGTGATGAAAGCCTGCGGGCCGGCAGAGGTATTTCGTTCTGCGCGCCATGCGTCGTAGATACCCACCAGCTCGGATTGAAGCTGGGCATCCGTGCCATGCACGGCGGGGGCATACACGCCGAGAGTAACGCCGCCCTTTGCACTGTTCAGGAGTTGACGGTTTTGCACGGCGATGCGTTTCCCGCTGCGCTCCAGCAGGACCTCATTTGTTTGTGGGTTGAGGACGCGCTCTGTTCCAAAGCGGATGGTTGTCCAGCCTTGTGGTCGGGCAAAGTCACGGACAAAGGAACCGCTGGCGCCCATGAAGGCTAGACCCCAGTGGTGTTTACGGCGGTAGGTGGCGAATTCGGCGAGGAGGGAGGGGATCATGTGTGGTTCGCAGAGGGGATCGCCGCCGACGATGGCGACTTGGTTGCGTACCTTGAAGGAGAGGGCGCCGGTGCGGCTTTGATTGACGAAAAATCGATAGCTGTGGTCGAGGATGCCCATGTTGGCGACGCGGCCGTATTGAGCGGTTAGCCGTTGAATAGCGGACATTGTGGAGAAGTCTTCCAGGCAGAAGACGGCACCTGCAGTGCCCGGAGTTGTTTTGCTGTGACTTGAAGGACTGGTGCGAAGAGATTCCATGCTGGGGCGGTGGTGGCTGGATACGGTGGGTGCAACGGTTGATGCGGTTGATGTGGCGATCTCGTGTGCGTCGCGCTCATCTAGACTGGTTGGGGGTGTGCCGTGACTTTCGACTCCTGTCAACGTGCGACTGCTGCCGCTACGTGAGCTGGCACACGAGGAGGCTGTGAGTTCTGTGGTGAAGTTGTTGCGAAGGTGATCCACGACGGATGTACTGGAGATATCCAACCGGTCGTGTAGCTTGGTCAAGGCAGCGGGAGTGGTGTACATCTGATCAACCAATGCATCACCCAGCTCATCGAGAAGCAATGATTTCTTTTGTTTCGTGCCGACAATGTCGACGGCGTTCTTTCGTCCTCGTCGACCACGCTTCTCCTTCTCCGGCGCGGGAGATATGTTGATCGTGGGTTGCATCATCGGGACCATCGCCGTGGTGACACTAGTGACCATGATGGGCGGAATGGCCTCAGTCGGGGACAGCATTGGAGCCGTCATGATGAGAAGGAAGGTGAGAGAGTCCAGTGACGGGAGGAAGTGAGCCTACACGCGACTCTGGGGGGAAGGAAGCGGTCCAAGCAGAGTGAGATCGCCGCCAGTGGAAGTCAAATAAATTGAAAGCAAAGAGGAGTCAAGCCCATGAGAAGTTTAAAGGGCCCTCGGGGAGTAAAAAGAAGAATTGAAATGGACGAGAGAAATACGAGGAATTAAAAAAAGAAGAGGGAAGAGCCCGAGCAGAGGAGAGACGAGAGTGACGCGAGGTAATTCGAATAAAAAACAAAAAGAACTAAAATAAAATAAAAATAAAATAAAACAGACCGGATTATTTTTCTGCTGCAGTTTTAACTACAGTACTTAACCAGGCATTACACAGCATTGACTACGGCGACAGACTCGGCCCTTCCTAGAGGTTCCTCCTTCCCAACGAGCTCATTGTACCGGCTGAGTTTAAACGTCTAAAATGTCCTATGGAACGAGCATTCAATTAGGCAGAGGCATTTCCCAGTCAAAAGCCAAGCTTTGCCCCCGTTGGTTCTACCCAGTGGATCGCTTCTTTGGTCCGGAGCTTGCCTCCCTCCTGGTCGTAGACGAACTCGCCAATCCGGGCAGATTGACCAGCTGCGTCGGGGATCTACGGGGTCCAAGGCTATGGTGGGGCTGGAGTGCTAGCCTGTTTTAAGCAGGAAAGAAGGGTCCAAGGTGAAAGTCTTTTTTTTACATCTTAGCATGGCAAGGACAAGGTCTAAACTGCGTCGCGTGAGATTGTGGACGCAACTGCGCCTCGATGAATGTATACAGAGTATACTAGATGTATCGAGTTGACCACATCATCTCCTTCGTATAATTACGCAGGCCAGAATCTCGGCCAAAGGAGCCATCCTAAAGCCCATAAAATTGAAAACGCTGGTGCCTGAGCCTAAATGACGACAGGTCGCGCGATTTAAGATTCAGACAAGCCTCGTTAGTTTCTCTTGGCAACGGGTCAGGGTCCTCTGCCCTACATGACTAAGAATGTCGGTACTAAGGTTAGAATTCCTGAATTAGCTATTAAGTATACAAAGTAGAGTCTGCTCTTGCCTTGTTCTATGTACATTATACATGTCGAATGAGCAAGTAAGTACCCCCCTATCAAATATCACTCCGGTCGGCTCGCAATTCTAGCTCCATAACAGTCTGCAGGGGGTTCTGGATTATTACTCGAACAAGATCAACCAACGAAATTCATCGCCCCCTTCGCGACAAATGTACTAATTTATCTATAGTAGTAAAATACTACTGCAGTAGCCCCCGATCTCCCATAATCATGGCTGCCTGGCAGATTCCATGACTAGCGCAACGGGGTCCTCTCGGCCCGCCCTTTCGCGCCCCGCGGGTCCCGATTTTCTTCCGAGTTCCATTTCCAGTTTTTGACTTTCCAGATCTAGACTTGCACACTTCTAGATCCCCCTTCACGAGGTATACCCGGACAACCGCAACATCCCCGTGATTCGCAACGACCCTACATACGAGCCTCTACCACTCTCACCCTCTCACCTGCCAAGTCCGAGTGGCGAGGACGTCCTAAGAATATCATATCTACATACTCGGATTGCATTCACGCAGTCACGCACCCCGTTTTCAAAGGATGGCATAGCCCTGCAAGAAATATAAGCGGACGAAAATGGTAATACCCGTATTCCTGTACCCGCGGAATGACCCGCGTGCACGATCGGAGTCTTAATGCGGGCATTTCGATACGGAGGCTTGGCTGTGCCAAGATCTTCTTTGTCAGGCATCGAGTTCGATTGATATGGTACTGGAGCAAGGCGTCCAGGTTGTGGCCCTTGGCGTTTATTCGGATACCCTGATACCCTGCTGAATGGATTCTTCGTTTGGAATACATTACTGCCTGATTTCGACAGGAGTATAGGACGCTCGGAATGGAATCATGGTATTCCGAGGTGTGGAGCGATGGTGGTTTGTAGATGGATTATGCCAAGATCGCTACGGCTTAATCGATGGGGACGGCGGGGGCTTGTCCTAGAGGGTTCATCAGGGAATAGTCAAAAATCGAGTATAAGCGAGGCTAATTTAGTGTAGATTCATTTATTCACTCCTTTAAAACACTGCACCTCTACTAGAGATCCTCCCGATGTTCAAATAAACTCACTCACACAAACCACCACACCTTATACTTTAACATTATATTGATCCTTTAAATCCTTCAGTGGATAAATAACTCTACCCTAGCACAAGAAATTCCACAAACCCGATCTACCTCAGCCAACACCCGGCAATGGCTTAGATCTTGGCTGATAGCTGCCTAATCGGGAACGCCGAATGCCCAAGCTAGGAATTGAGAGTTGCCTAATTGTTATCGTAGCTTGGGAGGCTTCTGCTAGGCTTAGTGCTAGCTCAGCCCTACGCTATAGTATGGTACGACTGTATTATACGTAGCCTGGTGGATCCACCCGTATACGGATTTTCTCGAATCGTTCTTGATCATGCGCGATGCTTATTATACCTATTTCTGTGTCTGGGACTTAAGAATTGCCGGATTGGCATGACTAGGTGTGGAGGCTGGGTAGACGCGTAAAAGATCACCTGGTTCTTTCATTCCTGCAACGATGCCTAGCGCTGTACATGCTGATCTGATGTTGGACCATTGGCTAAAGCCGTCCGATTATACAGAGCCGGGTCGAGCTATGACTTATTTATATACATTTAGAGTCCATAGATCTCGAGCTGTCTCTTTGGGGAGGATCTTGCTCCCTACTCCACGTTTTGCATCAAGCTAACCGTGGAATCATGCTGCTAGGATGGCGTAGTTGAGGGTACTGCTGCATCAATGAGTGAACTGTTATCTAGACAGAGAGGGCCGTATCGTTTGCGGCGGGGACCTGATCTAACATTACGGAGACGAATTAGTGGACCACTTATGAGTTTTTTGAATCATTATAAATCTCTATAATTATTTGAAAGAAGGGAGCGTGTATCTTTGTTTGATTGATCTGCATTTTCTCCACTATCAGTGGTAATAACTGGAAAGCCCATGTAGAGGCAGATGATGAGATATCATGAGATGGCGAGGTAGGAGATAATGTAAATGGGCCTTCAGGCAGAACATGCGGATGAAGTGTTGAAATGGAAAGATTGTTGGCTTCGAAATGTTGTATTGATAGAGGGTTTGAGGAAGCTTCATTTTGAATTTGTCCTGACACGCAAATTGGACCTAGCCAGCTACGTGACGCCTGTTCAAAGAAACACCAACAGAACCGGAGGATGTTATCAAGAGGATGGTATACCGACGGAAGTATGAAGCGGATTCATGGCGATGGAGGTAGCCGAGGATATTAAAGGAAGACGGTGGAAAACAAGGTGTCGAAAAATGGTAAACTGATGTCCTTCTGGATTTGTCCTGACACGGAAACTGGATCATGCCAGCTACGTGACGCCTGCCCAAAAGGAAATACAGTAAACCCGAAGTGTCGTGTTGTTGAGGGTTGATACATCGAACGGACGTGCGGAGCGGATATGCGCAGAGTGCATCGTGGGAGAAAGCGGAGCTAGGAGAACGAGGATATCGGAGAGCGATTTGTTGAGGGGAAGGATGGTTGGCTGGATTGTCTTTGAATTTGTCCTGACACGCAAACTGGAGATTGCCAGGTACGTGACGCCCGTCCAAAGAGAACTCAGTGCAACCAAAGGAGGGATGGTATCGAAAGAGGTTGGAAATTTAGTAGCACAAGGGGAGAACGCAGGGATCGGAATCCAATGTGTCTTGTGGGAGGATGATATAGAGAGGAGGAACAGAAGAGGTTGGAGATGGTGACAGTGATTGGTGGCCAATGTGTCTGGTGGAAGGATATGAGAGACGGTGGTTTAGGACAGTGACTGGAGACCAATGTGTCCTAAGTGGGATCATGATAGAGAGAGGAGGAGCAGGAGAGGTTAGAGAGAAAGACAGTGATTGGTGGCCAATGTTGTCTTGTGGTTGGGTGCAAAAGATAGTGGAGAAAGACAGGGAGTGGAAACCGATATGCCAAGAAAGGGGTAAACTGAGATTCCTTTTGGATTTGTCCTGACACGCAAACTGGGGTTGCCAGTTACGTGATGCCTGTCCAAAAGGAAACAAAGTAAACCCATAGGAGGAGGATGGTATTGAGGGGATGAGTTGAGAAGCGTAGGGTATTCGAGGCTGCGGTGGGATGGCGGTTGACTGAGTAAGCTCTTGAATTTGTCCTGACACGCAAACTGGAGATCAGCTACGTGCTGCCTGTTCAAAAGAAAACATTGTCAAGTCGAAAGATGGTTGATATCGAGAGACGAGTGCGGCGAGCGGATATGCAATGAGCGGAGGGTCGAGGATGCGGTTCGATAGTTGACTGGATCCTCTTTGAATTTGTCCTGACACGCAAACTGGGTTTTGCTAGCTACGTGACGCCTGTCCAAAGAGAAACACAGTCAACTTCTGAAGTGGATGTGGTAGTTGCTGAAGGTTGAAGGTTGAACACGAGACAGTGATTGGAGGCCAATATGTCTTTATAGGAAGATGATTGACCAAGGTCCCCTTCGAATTTGTCCTGACATGCAAACTGGAAGTCCAGCTACATGACGCATGTCCGAAGAGAAACAAAGCCAACATCTGAAGTGGATGTGGGTGGAAGGACCTACGATGGATAGTATCAAAAGCATGTCAGTAACATGTGAAGGGACATAGGGAACATACCTTGATATAGGAAAGGTCAAGTGATGAGAGGTCATCAAGGTATGTCATGATGTGGACGTGTCATGGTAGATGTGACGTGTTGTTGACAGGTCAAGGTAGGATGGACGTGACATGTTGTGACATGAAGTGGATATGATAAAGTAGGATGAGGATGGAAGGTCATGTCAAAGTAGAAGAGACATGTCAAGGTGGAAGAGATATGTCAAGGTGGAGGTCCAAATAAAGTTGAGTGGCAGGCCATGTGGGCCAGGGGAGGGAGGGACAAGGCCTGGAGAATGCGGAGAGAAGTTGGGGAGTTTACGAAGGAAGAAATCTTGGGAGGCCCTGGGTGAGGAGGAGATATTTATAACTTCTAGGGTTTGAGGGGAATCAGCCCTAACGTTCATGTTCCCAAACGGGATGTTTGCTTCCTGGGTTGACTCATACAAAGCAGTTGTGGCTTCCTGATAGGGATATTTTGTGTATACATTGCCCTCTTAGGACGAGCGTGTCGTCGGGGCGTGCTCCAGGCAACGCTCGCGTGCCTTCCTGATCGGGAATATCAACAGGGCGGAGGCTGGAATTCTGGGGATACAGGTGTGGAGAACGGGTCCAAGCAGCGATGGTCACTGGCCCATGGGGATATCAACCGTATGGTCCCGGGACTGAGGCATTCAGCTCTACATTCATGACGGCTTAGATGTGTGTTTGACGCAGTCGGACTTGCAGCACTCAAGCAGGCACGCTGTTCTACGAGAGCCGTGACATGACCACTGACAAGCATATCCATGGTCGACTCGAGCTACAGCTACAGTAAGTAGGTCACCGAGAGCCTCGTCAAGATCACAACTCCACAAAGAGCACGGCCTCATCCAGATTCTGGTCTCGTCGATGGCACGGCACCATTACAGCACGGGCTCACCGAGAGCCTGGCACCATCGTGAGCACTACAGATCGACACACCTGCTGACTTGACAGACCTCGGGCACGAAAATGAGCTTGAGACTACGGTATATATCCCGTCAGGATACCAGACTGTCTGCTAACCCCGGGTATACTCTGTCTAGGAAGATCAACCCTACGCAGACCAGCTACCTTTACAAAAACGACCACGACATCCAGACTGCCACCCGCAACGATATCTCCAGGTTCAAAGACGACACTCCAATATCCCCTGCAGGGAGTCTTCGCACTGGGGGATATGCCGGGTCCGAGATCCAGAAACCCTACAGACACGAATTGGTTGCTGAAATTGTTACGGAATGGCCATATTACTGGAAAGGATCTTGTCGAGCAGGGCTCTACGGCGGGAGATCAAGGTCTCTCGAATACTAATCTGCCATGAAACGGAAATGAATTTGCTCGTCTACAATGCCTGTTTGGCGAGGAGAGGATACTTGAAAGCGATGGACCTTCGTGTATGTCTTTTCGGGGTATACTGCTGACAGGCCATACAGTCTAGCAAGATACTCTCGGCCGAGCAGCATGGCTTTCATGGACCACGAAACAAGTACCTCATCTGGGAATAGTGCTTATACTCAGGTAAAGTCCCAATTACCCATGACCTGAGGTTTTGACAGAAGATCTGACCAATAATAACGAGCTGCTGGGCCCTGTTATGATGACCATCGAATTGGCCAATGAGACTAAACGAAGATAATATCTCACCATGCAGTCCTTGCTAGCTGCATACGACCTTGTGGGGAACAACAGAACTCGGAGGTTTGCCGCACGGCAAGGATATCATCGTACGTGATTGCACAACGGGTGTTTGCCCGGGGCCACTCAAAAGCAATTTAGGTCTTGGACGATGAGTGGAGGAACGTTAGCCGGTGTCGATGCAAATACCCGCTCGGGTGCTTCTGGAATTTGATCTCTGGACTAAACGAGACTTGGAATACTCATCAGGAAGTATGGACGCCGATCAAAGTCGAGCACGAGGTCAGGGTTGCTTGAACTGATGGATGGCTTTGACAAAATTACCCAATTGTGGCTTAAGCCTTGGTCCTCCTCGTACGCCCTTGACATTGCTTAGCGATTGCTCTACACCGCGCTTCTCCCCGACGAAATCCGTGCAGGGTCAGCCACAGCAATCAACGAGATCCGGCGGGTGCCCTGATAACTATACTTCTCTGGGCATCCTATCAGCGATGCATTTTCTATCAGCAAATACTGCACGTGGGAGGCATGTGCTCAACACAAGCACTGATTGGCGCCTGGGCAGATACGCCAAGCCCGTCATGGTGGAGCTTTGCTGACCTGAAGATGATCTCTGATTGGTCCTGGCGCACAAAAACAGGAGACGAGACCCACCGACTGCCAGGTACACAAAAATGTTAAGCTCCGCCTTCCTTTCCCCCTCCCACGGATCTCGATCCCTCGTTTTGATACCCGACAAAGAATAAACAAAGAGACCCATCGAAGATTCCTTGCAGAACCTTGCAGGAATACACCTCTTGCCGAGACCCGGGCCTCACAAGTGCAAAACCCACCGGCTAGCGCTCCCCCGCTAGACACCGACCGCCCGGTTATTATGGAGGGCCGTTACATCCCTGACGACCCTATGGCATTCCGTGGCGTCAACATGTGCATTCAGCGATCATCGCTCATTTGCCCATTGCCTTAGATTGGCTTGCATTGTCCGGCTTCTCATGGAAGTCTTTCCCACGTGGGTCGCGGTATGCTGCCCCTCTACAAGCTACACGACAACACCGGACAGTATAAGATGCAGGGCTGTCGCGGCTTGGGAAATGATTCTCTCTTCTCGTTCACCAGCCCAAGCTCTCTCATCCTTCTAGGTCAGACTCAGCTGTTCAATCATGAAGGCCAACACTCTCCTCCCCCTCCTGGGCCTGTCCGGCAGCGCCGTCGGCGCCGTTGTTGCCCGCAACAACCAGACTCCCTTTGGCTACGCCTCTGGCTCCAAGGAGTCCATTGCCAACTTGAAGGACAAGATTGAGAATGTTGTCTGGATTCTGTTGGAGAACCGTGGTTTTGACAACATCCTGGGTGGTGTCCACAAGAAGGGTCTCGACAACGTTGTCAACAACGGACCCTTCTGCAACCCTGTGTCCGTCAAGGAGCCCAACGGTCAGAAGATGTGCAGTCAGTACAAGGACTTTGACTCCGTCATTCACGACCCCGACCACTCCGTCACTGGTGTCAACTTCCAGCTCTACGGTCAATACAGCCCCGACAACGCTGCCATTGCCAACGGCAGCCTGAAGCCCAGCCTTGATGGCTTCGTTGAGCGCCAAGCTGATCGCTACAACATCTCCACCAAGCTCGCCACTGAGGAGGTTATGGGCTACTACTCCGAGGACGAGATCCCCACTCTCGTCAACCTGGTCGACGAGTTCACCACCTTCAACTACTGGCACTCCTGTGTCCCGGGTGTGAGTACTCCCCAATCCTTCCCTAGACCCAGGCACTAACAAAGTCTAGCCCACCAACCCCAACCGTCTCTGTGCCATCGCCGGTACCCCCGACGGCCACGGAAAGAACGACAACGACTTCGATGTCTCTGCCATTGACATCCCCAGCATTTTCCAGGTTGCCTCCGAGAAGGGCATCTCCTGGAAGAACTACGATGGCACCAACGGTGCCTTCCTCTCCGACGCCATGTTCTTCAACTGGACCGCTGCCAACGCCCAGTCCAGCGTCGTTCCCCTCGAGAACTTCTACCAGGACGCCTACCTGGGCACCCTCCCCAAGCTGTCCTACCTCAACCCCTCCTGCTGCGGCCTTGACACCAACTCCATGCACCCCAACGGCAACGTCTCCACCGGCCAGGTCCTCCTGAAGCAGGTCTACGACGCCGTCCGTACCGGTCCCCAGTGGGAGAAGACTCTGCTGCTGATCACCTTCGATGAGACAGGTGGTTTCTACGACCACGTCGCTCCCCCTTGGCCGTCCGCCCCGACAACAAGACCTACACCGAGACCGCCACCGATGGCTCCAGCTACACCCTGAAGTTCGACCGTCTCGGTGGCCGTATGCCCACCTGGCTCGTTTCCCCCTACGCTCCCCAGGGCTACGTCGAGAACTACGGTATTGACCCCGCCACTGGCAAGTCTGCCTCGTACTCTGCTACCTCCGTCCTCAAGACTCTGGGTTACCTGTGGGATCTGAAGGACTTCTCTCCCCGTGTTTCTCACTCCCCTGCCTTTGACCACCTGATCGGTCCTAAGGCTCGCTCTTCGACCCCTGCTACTCTGGCCAACCCCCACCCCTTCCCTGAGGCTGTTTAAATGGGGATTGTGGGATAAACAACCGCTTTCTCTTCTCTTTTCAACTTTGTGTTTCTGTGAATGGGCGGGTTGGTTCTATATGAATGTAAATTGAATGTAATTATGAATTTTGGTTATGAAGACTTTCGAATGAAAAGTTCGTTGCAAAAACATATTTTACTGGGTTCCATATCATAAAATCTGAATCCGGATTGATCGAGCATTCGTTGATGGGGCCGTCGTTTATAGCGAGTTATCTACGGGCGAAAATCTCGCATCGAAACTAGCGATGAAAAATCTCCAAAAACAAAGACCGCAAACTTCATGAATCCAACCTTCGATCTATGCCTAGCATAAAAGCTGCGAGCTATGTTCCATGCTTCCTTTTCATGACGAGATGTGTATATCCTACCGGGCAGTTTTCGTTGACGTGCCACGTCTACATCAATAACTATCCTGAGGAATACCTATCCTCTAAGTAATTTGGTATACCGAGGATTTTGGTGAAATAAACATCGTCATCAATGAACATGCCTTAGACATTGTCACTCTTGGACTGGTCACGTGTATCCTTGGTCTCATGCCTCCTGGATATATATTATTCTATGCAGACAACCTGGTCGACGAGTGCAGACCTATATATATCAGATGACACTTCTCACGGGACAAAACTTGGGTCACAACATATGGTCCAAGTACTGTTTTCTATTTACCACTCTCCTTTGCTACCTTACGTCCCGTCTTACAACAGAAGGTCACAAATACAGTAGCCAAAAAAGTAGAATATATTCAACACTTTGAAGTAGAAACGTACATCAAAATAAACGGAGCCAACCGCAATCATAAAGGTAATAGAAGGGCAAGAATTATCAATAAAGAACCCCGCGGCTCAAATTCTCATCAAGCATAAAGCAACGATGAAAACAGAGCTACCAAGGATTCCGAGGAAAGAAAAGAAAATTTCGTCAAATAAAATCTAATTTCGGCCGGTAAACCGACCGAACCAGTAGATCAATCCCATATCAAGATATAATCACCATCAGATCAGTACCGGGTAACGTCCAGTCCACACGCTTACAAGAAAAGCAGAGACAGAACCGCAGTCACAGCCATCCAGAGACCCGACGACGCGCTAACCGAAACGGCGGCGTTAAAGGCAGGAGTCTGGCTCGGTGAGGAAGCAGAAGTAGTGGTGGGGACCGAGGTAGGCTGCACACTGCTCTGCATGGTCGACGAAGCACCAACAGTAAGGATGGGGGTGCTGCTCTTTCCAGCGGGACGGGTGCTGCTGGGGACAACGGAGTGAGAACCACTGGGCTTTCCGGAGGGAGTACCGCTGGGGATGACGGAGCTAGTAGCAGGACCGGTGGGGATGGTCTTGCTGGTAGTGGCAGACTCGGCCGGGGTCAGGGTGATAACCACAGAGCTGGTGGAGCGAGCAGGAGTCACGGTCATGGTGGAGACGGTGCTGTAGGTCGTAGTGAAAGTGCTGGATCCAGACGTCATAGTTTCGGTGACGGGGCAGATAGTTGTGGTGGTGTAGATCTCCTCGGTAACGATGGAAGGAGTAGGAGTCACTGTAACGGTGGAGACAGTGCTATAGGTCGAAGTGAAAGTGCTGGATCCTGAAGTCATGGTCTCGGTCACGGGGCAGATAGTCGTGGTGATGTAGATCTCCTCGGTGGTGGTGGAATCCTGGGCAGAGGTAGCGCTGGGAGTGGCAGACTCGGACTCAGTCTCAGTGACCGGGCAGACAGTGGTGGTCACTGGGATAGTCGAGGTGACAACGGTGGTCGACTCGGCAGGGCAGTTGGTAACGGTGGCAGCGCACTTGGTGATGGTCACCTCGGAAGTGGTGTAGATGGTAGAAGTGGTCATCTTTTGAGTGCTGATCACCGACGAGGGCAGACCGGTGGAGGTGGGAACGACAGTTGAGATGGGGACGCGAGTCGAGCTACGAACATGAGACGAGCTGGGAATGCCAGAAAAGCTAGGAATAGCAGACGAGCTGGGAAGAGCGGTGGAGCCGGGGATTATAGAGCCGTCAGGACCAATGGTTCGGGTGATCGTAGGAATTGACACCGAAACAGTCGAGTATGGGATCGAGCTGGACGGGGTCTTCGAACCAGACGGGCTCATAGAAGGAACCGAGATGGAAATCGACTTGGAAGGTCTGACAGCAACAGACGAGCTGGGGATAGCAATGCTGCTACTGGGCAGACCGCTGGGGAGACCGCTGGGCAGACCAGAGTTGCTAGGCAGAGAGCCCTCGTGCGGGTGATGGTGGGGGTGGTGAGGAACATGGGGCACAGCACTGCCAACCTGGGCAGCAGCCAGGACGGAGGCCAGAGTGATTGAGGTAGTGAACTTCATTTTGAGACGTAGCTGTCGAGGTGATGTGTAAAGTGTAGAGAGTGAATGTTTTCGAGATATGTAATGAAGGTGATGTTCGTCTTGGACAAGGCAAACGCAGAGTAAGTGAGTGGTCGAAGAGATGTATCTCTTCTATCAAAAAAGAATGGTAAGAATTGCAGGCAATTCAGTATAGTATGAGGGCCAGTAGGCCAGAAACGAAGGACGAGGCAGCAACGGATGAGTGTAGACTCCTAAACACCTAGGAGGACGCGCAGTGGGCGAGCGGCTCTCTAAAAGGAAGAACGAGGGCCACAGGCCCCCGGGGGTTCGCAGGCTGCAAATTGGCTTGAACCATCTCCACTTGCTGGTGGGACTTGGTTAGTTTGTGCGCAGTGACATCAATAGGAGTCAGGGATCTCGGATGGACTAGCTTCATTACTTTGGCATTGACATTTTGATTGTGTATCGCTATCTAGACACATTCACCTTTCTACTCACGATTTTGTAACATCTTCTTCATCACATAAATACATCCTTATTGTAATGTACAGCTATCGTTGGCATCTGGACCTGTGTGGGTTGTATGGAAGATGAAAAAATCCACCGGAAAATATGAAATAGGCAACGACGAGCAGGGACCAAAAGGGATAGACAGGGACCAGAGCAGAATCGAAAGCACTTACCAGTCATAGCCCAGCTATGACAGAACCGTCTCCGTCGGGTTATCCTGTACCTGGCAAGGTTGGCCCCACTGTAGAAAAGTCTACCGTTTCTCGGTTCCTGGGAGCGGCTATCATTATTCTCGAATCAAGTTATTCCATTGGTTTACCGAGTAAAGATCTTGGCCATATATCTGTACTCTATGATTAAATCTATATCTATCTCTATTATCCATACTTACTCACTTTCTTTTGTCTAAATAACCCGTATGTCGACCATGCCGTCAGTGTCAAATTGAGTTTGGCTCACAAGCACGTTAAGGTTCGTGCGCAGGGCCCTCTCACGTGCCATTGGTGCTTTTCTCGACTACGGAGAAACTCCCGCTCCATCGATCGAGTTCGACTCTGTCAAATTAATTAAGATCGACATTAACTGCCGGGCTACCCATTTGATTTGGGATTCGAAGACTCTTTTCCATCAATTGCCCGACCGTACTCCGGCGGAGAGGTCCAGTCTAATGTATTGAACAAAAGGGGGCGGCTAGAAGTTGACAAAGAAACCCCTTCGCATTATTTATGTTTACCAACTCGAAATGACATGGGGTGGTCTCTTCTAACATGACGCCATTGCCCTTTTAGTGTACAATTTTCGACCTGCTAAGGCTCCATGTCAAACTCTTAGGCTTCTAAGACACATCCGACGAGGCAAGGCTGTGGAATATGCCTCCTTGCCCACAAGCTTGGCCTGTGTCCCTGGCAACTCGGTTTTTTTCCTCTTTCACTCGCACCTCCTGAATGCCCTTGCCGATCACTACATTAAGCGACCGTGGACAGGACATGCAGACGGCTTGGAAATTTGGCACCACAACGCCACCCGGCGATCCTCGACGAATGTGGCTGGCTTCCAGGAACCGTCCCCACTTGGATCCAAGATGGTCTGTCGCTGGAGCTAATAATAATTCCCCCGTTCGTCAGGGGCCATTATCCTGTTGAATTGTAGGTTAACTCCAGTACAACGCGGAAGGATAGAGTGTCACCCCGGACTGGAATGTTTCAGACTTGAAGCTTAATTCCAATCATTAAAACCGTTTATATATTCCATATTGTACAGATATCCTTGTTCTCGAGGTTGTTATTGCTGCGCTGAGTCGGAGTTTACCGATCGGGTTTACAGAATATCTGGCAGCGTCTCCACTACGTTCGCTGACAATTCCTCTTTTAGCCACCTGGCATCCACTGTAATCAGGCCCGGCTCATCATTAGTGTTGTGCGCATAATTATGTGCGAGTCCAATATCGCAGGTTTTGGACAGTGTCTCAACTGCACACAGTGCCAGGATTTGCTCTTTTAATACTCACGCGAAACCGTTGCTGGCGGGTGAGTAGAATGCGCAAGCCCATTTGGAGCTTCAGGAATCGCGGTACAGTCGAATCGTTGCGGTCGCGGCATTTTCCGAGTACAGTATTCAGGCTTTATGACACGTTGGATATACTTCGGCTAATTCACGCAGTCAAACATCTGCCAAGGCAATTTTCAACGCTGGTTGGGCCTGCTATCATGATGCTTAAATGCCGAATTCAGGTTAGCTTCGTAATTAAAGTCGGATTCTGTATGTCAACGCAACCAAGCTTACTTCAGTAGTGCCTCGCCTTACTTCAAGGAGAAGATCCCGAGCCCGCGAAACGTGATATTTGAGATTTCCTAGTATGTCATGGCTAGAACTTTTGTTGAAAGGATGCTCCTTTCCATTATCATTCCCCATTGTAACTCGCAGCTTGCGACATACAAAAGGCAGTTACCACAAGGAGAAGAAAATGGCATTATGTGACCGGATATACTTCACCACCACTCCTTTGCCTTCCTGATTTCTTGCTCCCTTTCTTTCTCTCTTCTCCTGCTTCCTTCTTATCACACGGCTCAATATACTATCAAATTTTCGCTTTATATACCTTGCCTCCCTGATGATATCTCCCTACTAAAGGCTATCGACTCGAGATGCCAGTGATCCCCCCTAGTGATATATGACATGTATTCTCAGGGTGCCTTTTACTCTTTCTTGTATACCAGTCTTGTCCAACAACTTAACCCCGGATCTGATCTCGAATCCCCTGCCATGGCGTCCGCCCCGTCCTTCCCTTCTCCTGCGCCCTATATACACCGCGTGAACTGGGCCGCGGGCTACGCGCGGAAGGACGCCCTGACTAACTTTAAGGGTACGCGAGCCACCGCTAAAGCAATGAGGCTGAAGCAAAACGAACGGAATAAGAAGGCGGCCCAACGAATGTCCAACGCCATCACAAACATCACCAGACCGGCATGGCACGCATCAACCTTGAACTCTCCAAGTCCGCCTCACCCCAAACCTCCCTGATTCACGGTCGCCTGCTTAGCTTGTTGCGATATGGCGGTCCCGAACGTGTTGGTCCAGCCGTGACGCTTCTGATGAACACTGACGCCCTGCTCCAGGGTGTTCTTCCCATGCCTTGAGCCTGCGACATCGCGCGGTCCTCACAAGCGGAGAAAGCAACTACCGGTTCAACACCGAGGCGGATTATGCCAGACGAAATCGGTGGTTCTACTCAGAGACATCATCAAACCACTTCGAGGGAATTTATCCATATGCAACACAGCTTACTAGTACGGTTTATCGATGTGAAGATATTCAGCGATCCCGATATGGCTTTTTTTAAGAGGATTCCACTGGCAATACACCACCTATACAAGCACTCGCTTCTTGTTTACCGTTCCTACAAAGCTACTTCATCGCATTAGACGCCCCAAAGCATGCACTTCCATAGAGTCCAAGCGGAGGAGGAAGAAACGCCAGACTAGGATAACGTTGCGATGTTCCATTCGTCGACGGTGTCCAGAATCGCCCGCCCTCCACGACCATCCAGGCTGATCGAGATAAGTTTGGCGCACTCACCGGCAATCGACACGTTCAAGACATGTGTTTATTTCGAGAACGATCAACCAGCATAGCCTCATGTACACGACGAGGACTGATATAGTTTAAACTCACCTCAGTCTCCTCATACTTGGATCTGGGCCTTCGATGTCTCGTACCTACTTCGCCCTACCTTGGCCCGGGCCAACCGTGGCGTAACTTGCGAGGCAAAAGAATGGAGCCTGACGCGAGATATACCGGCATGAGCAAGCGCATCCCTGATTACGAACCCCGGCTTGGTTCTTGGCTATCGTGTCATGCATCGTGAGAATGATTGATTTGGGAGAAACCTGGTGAGATATAGCCTCAAAACACCTAGAGCTCCCGGAAAATTTGGCCGTCCGCTCTCTAGCGGGCCGCGCGGACCCCACCAGGCCGTGAGTGATCAACATAGACCACGAGGGTCTAATTAAAGCCTGTTGATAACTGCGCGAAGGACAGCTTCACCATCGACAAGCCGTCGTATGTACGGTACCGAGTATGTCGTTATCGAAATGCCAACGGATCGGGATCCCGAAGACATGCAAAACGAATGGTGCTGTCGATCGGTATATAATACTGCAATGGGAGTGACTTTGGTGAACTTCAGCAAGTTCCGTTGAAGGTATTACGCAATTCCTGGTGACATTTTCAAACGGAAAGTAACTATAGAGGGCGGAAAAACCTGTCTGACTTGACGGAGAATTAAGTGAATTCTCAACCAACCTGCTCAGAAATGGGTCATAACATTGACCAATCACTACATGCGCATGAATAAAGCATCAGTGCCTGCTCGGTATGACGAGCAGCACTCACTAAACTTATTCGATGTTGAGCTTGACGACGCAGAAATCAATAGCGCCACGCTCCAGCCCATTCTCAGACGAGCAGCGTGGTTTTACCGGGCTACTCGTCGGTCACTCGAAGCGTACACCAATGCTCGAGCGATCCACTGGATGTCATGCCCCGCAGTGTTCTATAAGGAAGCTATCTACACACCAAACATGAACCCGGCCAACATAATGCCGTTTCGTCAATCTTGATGGTGAAGAGAGAATTCATGCGCCAGGCTGAATGTGCTACTTTCAGCAAAGTGGATGCAACTTGCAGCATCAAAGAGCGGTGGTAACTGGATGACAGGAATCGATCATTTACTCCATACATTCCTAGGCGTCCGAGTTTTGTTATATACGTAGTCGTGAGAAGCTAGAGGCTGAGCCAAAGGCACCTTCGACGAAGCATGCAGGAGTGCACGACCTTTTCTAACTTTCGCTGGTAATGTTTACCGCAATCGCGCAGGAAATTTACAAGGTATGAAGCTGCCCAACGGTCCGGGATTTCTCTCAAGGGCGCTGGCTATACGCTGCCACAGGATCTATGGAGCTCAGAAAGCAAATCACCTTTTCTTACATATTTCTCGCCCAGCATATGAGGACATACAGTCTCTGCTATATAGCTACACAGTTATGCAGCAGGCGCAGAACAAACTTGAAATCCCAGATTTTATGACCTTATCACACTTCATGAATCCGAGCTAGTCTCTTGATTATAGAAGGCTCTATTTGGTAGAAAGGTTCCGAGTACCAACGAGTATCGGGGAGTTAACAACCAACATTCCACACATCCCACTCAAATATGAGAGTGCGGAGATAAAGTTACGCCTGAACCTAATCACCGTCCCACCCCCGGAAACCATGACGTAAGCGAATCAAGGCGGGGGCTGGTCTGAACTCAATCGTGCGGGGGCAAACGCTTGTACGCCAGCGCTCGAGAAACAGTTCCAAAAAAAATAACATCATCGTCAAGCACTGCTCCATTCAATGGATACACCCTAAAATCGCGTGATGCCCCGAAAAGTACACACCAAATCTCGGTACGGATGCGATCACTGTCGACGCCGACGCGTCAAATGTGACGAGCAAGGACCGCCCTGCACGAATTGCATTGTACGCCAACTGGATGGATGCACGTATTCCCGCGTTCTACCGGCATATCTGCTCAAAACACGTCGAGCAAGCCAAGATTCTGCCAAAACGAGTCCCGCCAGTCCTGAGCCATTTGGTGGAAGTAATGGCGTTGGTGTTGCACCGCGATCACCGCTGCCGTCGTCCGGTGTGGATGAACTGGAGTTAATGCATCAGTTCGCGACGGAGACGTATTCGAGTCTTTGTGTGAGCGAATCGGAGAAAGTGACGTGGCAAAAACTTGTTCCTCGGCTGGCGTTGAAGCATCGATATCTTATGCATGGTATTTTGTCATTGGCTTCGCTGCATATCGCCACGACGCTGGATCCGTCTCAAGCTCGGGTTTATGTTGATACGGGTCTTGAGTATCATAGCAGGAGTCTCCAACCGTTTCGTGTTGCTATCGATAATTTGACACCGGAGAACTGTGATGCTGTCTTTGCTGAATCGGTCGTTACCACGACGATCAATCTGTCATTACCACAGTTTACGGCTGGCCATGGGAATGAAGGGAGAATGACCGAGAACATGATGACGGCATTCGAGCTTCTTCAGGGTGTTAAGAAAATATTGACGATTGGTCAATCTTGGATCCGTTTGGAGCTGTTCTCAAAGGGCGATTTTTGGAAAGACACGTCTGCCGAATTGGACGAGGATACTGATTCCGCATTGAATCAGTTATTATTCTTGAATGACCAGCTCAAGTCGAGCGGCAACGAAATGCAACACGGCATTCATAGAGATGTTATTAATCATCTCAAACATTGCTTCATGAAGTTCTCGTGTTCTTCGGATCCCGCTCCTGTTATTGCATGGCTCGGTGCTGTGGATAATGGTTTTGTACATGGTATTCGGACGAGATCGCCGTTGTCGCTTCTGGTACTTGCATATTGGGGTGTTCTTCTTGCTCAGCTGGATGGCGAGCGATGGTGGGCTCGCAATGCGGGCAAGGCTTTGGTAACTGAGATATTGGTGTCGTTAAACACTGAAGATCTGTTGTGGGAGGGTTGTCTGGCATGGGTTCGGCGAAAAGTCGGGTTGCAAGATGCCCAGGGGAATGGTGTTCACAGTTTGGAAAAATTAAGCTATAGCTGACCGGCTAGATATATCTGTTATGTTACTTTTAATAACTACATGGGCCACTGTTAGCCCCCTTTTGATCCCCCATCGCCCATATCGTTCAAGATTTCTATTTCCCGTGTGCGTGTTGTCTTCTCACTAGGTCGGTGGAGTAGGAAGTAGTGTCAGACATTCGAGAGCGCGAATGAGTAGCATACAATTCCTCAGCATACTTGTTGCGACTACAGGAAGTACTATGAGTGATTTTTCAAAACTCATCAACATCATATTATTGTACATAAACTGGTGGGCTGTGCTCACATTGGTGGAGCCCGGAGCCCAAGACAGATTAAAGCAAATGGCATCCAGCAGTATTCGAAAGGTGTGCGATAACTGGAAATTTGAACTCAGATTAGCTGCTCCCATGTATCATGAATGCCGGCAGTTCGAGTTCGTGAGGGGATATGAATGCACGGTACTCCGGCTTAGACTTCCATGTCGTCCACAATCGCTTGCATCTTCTCGATCGCGTCTTCAAATGAGCGAGAAGTGACCAGTATTTGATGGCCCGCGGCGAGGAGCTTGGCGGCAGGGTGGCTGTCATCGATCTTGCCGGCCAGGAAGTCTTTGAGATCGGCCTCGGTCAAATCTATGCCTCTCTGGGCACAGATAACCCAAACACAATGGATCGCCTGGCAACCGCCTCTCACGGCAAGCATTCGAAGTCCATGACAAGGGTCCGGGATGCATTCATCAAAGCCCTTCCAGTCCTTGATCAGATCCTTCCAGTTGGGGACGAGGCGATTGCGTGCGCGTCGTGACATGACAAATTTGTCCCCTTCGTTGCCTCTCAGAGCGATCCAGGCATATGCGTCGTTGAGTTGACCTTTGCGGGGACCATTTAGATAGAACACTTGGCCCAGATCCAACATTCCGGCTTGGTCATTTTCCTCTCCGATGCGGGTGATTGTGTCGATGCTGGCCAGGGTCAAGTGGATGTCGGGGCCATCGAGAGAGGGGATCGGCTGGTTGTATTCGTTCACGAAGCCAATGATGGGAATGTTTCTGACAACTTGGTCCAGAGGGATCTCATTTGCGAGCCAGTATCCAGAAGGAAGTCGAACGGAATAGCGAGTCAAGTAGTAATCCTCGTCTGGGTAGCCAAGGTTCATGTATCGTGCGAACTGGACTTCGAATGGTAGTAATCCGTGTTCATAATCGGAATCAGAATCAGAATCCGAGTCTGAGTCTGAGGAGGTGGAGGTGTCCCCGGTTGGCTTGGAGTCTGGAGGTAGCTTTGGTGAGGTCGCCGGCTCAGTCTCCGTGCTATGAGGGTATGTGCCGGGTGGTGTCGAGCTTGTGATAGTGCTTGGGCTGGTGCTGGGACTGATGTCTGGGCTGCTCTTCGGGGTAGTCACTGGGTTCGCCTCTGGGGTAGCCTTGGAGTTGGTCTCTGGGCTGGCGGGCGATGCCTCACCCCCTTGAGAATATGGGACTTCTACCTTCATTGCGAATGAAGATATCCTGATGGAGATGGGAGCGTAGAGTAGTATCCAAAGCGATGGTTGTTGACACGAAGGGGAGAAGGTGACTGAGAGAAGGCAGAAACTGAGTTCGGAGCTGGTCTGTTACATCCAAAAGGGGAAGGCAGTTTTGTCATTCGTGATTGTCTAAACAAGTATCATCTTCTTTCTCCTTCCGGTGTCTTGACTGTCTGACCTGCACTTACCCGTTCGCACTACTGAAATCCACAAGCCTCCACATTTCCATCAGCGCCTCCATGTATATCTACATTCCATTTGATGAAGTCGATCACCAAGCCCTTTGAGTCAAGGTATACGAGGTAAGGTTCGAGATGGCGGTTGAGCTTCCGCTTTTGAGTTTCTGTGGCTGAATTGGGCTCCGCTCTCCACTATACAGACTTCTGCATACAATTCTATTCGAAATTGATACAGTCGATTTCGAAAACAGATTACCCCTTGCACACACTGGCTTTGTTTCTCGGCATGTACCCTAGCATCTATCCTTCCGTAAAGACCTCTCGTCTCCATAGTTGCTAGATATATGCACTCTATAGCACCAAGACTACCCTCCTTAAGGCTACACTTCATTCGTGACATGATACAAGCCCAGTCACTAACTAGGTCTCAAATGGCCTAAGCAGCCGAATGTAGTAAATAGCCGATCAAAATTATTCCCAGGAACTCCGACTGTTCGGAAGCGTCCATGGCCCTGAAGAATCATAGTTAACTAGTTAGTTATCGGCTGTGGTGATTTGTCTTATTAAGCGCCAAGACTCTGGAGAGAGTACCTGCATCCCCAACCGCGGGTGGACCGATCACTGATAAGCAACGACCAGCGATGAAAGTGGGTGTCGGACGTCGTTTTCTCTCGAGTTTCTGCGGGCTGAGATCTAGTGCTGCCCCTGATAATCAGTTACGACGGCCTGTCATTTCTCAAGCATCGTCACGATCAATCTTAACGAATGTTACGCTTCCTCCTTGTCGTAACAGCCTCGCGATTCGCACGATAAAGACTTTCTCTAATCAAATGACAGCAGCCAACCCCGAGTTTGAACAATGTTTTCGTTATACAAGTGGGCGATGGCTCTGGGACGAAGAACAGCAGCTTCAGGATAGGTATCGGGCCTTCAATGTTGCTAGGCTCTAAGGCCTAGCGTCTAAAGTGTTACGCGTAGCCGACCGGTCACTGTGAGTTAGAATGTTCACGGGTTGTACTTGCCTAATTCCAACTACGGATCCCAAGAGTATCTCGCAACCGTACCGCTGCTATGCAAGCCTTACGTCGGGTTCGGGTCCTGTTGAGTATCTTGCGGACGTGCCAGAAGTGCGCGCCAAGTAAGTCAATCACTGAGTGTCACCACTGAGTGAATCCCCTACTTGTAGGTTGGGTTGTCTTAAAGGTGAACTGTGAAGTGTAAAGTACTAAAGGTAGTAACCAAGTAACAATGTATGAAAGGTGCTGTCCTAGTAACTTGAATGATTGATCGCGAAGAACTAAATACATGATGCTGAATGAGTGTCCTTATATATCCAGTCCTTCCCGTCGATAGATGTGATACGACGGTAGATGGTATAGTGGTAGATGATCCTTGGCGTGTTCTACCCGTATACCTATCTACCCTCCTACCACTTTGGTCACGTGCGGGGTGGCCGTTTCTCGCGTTGCGCTAACCGTCTCATCACGTAAGTGAGTATTGGTTGTGACGGTTAGCCGTAGGCCGTTTCTGGCTCCTCCTCGCATGCTTTACTTAGGGCCTTCGGGGCGTGCCTGAGTATACCGAAACGCACGTGAGGACGCTAGGTGCTAGCGTCCGAGGAATGATTGGTTCTCGGTTGCCCCTCAAATAGCTGCGGCCCCCGCGCCTCTTTTGAGGTCCGTAACATAAAGCCGTTGGCCCAGGTAGATGCGTCTCGATGACGAAGTTGGTAGAGGGAGGATTTAACAAAGTTTTCCGGTTAGTTATGGATAACGGAAAATCAGTGCTTGCCCGTATTCTAAACCTAAATACCGGTCCCTTATTCTATACGACTACGTCGGAAGTTGCTATAATAGAGTTCGTGAGTTAAGTATGCTATATTTGAGCGTAAGAGGCGGCTTGCTAATCTATTTATAAGGCTCGAGGTTTTCTCTAAATCCCCGTACCCCGAGTATTAGGATAGGACGCTATAACCGATAACCCGGCTGGTTCGGAATATATCTTTATAGAAGAGGTAACTGGTAAGTAGCTTAGAGTAGGCCTCTGCATGGTGCGGTCTTGGTCCTTAGGTCGAGGACCGCGGACCGGACCGCACGGTCTTGCGGTCTCGAATTCGGGGGTTGAGACCGCACCATAGTGAACCGCGGTCCCTTGCGGTCTTCACCACGGTGAACCGCAATTGCATAATTCTACCAAGACCTTCTCTTTTCGGCTACATAAATTGATGATTCATCCCATTTAATTACTGTTATTAAACACTGTTTTGGTCCCTTCATAAACATTTACTGTATTTCAGCATCAGCCACTATGAAAACAGATGAAATATACTCGTATATAGAAAATCTACTATTTAAAATACCTAGACCTGCCAGTACTAGTATATTTCTAAGTTCTAATAGAGAGGTTTAGTAATAATTATTGCTGGCTAGGTGTATGAGGTAAGAAATATATATTTCGATATCAGTACCTGACCCTATCTTCATCTGAGACTTCTTCGTTGAGTGTACATAACCCCCTACATACAGCTAAAATAGGTATTAAGGGTATTATCAGAGAGCTTAGATTCTCTAGTTAACTATTTATCTTGAAATTCTATATTCTACTACTAATATATCATAATAATCTCTTTTCAAAATTGGTTTCTCTGATATGAAGTGTAGACTTAGAAAGAAAAGGAGGATTATACTATTATATGGGCCTTCTAGCGGTCCTTTTCGGTCCTGTGCGGTCCTCCTCATGGTTCTCTGCGGTCCTCTGCGGTCAATCATAGTATTTCCTACTAGCTGTCTATGCGGTCTTCTGCGGTCTTTGCAGCCCTCTATGCGGTCTATCGCGGTTTTTCCTGCGGTTCTATGCGGTCTTCTGCGGTCTTCGTAGCCCTTATCCTATCGGATTGTAGTAAAGTGGAGCCTACTGCCTAATCACTATTACAATTCAATTTGATCTATCTAAATCATGCCTATAGCTTTCTCCTAGAGAAAATCCTTTATTCAGCTTTTTCTAGTAGACGGAAATATTTTAGCAGGTATCTCCTTAAGTCCTTTACCTCCCCCGTCCTATCCTATACTCATTTCGTCAAAATGTTACAGAGTCAGGCCTCCTCTCAGTTCTCTGATCAGTATCCCTCATCGGCTTTTGAGGATAATCCACGAGATACTTTCTCCTTCTTCACATCTGATGGGCTGTTTAACCTCGACGGGCGCGAAACGCCAACTTCTACTCCTAACGTGAACTTACTCCGACCGGCGATTCCTCCTGTTATCCCAGAAACACTCGAACGCGTTGGTCCTCCTAAAAGGAAAAACTATATCCTCTGGACAGAAATGGCGAATGAGGATTTCATCGTCTGGTGGTTAAAGACGGAGTATGGAAGTAAGATGAAACGGAATATCTTTGAGGGTAGACGCAATGCAGAATGTTGGGACCACTTCTACCAGGTCGCTACTATCCAGGATGGGTCTCCTAAGGTAATATGCAAGAATTGCGACCATATCCTTGCCCATCCTGCCGATAAGCGCCGGGGAACATCTACTATGAATAGGCATTATTCGCAAGTAGGTACCTGTCGGAGAGGACCGACTCAGTCGCAAGATATTAGGAAGGCTATCAAGAACGGGGTATGGATAATCAGTCTACCTTTTTCTAATTATTACTAATCTTATAAAATACCCCTTCTAGGCATATCTGTCGTCTCGTAAAGCATCATTTACGCCGCAAGCTTGGATGGAAAGGTTAATTACCTTTATTGCTGCCTCGCGGCTACCCTTCCAGCTTATTGAGCATCCTGAATTTCGCGCCCTTCTTGAGATGGCCCGGCTTGCTCCCTGCTTCCCCGAAATCCCAACTGCAACCACAGTCCGCCGTCATCTTCAAGAGATCGTGGAAGAACGCCAGTATACTCTTCTACAGAAGCTTCCTAATAGTGCTAAGCTCTCTATTGCATTAGATTGCTGGACCTCACCATTTCGCCAAGCTTTTATGGCAATAACGGGCTATTTCATTGACCAAGAGTGGAATTACCGAGAGCTCTTGCTTGGCTTTGAACCTCTACAGGGCTCACATACGGGGGCCTATCTAAGCACTGTCCTGCTTGACCTTCTTGAGAAGCATCGGATTACTGAGAGGGTGTTAACTATTACTACTGATAACGCATCTAATAACGGAACATTACTCGGTAGCCTTCAAGAGGTCGTCGAATCCCTACAGCTACCTAGTAGTATACCGGTTATTCGTATACCATGTATTGCACATGTTATACAGCTCAGTTTGAAGGAGCTCCTTGGTCAGATGGACGCGAACCCAGGAAACGAGAGGGAAGAGATTGAATGGACCGAGAAAGGGCATATAGCTCGGCAAGAGAATAGAAAGATCGTGGATACTCTGAACAAGGTCTAGCTCTCTCTAATCTCTTACTATTATCTCTCTTTCTTTACTAACTCGCACTATATTCTAGGTTCGGAAGGTAGCAGTCTACATCAACAAAAGTCCCCAGCGCCGCGAGAGCTTCATAAGGCTTCAGACGAAAGAGCCTAAGCTTATGCCTATACAAGATGTTCGGACACGATGGAATTCGACGTTCCTCATGCTCAGGCGTGCCCGGCGATTGCAGTCTGCCTTTGATGACTTCTGTGTCCAATTCAACCTCGCTGATGTAAAGATAGACAGAGATAAATGGCGACAAGTTGACTATCTTCTGTCAATCACTTATCCCTTCTTCAAATTCACTTCGTCTCTTTCGGCAACTACAGACGTGACTATCCATAACGTCTTTGGTATCTATAACGCCCTATTCACACATATTGATAAGGCGAAAGTGCAGCTAGCGCGAAAGAAGGTTGGTTGGAAGAGAGTGATGAAGTCCGCGCTTGACCGTGCGCGCGATAAGCTTACAGAGTATTATGGAAAGACTGATGATATTCCTGGTGATCTCTATGCAATTGCGACTATCCTAGGACCACGGAACAAGCTAGAGTTCTTCACAACATCTGAATGGGAACCTCACTGGGGGCCTCGCTATAAGCAGTCGCTAGAGGCTTACATTCAGCCTTACCGGCAGCGCTACGAAGAGGCACAGTCTACATCAACTCTCCAGCCCACAATTCAAGACGTCTCTGACATTGATATCCTTCTGAGACCTACTGTATCTCTTCAGTCAAACGTGACGGCTCCAGATGAGCTTACACGGTATCTTAGAAGTAGTAAGTTAATCTATATACCTCTTCTTATATACTCCTTCTCTTATACCACCCTCACTAGGTACTGTCGAAGCAACCCCTCTCGTTTTCTGGAAAGAACACCAAAATGAATATCCTATTCTGGCAAGCCTTGCTCGAGACATCCTTACAACACCAGCCAGTGGTTCTGGCGTTGAGCGGTTATTTAACTCTGCGCGTGATATCTGCCATTATCGCCGGGGCTCACTGAAACCGCAGACAATCAAGGAATTGATGTTGTTTATGTGTACAACAAAATTTGACGTGGAGTCAGAGCAGCTTGCCCTAGTTGATGAGTATCTTTCTACGCAAGAGAAGCAAGCAAAGAAAGAGCAGAAGGACGCCCAGAAGAAAGAGGAACAATTTGATCCAATTAGTGATAACGAGGAAGACCTATCCACTACTGAAGATTCTGCCGAAACTATCCAACTTCCTAGTGCGCGAGCGCTTGGAAAGAGAAGGGCTACCCCGGATCAGCTATTTGAACTTGACGATGATGACGATGAGGTTCCCCTGCCTGATAATAGCCACTTAGAAGAAGGGAGGACTACTCAGAGGCGTTCATCTGGGCGTGTTCCAAAGCGCTTGAGACAGGATGAGGATTTTGTATATCTTTAATAGAAACAAGAACCACATAAGCTATTCATAAGGAAATCAGTCAATCCTCGCTTTTTCGGTAGAAATCAACAGACACCAAACAAAGAATTATTCTTTACTCCTACCTCAGAATTATATAAAATTAAATATCATTTGAAAGCAGAATACTCAAAAATACAGGCGACTTCTACATAAATTATGCATACCTTGGGTCTAAGATGTTTTGCTTGTTTGCAGGACCGCAGGACCGCACCAAACCGCAGTGGTGCGGTCCCTAAAAATGTAGGACCGCCCAGCGGTCTCAAGGTCTGGGACCAAAGACCGCGCGGTGCGGTCTAATGCGGTCTTGGGTGCGGTCTTTCCGGTCCCGTGCAGAGGCCTAGCTTAGAGTGATTTAGGATAAGCTAAGTCCGGATTCAAAACTCTCTATTATCAGAGAAGTGGTAGCTATCGAGTTAAAGATGCTATCGGGGTTATTTTCATAGTATATCTACTTTTATATCCACCCTAATATACAAAATCTATTCTATTTCTCGTTAGCTATGGTAGTATATATTTTATGAGTGATATAGTTAAAGATATAGTCCCCGCTAAGCTTACTAACGAGGCTCCCTTAGAACTTAAAGAGTATATATACAAGACTTTTAGTATTGGGCCCACTATTGATAGGGGCTTTTGGAGGAGGGAGCGTGCTTTAATAGATATCTCTAGAGGTCCCTGTAAGTATCGCTATTCGGCTATATAATGATTCAGCTTTAGCTCGCTAATTATGACTAGGGTTAACTCCGAGTGATTACGCATTATATAATTATGTTGTTACCACTATATTCTTGGAAGAGTACAAGATCCTCGAGGTGTTATTGGCCAAGCCGCTCATACTAAGGTTTGCCAAGCATCCTAGTTCCCCTCTCAACACATAACGCTTCTTCGCATCAACTCATTCTCGAACTGTCGGCCAAGCATTCTTGAAATCCGAAGAGATACAGATCAGAAAATATGATCAATTATCGCCCCGCAAAGATAGAAGATCTAGCCCAGATCCGCGACATCAACAGACATTACATCCTCAATACTTCGCTCACATTCGTGCGAGCCCCACCATCCTTTGACTCATACATTGCCAAACTGAACGATCTCAAATCTCGAGGCCTCCCATATCTGGTCGCAGTTGATGAAACACAAAAGGCAGATGATGGAAATGATCTTGTTGTTGGCTACGGGTCACTTTCTCCATTTCGCCCACAGATGGTCTCATATGCTCCAACGGTTGAGCTGACGCTATTCATACACCCAGACCATCAATCGCAAGGATCGGGATCGGTGCTCCTTGCGCTTTTGCTGGGGGAAGTTGAAACTGGCCAAGTCTGGCATATATTTGAGGAACCGGTTATCAGCAGCGGATCCACTGAAGCCGATCATGAAAATGAGGCTAGTGGTGCGATGCGGGTCAGAAATGTGATTGCCGTTATGGCCGTTGATCCTGAGGGCAAGGAACAAGGTGAAGCTTTGAGGAAATGGTATGTGGCACGAGGTTTTGAAGAGTGCGGTCGATTGAAGAAGGTCGGATATAAGAGAGGATATTGGTGAGTAATCAAAGTGAAAATCCATCGATGTGATTAGCGGGGCTTGAAGCTGATTTCGTACATTAGGATCGATACTGTTTGGCTTCAATATTCTATCCCTGAGTCGATGGCGCCTTTGTGAGTTATACTTGGCAAGGGAAATTTAGTAGTGCTATTTATGTTTCTACCGACTATACATCCAATTTGTACAGACAAAGTTCCCTGGCTGCTGCTTGCAGCTCTGAGCCCCCGAAGTATGAACCATCGTGAGTAGGATGATTCTTAATGAGGTGTATCAAGGTTGGGGACGTTTATTAGGTTCTACCAAGGATATCTTCCGTGGGATTGATGGTATAAAGGCCCACTATACCATCAAGTGGAGGGGAGTCTGAGGTTTGTTTTTGTTCTTTGGACTTCGATGCTACCATTTGGCTACTGGGTTGCCGGTGACTCTAAGTTTATTTAGCGAACTAGAAATCCGCCTCCTAATTTCCACTGCCGTGAACCACAATATTGCAAAAAACCAGTAAGACCGTGGAAAACAGCATACTTGTCTCTCTTACACGATTTAAGCCTTGGAACGATAATTTAGTCACAATACATTGGATGGAGAGTCTGCTCCATCATCACCGCCCATATACTCTGGCTCAGATCACGTGGCTTGACGTGCCATCCCTACGTGATTTCGACCTTCAATTCGACCACTTTTTCTAACGAGAATTGCGCGAGAACTAGTTCTATCACAGCGTGCGAGGACATTCGCATCGCAGTACGAAGCCTTTGCGGGATAAGCGGGGTCACCATGGCACAAGCTCCACAGGGCCAATCTGATGCCTTGAATGAAGGCAGACGCATCTACCTCGGTGTGACCACCTTGACCGATCGCTCTCCTCTTCAGAGGGTCATGACCTAACTCTGGAAATTACTCAGGTAATCTACCATACCGAGCTAACCCCTACGACATCGAAACGATCCTCGCCACCAATGGCTTCAACAAGATAGAAAGTATCCACATCTCAGTCGATCCCGTGAGCGCGCGAAACCCAGGCTACTGCTTCGTCGACTTTCCAGACAAAGAGACCGCCGACCGTGCACTTTCCTCCTTGAGTGCACAAATCGACGGGCGATCTGTCAAGGTCGGACCATGTGAGCCTAAGAAACAACATAGTCGTCGATTCAACCGTGAAGACGAGTACGCCTTTAAGAGATGGGGTGATTGGAACTCGCAGTCCCGCAATAGCGATAACGCTGTCAGTCAGCCTACCGGCCAGGGTATTGAGCAGGGTCCTATCGGGGCACTGAATCATTTCGATGATATGGTTGGGAATTCCAAGGGCCGGAGGCTGTATGTTGGTGGGTTGGGCAAGATGGTCAATCAAGCCGAGCATAACAGTGAAATCGCTGACCTTCTTCGTGCTTTTAACCCGTGCGATTATCTCTTTAGTTTCCCACAGTCATGGGCCTAGGTTAACTTGACGGTATCAGGATTGCCATTGGAAAACGCATCACTCCGGCTGAGCATACGAGAATGCTCCCTGGAAAGCACCACTACTGTTTCGTTGACTTTGAAACCAAGGAGGACATGAATGCTGCTATTCAAGCACTTAATGGGAGGGTTCATATGGGGAGTCGATTGAAGGTTGTGCCAGCGTGGGACATGCCAAAAGCTCTCAAGGATCGACGAACGGGGTTTCGAAATAGTCGCGGTGACGAAGATGGAGGTCAAGAAGTCTCTTATTCCGACTACATGGCGAGATCTAGTCGGGCGCTTGAATCGAACGACTGGCGCAGGAAGGATGATTCAAGTCCGTAATATGGCAACACACTTGTCTTCGGGGTATATTCTCTAACGGTTATAGCTCTAAAATGCTTATAAATATCGGATTACATGCACTTACTGTCGACCACTGACGGGTTCTGATAACAGACAGGGACACTGTAAAATTTGCGTCTGCCAATTCTATTAAATGTGACGATTTTATCCGGGAGTATAAGCAGGAGCTCCCCTCACTTCCTGCATAGCTGCGCACTTTCTCATCTAACTCAGGTAGCATCTCGCGGGTATCAGGGAAAATTTCTACGTTAAAGCAACTGGCTCAGCCTCTCGGCAGATTGATCTTACTGCAGCAAACTCTGCCTTATTGGTCAATCTATATTGAGGCTAATAGGAGGTCAGCACTAGACAAAGAAAGGAACGCCACCTGAAAATGAGAATTGCGCATGGCGAGATCGTAAGCGATGTTGAGTTGTCGACCTAAGCAGCCATAATCACGCAAATTGGGATGACTCGAGCAAATTTGACCAAGTCCTAGGATGTGGAATGTTTACGCCCAGTGGGATGGCTTAGACAGTACAGTGGGTTGTACAACCGTTGCGAACATACACAGTAGCAACCAACTAGGCGGTTAATTTTCAGAACTCTTGTTCGTGACACACCGAGGAAGAAATATCCTCTCTACGTTATTATGTTTCAATAAGACGGTCTTCGCAGGGCATCTTTTCTTATGTCTCCCGCTTAAGGAACCAGATTATAAGTGCTAGAAAGAGGAAATAAGTGCGGAAAAACAGCCTAGAGTCGGTCTCTATGCGGGGAAAAAAAGCCAAGGGGCCAAAGCGAAAGCTAGTGTTGGAATTATCCAGAAGTATCGCGTGATTGACCCGCAATTCAGGGTCCGAAGCTTATAAGCCTACCTTGTCGAGAGTTATCTGGAGACTTCGTCATTGCACACCGCAATGAGGGAATTGTGTACTGCACAGGGGAGAGCAAATGCTAATAATAAGTAGTAGGGCGTATTTTGTAAGGCATCCCACCTGAACGACCAACTAATTGAAGCTACGGTCTGACCATTCGCGGGAGAAATTTGGAGGGACCTACTGTAGACATAGCCCTGTTGGGGTCTAAATGTATGCTTACAATTAGATCATATCTGATGGCTAAAATCAAGAGCGGCAGTGCAGTGCAAGGGTAGTCAATGCGCCACTATTCGAACAGGCAAAATACAGTCCAACGGTCATGCTGGTTCTTGGCTACATAGACGTAGTTTGGGGGCGATTGTTACTATTCAAGACAATGTAAGACTGAAGTTTCAGAGTCTACTGTACAGTAGTAACCGTCTTCCATAGTGGATTCTGGAAGCCCACTCGATCGACAGGATTTGCTTAGCTTAAGGGGGTTCATCGGATCACTAGCTAATTTCAGATATAAACGGAGTAGATTCTGGGTCCGATGTGAAACAAAAACAGAAATTGCTCGTGAGAGACATGAAGAATAAAATATTATGAAAAGTTGGGGTTCAGTTACATCGCCATACATAACATAACCATCATCATTTTGGCGTGATGGCCCGAGGTACAGAGCACAGTGCAGTAGGACACGATTTAACTTTATGTAAGGTCTTGGCTGCGTGCCTTGAACCTGCCAAGATGCCACCTGTTTCTCTCCACCCATCCCAGGTCCCAGGGCCAGGGGTTCTGTTTCTGGTTCTCGCCGCATGGTAGCTAAGCCTTGCGAGCCAAGAATTCCTTACGAGGATATAATCTAGAAACCACCACCACAGAACAGCTCAGGGATCTCTACTTTTATTAAAGATTTGCAAAAATATCCCCAGATGCCAAGCTGGGGGCGTCTTTGATGCACCGAACAGACCCAAACTTTCAAGGCGGACCGCCCGGTGCGCCTTCCGACGAGAAAGGACCCCGTAGTACGGAGTACAGTAGAAGGACTGTAGCGCAAGTGCTAACTGCTAAGTGACTGGCGCAAAAAAATGCCCGCCATCTCAGCCCCTCGTGGCGGCGACTGGACGGAAAACGGAAAACGGAGACATAACCGAGACCAAGAACTATTTCGGTAGGCGGTACAGTAAATATGTACAATACAGTACAATAGTCCAGTACTTTTCCGCCCCCACTGGCTGCTAAAAAAAACACATTCTCTGTTTTCCCTTTGAGCCGCAGCGTTTCCCCCTTTTCAGTAGCTGATCGTGTGTCCAATTGGGGGCGGTCCGTATTTCTTGTCCACATCTTTGAGCACTGTAGCTATCGATAGTGCAACCGGCCATCCGCTACTAAGGGAAATTTATCCACTCCATTGAATCCACCTTCCCGGCCTAGAAAGGCTCTGATTCAGCCAGTGAATCGAAAATAGCGGAAGGACAGATCTCCGGGCGGGTGGGAGAGGGGGCTTTGATGGAGTCCTATAAGGTCGTATAGCGTCCTATAGGGTCAAATGGAGAGGGCCTTTGCGGGCTATGCAGTCATACATTGTTATCCTGTACAGTACTCCGTATAGTTGGTGACCACGCTGTCAAGCTCAAGGGCCAAATAGACTCACGTCAGACCAAGGACCCTTCCTTGGACCCTGCATCATGATTCTCCATGATCGCGAGGCGAACGTGTATGACGCGAGTTTGGACCTGTAAGATTGAGGAAGAGGGGGGTAAAACGGTCTAACCGTCGAGTTTGTCCAACCGTCCTTCATCGCCACGTTGGAGTAGCAAAGAAAACCAAGGTGAGACTCTGTGGGGAAAACCTAAGGACCTCGCACGGAGTCTTCGGGCCACTGACAGTATCCGAAAGGTCTCACACGAAGAGTTGCCTATTCCGCGCCAACCAATAAGCTCTTCAGGAACACCCGCTGGAACCAATGAAAGGTCCAATAGCCCGTGACAGAACGAGGTTAGGTAAGAGGAACAAGGCTTTTCGGGTCTCCATCACAGTCCCCACAGCCTCGTTTGGGCAAAAGACCGCATGACCCTGAACCTTTTCAATGGGCTCAGATGCGCTGGATGAAACCCTGGACTGGGGCTTGCAGCTCCACAAGCAATTCCCACGCCCGCTTGGCCCAGTTGTTGGCAAATTGGGGCCTGTTTTTAAGAGGAGAAGAGAGAAAAGAGGCTTTTGGTGGATGGAGGCGACTGGTCTTGCGCCCTTTTTGCTGTTCCCCATATTCTATTTCTATTTCTATTTATTATTAACTCGGCCGCTCCGGATTCTCCGAGGGGAGATTTTCATTTTTCTGCTTTCTTGTTCTTTTGGATGATTTTCGTTCGTTAGCAGCTGAAGCTGTATAGCACATACTTAACACTCACAGCGAAGCCAGGTTTTGTATGGCTTCTCCCATGTCGGCCTGATCATACATCCTCGCCAATATGTTGCGTCAATCCAATTCGCCCTGGGCCGAGGCTGGCGATTCCGCCATTATGTTGGGGGATTCTGGAGGTCGACCAAAAGCCTATTTGAATTACGTTTGCTGCGCTTTGCCAGCGCGGGCCTGCTCGGCCGCTTTTACGTGGGAATCTTCAAAGAAATTCTGGTTTAGCTTCCTGACCGTCTCAACCATTTGCGCCAAAGTTCTTCATATTTACGCTCATATCGACTCCATTAAGCCCAAAAACTTGTTTCTATGGGGGCCTACATTCTTTGTTCAAGACGCAATTTTCCTTTTGATAGTTTTTGCGCTCACTCGCAACTTCAAGCGAACATGGCTGCGCTATACGGCTTCGACGACGGTCATTTTGGGGACGTAAGTAACTGTTGGCTGAAATTAGAATATCTTAGGCGGGTAGACATGCGCTGACACGTCATTTTTCTATAGATTGATCCTCTCCACGATGGCCGCCGCTAATACCTCGTTCTACTTCACCACCGGTGCCGAAATCCACTGGCGACAAGCAGGCGGCTTCAACCGCGACCCGGCTTCGATTAACACGTTGCTCACCGGATTGACTGGCCTGGTCATTGTCGAAGTTCTATACATTGTTGCAGCTGGGTTGACAACACCATGGATTTATAATGGCGTGGAATCGATGATCTCGATCTGGGGCTCAATGACCAAAGCCATCTTCAAGCCTGTTGCACCCTACGCAAAGCTTGGCGTCAACAAGGCTCTGAGCCGCTGGAGCAAGGGCCGCGAGGTCTTTGAGAGAATGAAGCTCTACGAGGCCGTGCCATTGAGCGACTACGACGAGGAGGAAGACAAGGCTACCCCCAGCGGGGCACCATTGCTCGACCACCCACCGCAAGCCTTCGAGAACGGACGCTGGAATTTCCACTGGGCAAAGAGCATGGATTGGAAACACGATATCGACTGGAAGCTCTGGCTGAAGCGCGCGCTGGTGGTTTTCCCTACCGCATACATTTTCTTCGTGCGCTTGCTTCGCCCCTCGAATTCCTCCTACGGCTTCCTCTCCCAGACGGTCATCATCACTCCTTTTGCGGGCGTCGATTCCGAAAGCAAGCTCGCGCATATGTTCAAGGATCGCACTTTGGATGGTAAGACGACTGCTCTCACTGCGGTTCCGGAGTTCGACTGGCTCCCCAAGGGCAAGTTCCCCGGTTTCCGCGATTGGGAGGATCGATCTCGGTACTCGCACTATAACTCGACCGAGGATCCCCTGCACATCTCCAACCTGGGCAAGGACATTCTGAAGCCTATCAAGGCCGCGCTGGATAGCGGTGATGTCAAGATCAAGCACATCTTCCTTTTCAAGATGGAGAGTACTCGCTATGATGTTTTCCCGCTCCGAAACAACACTTACCTGTGGGATCGGATCCAGAAGTCTTATAAGGATAAGAAGGTCCCCAAGGACGTCCAGGATCGCCTGGTTAACCTCACCCGCACCGCCGAACGTATCACCGGATCTCCCTCCGGATTCCATCGCAATGAGACGATCAAGCCGTACGGAGGCATCAACCTGCACAACTCCTACACCGGAGGAACGTTCACTCTGAAGAGTATCGAGGCAACCACCTGTGGTGTCGAGCCTCTAGTCGTTGATTTCAACCATGAGTACGAGCATCACATCTACCAACCTTGCATGCCTCACATCCTCGACATGTTGAGCGCGACCACGAACAACAGCAAAAGCGACGACTTTACCGACTGGCCCTGGCGCCCTGCATTCATGCAGTCCATCACCGATACCTACGATCACCAAGACCGCCTCACTCCCGCTATGGGCTTTAAGCCTGAGAACACCGTGACCGTCGAGTCTATCGATGAAGAGCGCGCAAACGACACTTCTTGGACTGCGGAGAAGTTCAACTTCTGGGGATACCCCGATTCCTCGCTTGCTGTGTACTTCCGTGAGGCTATTGAAAAGGCCGAGCGTGATCATGAGCGTCTCTTCCTGACTCACCTGACTGGCATTACGCATCACCCCTGGGACACGCCTAATGGAACGTACGAGGAGCTGATCGGATCTCAGACGAATGCTTTTGGTGGTAAGAATGACGGGTTGAACCGTTATCTCAACACCATCGGTGTCAACGATCGCTGGTATGAGGAGTTCTTGAACATTCTGGAGGAGACCGGAGTTGCCAACGAGACCCTCATCGTCATGACTGGTGACCAGTAAGTTGATCCAAGACACCGCGAGGTGGAATCTTGCTAACCCTTGAACAGCGGTCTGTCCCTTCCTGAAGATGGTAACGTCACTCCCTACGATAACCCTTTGGAGACCAACTTCCACGTGCCTCTGATCTTTGTAAGTTCTCAACCAAGTCACCCATAACATACAGTACTAACATATCCTCCCAGGCCAACCCCCGTCTTCCAACCATCCAACTCAACGCCTCCGTCTCCTCCGTCCAAATTCTACCCACCATCCTCGATCTCCTCAAAAACTCCGGCTCCCTCGACGACTACAGCACCCGCGCTGTCAGCGATCTCCTCCCCATGTACGAGGGCCAGTCCATCATTCGTCCAATCATCACCCACAACAAGAAGACCTCCTACTACCAATTCACCGTCATGAACACCGGCGGCTCAATGGTCGCCATGCGCTCCGCCGACGCTCCCTACCGCCTGATCGTCCCTCTCGTCCCGGAGGTGGAATTCCGCTTCACCGACGTCAGCAAAGATCCCCAGGAAGAAAAAGCCATTAAAGCATTCGACTTCAAGCCCCTCAAGACGGCCGTCAAAGAAGATCATGGCGAAGACGCTGCTCAGTGGGTTAACGATGCCGCCCGCGCTGCTCAGTGGTGGGTTACCGATAACTGGAACCGCTACGAGTATAACCCGCGGATTCCGAAGAAGCCTCATCAGTCTTGGCCGAGCACTCACAAGGAGGGTTGAGCGTATCGATATCTCTCTCTCTTCTACGTCCCGACGACACAAAACGCAAAACGCAAACATGCCTTTCGACGGCATATCCTCTTTTCTCTTCACTCTATATACCAATTTTTTTGTTCTTTGTATGATTACGGATTCTCGGAAGTTTTCCGAGGAGTCTGACCAGCATGGCGCACGGCACATATTCGGCTTTTCTTTTTCTGTATATACTTACATCTACTCTATTGGGATTTTGCATATTTGGGAGGGACTCAAATAGTTATTAATGATCATATCCATCAAATCATGAACCGCTATTTCTCTATAAACCCGCTAATGTTCTTGATGATGGGTGGGTGACCGCTCCCTGACTGTAGATCCCAGATCCTTCATCACTAGTTGGTTAGTCCCGGGGTGATCATCGACAGATCTCCCGATCGCAAATCAGCAAAACAATCAATTATCTTCAATTTGAGCCTTGATTGGATAGTACTCATTAGCACTGTCAGTGAATCACCCGCATCATCATGATAATCAATTCCGACTCTGCATAGTCTGCATGCATCTCCCAAAGTAGTCCCCGCCTTTTACCAGATCAGGCTGCCGTATGCGACACGAGGGGCTGACCTGGCTGACGGTGATCATCGTTCATGCATCTACTTCCCGTATGCCCCGCTAATCACTTTCTCCCCCCTCCTCCTCGTCCCCTGCTTTTCTTTTTTTTCAGTTCTGATTCGGGTCTTTTCTCCTCTATCCAACTTGTGCGGTGAAGGTGAAAAAATGGAGGGTGCGAAGCGTGTACCGTGGCTTTACAATTTTCGCTCTTCGGAGACGTTCATTGTTCTTGTGGTTTCCATTGCGATTTTTACCGTGAGTACTAGACTCGCGGGAGTTTTACGGTCGCTGACTCGAGCAACAGGATGTGTTTATCTATGGGATGGTATGTTAACCAAGACGAAGAGATGAGCTCGATTACTCACTTTCCCAGATCGTACCAATTGTTCCAATTGCATTGGTTAAACGTGCCGGTGCTCGTGAAGAAGAAGGTACTTAACCCATCTACCATATATCTACCTCACTTACTAACAAAACACAGCTCAGTCGTGGGTCTCAATATTACTCGCCGTCTACGGAGCCACTCTCCTCGTGGGATCGCGTGGGTTTCCCGCCGCCAAATATCCTGTCGTGTAACAAGCTCGGACTGACGCATCGCAGCATTATTCGGATATTTCGCCGATCACTGTCGCCTCCGAAGACTCCCCTTTGTCATTGGCCTGATTGCCCTGGCAGCTTCTACTGGACTCTTTGTCGTTGCCCGGTCGTTACCGGTCCTCATCCTCGCGAGAGGGCTACAGGGATTCTCCGGAGCCGCGGTGTGGGTAGTTGGTCTTGCTATTATCGCTGACAATGTACCACCAGATCGTGTCGCGGAGGCGATGGGTCATACATCGATTGCGTTGACATGGGGTGCACTTTTAGGTCCGACTATCGGGGGTGTGATGTATGAGAAGTTAGGCTTTTACGGGACGTTTGCTATTCCGACTGGATTGATTATCGTGGACGTGGTGCTGCGATTCGCGATGATTGAGGAGTCAGGTAAGGGAGCTGCATGTCATCCTCGCATCTGGCATATTTTCTGACACGTTACCCCAGGAGCTATTCAACCCGACAAGACTGGTCTGGACTCAGGCATGGATGGGTATCGGAGTCCTCTGTATGGCACGTTTATACGCCAGGACGATGAATACTCGGGATACTTCTCATCAGGCGAAGACACCGCCAGCGAGCAAGGCCCTCTTATCAGAACTTCGAATCCTTGCTTCGACCACCCGCGCCTGGTACACGAAAAGCATGCTACGGTGTTCGATCTCCTCCGGACCCCGCGTTTACCCCTTGCATTGATCGCGACAGTAGTTATGGCAATTATATTCTCCGCTCTGGAAACAGTACGTCGTACTCAATCAATACCTAGTTATCACGAGTGCTAACACATGATTCCCACTAATCGCAGACCCTCCCCTTATTCGTCATGGACACATTCAAATGGTCATCCAGCGGCGCAGGCTTAATATTCGCAACAAGCGCAATCCCCAGTTTCGCAGGTGTGCACGTCGGCAAATTAATCAGTCGCACTGGCGCCCGTATCCCAGGACTATTCGCATTCACAATCGCATCAATATCATGGATATCAATGCGCTTCGTGAACAGCAACACTCCCGCCGATATCGCCCTTCTCATCATCCTTTTACTGGTCCAGGGTCTGTCGATTGTATTCGTGGAAATCACCGCAATGACGGAAGTTTCGCAGGCAGTTGATGACTACGAGATTGAGTTCCCTGGCGCTTTTGGCGAGAAGAGTCCCGTTGCGCAGGCTTATGCTTTGTTTAATATGGCGTTTGCGGGGGGTCAGTTGCTGGGTCCTATTTTGGCGGGTGGGATTCGGGTTTGGGCTGGCTGGGATAGTATGACGTTGGTTATTGGGCTTGTGTGTGGTTTTACGGCTATACCGATGGGGTTGTATAGTGGTGCGCCGTTGAGGGATACGGAGAGTTCGTGGGATGATGGAGTATAAAGCTCAGCTTGGATGTTATGATGGGAGTGACGTTACGGGGGCTTAAAATGATTTAATGACAACGAGATTAGAATGAAGAGAGAGCATTGAAATAGAATATTGAAGAGATGCCCTCTTCTGGAGTCCCTAAGTACGACCACGACCACGTCCCCTTGGTTTAGCTGCAACGATCCCCCGTCATTTATTCCTGGTCTCTGCGCATAGCTGTCGCGGAGTTGCACCCGCATGATTTGCTTGATGCATCATATCATCGGTACCAGCAGCCTCTTGCAAGATTGTCATCAACTCGTCTTGAACTCTTATCTTTTCCTCGATCGTAATCCTCTTAACCTTGCCATCAGACGTATAATGCGGTCTCAGTTCCCCAGTTGCCGCGACGTGAAACACTGTGTCACCATCTAGATTCTCGGCTTTGATATCGGCTCCATGATGAATGAGGAACTTGATAGTCTGGACTTGGTTGGGATTCTTGGCCATATAATGACTGTTGGCTATGATATGAAGAGGCGTATTTCCTTCTTTGTCTAGGTGGTTGATGGGAGCTCCGTGGGAAACCAGTAGCTCGAGCAGAGCATTATTCGTCGACTTTTTGCGCGGGTAAGAGTCGAAAACCCAATGAAGTACCGTTCGGCCAGGGTTATCTGAGACACTTGCGTCTGCCCCGTGTTCTAGCAAGAAACGTATTGGGAACTTGGCAACGGCGTGGGTGCTCTCACCATACAGGGCGCTACTTTTGACTGCGTAAAGGAAGGGTGTCACGCCCTCTGCATCCGGGATATTGATGGTTTCAGGGGCGCTAGCTAGAAGAAGAATTAATGTGTTGGTGATCCGTTCACTAACCACATAGTCTGGAAGTTTGTGTTCGAAAGAATACTGCGGACCCACCGCTGCCCAGTGTAGCGGAAGTAGTCCATAGTTATCGCGAGTAGAAACAAATCTGGCGATAGTATCTTCGGCAGTCTGGTGGCTGGAATGATAGTCGAGCATTGCTTGTAGCCCGCTGAACTCCAATAATGGCTTGCCCAATGAATGGCAGTCGCACCGTGAGGTAGTGTTGGAGTCCTTGATGGTTTGAAAACCGTTGAGAGAGTCATGCATTGTTGTTTGGCGTATAAATCGGCTCCCTGATTGAGGAGCCGACTGACCAAGGCGTAGCTACCCCGAGAAGCTGCGAGATTGAACATAGTGTAAAGCTGCAACGATTGCATATCAGAATCTGGCACAATTTCTGCGGCGCTTGCACCCATGTCAAGCAAGAAGTCGATAATCTCTTCAATGCACTTGATCCGTCCGCATATCCACCCAAATGAATCTTCACTTTTGTGCGCTTCATGATAATTCACATCCACCAGTGATGCAGCAGCGCATAACGGCGTGTACCCGTTTTGATCCCTCTCACTTAATGTCGCCGGTGCGAGCTGACTGGCTAGCAGACACCGCGCCGCCTCGACGTTCCCAAAGCAGCATGCTACATTCAGCACGGAAAAGTTTCGCTAGTAGCTAGGTGTGTTTCCCGCCGAGGCGATGTCATATTGCTCGAGGAGGAGTTGCCAAGTTTCGGTGTTGCCATACGCAGCAGCCACCCAAAATGGATCGTGAAACCAGGGGTGGCCAGCCTCGCTCGGAGCAATGACTGTCGCCCCCGAGTATGCAGAGATATACTGCTGCAGTCTAGTTGTGTCGTTTTGTCTGATGATTTTGATCAGCAGGGATTTCTCCTGCGTCTCGTAGAGAGGAGCGCCGTCGTCGTCGAGTAGAGGCGAACGTGGTTCATTGGGCAAGCGGTCGAGACGATATTGGAAATCTCTGTACGCCATGATTGGCTTTGTTTTATGTAATCATGAGTCGGTTGCAGGGTGCTATGTTGGGCATCAAGGTGCTATGAACGACGGTAATGGAAGCTTTGGGGGAAGAGGAGTGTAATACTGACCAGGAACCCGAGGTTGTGTATCTTGAGCGAGAGCGGCGCGACGAGAGGTCGATACGGATGTTTTCGTAGAGCCGTGACTGTGAGCAGGAGTTTCCAGAGCCAAGTCTCAAAGGGAGTATTGAGTATCCAAGATCCAAGAGTAATGGCAGGAGCTGTGAGCAAACTTGGTGCCTGAGGGTTCAAAAGTCCAGCTTCTCCTTCCCCGAACTGCTTCAAATTCTTTCCTCTCCTCCTTCTCTCCTCCACAACTCAGACTCTTATTCATCTCTCTCCCCCTCAATCAACCAGACTCCAGCACTCCTCCATCTCCAAAGTTACAATCCCCAGCACCACAGGGATTATTTCTCATCTCCACTCAACTTCCCAACTCTTCCACTTTCATAACTCATACTCTGCTTCGTCTCTACCTACCTCCATCAACCATACTCCAACACCCTTCCATCCATCAGATTCTTAACTGTGAGATCCTCATTATTATTTTTCATCTCCCTTCACCTCCTCAACTCAGACTTTGAAACCATTCAGGATTCTGATACCCGGAGCTGATTGAGTTGATTTTGTCTCTACACACCTCCATCACTCGGATTCTGATTCATCTCTACCAACCTTCATCAATCAGACTCTGAAAATATTCCACCCTCCAGAATTACGACTCCCAGCGCCGTGTGGATTCTTTTCATCTCCACCTACCCTTGCAGCCCACTCTTATTCATCTCTTTCCCCCTCCATCACTCAGACTCTGGCAACCACCCGCAATTCTGATTCTCAGCACCACTCGAGTTGATTTCGTCTCCACCTACCTCCACAGCTTAGACTGTGCTACCCTTCTGAATTACGATACCCTGTCCTACTCTTGAACGAGTCAATCAACCATGGCCCCGAAATCCGTTTCCTGCGGCCTGTGTGGCGCTGCATTCTCCCGGCCCTATTTCATTTCGATTAACAAGGACGCCGAGAAGGGCCCAGGTCTTGGCCAACCGAGGGTCGAGGACATGGAATGGCTGGGTAATGCCCGCATTCTTTATCGCAGCACAGAGTTCAGCAGAACATTCCGAAGGTTCGTTTGACTCGGCACATTATCTGGCATATTAACTAACCAACTCGGTACAGAGCGAACTTGTCATCAATTGCTACTCAGCGCAACGATGGGAAATTCCAAGTGACGGGCAATCTTCCATACGATGAATTCGAGAACACCGATCCGGATGGTTTGAAAGTTTTCCAAACGTACGTTCAATCTGAGTGACCTCAATAACGATAGCGCTAACCACAATGTAACCAGATATGCGGGTCGGCTGTTGTTCTCGATCCCACTCCACGAATCTTGCAGTCACTTGCTGGCAAGATTCTTTGATTACTCAGTGGGTATCACTCCAAGCAATTACCTTGGAGTGATCTTCAGAACCCTGCGGAGCTACCACGACGAAAAGTTCCGAATGTACCAGGGAAAGATCGAGTATGGACAGATTGCAAGCCAGCACCACCAATCCTGGTTCCTAACGGTTTGCACCAAGGCCTTTGCCTACAACCCGTTGGTTGCGTCTCCGGAATTACAGCAATACTACGAAAACCTGCCGGAAGTCAAACGGAACCGAGATGAAAGAGAGGGTTGCAAAGCCAGATACCTGGCTGCAAGGGACCCGTTTGGCAATCTTCCAGCCGAAATCCTCACCATGATCCTCGTACAACTTCCACTGCAATCAATCGGGCAGCTTCGACTTGCCAGCGCTGTCATTGTAGATCTGCAGCTATCTGGTAGCTTTTGGAAGAAAAAGCTCAAGTTCGACATGCCTTGGCTTTGGGATTTCCCCTATCAAACAGTCGAGCGATCTTCCAAGAGACCAGATTGGCTGCAGATCTACAATGACATTCAATCTGGAAGTGAGGGGAATGGGAAGAGACCCTTTCTCAGTTTGGCCAACCGCCGTCGAATCTGGAGAATCTGTGAGCAGATTGAACCTCGACTTGCCCAGTTCCAGATGGAAAGAGACATGGTTGACCGAAAGGAGAAATGGGTCTCGGAGGAATGAGGGTGGAAGAAGAGGCGCGAATTCGTGGTAGCGATGATTCTTCTGTGGCGGTTTCTTTCTGCGGCGGTTGTTTCTCTTTGGCGGTTGTGTTTCTTTGGCGGTGCTTTTTCTATGACGGATATGACGGTGATTTTTCTACGGCGTTGGCCTTTCTATGGCGATGATCTAATCTAATCTTAATACGATAGTTCGATTAAACGTGGCGTTTTTCATTCAAGCTACAGATACTTTCTCTAATGATATCTTGTTAGATCTGCCCTAGAAGATTTATCATACACTTCCAGGCAATGGGCACAAAGGCATTGGTTCCTCATATGGCTTGCACTAGGGTATCCTAATAGCTCCGTTTCAATTTGAAGACTCTCAGCCTGGCCGGAGATCAAAAAATCATCAATTAGTTCCCTATGTATACGTCTGATCTATCTCGGGCCTGCTAACGCTGAAAGATGTAAAGCTGCAGTGACGACATTCTTGTCCAATGCCATCGCCGCTCGGCTTCCTATCCAAATATTCCAGACTGATCTCTTCCGCATTGTCACTCCCAACCAACGGAGTGACTGAAGTTGATGATGTAGAATGTGATATCGAGGAGGTCTGCTCTCCAGTCTCGCCCCATATAACCGGCTTCAATGCTGCATCCACATCATCTGCAGGTGGATGACAAGCTGCACTGATAGCCATACTGCAACTGCCAGCAAGGGGTATGAAAGAGCGGAAGGGCCTAAGTGCCATACCCAATAATACGAGGATCATCAATCCACCCACGATGATAGCGAATATGAAGGCCACAGGCGACCAGCCACACGCATTCACATCGTACTGGGACTCATGCTCCATACTCGAATTGTACATGACAACTCGAACATAGAAAATGCTCTGCGAGACCAACCAGTGTAGAACCGTATACGCTAGCATAAGCGGTAAACTGTATCGGTAGGGAAGACTCAAGAAGTAGAATGATCGTTGAGCACCACGGCGATCGGAAGATACTCGGAGGCCTTTCTTGGGAGATGTGGGAAGGATCTCTGGGATTGAAGCTCCACGACGACCGCGCACTGCGTAGCTGTCATACTCCGAAGCCATGATCATGGTTGTAAGGATGGAATTGTAGAAATAGTAGGAGAGTGAAATGAGAAGTTGGGGCAAATTGGCTAATAGCACGTTTCCGAGTATCGAGGACTGAACGCGGTAGATTATTGTGTATGGGGTTGCGGAGCCGAGGCCGTATCGCCAGAGAGTTGACATGCTGGTTCCGCCCATTGAGGCGAGTCGGGTATCTTGGAGGCCTCGGTGGAGGAGGATTGCTGCGACGCTGAGGCATCCAAAGGATCTATTATGGAATTAGCATACTCGGCGATGATGATGTTTTTTTCGAGTTCGCTTACAGTACGAACGTGGCTAGCCACTGCTCCATGGCTCCGGCTTCCCACCATCTCCTCTTGGCCCCAGACAGCTTTTGTTGAGATACGGCCACATAGCTATGGTGATTCTTGGTGCCTCGCAGGGAGCGATGAGGCCTCGTCCACTCGGCTTTCGGTGTTAATCCTTTCCCCTTCGTGAGTGGATCGGGGTTAGACAGGAACGAGGCGATAGCGTCTCCGACTGTAAGAAGTCGACGCACGCGTTCTTGTCGTGCGAGAAACAGAATGCACGCCACCTTGATGGCAGTGCAGATGATGACCACGAGTGAGAACGACGGCACAAAGAGTAGCTGGCAGTGCTGTTCTGTCTCGGCGCTAACACATCCTGCAACTGTGAAGCGACCTGAGAAGATGTCCATCGAGCCCCCAGCCGGGTCCATGTCTTCTTCAATTCGACCTTCGAAGCATTGAGATCCCGTATTCTGGAAGGTGACTTCTTCGGCCCATGTCTTATTTTCCCAATCGGATATGTCCAAATACTTCTGGAACAACTGTGCTGTCGGGGGAACATCAAGCCATGCAATATTTTGCAAATGGTCCAGGTCCTCGCATTCTGCGGTAGACGGGAAAGGGCACTCTTTATTTGATTTCTCTGTGTAGGTAGTACTCCCATTATCGGTAGGAAAAGTGATGGACCATTTCGGTCCTTCCCAGCGAGTATCGGCGACCTGCCAGTTCGGCATTTGGCTTTGTATAAGACTCTTTAAACACGATGTTGTGTAGTTCCATGAACACATCCACAGAATCGGGCTGTCCGCTGCGATGAGATCATATGAGGCGGGGGAATTCCCTTGTCCCGTGAACTTGATGGGGTATTGCATGTCCCATGTAAGATTGTTCGACAAGACCACGACTGTTTGTTCGCCTGTCAGAAAGTCGACGGCGAACTTGTTCACACATTGCTCCGTAGTGAGTACTTGAAAGTCTCCTTTTGCCACTGCTGAGTTGAATTTGGAGAGGGATGTATTCACGTGGGACTCGATGCATTGCGTTGCTACTTTTGTAGAGTCCAAGGGATTGGAGCCATTGTAGTCAGCCGGTGCAATGAAGACGTCGTATCCATTCGAGCTTTCTGCATTTAGCACGACGGAGTTATAGCTGTGGACAAACGTCAAAATTTAGACTTTGAAGCTTGCGAGTCCGATATGATCGGTGTGGGTTGCAACTCACAATGCATGAATAGGAATAGTCGACAACATCAGAATAGCCCATATAGCTTTTCTCTTCCGCCCCAAAGCCCGAATATTTCGAACACTGGGAACGCCGATATCAAGCCAGGAGCCTCGTGCATGCGCCCCATCCACATCTTCCCTCGTTGGCGCAGCCAAGAATTGTGCACAGTAATTGCTGCTACCAAGGATGACCGTCCCCAGTGCGTTGATCAGCAAGTGAAGGCCAGTTGACCAGTTCTTAGTCTTCGAGCATCTACCCTCGTAGAGTAGAACAGTGACAAAGCCACTGCTTTTATTTTGGGAATAACCGCGAGCGAACGCGATCACAGCCAAAATGGTGTTTATCGCTAACGCGATGCAGGCCGCCGTCGCGCAGAGCTGTATCCCCTCGAAGGCCTTGACTCTCTGGAATATGGACTTCCGGGCCTTGGATTCCCCATCCGTGTCGCTATTCCCGACCATCTCCGGTATACGGGGACAGTAGCATATCCCACGGGGGGTGAGCAGGAGATAAATCGGTGTGGTTCATTTATTTATCGACTATCACTTTCTTGACTAGTCTTCGCCCCCATTCTCTGTCTTGGCAATTTTGCATCGCCCGTAGGTCGAGGGTCGATCCTTGTTTCAAGTTTGGCGGTCTGGGAGGGTATGTTAAGCGCTGCTGGAGCACGTTTGATTCGTCTGTCCTGTTCAGCATTTTGAACGCTGAGAAATGGGGTTTTCGGCTGCACAGTAGCCTGCTTCTTCAAGGGATTTCCATCACCACCGAGTTCAGTGACCGAATGAGGAAAAAGCATAATCGGCGAACTCGGGATCAGAGTCTTGAAATTATAAAATTGTCTCCACCATTAACCTCAAGAAGATTTGTGACGAAACGAGGGAAATTGTTTCTCATGATGAATCGGGTGCGGTCACTGGTCTGACATGCCAAGCGCGATGAAGGCGAGTAGACTAGCCATGAGAGGGCTTATGATATCGCAACCCATGCACAATGAGACAATAAGGGTCCGATTAGGATGAAATGTACGAGGCGGAAAGCTCCGGTGTCTTTGGGTATGAAGGGGTTTGACGTATCGCATGTAACATGATAACCTGATAAGCGCCAGCTTCGTGCGGGGTGTGCATGGAGAGGGGTAACTTTGTACAACCTCCAAGATAAAAGCCTCCTTACTTGAGGAGCAACTCACCCTCAAATCACAACACTTTCTCTCAATCCAGGCAGAATACAAGAGTCCCCCAGCTACACTCGATCACAATGGCCGACATTGAGTATCTAAAGGGCCTCGAGGCGGTGCGTGAGAGAGCCCACCTGGTCCTGGGAGCGGCTGAGAGAAACGAACTCTCCCACTTTGATTATGATCCTTCCAAGATGTCTGAAGTGGCGGACTTTGTTGCTGGTGTGATTACAGTATGCCCCTTGAGCTAAATCCTCTACGATTGACCCGTCACTAACGAAGCCGACAGCGAGACTTTGGCCCGGATCGATACGACCAGATTCCCCCGCACGGAAGGTGGCAACACTTTGATGTTGGCGGTGTTGCTCGGGTGGACGAGTTGATCAAAAAATGGAAACTCAAGGGGTTGAACAAGCTCGAGACTACGCGTCGGCTGATAGATCTCTTCTTTGTGGCGGTTCTGCTGGATGCTGGGGCAGGAGATGTCTGGAAATTCGCTGAGCCTAATACCGATAACGCATATGGCAGAAGTGAGGGCATTGCTGTTGCATCGCTGTACATGTTCAAATGTGGGGCGTTCTCGAGCAACCGGGGGAACGACGTTGAATTGGTCGATGGTTAGTCACTACAATCACCTTGGGGCTATGACAAGTAGCATGCACTCGTTGACACAAACAGGACACGCTTTGATGGCTCTTGATGTTGCAAGCTTCGAGAAGCATTTTCAAATCACAGAGAAGAACCCCCTTGTCGGAGCTGCCTCCCGCGTCAATCTGTTAAAGAGCGTGGGTAATTCCCTTCTTAGTCTCCCCGGATTCTTCGGAGACAATGGTCGACCAGGGAATCTCGTTGGTATGTAAAATCGCCATATCTTTCGCTAAATCCTATTGACACCTTCACTGCAGACTACTTGGTAGATCAGGCAGGCGGATCAAAGGAATTGGACTTCACCACACTCTGGACTATCTTGCAAGGAACACTACTCCCAGCCTGGCCCAGAAACCGCACTAGGATTGGAGAAATTCCCATCGGCGATGCGTGGCCTCTGAAAATCCTATCAAAGCTGAACGCTGAAAAGGAGAGTGAAAAGGTGTATCGAACGCTACACATTGCACCTTTCCACAAGTTGACGCAATGGCTCGCCTACTCACTCACGGTACCTTTCATGCGTGTCCTCGATATGCAGTGGAAGAATTTGGAAAAGGGAACGGGTCTCCCGGAGTATCGCAACGGAGGTTTGTTTGTTGACCTGGGTGTTCTCAAGCTCAAGGAAGAGGCCTTAAAGGCTGGATTGGCTGCGTCACAAAAGGAGCTTCCTAGTTATGAGGCTACCAGCGATGTGATAGTGGAGTGGCGAGCATTGACTGTGGCTCTGCTTGACAAGCTTCATGAGCTTATCGGGGCTCATTTTGCCAGTCAAGGGGTCAAGCTGAGCATGCCACAGATGCTGGAGGCTGGGTCTTGGAAGGCAGGTCGAGAGCTGGCCGCGAAGTTCAGACCCGAGACTAAGTCGAGTCCTATACTGATAGAAGGGGATGGCACTCTATTCTAGCTCTATTATGGTCGGGCTTCTATGAAAACTTATACACTTAAAAAAATAATTAACTAGTGCGGTTTTTCTGGATGATGTTGTTTTTCTATTTGATGAGATATTCTTCGCTTCAGCCATATCTAACGTCTTTGGCTTCTTCTCCAAACCAGTCATCTGTAGCAAGAGATTCCTCAGTGGAGGCAAAATTGAGGATGGTACTCCTGGTCGTTGTGTAGGCATGATATGCGTCAACTCCATTCTCACTTCCAACACCGCTCGCAGCTTTGACGCCTCCCCAAGGACTACTAGGATCGTTCCGATGATGGGTGTTTACCCAAACAATCCCAGCCTCGATCTGTTCAGACACTCGGAATGCCCTCGACAGATCCTTCGTCCAGATACTAGCTCCGAGTCCGAATTCAGTATCGTTCGCTAAATTCACAGCGTTCTCCTCGGTGTCGAAACCAATAACGACAATCACTGGTCCGAATGCTTCTTCTCGCCAGATTGGTGAGTCGGTAATACTCTCATTGCTTTCCGGAGGCACGAGAATTGTAGGTTCATAGAAGTACCCTTTCGAAAGATCAGATCCATCCAGGGCACTATTTCCCATCATTCTCCTGGCTCCGGTGAGAGCTACAGCCTTGCCTGCGGCGATGGACTTGTCGACAAGTCTCTCCACATGAGCAAGCTGCTTTCCAGATACGAGAGGGCCCATCACGGATTGGGGATTTTGCGGATTCCCAATTCTCCTCTTGATCGCCTCTACCTTGGCCACGAGCTTATCCAGGAGTTGACTCTCAATTCTCTTGTCCACAATGATCCTTGTGCTGGCGATGCACGTCTGTCCACTCGCGATAAAGCTTCCAAATGCAATGCCATTAACAGCAACGTCGATCTCTGCGTCGTTGAATACGACTAGAGGTGCTTTACCCCCAAGCTCTGCAGTATATTTGGCCAGGTTGCCGCCCACGACTGTTCCAATCGCTTTGCCTGCGTATGTCCCCCCAGTAACATCTACCTTTCTGACCAGATGGTGAGAAACCAGAGCCATGCCCGTTGTTGCGCCAAATCCGGGCAAGACACTGAATACACCGGCTGGAATCCCAGCCTCGGCGAGAATTTTCCCTAGCATCAGCGATGTCAGGGGTGTCAACTCGCTTGGCTTGAGGATAACACTATTCCCAGCTGCAAGTGCAGGAGCCACTTTCTTCACCGCAATAAGCAGCGGGTGGTTGAAGGGGGTAATCTGCACCACCACTCCTAGTGGAACCCTGTCGACGAAGTTGTGCAGTTTTCCACTGGTAGGAAGAACGGATCGCTCTTCAACTCGAAGTAAGGAGGCGTAGTATTTGAACCATTTCACTAGCGAGGGAACCTGGGCTTGCATTTCCTTGATCACTCTCCCCGTTTGCTTCGACTCCAGTGCTATGAGCTTAGGCAAGGCATCCGATAGCAGGGATGCACAATTTTCGAGAACATCGGCGCGGTGGTGACGGCTTGCTCGAGACCAAATGCCAGATTTGAATGCGGCGTGGGCGGCCGCGACTGTGGAATCGACGTCTTCTTTGGATGCAGTATGGCAGCTTCGTATGATTAGATTGGAGTTGATAAATCGGTTGAATTCGCACTTACAATGCGAATATCTCTCCTGTTGCTGGATCTTCGATGCCAATCCTGTCGACGTTTAGACTATGAAGCGATAGATCGCGTTAGGAACAGTTACCGTTCGTCTCCACCGACCTTCTCTTCGCCAGCGGCCCAGAGGAGGTATATTTCCAGCTCAGCCATCGGGATTTCCGAAGACCTGAAGACACGCTGCTCCGGTAAGGGACTCGTTGAAATGGGTGAAGAAGTATGAGGGGAATGAGGGGAAATCACCAGGACAGCTCCTCGCCTGCAACGTCGGGCTTATCTCTGGGCGGGGGAGGCGGGGTTACAGTCTCAACAGCACTTGAAGCTCGATTAGATAAGGAGCTCGTGCCTGGCTAGCATTACGATTCTGTGGCATCATTAGGGCTCTATCTGGCTTTATAGCTGTCCCATGTACTAACTGGCGCCAGATAAAGTGAGTCTTACCCTAATCAACTATAGGTTCAGCAAGGGGCGAGATGACCGATCGCTACTAACAAAGCCCATTCTAGAGCCACTTATTTTCTCTCCATCGCCAAGAAGAGTATACCTTCAACTCCCTATCTTAGTAGGTTAGAGTTCATGGCCCATGTTCAGTTTATCTAGAAAAACGATTCTCGGATTACTTTGTTGTTGACTTCCCGAGCTGCCTGATTATTGACCTTCACAATAAGACCGTTACAACAAGAACCAATCAACAGATAATCTGTCTCAAGTATTCAGTTTAGCTAGCCAACTTTGCCTTGTATCACAACAGTCAATCACCGATAACGGACTCCATTTAATCGAGTATGAATTTCTGGCCAATTCCAGGTTATTATGATAAATATATATCTGTAAATGCGATCATGCCTTTCGTTGCTAGACGACTCAGTTCTGGTTAGTATACCCGTTTCACAATCGACATCACATGCAATGTTAGGTAGTACAACAGCCTTAGGTGGTTACACAAATCTCTAGGTAGACTCCAGGTAGAAGAGAATGTACACATCTCTTGTGTGACAAAAGCTGGCAATGTTGGGGTACCCCGCAGTGGAGAGGCTCCGCCCTGGGCCCATTACGTCAATTGCATCAATTCAAGATCGCGCCTTGAACCTGGGATTACTTCTTCCTCCTACAACATCTCTAAATCTGCCGTCTATGACACTCCGAACCGTCCATCTCATTGCATCTCGTAATGCCGAAGCTCAACGGGCGCATTTTGCGATCTTTGTTCCTGCCGATGGGGCAGAGCAAGGAACCTTAATCGAAGCCGTGGGCGCACCGATGGCTGGCTATATGCTGGAATTCAAACGAAATTATTCTCCTTCTAACGATTCTATCGAAAATTACGAAATCATTCCGATCGGGGAAATTGACTCTGCCAATATCGTTGACGACGATTCAGGCATTAAGAGTGCTGATGCGGATCCAAGGGGTGATATTGAAATCGTGGCTTCTCAAATTCCAACGCCTGGAATTAGTGAAAATTTCTTGGCCCCGGTCAACGATGTCAGTAATCAAGTGTTTTGTTGTGATATGATATTATGCTAATTTACGATGTGAGGTGTAGACGACCAACAGACGAGATCAAGAGTGGACGATGGAGTATATTCGCCACCTTGTGAGTAAACGCCTTATCGGGTCTCAGGCCATTCAGATCGTGCATTCGAAGCGGGATCCACCTACCCATGGCCTAGACTTCCAGCCTAGTTTGCGACGCTCGGGATAATACCAGTGTTGGAAAGATACATGAAGATGACCAGGGACTCTAGCGGGAGACAATCACCCGCTGATGGAGCTATGCATGTTTGCGGTTGCAAACCCTCATGATTGAGTGGTGTCATTGGTGCCTTAGATGGCGTTCGTCAGCTTACCGAAGCCTATTAATTACTTGTTTTATTGTTTGTACGGCTGGTTGCTTTCGAATAATCCCCCAGCGTCATACTTGATGTTCTTAGGCAACGCTGTCAGGCATGGAAGATGCCGATGAAGTCCAGGGTGTAGAATTGACATAGAGCTATGGCATCTGTAAAGTACCTAAACTATCTTCAGCTATGCAGGCGAACTAAAAAGTAGGTAAACAGGTGTGATCGACCTTCTATATAACCAATCCATCACCGACATAGCTTGTCAACATCGATCTTACACAACACCAGGGTAGTATGATGTTTTATCAATGGAATGTACAGGTCTATTCTTTTCTCTATCGATTTGCAACTTTTTTGCGTCCGGCTTGGTAAAAAAAGAGACCATGATCCCTTTGGCCATTGTCTTAGTATTTAATTAGCCCAACTGGACTAGACTCTTGAAAACGCGAATAGGACTTAATTACTACTCAACAAGGAAATACGCATTGCAGACACGTGGTGATATTCACTATATAATATTAACTGCTAGCCATAAGCAAGATTTCCTATGAGTAACTGTTATTAGAAAGACCAGTCTCGAATTTGCTATATACCGGTAGAGGGAAAATCGTCTCCACACTTTTGTACAATATTAAGAAATTCGCCCCAATTTCTAAATCCAGAAGGACCTCAGAACACTCCACGCACGGCCCAAGAAAACTTGATTTGCATGCCATTGATGCTAGTGCTAAACCCTGATTTGGCGGCTGTCGGGGATTTTCCAGGCGGGTCAGTCCACGCGGCGTAACTAACGGTCGCGGATCAAACGTCATTCAACGACTCCGAAAATTAGGGTGACACCGACGATAAAATAACAACCTTATAACCCCCCTATAAAGTTAAAGCAATTATCGCACCAGGCAGCCAGGTATACAGAAAATAATCTTTGAAGCTGAAACACCAAATATCACCGCGCTGCCTTGAATTCGCCTCCATGATATCAGTTGTTGCCCGCCATGAAGTGTGTGGCTGACGGCTCCACTCAAATAGATTAAAAATGATGAATCGTTCCGATCGATCATGATCTCATCCGGCCGAGACTCCGGTGGCTTGGGGTGCTCGACCCTCACATCGACCACTCGTATCGCTGCGGACAGGGGGTCCCCTGGTCCATGCGATATGATTGACATGTTTTGGTCTACGAACAAGGAATTAAGATATCAAAGGTAGTACTATAACTTGTTTATGGACACCCGTTGTCAGCGCTTAGTTAGGGTAGCGAAATTGAGGTACCATGGAAGGAGAATAATTGTGTTGTTCTTTCTAAACCATTAATCCAGATATGTCTACAAAAGCCCTCGAGCAAACAAAATAGAAGTACTTGCTGCAGAGTAGTCAGCTGTTGTCATAGTGTATAGTTGCACTGTCCAACAGCTACCGTCTCTAAATAGTAATATCTGATGTAATGATGATCGGTCAATATCAGCTCTGGCGTGATACTGGCTAATTCCAACCTGCATAGTCGACGTCGAGGCTTGTAAGCGAACCAGACATTATTCTGGTCATGAGCCACAATACAGGCACATTGACAGGGGGTGACAGCGTGAAACAGTGGATGGGAGGCAAATCAAGGCGGATAATGGAGTCGAAGGTGCCCATCTACCCAAATAGCACTCTGATTCGCTCATGGTTGCTTTATCCAAATGGCGAGACTTGCATACTTCCATGGCTCGTAATATGCCAGTAACCAGTCAGCCACAGTTATGATGAATTCTCCGCCTGTCACTTCTTGATACAGCGAGACATTGTTCTGTACACATCGAGGTATTGTCCAGACACCTGTCAGGAAAAATGATATTCAGGGAATCAACATCATAGTCGTAGCTTCATGGTGTGAAATAGCCATTAAATCCCAGTTATCATCCACATTGCAGCTACAATTTAAAAGCTAAGATAAGATCCCAGTTCAAAAAGCCCCCAGTTTGAAGCCCCAGAAAAAAAGATGTTACACTTGGTCCCATTCCGCGTCATGCTATACCCTATTCTACCACGTTGTGCTCCACATACCCCCATCCTGCCATACTCCCGATCCAGCCACAATCTGGAGATAAAAGCTCCTATTTGCGGTACGCCCTTGTCAGACACAAGGATCGACCAACTTTAGGCGCAATTCCATTGATCAGATCCGCTGTCAGCCCCGCTATGATGATGCCAGCGATGATACTACCGGCCGCCCTGTGGCTCTGTGGCTCTCTGTCTCCCCGCTTCTCTTTCCTACAGTAACTAGCTGCTCCCTGCACCGTGGACTCTGCAGAAGACTTTAGCTCGGTTCGACCGCTTTGCTAACAGGGATTGGAGGAGGGCGAGATTCTGGCGATGATATCAATGGCCCATGACGTAGTTGGCTCGAACATGGTGGTACCTGATGTGAGGGCGTCTATATAGATTTCTTGATGGTTTGTAGAAGCTCGATGATATCAGAATCCTTGAAATCATTATAAGACAACCTTCTTCTCGTGATACTTGGAGACTTCTTTTTTATTTCCTAAGAACACCCATAATTCTGCATTAGCCTCAAACCTTACCTATCTATCGGCTCTTGCTTTGTATTATATCCCTTTCAGCTATACTCTACCGAAACACTTCACGAAGCTTTACGACGTTACTGTACCGGACACTCAAGCAGTTATTTTTCTCTTCATCTATTTCCACGGCTTGATTATATCGTGAGTACTTTTAACGCCTCGCAAATGCTTGACTATTGCTAATCATATCTTGCTAACACAGCATTTTTGACCTAAATTTCTAAGCGTCTTCCTCCAATAAATCCCACACAATGTCTGCTGTTGCAAAAGCACCTCCCAAGATCGGATCTAAGACCGGCTCCCCCGCCAAGCTGCGCAAGGCCTCAGGTTCTAGCGCTGCCTCGAAGCCTGGCGTTCCAGAAACCCCAACCAAGTCTGTTAAGAAGACTCCCGCCAAGAAGCTCACACCGAAGGCTCCCGAGCCCATCCAAGACGAAGTCGACGATATCTCTGTTCCTGAAACCCCCTCGCCAAAGTCCAAGAAGAAGGCACCTTCGTCTGAACAACGCCGCCCTATCTCTCCCCCGGATGATGCCGTCTCTATGGCCTCTGGATCTGCCGCTCCGCTTGGAGGAGCTACCTCTGGTCTGAAGAAGAAGGCCAAGGATGCTGCTGGAAAGGCAAAAGATACTGCTTCGAAGGGTGCGGAGACTGTCTCCAACAATGTCCCACTTGACCTGTCTGCCTTGAAAGGCCTCTCCGTTGCCGATGGCGGTCAGATTCTCGGACAGGATGGTACCCCTCTCGGCAAGGTCGTTGAGGGTGACCCCGAGGACCTGGTTGGCCAAACTGTCGGTGACGATGGCGAGATTGTCGACGAGGATGGTGACCTGATTGGCCGCGTGGATATTCTCCACGACGTTGCTGACCAGGCCAATGGCATCCCCGAGGAGGCCGAGTCCAAGCTCGACGAGGCCAAGAACGTGGTCACCGACTTGGCTCAACTTGAAGGCTTTGCTGTGTCTGACGGCGGTGTGATCAAGAACTCTGCTGGTCAGGTCGTTGGCAAGATCGTCGAAGGTGACCCTGAGGACCTCATTGGATACACTCTCAACGATGATGGCGAGGTTGTTGATGATGAGGGTGACGCCATTGGTCGTGTTGAGCTACTCCCCATCGAAGAGCAGGAGAAGAATATCCAGGAGGCTGCTGGCGACATCACCGATCAGGTCAATGGAGTCACCGAAGAGGTTGATGATGACCTTGAAGAAGCCGCTGAAGATGCGGTTGATGAGGCCGAAGATGATGTCGACGACGCTGTAGACGATGCTGGGGATGCAGTCGATGAAGCGAAGGCTGCCGCTCCTGATGTCGGCGAGGCTAAGGGCTCTGCCGAGGATGATCTTGACGACGCCGTCGATAAGGCCGAAGGGGGCGTCGACGAAGCCGGTGATGCCGTTGACGAGGCCGGCGACGCTGTGCCTGATGTGGATGAGGCTAAGGATACCGCCGAGGGCGCCGTTGATGATGCACAAGATGCTGCTGAAGATGCCGCCGCGGAGACTGAGGAGGCTGGGCTTCGCATTCCCGACCTCGACACTCTCGAAGGCCTTACCTGCAACAAGCGCGGTTATGTCATCGATCAAGCCACCGGCAAACCCGTTGGTGAGCTCATCGAAGGTGATCCTAAAAAGATTTCCCGACTGAAGGCTACCCTCGACGACCAGGGTCAGTTCTGGGACAACCGCGGAAACGTCATCGGCAAAGTCAAGGCTCTCCCCATTGAAGACGACAAAGACGAGGAAGGACCCTTCGCCGGTCTTGAGGGTCTCGTCGTCGGCCAGGACGGCTGGATCGAAGATGAGAACCAAACTCGTGTTGGCAAGCTTGTTGAAGGCGACGCCAAGAAGCTACTTGGCCGTGGTGTCGACGAGGACGGCGAAATCCTCGATCGCCATGGCAGCGTGATTGGCCGTGCTGAGCGCTATGATGAACCTGAGCCTGAAGAAGAGGCTGCTCCCGATGTTTCTGTCCTGAACGGCATGCACTGCAACAAGGCTGGTTACGTGATTGGCCCTGAAGGCTTCCCCATTGCTCGCGTCGTTGAGGGTAACCCTAAGGAGCTTGCCGGCAAGAAGATCGAGGATGGCGAGATCTATGATGGCAAGCAGGTCATTGGTCGCGTCGAGCTCATCCCCGAAGAGGAGCTTGAGAGCAAGCCTGAAGGACCCTTCGCCGGTATGGAAAGCCTGGTTGTGACCAAGGATGGCTTTGTTGAAGATGAGGATGGTGTCATCGTGGGCAAGCTAATCGAGGGCGACGCCAGGAAGCTTCGCGGCCGCTGCGTCGACGAGGATGGTGAGATTACCGACAAGTACGGCAACGTCAAGGGTCGTGCTGAGCCTTATGAGCCGCCAGAGGAGGAGGCCCCTCAAGAGGTCGATCTCTCCATCCTCGAAGGCAAGGTCGTCAACAAGACCGGCAAGGTCGTGGATCCTGCCACGGGTGCTGTCTTCGGTCGAGTCGTCGAAGGCGACAAGCGTCTTGCTGGTCGCAAAGTTGACGGCAAAGGCCAGATCTGGGGCGATGATGGCAAGATCATTGGTCGCGCTGAGCTGATTCCCGGAGCCGAGCAGGAGAAGGCTGAAGGACCATTCTACGGCTTCGACAACGCGGTAGTCGGCAAAGACGGTCTTGTCTTCTCTGGTGACCGAATCATCGGACGTCTCATCGAGGGCGATGCCAAGCGCCTCTCGGGTCGCAAGGTCGATGAAGACGGTGACGTTGCAGACAAGAACGGTAACACCATTGGCAAAGCTGAGCGCTGGGAGCCTGAAGAGAAGAAGCGCGATGTCAATCCCATGTCAGGTCGAAAGGTCAACAAGGAGGGTGAGGTGCGCGATGCTGATGGTAACCTCATTGGCAAGTTGACTTCTGGTAACCTGGCCACTCTGGTCGGCAAGACAATCGACGACAATGGCTTCGTGATTGACAACGATGGCAACAAGCTTGGTGAATGCACCCTCTTGGAGAACATTCCCGAGGAGGAGGAGGTCGAAGAAGGACCTACTGCCGAAGAACAGGAGGCTCAGGCCAAGGCCGAGCAGGATCGCCAACTGGCCGAGAAAATGTGCCACATCCTGCGCCAGACTCTCGACCAGGTCAAGCCAGTCTGCAAGCAAATCACCGACGTAAGTTTAGACCCAAGAATCAAGGAAGAGGATTCGCATGACTAACATATCTTATACAGCGCCTTGAGCAGGCTGACCGCACTCCTAAGGACGAGCTTGATGAAGAGAAGCTTGTCAAGGATGTCAAGCCTTTGATTGAAGAAGGTGGCCGCATTCTGCAGGAGTGCAATGGCTCCATTCGTGCCCTCGATCCCGATGGTCGCATCGCTGCTACTGCCAAGGCTCGTGCCTCTACTCGCGATGCAACCCCGGAGGAATATCAGCTGGCCGATATGATCAAGGAGTTGACCGAGACCGTGGTGAAGACTATTGACAACGGCAAGAGACGTATCGCTGACATGCCCCACGCCAAGAAGAAGCTGAACCCTCTCTGGGCTCTGCTCTCTGAGCCTCTGTTCCAGATCATCGCTGCAGTTGGTCTCTTGTTGAACGGTGTTCTCAGCTTGGTTGGCCGTCTTCTCGATGGACTTGGCTTGGGTGGTCTTCTGAATGGTATCCTTGGTGGACTTGGACTGGACAAGTTGATCAACAGTCTTGGCCTGGGCGGTTTGACCGATGCCCTGGGGTTGGGCGGCAAGAAATAAGTTATAAGATGATTCTTCTGGATTTGATCTTATCAGCGTTATTGAGTTCTGTTCTCTCAAAACGATTCCTCCCTGTATTGTTTATAAGTCTGCTTCTGATTTGTATTTCTCCCTTGCTCTTGGATTCTGAAAATTCCTGCGACGCTTGTATTGTCTCGTGGTTGAGATACTTAATAATCATCGATTAAATTGAATTTCTCTTCTGTTAAATTGAGTCTGTAAATATCTTCTCATCGTAGAAGCTCAAAAGAAGTACTGACCCCTAATACAAGTCTACTGTATGTGTCCCATACTATTACGGTTCGTGCCCGGGCGCACTAACCAAACAAGCCAAAAGACCAAATATGCTAGAACATAGCGTTCTAGCATACCCGGGACCAATATAAGTAGCGCACAACGTTAGGCCTAGGGGGACGAGGCCTAGGTCCTAACACATACTCCTTCCCCTTAAAAGTAGTCGTTACTTACAATGTTCCATCCCATTCACTAGATCTCTTTTTTCATGAAGATCGTCTTCATATCCCAAGGCTTTCCATTCCGATCCACCACATCATAAAAATTCTGCACTGTCTTGAAAGGGATATAACCCCTGCGGAGGTACCATTCCTCAGTCGTGAACTGCCCATAAACGTCAGATTGAACAAAACGGTATTTCGATAGCTGGAATTCGCCTACCTTGGGAACACTTCCATATGTTGCGAGAGCAAATTCCTCCCTCATTTGGTCTTCACCCGGAATAACATCGAGCATAAGTGTCGTCGCAAGCAACGGCTCTCTAACAGCCATAGACTCCACCTCATCCATTGCCGCCCGGCCGATGCCTTTGCTCTGAGACGCTCCGGACACGAAAAACGTTTTAATCCAAAATAGGCCAGGAGCTGAGCTAGTGACGCCCACTTTCTCTACTCCTGGGTTTCGTGAGTCTAAAGATATGTGTCCGATAGGAACGAATTCTTTCTGGGTAGCCTCTCGAGATACCCCGTTGATCGATTCGGCTGTATCACACAGCTTTTCATTTCCCTAAAATCTAATATTAGTTCATTGCTCATAAATGTCGAGACTAAAAATAAAAGTTTTACATTTGGCCCATGATTCACATTGTTGACTTGTTCATCTGCGCCCTTTTCATCTAGAGGCAGGACCTTTCAGACAAACCATCAGTACCATATCCGAAATGCCACATGGTCGATACACGTGGGTCTATTTTCACCAATTCAAGTAAATGGACAGGGATAACTCACAATCCAATAAATGCACTTATATCCTTTCGTCTGCGACTCTCTCCATACACCCTCAACTTTGTCCTGGTCCCAACCGCACTCGTCTCGTTGCTTGATAAGCCACTGTCGGTGAGTCAAGGACTGCGGATCCCAAGGAATCAGGGTAACTTTGGTGTCCGTCGCCATAATTGATCCAGTCACCAGCGAGATCACAGTGCGGTGATTTTTCTTGTATGATCTTGACTGCTAGTCAAATTAAATAGAAAAAGGGGATTACGAGGCTCGGGGCGCCACTAAATCTTGCGTGATATTTATAGATACTTCGGCCACTTGTAATAGGGCGCCGCTTGTACTCAATAGGGCGTTCTACCGTTTGGTCTTCCGGATGCAACAGGAGGTCGGTCTGGGGCTTGACAAACGGTTATGCTGGCTCACAGTATGTACTGTGAAGGTGTAGCAGTTGTCTTGTCATTTATCTCGAACTTGAAGATAAAATCTCTCCAATTCTTGATGAGAAACTAGAGATAGGCGAGTCTTTAGATCGGCAAAATATTATGTCATCATCGGGATTCGATCTGCCTCCGAACCAGACAAGTGTACAGATCTCACTCTCACTAGCCAAAGATAAGGGGATGAAGAATCGAATCAAGGGTTCCAAGCGTTGGGGCTAGAAGGCTACCAGGTAAACTTTATGCAGTAATGTTACTACAATATCGTTCCCAATCATTGGACCTAAGAGGAACGTAGAAAAAGCAAAGACCGAAAAGTCGATAGCGGCGACAAAAACATAGTTATGCATTTCAAGAACCTATTCGACTTTCTATCTTTGCATTTCAACTGTCATTGCACGGGACTTTATCACTGTCAATCTCCGACAAAAGAATTCGGATATAATTCAAGTGCGTGGGTGCACGAGTTGTGGAGACGAACAGCATGCTAGTGGAGGGAGTCTGCTTTGAGTCGTTGATTTATCAGCCAGCCTGGGGCAAAGCGGCCTATACATTAAAATTATAATTACTTATGGACGAGCAGTTAAAGATGAATTTTATCTCAATTTGAGGGTGTAAAGCTACAAGTCTATGGGAGCCTCGATAGATGATAGTGGCTCGTACTATGGTCCTCACGTAGTGCCAATTTGGTAGTATAAGAAATTTGTGAATCTAAAGTTCCAGGGGCGTTACTTTATTATCAAGCGGAAAAGCAATAAACCCTGAGTCTCGCAACTAGTAGAAGTAGAATACTGATTTGGCCTGCTATTGCACATGCACTCTAGCTCATATGCCCTCCCATAAACCTCGGCATTACGACTCAAAAGGCGGCTACTCCTGGTTCCTGCAAAATTGCCTGCCTCGCGTTGCAGCAGATCCGCCGATTAACATAAAAGTAACCCTTTTCATGATCGAGACTAACCCTGGCTAGTCTATAATAACCTCCAATGCACGTCAATGCAAGTTGCGATCCATAATCCGATTAATTATCAACTAGCAAGTATGGAGAGCCCTCCGTTAACGCCATCCCATGCTAATTTGAGAGAACTCCAGTATGCAAAACAAGACGCAATGAACAAAAAGCCAGTGTATCAATCCAATGCTGCCAGTTGTGTCTCCTGAAGCAATCTCAGAACCCGCTCGTATGTCCACATTGTCACAGCACTGGCTGGGGCTGCCTTGAGCAAGCTAACAGTCAACCCACGATACAATCCTCGCACGCCCTGCGTGCGCAAAATCAGATTAATGGACTGTATGACCCCGGTGTATTCGGGGATATTGCGGTGCACATATCGAGTCCGCGTCGGGCCTTGTACCTGCAAACGCTTCCGTACTAAGTCCAAGGGGAACACGCCGGTCTTCGCGATAACGCTAGCCAGAACACCAGCCGCAGCATCACCAGTACCGAACGGCAAGGAATCCCACTTGGCCATCGCTGGTCTGAACCCCTCGTATGCGGTGAAAAACAATCCCATGTATGGTACAATTTGCGCGACGGCCGCTGAGCATCCTCGGAAGAACCCGGCGGCACCCTCTTGCCGTGCGATTTCTAGCACCGACGATCCCAGAGATTTATAAATGCGTTCTGGGCCCTGGGCAGCGAACCGTGTGCGAAGCAGGTCAAGCGGGTATGTCGTCGCTGTTGCGATTCCTCCAGCCAAGGCACCGGAGACGAAGGATTCGGCGGATTGCGGGAGTCGGTACGGACCCAATTGCTCCAGCGCTTGGGTCGTGGCTCGGTATGCGGTGAACTGAAGGGCTCCGTAGCAGACATACATCATTTCTGCGGGTATGTTGCCTTTCCATAGACCCTATCCCCAGAAAATCGTTAGCTGGTCCCGCCTCCGCAATTGTGAACGATGGGTCCGGTGGAGGACTTGAGCCCATCACGACTAGATAACGCAACATACCGTTATCCCCTCTTGCACCACAATATCCCGCATGGTTGACAGAGTCCCCTTGTACACGGGCCCGACGACCGTGCGATGCGAGATCGGGTCCGACAGGGAGTGAATCTGCAGCTGCAGGCGGATCTTGACGACATCGAGCGGCGCAATGCAAAAGCGTGAGATCAGCCCTGCGGCTCCGCCTGCCAGGACCACTTGTCGCTTGGTCCCCTCATCTTTGAGATGGTGGCCCCCGGCTGACATGACTGTGTAAACGGGGGCTTTGTTAGGAACAGGAATCCATGATGGGTCCTTGGTTACCGGTTTGTTATTTTTTTTTATTATAAATTTAGCCGGGGGCGACTGGAATGGGGTATCCGCGGTGATTTACGTAAGTCCGGATTGTGGTGCCTTGACACCTAATAGATAAGGCAACAGGGCAGTAATATACGTCACCTCTCAGGCACAATCCACGGAGTAGTCAGCTGACCGTACCTCGGCATCCAAACTCTTTAACTCTTACAGTTCCGTACAGGCGGGTAACGTGCAGTCACCGCGGTTACAATAGCCCGAACTGGCGAGCTGCCGTTACTAGCGGAGTCCGGGGTCGAGGGACATCACATGTTGTCCCCATCCCCTCCTCTCTTGCCCCTCATTTCTTCTTCTTCCGTCCTGTGAATTGTCCCAATTGATTCCTTACAACCTCTCCAATGCGTCCGGCCTCCCTCGCTGCGGCTCGACGGATCCCGCGGGGCCTCGCTGGCCCTGCACGGCGCAGTTTCGTTACTTCGGTCCGACGGAGCCAGGCCGAGGAGGATGCGATGGCCCGTCTGACGAGTAGTGCACTTCTTCTAAATGCAGTGAAAACCGGCCGTTTAATCGACCAAGATGGCAAGCCTGTCTCTATCAGTCAAGTTCGACGCCCTCCCATAAATGGCCAGCCCGGATCTCTCGTTCGGATGGAAATCGCGAAGCCCGCGGAGGCGTACCTTCACCCGGACAAGTTGATCTTGTGGGCCGCGGAGCACGGTCGAACGATTCTGCCCTTGTACTACCTGCGCGACCTCTGCAAGTGTCCTAAATGCGTGGACCCTCACTCGAAGCAACGGTCTTTCCGGACGAGCGATATTCCCAAAGATGTCCATCCCCGACTCGTGCGCTGGGATGGAACACACCTGGAGGTAGAATGGGCCAATGATATTCCTGGCTATGAAAAGGGTCATAGATCTCGCTGGCATATCAACTATCTCAAGCAACCAATTCTGGACCCTCATGAACAAACATCGCCGAATATGAAGCCTCTTCGATGGACAAGTAATCTGATGAAACGGTTACAACATTGGGTGTCCTATGAGGATTACATGAAAGATGATGTCAAATTCGCTGCAGCTATGCGCAATCTGTCTCGTCTCGGTCTTATCTTTGTTAAAGATATCCCCGATTCACGCGAAATGGTTGCGAAGATTGCAACCAGGATGGGCCCTCTACGAAATACCTTCTATGGCGAGACCTGGGACGTGAAGACGGTCCCACAGGCCAAGAACGTCGCATACACAAACCAGTTCTTGGGTTTCCACATGGATCTCATGTACATGAACGAACCTCCGGGCTACCAGCTACTCCACTGCTTGGAGAACTCGTGTGACGGAGGCGAGTCCCTGTTCGCCGATACATTCCGTGTTGCCAACATCATGAAGACCGAGTTCCCTACTGAGTACAAGGCGCTCTCTCTTCGCCATCTGGGCTACGAGTACGCACACGATGAGCACAAGTACCACAACACTAGGCCCTTGTTCCAACTCGACCCCAAAACGAAGGAGCTCCGTTACGTCAACTACTCCCCGCCCTTCCAGTCTGCCTTGCCTGAATATGATGGCAAATTTGGCTCCGGTATTCGGGGCTATGTCGAACTCAAGCGGGCATTGACCCACTTTACCAAGATCATGGAGGGTCATCATTCAGTTTTCAAGTTGAAATTAAACCCCGGCGAGTGCGTGATCTTCAATAACCGTCGCGTCGTTCATGCCCGCAATAAGTTCAACACCAGCACCGGCTCGAGATGGTTGGCTGGCGCGTACGTGGACGAAGATGCGCTGTTGTCTCGCTACGCTGTTTGTGGAGAGAAGCAGGCTATTACGTGGAAGGCTGCTGATCCATTCATGGGTCTTGATGGGGTCCGCAGAGAGATCGCGGCGACTTCAGCCCGCGAGGCAAAACTGGCTATTGCAGAGGCTCGTTTGCAGGATGGACAGAAGATTATCCAAGAGGCCGGGCCTCTTGGAGATGTTGATTCGGCTTTGCAGGGACAAGATGGGGATCCTCAACCCATTGAGCAGAGCAAAGTCTCCGAGCTGGGAAACCCTACCTTGTAAATACAACGAGCACGGAAAGATGAAGCCTGGCGAAAGCTTGGTATGAGGTCATCTTCATTTTTGCATACTGGCATCTTTTTGAGCGAAGATAGCGTTGTGCTTGACCGGCAATGTTGCGGTCTACAAGAATTCCTGCATTCAATGAGAGCAATTGTACATATTTACGACATAAGCTTCATGAGACCACATGGACAGAGTGTAAAGTATACTGAGTCAAATTTAAGGTAGAGAAATACATATGCTTGAAGCGGGAAGGATTTTCATTTCAAGCAAATACGTTTATCATCATAGAATAGTTCTTTTTTTCAATATTCGGCCGCGGTGGTGAGGCCGTGAGGGTATTATGCTGGGACCGACCACTTAAGACTGCTTGTTAACCGAGAACTGGTCAAAGAAGCTAGGGTCGTTTTCGATCTCGTCACGGACCTATGGCAGAAAGTTAGTAAACAGACCGATTATCAATTGGGAGATATCAGAAGGGAGAAATGTAAAAACATACAATATCCAGTCCACCAACCAGCTCGCCGCTCACCCACAACTGAGGGAAAGTGGGCCAGTCGGCATACTCCTTCAGACCCTGTCGAACATCCTCGTCGGCCAAAATGTTGAAGAAGCCGTACTTAACGCTTCGCTCACGCAAAATCCCGACAAGCTGCCGACTGAAGCCACACTGCGGCGAGCTGGGTGTACCCTTCATAAACAGCATGACGGGGGCGGCCTTAACAAGCTGATCCAGGCGTGCCCACAGCGCCTCCTTGGACTGCTCGGGGGTCAGAGCCGGGGTAGAAGAGACATCAATGGCGTTGGCCGCAGGCTCGGGCGCATTAGACGCAGTAGCAGGGGCCTGCGTCGCAACTTCAGGGCCGTTCTCCCGAGGTGTAGCTGAGAGGGCAGCAGGAATGCTAGTCTTTGCGCCGTCCGCGGGCGCGGCGCCACCGGCGTGACGCTCAATGGCGGTGCGGACCTTGACGGCGTCGCTGCCGCTAATATCCTCCAGCCTCTGACCACCGCGCATCAGCACGACGAAGGGAACTGCTGTGACGTCGAGTTCCTCGGAGATATCGGGCAGCTCCTCTGCGTTGATGCTGACAAACGAGATAACCGGCGGGGAGGTGGCGGGGTATTGGCCGGCGATGGCCTCGAGGACGGCGCGCATCTGCGTGCATGGTGCGGCCCATGGCGTGTGGAAGTATAGGACAAGTAGGGCTGATGGCGACAGCGAGGCCAAGTGCGACGTGAAGTCGGTCTCCGAAGCGACTTCAATGAGGGCGGACATGATGGATGCGGGGGGTGGTTGAGGGAGGGGTTTCCCGAAGTCGGAGGGGGGGGTGGATGCGAGAAAAGAGAGGCGGATCGTAGGTAGGTATTTGATGACAATGCAGTGGCAAATAGAGCCTGAATATAATGAGAGTCGACTTTGCCGCTGGGGACAATGGAGGCTGTGATGGGATGCAAGTGTATAGAGGGAAGTGAAGATCGATGGCGTGACGACTCACGAGGGCGAATTTTCCGGCGATCGTCCGTTATCAGATCGTTTCGCAGTTACGTGTATTTTACAATGTTTCCGGCGATAGCCCGTAAATTACACTGTGTTGGTACATTCCTAGCGCCCGTGGCTGCCCAACTATGAACTGATAAGGGCATGGAGATCTATTATCGTTGAAAAACTGCGACCGAGTAAGGTTTTTCATGCACTCGCTTGTACAGCCGCAGGTGGTATAAGGTTTGAGAGGAAGATCAATGGTCACTGTATCCTAAAGTTGTACTGTATTTACTCGGAGTACTGTACTCCCTCAATGTACTTCGGAGTATACTCATAAGACATGGACATGATTAACCAGGTTGCATATCGAAGTTGTCCCCTTTTGTAACCTCGCTGATAGCCGTAGAAAACCCATCGTGCTATAGGTGATAGAGAAGTTCATCTTTAAATGACATAAGTGCGGCCGCGGTTCCACGGCCTAAGTCACTAATCTTGGAAAATGCTGATAACTACACATAATTGGGTATATCTAGATGGTAATACGAGAGCACATTATTTGCAAGGCTGATGAGATAATTGCAAATTGGCTTTCTTATTAATATCGGTGACATCCAAAAGGACATCCCCACAACGACTTCTTCTTTCTTTTGCAGTCACAGTTTAACCTATTGAATGACTCGCTGTCCTTTCCTATTATTTTGTCGAACCAATTCTCCATTTCTAGATTCCATCAGTAACCACAGGACTAAATAGGGAGGCACTACTAACCTTCGTCTTCCTTGAGGTCTAGAATGCGATTACTCGGACAGCTAGCCGTTGGCCTCAAACTGGAAATCCATATTTTCAACGAAAGACTAGCTTTGCGAATGTCAAAATCCACTCGGCCACTTTGTTCGTTTCCATTGTTGACTCTTTTGAAATAATAATAATAATTGCCGTCACAGATAATATCCTCCAATGAGAGTGTCTCTAGAGATAGCTCGTCCCGTAAAGTGTTCAAAAGGCTAGAGACACAAGTCACCTTTTCTTCATTGCGTTTCCATGCCATTTGGGTTTCCCAGGTCGGACAGACTGAGCCTCGAGCATATTCGGGTGGAGAATATGGGTGATAAGTAGACAACCACTTTGCGCTTGGATATTCTTCTGTCGTCGACTCGGAGGACTCGGAAGTCGAGGAGTGCTGTGGGGATTGGGGAGCACTTTCTGCCCGTGCTGTTTCAGATGCTGGCAGGACTGGTAGAGGGGCTGGTCCATATTCCGGCGGGGCCACAGTCGGTATGTACAAGGACGATGTCGGAAATAATGGCATTGTTGGTTGAAATGATGGCAACGTTGGTTCATACGGTGGCAATATTAGATCAAACCCTGGTAAAGTGAGATGAGGCGCTGTGGGTGTATACTGAAACGTGGGTGCGGCGGGGCGGGAGGGTGACGTCGGAGAAATGCCAGCGCCATAAGGTGTTTTGGTAGACATCCATGGGATAGGTCTTTCATTTTCATGATTGCCGGGAGACTCACTGCGTATTGTCACCCGTTTAAGTGTAAGAATGACCAGACTTTTTTTTGCACTAAGCAATAGTGATTTCAACGTGTTGAAATAGACATCAAGCTCATGAATATGAAGCTCTCGGAGTCGAGTGAAGCTAACGTCCTGGAACATGTTTCCAACGTAGCTTTTTGCCGGATAGGCAGGCATCTCATCTTGAACAAGATAAAAAGGCATATGATCTTGCGACAAAACCAGTTTTTCCAGTTGAGGTGCAAGCTTCGTGATAAATTTGAGCCAGGCGGCCTCATTGAGATCAATACATAAATGGAGATCCTCTAGGCCATTTAAAGTAGACAGTAGAGAGTCAAATTGTTCTTCGGAGAGAGCAATTCTAGGGCCGATATCACCACAGAAATTAGAATCGCAGGTACACAGCTTTCGGGGTCTGCAGCTTGAGCCACATAACGCAAGAAAAAGCTTCGATAGTGCCAAGGAGTTCAGTTTCCTTATCTGGCTATCCTTCTGGGTGTGGGTAAAGGCTCGCAGGCTGTAAACATCGAATCGAAAATCAATCCGGCTCATCATCTGTCGCCTTCCCAGGAATGGAACTGTCTGCTGCCGTGGATCGAGCAAAAATTCTGTTCTGTAATGTGCGAGTCCTATTACTTGGAGGTTCTTCAATCGATCCATGCATTCCCGAAGCCGAAAACTGAACTTTTCTGATTCCAGCAGGCTGATATTATCCGCAAGCATGGCTTGATGGACAGCATACCGACTTTCCAGCTCATCACCACTGACTTGTCGGCAGCTTTTCGATGATATAGACACCATGCCAAGGGGCTTTTCAGTACCATCGAACACAATGGGTATCATCCATAGCTCTTGGACGTGCTCGCGGAGACCCTTTGACTTGGATACTTTCTCCAGTTCGTGGAGACTTTCGCTTGTCACAATGAACCGGATTCTTTTGAAATACGTCTCCGCGAAATTCTCCAGTGAGCTTTGATACAATGCGTGGCATGATAACCTTAGAGCGACCCGATGCTGGAAATCTAAATGTTTACATATCTTTGAGATTAATTCAAAGGGAAGAGTCGCGATGGACATTTCGGCTGCGTTTCAATGTTGAGAACGATGATAATATGAGGCTCGGTATGTTATTCGCAGAAATGGGTAGTAATCATCTCAGTCTCTAGGGTTCTAGGATCCCTTTGATGAGAAAGCAAAATGAATGTGATATTTCTGCGCTGAAAGACAAAGAGAAGCGTATTATTGTGCAGCGCTGGAGCTGTTTATCGAAGATCCCATGGACCAGGGCAGTGGAGAAAAACATATCAACGGTCCACCTACTGTATTTGGTTCCGCTTTCTGCCACTATGAACTTGCTTAGGCGGTAATAAAGGCGGTCAGGTATCCCGTCCCATCTACGCCTCTCCACATTCTTTATCACTTATCAACACGTGATCCTCTTCTTGATTTCTCTGCTGGGAGACATAAACTCTTACGGACCCAACAGCACGAGATGGCGCGCCACAATAAGCGAAAGCGTGAGGACGAGGATTCTGATCCTGTCGCTGATACTAATGGAAGTGGTTTTGGTGTCGCAGAGACCCTTACTCGCTTGAATCATGCCTCGAGCCCCAACTCTGATCAGACACCTCCGAACGCCGCGCAAAGCACCAAGAATGGACAGCAGCCGAGTACCAAGAGGAAGCGAGTTGACGGAGAGAAGACCAAATATCCGGACCTGACATATGTGCAAGGCACACTTAAGTCGTCGATCAGAATTTCCGACTTGCAGGGCTTGCTACTCTATTGCTTCGCGGACGGGATTGCGCCCCAATGGATCTCGATTAAGCACTCTGGACACATGCGCAAGGTCGTTGTGCTGATGGTTCCTGGTCTCGAGATTGGCATGTTTGACGGCACACTGCCATTGGAGCCCCAGGAAGCGGAGAAGGAAAAGGACGAGGCAACTCAACCTGAGGTGCCAGAGGAAACGGCAGAAAACCGAAAGAACGCCGATTTTGAGCGATGGAAGCAGGGACTTCCTCTCGAGGATCGCTCATTCCGCTTCAATCCCCAAGCTCTCAATCCAGAGTCTCTGCCCGAGCCCCTGCGGCCATTGGGAAACATGTTCCCCCACGTCTGGCCCGTCAAGGCCCCCGGCGATGCCAAGTACAACAAGGTGCACTCACCTCTTCAAGCTATACTATTGTCATCACTGCCAAAGTCAAAGGAAAGCGGTGGCGGTGGAAAGGGTGCGCGTCCTCCTAGAGTGGACAAGGGCTTCGTGCCAAAGCGGACACCCATTACGACATTCATCAGCACGGCAGAGGATTTGCGCGAGAACGAGTACACTCTTCATCCGGCATACTTTACATCAGACGAAGAGAAACGGTCTCAACTGGCAATTCGCCAACAAGCAGAGCAGTCTACGGAACATGGCTGGGTGGATACCGAAGTTCCTACTTTGGAGGCGGGTGAAGTGCCTGACACCGAGATTGAGAAAGGCAGCGTTACCGCAGGCCGGAACGTTTTGTCTCTCGACTGTGAGATGTGCCTCACCGAAGGTGGTCAGTCTGAGCTCACCCGCATCAGTATGGTTGGATGGGATGGAGAGGTGGTCCTCGATGAACTGGTCAAGCCTGCTAAACCGATCATCGACTACTTAACTCGCTATTCTGGTATCACAAAGGAGATGCTCGACCCCGTTACAACTACCTTGGCCGACATTCAGAAGCGACTCCTCACCATTTTGACCCCTCGCGCCATTCTTGTCGGACACTCCCTTAACTCCGATCTTACGGCGCTCAAGATCACGCATCCTTTCATCGTTGACACTGCTCACATCTACCCCCACCCTCGTGGTCCACCATTGAAGTGTAGTCTTAAGTGGCTCACTCAGAAATACCTGAACAAGGAAATCCAGAAGGGAACGACTGGCCACGACTCCATCGAAGATGCCCGAGCCGTCCTTGAGCTTGTCAAACTCAAGTGTGAAAAGGGCGAGCTTTGGGGTACGAGCGAAGCCTCGAACGAAAGCATTTTCCGCCGTCTAGGCCGCTCCACCAAGAACGGAAAGTCCACCGCCCCCGGCGAAGGACGAACTGGTGCCGTCGTAGACTGGGGCAACCCCGAGCGCGGGTTCGGCTCGCAAGCCACCGTGTCGATTGGATGCCGCGATGACGACGATGTTGTCAAGGGCATCGCCTCAGCCGTTAAGGGCGACGAGTCCAACACGGCCATTCCAGGCGGCGGTGTGGATTTCACTTGGGCACGCCTCCGCAACCTCGAAATGACTCGGGGTTGGTGCACGCGTATGCCGGACGCAAACAACGCCAACGAATCCACCACACTCATCCCTTCCCCCGAAGAGACTACTCCGACGTCTGGTCCCGCCATCACTACGACAGACAAGAATCTCGCTGAGACAGTCAGCCAAACCGTCTCGGATATCTCTCGTATCTACGAGTCCTTGCCGCCCTGTACGCTCTTCATCGTGTACTCTGGAACCGGCGACCCGCGCGAGGTCAGCCGGTTGCAGAATATGCATCGCAAGTACCGTGAAGAGTTCAACGCGCGGAAGCCGTGGAATGAGTTGAGTGTGAAGTGGACGGATACTGAAGAACAGGCGTTGAAGCGGGCCTGTGAGCGCGCACGTGAGGGATGCGGTTTCATGTGTGTCAAATAAACTTTTTGAAGCGCGAATGCTGCTATGGATATCATAGTACAAATTAAATACATATCTTATCTTCAAACCAACGTCTCTCTCGGATCTGTAGATAGAAGTGAGTGTTTCTCACTTCTGCCTGACTACTCGCTATACGGCAGATCAAAGCAGGGCCCATTATTCGCTCGGCTGCTCGAGCTGTCCTCCCTAGGTCGCGACATCTCCCGTCGAATAACATCCATAACCTCACCCTTGTCAAGCATCGTAGCCACAGTGCCCCGCCTCTCAGTAGCACCCTCTTCCCGGTCACTATCACTAACTCTGCTGTCTGGATACTCCAATGTCTCCTCCCGGCCCAACTGCTGATCTTGCTGTTCCGCAATTGCCGCCGTGATTCGGTCATGCAGATCCTTCTCATCTTTCTCCTGCTTGATCATAGCGTAGTGCGAGCGTCTATACACACCAACCGAGCTCAGCACGAGACCACACACCTCGTACACAAAGAGAACGGGTAAACCATAGTAGAGCTGCGGGTTACACCCGCTAGACCAGATATCAATCAGGACGTTGAAGATGCTATGCGCAGGCAACGCATAACCCAATCTGTAGAACGCAGGTGATAGCTCGAATGGGAGGAGAATGGATGTAACATTCAACACGATCCACGATATGAATACCATCGGTACGAAAGGCGGGGATACCCAGATCGTAACCACGTCTAGGACGAGGAAATTCAGATGCGCGAATAGCCATAGCGCCATCCAAGTGATCATGAACTGGCCGCCGTGGACGTCCCAGCCGTTGCGGAACGCCCATATCGCGCCTGTCGTGCACAGGGACCCGATGAACGTGTATACGCCCGAGATTATTTGTCGAACGATGGCGATTCGGAGGGGATTTATGGATGTGTAGAGTTTGAACTGTTGGTAGAGACCGTTGACGTAACCCAAATAGAAGAATTCTTGGATCATAATTAGGATTATGACGAGGGTGTTGTAGATTAGGCGGGATCCTTGTGAGGTTGGTTTGAGATTCACAGAGGATAATGTCCAGGGATTGGAGTATATGGATAGGGCTGCGGCATCTGAGCTGTTGACTGATTGGATGGTTTGTTTTGCGTTGTTGTTCATGTAGGCTACTCGCGCGGCTTCGGAGAGGGTGGTTAACTTGTCGTAGATGGCTGAGTCCACGGTTGTCGGGTAGCGGGCTTCGTTCCAGACCATGGTGAGAACGTCGCTCGTGTTGTATGATGAAGCAGCGGATCCACCAGCGAAAGCAGCAGTAAGGTCATTGGAGGAGTTGGCGGTGATATATAGCGCGCCCCAGAACTTAATGTTGCAGACAGCCGAGTCAATGGACTCAGGTTCGGGATAGACCAAGGCGGCGCGCTCGTCCAGAGTTGGGAAACTCGGTCCTTTCAACTCCTGATAGGCATCACGGACGGCTGTACCAATGGCGCCTCCATCATAGTCGACGAACAGGATATTAATATTGTGGATGTGCGTGTTCTGCTGGAACAAAGAGCCAAAGATGTAGCAGAACAATCCTAGGAAGAGAAATTGCAGCACAAGCAAGTTGATAGTCGCCGCCTTCAGCAACGCCACCCGGCGTGACTTGACTGAAGGGTCATGGATGCTTGGCCGCGGCAGTCTTGCCTTTGAATAGAAGCCCATGTGTATGGTTGGTCAAATGGTGTCGGAAATGTCGAAGGATGGGAAGAAGGGGAATAAATAGTGAGAAATTAATTTTTAAAGGTAATGACAAAAGGATGTGTCAACAAAGTACTCCCTTTACCTAAGCACTTGCGGGCTAAAAAGGGAGTTCTTCAGTTGTATCGAAGCAAATAAGCGCCAATCCTGGTGACCGCTAATTACGAAGCTGGTAGTAAGCAAGCCACCCTTGACTGGCGCGATCGTCAGGAATGTCCACCTATCGCCGCTCAATGAGTCGTACCAGGAGTATCTCGGTGAAGGATGTAGCCCATAGACAGTCACGAGAGAGATCCCGAAGGTATGTCTGAATAAGGTGTGGGGGTTCTCGAGTGGGATTTGATCTGTGAGCTGAAGGTTTGGCTTCTGGGCGTCTGGACTTGGCCGCTTCGGGCAAGTGTGGAACGGGATCTGGGCAAATCCCGGGGGGATGCTTGAAAATGATTAAACTATTAAACTATTTGGCGCGGCTAATCGGCATGTTTTGCTTCAAAATTTTCGGTGACTTAATTCAGTATGCAAACTTTTATGATTACATGATCTTAGGCTTTATAAAGCTTTATGGGCGGAGTCATGTAGCCCGAACGCCGCGATTTCAATCTCTCGTTTCGCGTTCGGAGCTTCGAAAGCGCGACGAACAAAAGCCGATCCTGAATAATCGTCGACGAAAAAATGTCGCCGAAGTTTATGATCGGGGTTTATAGATCGGTGATTGATGTTAGATGGCCGACTCTCGTTTGTGAGGCCTATCACCCGAATAGGAAATGTTCTCGAAGGGTTCCACGGCGTGTATAGCCCGGTCGTATCAGTCTACCAGGTTAATCTTCACATACGGGATATTTAATTGACCTAGTGGAGACAAAGGACAAATATATATCAAATTTGCTACAGAAGCTTGAAAATTGTCATTGGTCATAATATCTTAGCGATGGAATTAAGAACTCGATGGCCAATTAGTCCCGTTGATGCGACTATAAGCTAAAACTGACCAGATTCAGGACTCATTCAAATCTCTCGCCCAAACCCAACTATACCAATTCCTTAATTAGATATTATCGGGCCAGGGAGCCTCCATTTCCAGGACAATATGAGACAGAAGATGGATTCTTGGTTGGATCCCTGTTTGGGGACAGGGTACGAAAGTAGCAGTAGCAGACAGGAGCAAAGAGGCTTCAACAGCCAGACCTTGATATCATGCTACTCAATTTGAGGGGGATTCTTACTTCACTGTTTTATTTAATCGAATGCCGATATTCAGTGAGCGATGAGAGGAAGATATGAAGTTTTGCGAGGACTTTCTTAGCAGGTGCCCGTCCTAAGATATACTCCACGTTTGTTGGAATCTTACTTCTTTTTGTATCACACACTGCATGATTACTATAGTACGCAGATATCCCATCCTCCCTATATTCCATGGTTATTCCGTCGATTCTAGCCTGAACTCTGATATTCCCTAGACTGTGGGGCAGGACCCCTGCCAATGGGGAAGTCTAACGCCAATCCCCATCCGGAGACCGGTCCCCACACGAATGTCAAGGATAGGGCGTGGGGGGGGGGGGGGGGGGGGGGGGGGATTTATAGCTGTGAGAATAAATTTCAAACCCAATTCTCGTCCTTCGTTCACGCCCTTTCTACGCCTACAGCCCTGCCTATCATGAGTGGCGCTCCTTCCGGTAGTTCCACGACAATGGAAACCTTTGAAGTCTCTTCTCGAGACAGCGTGGCTGACCACCACGAAATGAATTTGCCGCCGGTGGATCGCGGTCGAAGGGCGTGGCTGTTCTTGGCGGCTTGCTTCATTATTGAGGCTTTGATTTGGGGTATGTTGAGCTGTCAATTCGGGGTTTGTTTTTGTATTAAGTGCTAATGATTGTATACTTTTAGGTTTCACGTTCTCTTTTGGTATTTTCCAGGATTATTACAGTACTCATGAGCCGTTTAAGAGTTCTGGTGATACCGCCGTGGTGGGTACTTGCGCAATGGTAAGTCCTCTATTTTAGGGTTTATTGACGGACTTTTACTAAATAATTACAGGGTATTTCGTATATGTTGCTTCCGGTGGCTTTCATCCTACTACAAGCCGTTCCTCGTATCAAGCTATGGGCCGCGCCGATCGGTTTTGTCATTATGTGTCTGGCGCTCTCGCTGAGCTCTTTTGCGACAACTACCACTCATTTGATTGTCTCGCAAGGTGTCGGTTATGGTATCGGAGCTAGTCTGGCATATGCTCCCACGATCGTGTTCATGGATGACTGGTTCGTTCAGAGGAAGGGACTTGCTTTCGGCATTATGTGGGTAAGTCATGACTCCCTGGTTCTATACTATCAAATACATATCTCTAATCCTTGCTAGGCTGGAACTGGACTATCTGGAGTCATTCTCCCCATCGTTCTTCAATGGATGCTCAACTCCTTCGGACCCCAGACCACACTACGCGCCTGGTCAGTCGTGCTAATTCTGCTCGGCGGCCCACTGCTGTACTTCCTTCGCCCTCGTCTCCCAATTTCACGAAACTCGCGAACCAGACCCTTCGACTTCAAGTTCCTCTGGGACTCGACATTCCTCATCTACGAAACGGGCAACATCCTAGAGGCAATGGGCTACTTCCTCCCTACAATTTACTTGCCCTCCTACGCCCGCAGCTTGGGCGCCAGCAACATCCAGTCTTCATTGACAGTCATGCTCTTCAACCTTGCCTCCGTGTTTGGCTGCGTCATTATGGGCTCGTTGGTTGATCGTTACCACGCTACCACTTGCATCCTCGGGTCCACTGTTGGAAGTACCATTGCGGTCTTTTTGATCTGGGGCTTTGCCGATACCTTGGCGCCTCTGTATATCTTCTGCATCTTCTATGGTCTCTTCGCTGGATCTTTCACTTCGACTTGGCCCGCCGTTGTCAACGAAGTTAGGAAGAAGAGTACGTATGTCGATCCAAGCATTGTCTTTGGCTTCTTGTCTACCGGTCGGGGTATCGGCAATATTGTCAGTGGCCCGTTGAGTGAGGCTTTGCTGAAGCGGTCTGCTTGGGAGGGTGTTGCGGCTAAGGCGTATGGCTCGGGCTTTGGACCTTTGATTGTCTTTACCGGAGTTTCTGCGTTTTTGGGAGGTCTTCCTATTGCTGCGAGATCTTCGAAGCGGTTTCGGGCTGATTAAAGATATGCTTGGATGGGGACCAAGCACCTTCTAGATTAGCCTTCAAGTATATATTTCGGGACTGAGATTTCATGTGGTATATTTACTGTCTATAGATGTATCCTACTAAGGTTACCAAAAGTTCGTGAACATTAAATTGTTACAAATATCACTTAGACTTTACGCCGCGTACTCGTATGTGCGCATATATTTTCTGATTCTAAACGGCAAGTTTTGTCTGGAGTCCCCTGCAAATGGGTATTGACTCCCACTACGGATTTTTAGGTACTCATCTCAGAAAAATACCTCGTGGCTATCGTCCGGATTTAATGCCCGGTAATGTTTTCATGGCTAGTACTAGAACTAAGTAGTTCTGTAGCTGGTTGTATTGACAATGCTATGGATGCACGCCTCTGGGTATTCATGAACAGAAGAGACCAGCTCAAACACGAGCACAAACACCACTTCATAAGAAATTTCTATTGTACAACCCCCTATCTCACTTCAACGAGAACCATCCGTTTCCATCCGTTCCTCCTGCTCCATAGCCCTCCGAGTCATGGCGTCCCGCGCCGCGATCTTGGCCTTGCGTTTCTCCTCCTCCGTAACCCGTGCCTCCTCGGCGGTCTTTGCACCATTTTTGGCGGACCCCTTTGCTGTGGCGGACGCCGATTCGCCATTTTGCTGCGCATCATGATTGCCATTGCTCTCTGCACCGTTTGTTGGTGATGGCTCTTGAGCAGGTGTTTCCCCTGCTTCAACCTGTGCGGGCATTGAAGTCGGCCCAAAAGACTGTGAGCGCGTGCTCCGGCGAAGACGACGGCGCTTAGTAGTCTGTTGGTCTGGACTGGAGGGCGCTATCGGAACCTGAATGGAAGAATTCTGCGAGGTCGAGGCAGTTGTAGGTTCTGCCTGTGGTTCAGCAACGTTGGACTTTCGCGGCCGGCCGCGCGGTTTTTCTGAATTTAATTGAGAATCCTTGGTTTGCGTAAGCCGTGGCCGCTTAGCCACGTTCTGTTGTGGGTGACTTGCAGGTGGAGTACTGGTTGGGGTGCTGTCATTTTGTCTAGCCTCTATGCGAAGCTGAGCTGGGCCGGAAGGTAACTGGCGTGTGGGCTGTTTAGGCGGCACACGGACATTGTATGTTGGCAAGTTCTCGAGTGGCAGGTCATCCACCATGTCTTCTTCATCGAACGAATCCGCAATCGCAGTTGGCGGACCAGTCGAGAATGCGTCGGGCCAAGCTCGCTTTCTCCCAGCCTGGAGGAGGCCAGGGCTCTGTACATCAGCTATCCTTCCATTTGTCTGTGATGGATATTCGGGGCTGGCCGGCTTGCGCTCCTCCATAAAGCGATTCTTCAACTTCAACGCCTCGATTTCCAGCGTTAGCTTTTCAATTTCATCCGACTTGGACTTTAGCTCCTTCAGAACCGTCGCAATCATGTCGAAGCCAGGGTCACTGATGGATCCGTGGTCGCTTATGCTCCGGCTCGGCCCATTCAATTCGATACGAAGCGAGGTGAATGAATGCTTCAAGTCTGCCATGGTATCTTGCAAGTGGTTGACCGAGTTGGATATCTGATCGATACTTCGCCCTTGGTGTTGCATTTGCTGATGCATCGCTGGATCTAATGAAAACAGATCCTGTGCGCCCGATGGTACCAATGCATTATCCTGGGCGGAATGTCGAGGGGGTTTTGGAGGGGGCGGTGGGAGTAGTTTGTCAAGGGCTCCATCTTTGAATAGGGGGTCGGCCGTTCGCATCGTCACGATCTCTCTGAATGACACCTTTGACATCTTCCAGAGAATGTTGGGGCTAGAAAGTGCAGTAAGTGTCAGTCATCAATATCCAAGGTTTCTAGATTAAAAACGAGTCCATGCCACTTACCCATTATCCAGTCCGCACAGGACCGCCAGTTTCTGTTGGCACAACTTGCAGGAGACATCTTGGGCAATGCGACCTCGAAGAAGACTCATTTCAGATGTCTGCGGAATATGTTTCTGCTCCGAAGAAATTGAGATACGTTGCAGATTGACGCTTAACCATGCCGTCGCGACGCCGTAGACGCTGGATAGTTTGCCCCATTCGTTCTCCAGCACGGCCAGCGAGCTGGAGCACCGCAAGCACTGGCAAAGAATTGCCGGCCTCGTGAGGTCATTCAAATCCATATTCGCGATGCGACTCACGAGGAGAGTGTGCTGGTGTCGAGAGGAATGTGTGGATTCCCAGCGCATCCCAATCGCAAAAAGCTGAGTCAGCGGTCCAGACCCCTGGCCACGCTATTCCTGATTGGGTTATCGATAAGGGGTGTATCTGCGCAGTGACCTCATGGCAGTATGGCAGCTGCAAAGGATTCGGCAGTTACGGTTGCACAGGAATTCTGGGTTATATATAGTTGCTGTACCGATAATACTGTAAATATCTTCCAAACCAAACATCCAGACATCGACGACGTTTCACAGCATTGTCTATATCTCCGATGTGAAGTCACGTGAGGCTTGTACTCCCCGCACTCTTGCGCCGACCCCTCGGAGTTGCTGCCGATAAAGCTCCATGACTCGCTCACTGCAAGCCTTCCGTCGGCCATTTGCGGCTTTTAGGTCTTCTTCTATTCTCCGAAAAGCACCTCCAGCCCGGACCTTCTCCTTGACACACGTTACTATGGCAAACACCTCGGCTGTTAACGGCCAAACCAGCTGGCATGGAGCTGGGGCTGCCGAATTTGATCTGCGCAGTACGCCGTTCTCCACGATTGGGTAGTGCAACATACTAAACGCGTTTTATATTAGGTGACACGATGACAAAGCCAACCCCGGCCATGCTCAATGCAATCTGCCAGACCACCCTCCTCGACGACGTCTTCAACGAGGACCCAACCACCAATGCGCTACAGAGCTATGTGGCTGAGAGAACCAAGCACGAGGATGCCCTCTTGGTGTTGTCAGGAACCATGGGAAACCAAGTCGCTATCCGCTCCCATTTGACTCAGCCTCCCTATGCAGTGCTGTGCGACCATCGGTCTCACATCATCTGCTATGAGGCAGGGGGTGTCAGCGCTTGGACCGGCGCAACCGTGCAGACCGTTGTTCCCCAAAATGGCATCCATTTGACCTTGGAGGACATTCAAAAACACGCCGTGCTAGACGATGATATCCACCACTGCCCGACCAAGTTGATCAGCTTAGAGAACACCCTCAACGGCCTGATCATGCCCCTTGATGAGGCACGACGCATCGTAGAATGGGCACATGCCAACGATATTAAAGTCCATTTGGATGGCGCTCGGCTGTGGGAGGCTGTCGTCTCTGGGGCTGGCAGTCTTGTCGAGTATGCCAGTCTATTTGACAGTGTAAGTCTGTGCTTCTCCAAGGGCCTTGGCGCTCCCATTGGTAGCATCATTGTTGGATCGCAAGCCTTCATCAAGAAAGCCCGTTGGTTCCGAAAGTCAATCGGTGGTGGCGCTCGCCAGACGGGAGTCTTTGCTGCCGCTGCCCGGATCGCCCTCGACGAAACCTTCGGTATAGATGACCATGGCAAGACTGGAAAGCTTCCTGCCACGCATGCAAAGGCCAAGCAAGTCGCGGAATACTGGACCAGCCGTGGAGGCAAGCTGCAGTATCCCGTGCACACCAATATGGTCTGGCTGGATTTGGTGGCGTCCGGGGTGGGACCCAACGATCTCACATCCATTGGCCAGGAACAAGGTTTACAGTTGCTTGGGAACCGGGTTGTTGTTCATTACCGTAAGTGACTGTGATTGCGACTGTCCCTCGTGCAGCGATGACTCAAGTCTTTTTCTGACCTATCAACAGAGGTCTCGGACGATGCAATTGCGCGGCTGAGCCAAGTATTCGACATTGCTCTGAAGGGTGACTACCAGCGGAGCGAAGATGTGAAGAAAGCATATGGGAGCAGCAAGTAGAAAAGTCTTATATAGAAAGCTGCAGTAAATACTTAGACATACTTCGAATAAAATATCCGACCCCAGTGTGCCACAAATAAGATTTCCGATCGAATCCACGGTTTAGTGAGACTCGGACCAGCTTAACCGGCGAGCAGCCAATCAAAGTGTGGTGTGTCCGCTGATTCAGCCCCAGGAACCAGAGCTTGGCTGCCTGAGGCTCAGAGATCTTGCGGCTCGATCCTCGACTTCTTTCTTCGTTCCTCGGACGACGACCTACCAGTCTCTGTCCCGGCATCCACACCCCTTTCGATCTGGCCACGGTGATAATCTCATCAATTCTCAGAGCTTGTAGACGGACAAAGAGGGTGTTTGTCAATCCGTGTGAGTCAAGTCCTGTCGAGGCGAGACCAAAACAAACTGCTAGGATCAGCTTGTATCCCGGACAATGCGCTGACCTAGTCCCTCGATCGCCCACAGAGATACCCCCTTTCATCACCTCAGACTACCCTAGACAACGAGACTCTCCGAGACGGCCGTCATCAATGGTTCGAACCATAGCATAGGTTCCCATTCATCAAAGCGGTGGCCTATTGCCCTGCATAGGCGCCTACCTGTACCTCTACTCGAGCCCTCCTTCAACTCCTTCTCCCTCCAATCAGATACTCTCGGGAATATCAAATTTGCATTCCATCACACAAAGTTCTGACATCTGCACTCTGTCAGCGGCAGGGTGTTAACGGCGCTGCGTGGAGAGCTGACACGGCACCCCGCCTGTTAAGGGACCCCCAGACCACATTCCAGAACTATTGTGGTATCACCCATCTATTCGAATCTCCTCTTTTCGTTGTATTGAAAAGCTGGCAGCTATCATACCCTCTGCTGCCCAGTGTCTTGTTACCCGAACCTCTGAACATTTTCTTTTGTCGTGGCAGTTAACCCGGGTGATTGCCCTGGTGACTCGCCTTTTGTCCTATTTGCACCCGCCCAAAAGGTATATATGCCCTTGTCCCCGCGGACCTTGGATCATTCCTATTTTACTCACTGGCCCCTCACTAGGCCTGCATTCTGTGTATTCATGCCCTTTTTATGCAAAAGTCCGTTTTCAATCTGCTCATATACCCCACACCACATCCGTCATCAGTAGTCTTTCCCGCTTTCTTGCTTTTTCCCACATCTTAGCGCATCGCATTTGCATCTGCATTCTATCATCACTTCATCATGGAGGCTACTCAAGAATCTACCCAACCATGCGCGGACCCTCGCCGGATGGGGCTGAACAACTCTGGCCTTCACGAACAGGATCTGGCCGATATCATCTGTATCCTGCATCCGAACTCCCATGCAGCGCATGACGCGGTGGCTGCCACGGCCACCCTAGGCAATCAACACATCCTACAACAAGATGTCTTGGATTTCGAAACGTCCGAGACTGCGGCGCTTGATGTTGCCTTAAGGTTGTCATCTCAGGTTTGCGACCTCGGGGTGGGCTTCTGCTTTGGTCGCAACCGCGCTCGCTGCGACGTTCTCCTGGCAGTCGACGATGAAGCCAAGCGAGTGTCCAACACCCATTTCCGGATCTACCTGACTGGCGACGGTATCATCATGTTGCAAGACACGTCTACCAACGGTACCATAGTAGACAACTGCCGCCTCCGGAAGAATCAGAAGGAGAACAGTCGGATGCTCACCAACGGCTCTGTCATTCAAGTGGTGACTGGAAACCAAGGATCTGATGAGGTGCGATTCGTCGTGCGAATTCCATCTCGTGAAGGCTTCGCCGTTCAATACACTCAGAATGTCCTTCGTTACTTCGAGCGCGTGCAGCAGGTGGCAGGGGCCATGCAGCTTAAGAATCGGAATGGCCCCGCTCCACCTGTGCTATCGTGGTCGGTCGCAAATACCTACGGCATGCATTGGACGGGCGGTTCGATGTACAACGTGACCGGGCAAATCGGAAAAGGCGCCTTCGCAACTGTCTACAAGTTGGCTACCAAACAGCATGGTGCGATTTATGCGGCTAAAGAGCTGGACAAACGTCGGTTCATGAAGAATGGTATCCTGGATCAAAAGGTCGATAATGAGATGAAGATTATGCGTGATTTGAAACATGTGAGTTGAGCTCAGCTTCACTTCGATTTCTCCATGCTGACATCTATTTGACTTAGCCCAACATCGTTCAATATATCGAGCATCATGAACACGACCGATGGATCTACATCATCATGGAGTACGTTCCTGGAGGTGAGCTGTCTACATATCTGTCCAGCCACGGCAAGATTGCAGAGGACATGGTGCGGACAATCGCCCGCCAACTCTTGCGGGCACTTCACTATCTCCACAAACGCCGAATCACCCATCGCGATATCAAACCGGACAACATCTTGATCGCTTCTCTGGACCCCCTGCGAATCAAACTGTCGGACTTTGGGCTCTCAAAAGTTACCCAGGAGGAGACATTCTTAAAGACATTTTGCGGTACACTATTGTACTGCGCACCCGAAGTGTACCCCGACTATGAGACATACCGGCGCGGCGAAGTCAGAAAGAGACGCCGTGTTGGGGATCCGTAAGTACTGTCTTGTTTATGATGATTAATAGCACGCTGGCTGACGGATTTCTAGTCCTCCAAAAACGTCTCCTTACAGCCAGTCAGTCGACATGTGGTCACTAGGCGCTGTGTTGTACCACATTCTGTGTGGAGTCCCTCCATACTCTGGACGCGCTGAAGACCGCGGTGTGGCCATGCTTCGTAGCATCATGGAATCGGAGGCTGATTTCAATATCCTGCGAAGTGAGGGTGTATCAGAATCCGGCATCCACTTTGTCTCTCAACTCCTCAACCGAGATCCTTTCTCCCGACCCTCGGAAAAGCAATGCTTCCAGCATCCATGGATTTCCGAGGTCCTGGATGTGGATGAGTATGAAGACGATGACATTATGGAAGATACACGCGATGCTCTCTCGGTTATAGGAGAGGCCGAAGAGGAGCTTGATGCGTCCCAGCTGTCTATCCATGAAGAGGCTGCATACACCTATGCGGCCGGTGGAGAAGAGTCCAGCAGCAACGAAGCTCTCGCCAAGAAACCACGCATCGAATACATCCCTGCGGACATTCGGTACCCATCACTGCCCCAAATCGAGAGTTTCCAGGATGGTCAGATTGTCGCCGAGACTCACGCAAGACGGCTCTTTGGTGAAGTCACTTCTTCAGCTCTACGCAGCTCCCATGCCCTTGGCCACACCGGGTCCTGGGATGACGGTGACTATGATGCCGAGGGCTTTGCTTCTTCTGGTGAGTCGGTGAGCGACGACCGCAGTGTCTATTCGATCATATCTCTCCCGGAACAGCCCTTCGGCGGCACGGCACCCAGCCTGATGGGCGCAGAGAATCTCGTTAGACGACTGAATATGAACTCCTCGCACCCTCTATTCCCTGCACAGACCGGCTTGGTTAACCAAATCTCGACGCGGCAGACCAGCCCTGGACAACCCACGGTCCCCACGGAGTTCGCAAAAGCAGGGAGCACCCCACGTGAGGTGATCCCACCTACATCCAGTGTCAACGAGACAACACCTAAGGCGCCTAAACTCTCACGCCGTATCGACCTGGAGTTACCCGAGACCGCCAGCGAGCGTTCTGACAGCAGTGCGCCAGCCAGTCGCCGACAATCTACTCAACCCCCCGAGACGCCCGCAGAGGCGGACTACGATGTCGACTTTGCGACTACCTTGGATGCGCAAACCGGCCAGGCCATCCTGGAGCAACTACACTCGGCCGACGAGGAGCCCTCGGACCCGATCGTCCATGAACAGCCCGACGCGCCCGGCATCCCTATTAACATGCCGGTCACTGAGTTCACCAAGCCTCCCAAACTTCTGGGGAGATTGAGAAGCCTTCCCGGCTCGATGTTTGATCTAAACATCCGCCTCGAAAACCGAATGACCTCGTGGGGCCGTGGACCCGACGCAACAATCCGCCATCCAGACAACATGGACGTGCGCATACCCGCCTATGCACTCGAAATCACCTTCTGGGCCCCTGGACTTGAACGTCGAATTGCCGAAGGAGAAGACTGGACACAAGTGCCCGGCGTGATGGCCGTCCTCTCCACCAAAACACGCAAATGTATTTGGGTCAACGGCATGGAGCTGCGCAAGGGAGGCCCGGAAGGATTACAGTTCGGCAAGCTCTACACGGGCGATATTATCACCATCTACAAACATAAGGATAATGGGGAGTTTCTGCGACTACGATGCGAGTTCTACCACGGCGAGAGCGCGCAGCCCCGACCTACTCACGAGGCCGGGTTCGTGGTGCGCCAGGCACTCGTGGGCAAACCGGACAGCGCCAATCGACCTGCCCGGTCGAACCGCATGAAGGAAGCCGAGTGAGTAAGATAGTTAATAGATATTCCTGGATCGGAATGGCGATCGGAATCTGGATCAGCATGGTAATTGAGATCGGGGTTTGGTCTGGACATTTTGCATCTGCTTTCTGCGTCTGATTCGGGGTTCTTTGCGTTATCTCTCCACTCTGGAAATAGATTGACAGCAAGAATTGCACGGTGAATTGCATATTGCATCATTGGGTGTGAGTCTGAGGTAGCACAAGTCGGTATCCAGGCCATGTGGAGAGGTCTATAATGGGCTTTGTCCGGATGCGGTGGTTAGTAGATATTGTACTTTGTAGAAGGGGATGAAGTAGAGAGATCGGGGTTCTGGAAATGACGGAGTCGATCTCCCGAGCTGCTCTGCTATTACGTAGTGTGTCTGACGAGAGTTCAATAACAATTGAGCTAGCCGATAGTCTTGCAAATCAACAATGGCATTGTGTTCTAAACAATTATTCCGAAGTTACTCGAAAGAATACTCAGGATGTATTCTCCCGTGCCTGGTTCCGCCAGGGAGTCGCCACAAGGTTATCCAGTACGCATGCGGCATCACCACTACAACCTTCCTAAAACTTCAGTCTGCGACGGGATAAGCCCCCTGGGTCTGTGCTCGGCCAGGCCGTTAAATGGGATCCATCCACAATCTCACTTTCATCTTAATCCGTCGCAGGTCTACGCGGGCCTTATTTAATTTCGCTTCGCTGGCTTAACCCCCTTCCCTCCCACGTTTCGGCTCACACCATCCACTCTGACAGCAACCCATTCTTCAATCTACACCTTCACACTTCACACTTGACCCTTCCTACCGATCTATTATCCCACCGCTACAGCGAATACGTCGACAACGCATCACTTCATACCACACACACCCCGGCCCGCCGATCGCAACCCATGTCCCTGTCGCGATCACCCTCTCCCCACCCGGGCGGAGGGTGGTCCAGCCCGGGGTTAACCCCCGGCAGCGGCTCCTCGACTCCGCACGGCTATTCGCCCGCATCGCTGGCCCCCGGCGGTATATCCTGGGCCGCGGCCAAGGCTAAGAGCGACGAGGTGCGCAAGTATCCCTCCTTCGCGACGCGCAATAGCGGGTTCTTTTCGCGGCAGAAGCGTAAGATCTCGGCGCGCTTGCCGAGCTTTCGCGGTCATGCTTCGAAGCACGGGTATCTTGATAAGGACGTATATGGGCGTGGGCATTTGCATGCTGATGGTGGTGGGTGGGGGCCTTTGGCGGCGTTGAAGACGTTATTGCGACGGGGGAGGACGAGGGTGGTGGTTGGGTTGTTCTTGTTGTGGCTTGGGTACCTGTTTTTGTGGTCGAGTAAGTGGCGCAGGTGTACAGGACTTGTGTTGGATTGGAAGATGAGATACTAACGGGTTGTACGTTCTACAGCTATCGTTCAGTTGTATCGACGATCACCGCTAGGTGGAGGTCCCAAGTTCGTGATCATCTTGGGATCAAACGTGGAAGGCGGCGTGATGGAATGGAAAGGCGCACGCGAATGGGCCATCGAGCGCAACAGTGTGTGGAACAAACAACAATACGCCAACCGCTGGGGTTACCAACTTGAGATCGCCAATATGCTGGCCAAGAAGCGGTATTCTCACGAATGGCGCGAGAGCTGGGAGAAAGGCGATGTGATCCGAGAGGCTATGCACAAGTATCCCAACGCCGAATGGTTCTGGTGGTTGGATTTGAATACCTGGATTATGGAGTACGGCACTTCTTTGCAGAGCCATCTCTTCAATGACCTCGGATCGCATGTGTACCGCGACATCAACGAGTATAATCCTCTCAACATTACACACCCACTTCCGGAGTTCTTCCTCGATGACCTCGGTCGTTCACTCGAAGGCGATGGGAATCCGGACTCGCTTTCCTTACTACTGACCCAAGATTGCTCCGGCTTCAATCTGGGCTCATTCTTCCTGCGTCGGTCTGTCTGGACCGAACGCTTGATCGATGCATGGTGGGATCCTGTCATGTATGAGCAGATGCACATGCAGTGGGAACACAAGGAGCAGGATGCTTTGGAATACATCTATCAAAGCCAAGCCTGGATCCGTAGTGGTGTAGGCTTCTTGCCCCAGCGCAAGATTAATGCCTTCCCACCTGGTGCCTGCGGCGACGGTAATAACCCCGCCGTGCATTATCAAGAGGAAGAACACGACTTTGTGGTCAATATGGCGGGTTGCGCATTCGGGCGGGACTGCTGGGCTGAAATCTACAATTATCGCGCTATCAGCAACGAGCATAATCGTTCCGGATGGCAGTGGTTTACGGATCGCCTTGGCTCTGCTCGTGACTGGGCATTTGGGAAGAACGATCGGGATTAGTGATTGATCTTACTCTGCCCTTTAACCACTTTCTTCATGTTCGACATTGTTTCTTGTTCTTTTTATGCCTTTATGGTTCCACGGACCCGATACACGCTTAGATGGCCGGGCATTGTATGATACGGACTCAAAACTGGCAAGGCGTTGTTTGATTGTACATTGGGAAATTGGGAATTGCATTCGTTGGGGGAATGTCGGCGTTGGGGACTGGAGTTGCATATTCTATTGTGTCAATATTATTTTTTGTTGGGTCTAATCAATCCTCCTTTCAATCTCGTAACCTCTCCATGTCCTTGTTCCATCCTCTCCGAAAGCGTCCAATCTATACAAATCACGTGATCCACACCTGCACTTCCGGTCTCTCTCCCTCCCCCAATTCCCTCCCCACCGCCCAGCCCCCTCAACCAATCACAATCCCCCTAAACCAACCACCAAACCACCTCCCTCCGAACATCCAACCCATAACCTTCAAATCGGATCCCTCACGGCCAATTCAATCCCGCACCTACTCCCACCGGGCGCCGCATACAACCAACCCTCTCACCCTCTTCTCCTATCTCCGTCCACACCCCGTTTTTACCGCTCACAATGCCAACCCCCGAGTCCGCCGCATTCCTCGCCAAAAAGCCCACCGTGGCTCCGACCTACGAAGGCGTCGACTTCGAAGACAACGTCGCCCTGCACAATGCCCGTGACGCGATTATCCGCGAGCAGTGGGTGCGCAGTATGATGGCTCGTCTTGTCGGTGAGGAATTGGGCAAGTGCTATGCGCGTGAGGGTGTGAATCATCTTGAGAAGTGTGGTGTGCTGCGCGGTAAGGATGGCCCTGACCCCAACCCCGACCCCCGGTGGATTTAAGAGGAATTGTTGGGGGAACTGGATAGTTTGAGTCTGGGATTTGAGTGCTTTGGATCTATCTGTGCCCATTGCTTCGGATGGAGGCGTGTTTGAAGGGTTGATGTGAGATTCGAGATTCATGTGCTGATTTGTCTTTGCAGAGAAATACTTCGAGTTGCTCAAGGAGCGCAAGGTTAAGGGTTACCTTTTCCAGGAGAAGAACTACTTTGGTGGCGAGGCGGACAAGTCTTCTTAAGCGGTTATCGGCTGCTTGGATGACGCATGGTTCGGATTGATGGATTACCGGGGAGCTTTTTGCCGAGTCGAGGTTCCTGCATAGTGTCTGTCCGCCTGTTCCGATGCTACGATATGCGAATTGGCACGCATTGGATAGATGCTACATGGACTTCATCCGCTATCGACGCTGCAAGCTAGGGTGGTTCATGACTTTTGACGGGGATTTCAAGATTTCTGGTACGGCTTTACCCGGGAAAAGAAGAAGTGTGGGAGAGAGTGGCTTTCTCTCTGTTGTATTGTACATATAAGATATCATTGTCTGGTCAATTTCATTTTCGTTAAGAACATCTGCTCTTCTTATTGGGATCTGTAACTGAAAACTGCAGGGTACAGAGATCGCTGGAGTCGTGGAGTATCCTGCAAGCTCGTTTCTGGCATTTGCTTGATCATCATTCTAACTATGCTAGTCAAGGAACACTCGTGCTATTCATATTCCTGTCCCTCCTTCTGGGTATCACATCAATAGTACACATTCGAAGCAGTCTGGCTGCGATCAGGGAATCCACCAGGTGCTGTCGGGCCTCCGGCCGAGACAGGTTCCTCTTCGCTGTCATCCGGATCACTCCCAAATCGCATATTCACACTCTCATCCGGTAAAGCCTGCATACGAGCCAGCTGATCCTCATCCAAGGAGGCCGGCTTATACGGTGCAGGCGGCGTATGGATATCTCGACCGGACGGGAGACTAGCCAGCAATGGAGCAGACGGGGGGATTGCTTGCGTGTTGATCTATCTCATATCAGTATCGAGTTACTCGAGGGCATTTAAAGGGCAAATGGCAAAACTCACGGTATCGTTCATTTTCATCCATTTCGTCTCCAACATCGCAATCACTCGACCCTCCTCGTCACGACCTGCATCATCGCCTGCGTCTAGGACACCTTTATCACCACGGCCTGCACCAGCATCTTTACCAATTTTCTTCTCTTCTCTTCGCTCCGCCCATTCACGCTTCAATCTGGAAAATCCACCCTTACTAGATGTCACATTACCCTCTTCCTGGCCGGAAGAAGATCCGACACCACCACGCAAACCCAACGGCGTCCGCGCAGCCCGCAACCAAGCAATACCCTCACCAACCTTCCCAGCCAGCTCGGCATCAATACCGAAAAACCGACAAGCCCTGGCACGAGCCACACGTCCCAACACGCCCGCATATCGAGTAACCTCTTCATCAACCCTACCCACCCTTCCAGCCCCAGATCCAACGGCACTCAGCCCTGCAGCAGCCTGCTCCGCATACTCCGCCGCACGAACACAGAGTCTCGCAAAAAGCAATGCGCGAACTTTCGGGATCTCAGGTGCCCGCACCATCCACTCCCGATCATTCGGATTCCGCGACTGAATGCACGCAGTAATGTACGCATCATCCTTGAGCACAGCTAGCAACGTCGCTTCAGAAAGCGCTAGCGCCGATAATGCGGATTGCGTACTCGGATCGATATCAGGGACTGTAGCCGTCGTCGCAGCCGAGAACGCGGGTGACGAGGCGAGTAGGGCATGCACCGAGCTTGCTAGTAGTAAATTCCTCGTCGCGTTTTGGACAGCGGCTGTACGTTGTTCTTGAGATTGTGTCGTCGGCGCGTATAGTGACTCCAAGATTCCCGCGCGCGCGAGTCGACTGAGCACGTATCCCAGCGTCGTGAGTGTGAATGCGATTTCAAAATCAATGCCCTGGCCGGAGACTCGACCACCGCGGGGGCGAATAGATTTCGCGCCCGGCGTCGTACTCGGCGCGTGTATATTCAGCCCGCTGCCAGCGGAGAGGGTAGGTTTCCATGCAGCCTCGATCTCGGCGCGAAGCGATACTTCGATATTTTCCCCCCTGCTCCAACCCGCGATAGAACCTAGCTGCTCATTCTGGAAAGATTGGCCCGACAGACCGGCTGAGATTGCGAATAGATAGGGGATGTACTCGTTTAAAGCGGCGAGGACCGTTGGAAGGTGGGCGTCTTGTCGCGGGCCGCGGGGTAGACGTTTGTGGGCTTTTAGAGCGAGGCGGAGGGCGTGGCGGGCTGTTGAGGCTGTTTGGGGGAGGGAGGGATGTGTGGGGGAGTAGATGAATGTTTGGAATGAGAGTGGGGAGGTTGTTGGGAGGGTGAATGCGTAGACCATTGTGGAATTGGTGAGGAGTGACCTCAAGGCGCGGGGTGTTTGGAGAAAGTTGGGGATTTGAGGGCGGGATTCTGATGTCACTGCTGGCCAAGACGGGACGGCGATGGAAGGAAGGTGCCCAACGAGATTGAAAACTTGGTGAGTGTATATAGAAAGAGTTTTTAATGATCTATATTCGGTTGTTCGGTTTTTCGAATTTGTTCAAAATATTGGTTTCAATGTTCCTGTCTATCCAATCTAATATGTTCTATGTACTATCTACTAATCGAATGTCATGTCCACGCGCAATGTATGCTTATATCCTGATATATACTTGACTCTCCGCAAACATGGTGTTATTACACCTTGTCCGAGTCGTGGTTGTACAACCGCTTTCCTTGCCACTGCAAGTACACAGTAGGGAAGAAGCTGCAGCCCATAAGGAGCGCAGTGACGACGCCAGAGCTCTTGGCAATGCCAACGCTGTCAAACATGGAGGTGAACCTGAATCGAGGATTAGCCAATGTTACACACACTCATATGACAGCGTAACTTACCAGAAAGGTCCAATGAATCCCCAAGTCGATCGCACAAAGTTAATAAACACGCCAACACTACCCGCGTCCTGGGGATAGGTATCCACAGCATAAGTAGTCATGACGGTAGTAACGACCTGGTTACCAAACGCAGCAATGCCAGTTCCGATAATTGGCTTGACATTCCACTTGCCCGCAGTAGCCTGCTCTGTGCAAACCAAAAACACAATCATACCCACAATAGTAAGCAGGAATCCGATATAGCTGAGCCACAGCCGGTACTCGGGAGCGGGCTTGTGACCGATCGTCTTGGCACGAGCGTTCATCCACATGTCAGACATGAAGCCGCCCAATTGCTCACCGAGGAGGGATCCGATGATCAGACCGAGGAATTGCAGACCGAGTTGTTGGGCGTTGAGCTCGAATTTGCTCTGCAGGAGCTGGGGGACTTCGACGGAGTTGAGCACAGAGGCGAAGAGGAAGACCATGGAGTAGGCGATCGTGGCGAGGAGGACGGGGATGTTGGTGAATAGAGTCAACGGGTGGTAGAATTCGGAGACCTTGATCGGGGTTGGGTCGATGCGGCGTAGGGACATGTACTCGCGCTTGAAGGCGGAGGATTCAGACTGAACGTCGGCGCCAATGTAGCGAGTTTCCGGACCGAAGAAGAGGTAAAGGATGGCTTGGATACCGTTGGTCTGTAAAGAAAGTTAGTATAAATGTTCTGCATGTTTCATCTTACAATTTCAGAAAAGAGGGCTCAACTCACGATGGCCAGGACCCAGTAAATCCAACGATAATCAACCCGCTGAGCGACGAATCCAAAGATAAACGGACCAATCGGGACACCAAGAGTAACCATGATAGTCCAGATACCCATATACTTTGCTCGCTCATGACGGAAGAATGTCTCCGTCACCACACCACTGCCAATAGCCATAGCCGGTGAAATGAAGAAAGCCACCAACGCACGGCAGGCTGCCATGGAGGCATAGTCGGGGCTCTTCGCGCAACCAATGTTGCAGACACAGCTCAAAATCAAGGATAGGAGGAAAATAGGGCGTCGTCCGAATCTGTGCGAGAGGGGCTTCCAGAATAATGGGGCACCTCCAAGAATAGCGATTTGCAAGGAAGTCAGATAGGAAACGCGTTGAATAGAGACTCCCAGGTCAAGAGAGATGTCCTCGTAGGCGGCGATGATAGCCGCAGCGGTAAATGTGCCCATGCAAGCATGAAACGCAACAAGAGCCAAGTTAACAGTTTTCTAGTCATTGCGAAATAAAGTCAGCAAACGTCGTCACGAACTCATAAATATCGATAGCGGTGAATTTCTCACCTTCCACACGGCCCAGTTATACGGATCCGCCGGATCCATGCTAGGAATCGGATCAAGATCCAGCGTTCCATGACGTTCAATCAAGTACGCCTTATGCGACTCGGGGAGATACATGGTCGGATCAGTATTGATCGCCGTATGTTTCTCCTCGACATAGTCAGATGAAGACTTTGCGGTAGCTCCTCCAGGGATATTGTGCTCGTTTGACATCATGTTGAACAATACTGGCAATCGAGATCAATGAACAGTCGTTGAAGAGATTCACGAGGAGCGAGGAGAGTCCAAGATAAAACCATCCAAGGGGGGGGGGTTCCACAAACCCCGCGTGTGTCAGGCTCGGGGACCGGTGGTCTCCGGGGTATGGGGCCGCGTTTGACTCAATTCAACCTGTGTGGGCCATCCATAAACGTGGAGGTGCTAGGGCGCAAAAGGCATCCATGATCCATCGGATTCTCAGGTCACGACCAGGTTGTGCAGTGGAGATGGACTATATCTACAATAGCTACGGAGCCTACGATAGGTCCATGAAGGCGATACCAGTGTGACTTGGAGCGTCGTGATGGGGGTGTGGCGGTCCCTCCGGTAGTTCTAGTTCGGGGGTTTTGCCGGGGCCAGGATGTCGTTGGCCGTTTGATAGGTACACGAGCCGAGTGCAGGTCAAATTTGGCCTTGATGACAAAAGCAAGACGAGGCCGAAGATGAGCCGATCCACCAGGGTTCCACCGGGAACCTCGCTTGGTCTGGCCAACTGCCGATACAAAGTTCCGAGCTTCTGACTGGAGGAGTCGGCCTGGGCGTGCGCTGGGACACGGCCGAGTCGCCAGCCAAGTCGGGTGGCGCGGGAAGGCTTAGAGTTTTGTCGAGGCTTGATATAGAGCTGAGATAAAAACATCTCATAGTCAAATGTCGTTTTTGAATGGATCCTGAATGTTGAAATTTGAACAATTCGGAGAACTTTGTCGTCTTCTGCACTTCGAACCCCCCAGACTGTCCACATTGGGGGCGGGGAGGGGAATACCGGGGTTGACTCCACTGGGAACCACCCAAGCCACGAGTCCGGAGGTTTGCCGAGCCCAGAACGGGGTCCTTATTGACTAGCAGCAATTAGTGATTAGTGATATCCATTAAGGATAGTATAAGCGCAGAGATCTTGTGATGTGCAGGAATCTTCTGTCATTTCTCCAGCTGATTAGCCTGAGTAGTCTGGGGTAGATTTACCCCATCTTGCCACTAGTCGGAAAGTGCTGGCCCTCAGACTGGCAGTGTCATAGTCAGCGACTAGGGCAGAGATTTGGCATGGAGATCAAATTGACTGACTGACAATGCTAGCACCATTTCTCAACCTGTCAAAAATGTGCCTATCTCTGACAAGAAAGCCAAACATAGGACACATTCGAGTGGAGGTGCCAGGTTTACGGTCACGTGACATCAGTCTCCAAGTTCACGATCTCGAATCTCATGAGGGAGTTCCCAGGAGTTGAGAGAGTTCCCAGAAGTCATGCAGAAAAAAAGAAGGCGCTTCGGCTGTGAAGCGAACGGGTGACCCCGAGGTTCCAAAGATTATGTCCGTATCTACTGAGGTACTCAGAGGGTAACAGGCACGTGACCATCAGGACGTGTACCCGGTACGGAATATTGTTTCTCCGATTTGAATTGTAAACTCACCACTTTCAACATCGACCAATCATGTTCTATTCCATTTCATGGACAGTCCGCACTAAATAGAGTACCACATTTAAATAATTCTTATGCCAACTTCAATGACTACTGTACATTTATTGAAAAGTACTGCTAAGGTGTCAGGCAGTTTACATGTTGAAGAAGCGTAGCTCGCACTATTTGGTATCATCTCATTGCCAGTCATCGTGGAAGTTTTTGCAAAGTTCTAGATTAAGGCGGTTGCATCTAGCTATGTGAACATTAAGTTACCATCACAATCCTTGATTTTGAAATCTCAGGAGCAGATGCAGCACTTGTGCTTCTGCTAGCTGAATCAACATGAGTGGTCCAGAAGGGGAATTGCCGTCCGCGTCGGGATTGCAGCAACACTCTGGCAAGGGTGTTTCATTGGAGCATAAAGCTTCACGAGCACATGGTTGAGCAGTGTCTGGGGTATGTGAGACCATATGCGTTGGTCATACTCAAATCATCTGCTGTATCTCATAATGCAGAAGCGCCGAAGGACTTTCCGAGGGTTATCGTATCGGGGAGATCAAGGCACACATCGATTGGACTCTTTCTGCGTGACATCATGGTAGATATCTTGAACAAAAAGCTTGCTCTAGAGAAAGCATCCGTACGTAAAGGCGGGCTTCTGTCTGCGGTGTTGATTTGTTTCGAGGTGTTGTTGTCTGGTTGTTTCGGTGGGCGGTTCATGCATTGGCCTTTCACACTTCCATACGATCTTCCTCCGACAGATGACTCGGGGCGCTACTAACACCCGAAGTATCACTGGCACCAGGACTCATGGGTGCCCGAGATCGTACTTGCGCACCCCATTCTCGAATACTCGGCGCACCACCTTCAAGAATAACCGGGTGCTCTTCCGCACTCTTGCCCAGGACTGTCCCCGCGTATCGAGATTCTTCGCCAGTCTTACTGTGCTTTTTCTTTAACGCTGTCAGGAAGTCCTCTTTCTCAATTGCGTCCGGGTCCACCATATCGCCTTCACTCGGGACAAACCCTGCAATGCGCCGAATCTCACGATGCGCAGGCCCCGTTATCCATCCTATCAGTGACTCGAGACCGCGCAGATCTTCTTCACCTGCCCAGTCTTCCTCCCATTCCTTTAGTTGAGGTCGTAGCGCACCGGCATCTTGGAGAGCTTGGTAGACGTCTTCGAGGACTGGGGATGGGTCCTCGGGATGGGCGTTGGCGGCGTGCGCGGCTGTTGCGGAGGCCAGGATCATGAGATATCGTCCAGTCAGTTCGGATAGTGACTCTAGGACCGATGGACGCGTTGAATGAAATCCTTGAGCTCGGAGAATCTGGATAATGGGGGGCCGCAGGAGTGCATTGTGAAGGTTGTGACCGGACATTGCGGCCAAGTAGCTGCGGACCGTGTGTGATGTGAGACCAATAAGGTAGCAACAACCGAGGGTGAGGAAGAGTGGTTGAAGGTATTCGAGTTGCCGAGGTGAGGATTAACGCTCAAGATGAGAGATGAGAGTTGTACAGGACGCAATGAATCGAAGTGAATGGCGAATTGGCTGTTGGCTGTTGACGGTTGGATAGTGGGAGGAGCTCTGCGCCAACAGTTGACAATCGGTGTAATCCAAATACACAGATTGGTCTCACCGCCTTCTCATCCGCTTCTTTTAGCTACAACGCCTACCGTCAACATCTTAGAGAAAAGGCCTGACAGAACCTGGATCGAGCAATTCTTACTTCCAGAATAACAGAGTTTGGTGGATATTCAGTCTCATGTCTTTATTCACCTATACTCATCGAGTTTGCCGCGCAACAACCAACCTGAATGTCCTGCCAAGCATCGTTTAGGAACAACATTCTGCCGGCCCTATACCAAATTTCAGTACAGCTGCGGAGTGGCCGTGGCTGGCCGCAGGAAGTGATCAATCCCAGCGCGTCCTGACGACCCTAACTACCTCCTTCCCATCACAGCCTAACAGGCACCTCTCCTTGCCACCTTGATTTCGCGCCGAATACCTACACCCATCACGTCTCACTGTCCGTACCGATCGCATCATGTCTGAGCACAAGGGCCCGACCCTGAAGCTCAAGTTCGGCAAGAAGCCCGCTCCACCACCAGCGGAGCCTGCGCCAGCTGAAGCTGCACCGCCGAAGCTCACCCTGAAAATCGGTCGCAAACCCCAACCGCCGCCCGAAGCATCTGAAGAGAAACCCAAGAAAAAGAAGGCCTCGACGAAGAAACGCCCCGCCGAGAATGCACCCCCTCCCGAACCCCCCGTGGTGGCCCAGCCAGGTCCGAAGCGGCTCAAACTGAACGCATCCAAGCTCAAGTCGATTCGCATCAAGAACAAGGGCCATGTCCCCAACCGGCCGGTTGGTGTCGGGTACGACTCTGAGGCGTCGGATACGGAGATGGATCCATCCATCGAGGAACAGTTTATCTTACGAATGCTACCGGGTGAAGATTGCGACTACCTGCGACAAGCTATCGAGGAGAGGAAATTCGACAAGTCAGAGTTCTCATTCAAGCCGCTTAATCGAGAGGGGAGACGTGCCATTTTCAAGGTTCGAAACAAGCAGTATGCGGCATGTTTGGTCGATCTGCCTTGTATCATCGAGGGCATGAAGAGTTGGGATCGTCGGGGTTGGTACAAATCCGCAGACATTTGCCAAATGCTCCTAGTATTGGGCCCTGTCTCGAGCGATCAAGAAGCTCTAGAGTTTCCTCTCCCTCCAGAGATTGAGGCTGCCGACACCAAGACGCTACAATACCCCCATGGTCTAGCGCCACCTTTGCGATGGGTCCGCAAGAGACGTTTCCGTGATCGTGTCAGCTCGAGGACTATCGAGCAAGTGGAGAAGGCTGTCGAGGATTTGGTTGCACAGGATGAACAATCACTTTTCCCTCCAAGATTCGACCTGGTGGATAGCGCGGCCCTGAACCGTGCCGAAGGATTCGTGCAGGAGGATTACGACGATGAATACGATGAAGAGCAAGATGCTGAAGGCGAGGTCGACGAGATGATGGATGACTTTGAGGACGACCTGGCTGCCGAGATGGAAGCCGCATTGGCTGCCGGAGATGATGATGCAGCTGCCGCCGTCACTGAAGCAGTGCAGGCAGCAACCGCATCTACGCCGGCTGCGCGGACTGAAGGTGGAGGTGATTCATCAGGCGATGAGAATGAAGTATCTGATGAGGATGACGATATCCCAGAAGATGATCTCGATGAAGAACAACTCGAGCAACAACGCCAGCTCCAGCAACATCGGGAAGAGATCGCCGAACTTGAAGCCCTCATTCAAACTGAAACCGCACAGTGGCAGAAAGTACAAAACCAAATTCTACGCAACAAAATGGGTCGCCGCATTCAGGAGCTTAAGAAAGACCTGGAGCTCAAGAAGGTGTCTATTGGCATGCCCGGCGAGAACGATGTATGATCGGTGGGGATGGGTTTGGAGTTCAATTCGCATTTACAGGGAGCATTAAACTTGGCGCTGGCGCACATACCTTTTTTTGTCTAATGATACTCCTCTGTTGAAATTCCACAGGAAATTGTTTATTTGATCCGTGCATCAATCATGTTCGCTGAAGAAAGCCGGTTGTAGACCCTGACGTCATCCAGCCATCAGTATAGAAGCCTCCTACAAGAACGGGCACCGGTCTTCGATTCTTTCAGATGTTCACAATACCGCACTATTGTTCAAGCCAATCTGCTTATATATTTATCTGCCTTTGATCCATACACCCACCATCAAGCCTATCAACACCAAAATGCAAACTCGCAGCCAAACCGGCCAGCCAGCCCAACCACCCAAAGAAACAGCCTATACACAATCTTCCAATCCAGTCTCACAAACACCATCCGAGCAACGTGCACCACCTCCAACACGCCAATACGGCGACCCAACCACATCAATCACCCGAGGACCAAGCTCCAACCCATCCAACGACGAAGCCCGCGCCCGCCTGCAAGCCCAACACCGCGCAGAACGAGAGCAAATGCAAAAATCACCTGACGTTGACCTAGAATACGGTGTCGAGCAGCAACCTGCCGAGGGATACATTGCTGACACCGTTGCACGGAAGGGGATGGGTATGCAGCGGGCGCAGGCTGGTGCTCATGCTGGGCCGGTTGGTAGTGCTGCTGGGCCTGGACATCCGGGGTTTGGGGAGGAGAGGGATTTGGCGGCTAATATGGAGCTGAAGAAGGCTGAGCATGAGAGGATACTTGGTGAGAAGGTTGGGAGGAGTACTACGGCGGATTCTGGGGTTGTGGAGAGGGAGGCTGTTAGGATAAGGAAGTTAAAGAGGAATGAGGAGGTTGAGGGGGCACTTAAGGAGGCGTCGGGGACACCTGTTATTAGTTAATAGAAGGAGGTGTTTTAGGGATATATGTATCTTTTAAGCTGTCTCTATTCTCTATCACTCACTCTGCGAACGAGGTAGCAGGCCCCCGGTATACAGCTTAACATTTGAAACCCGAATCTCGTTGTGGATTCGCTCTGGGTTATAGTCATCCGCTGTAAATCCAAGTTTTTAGACCATATAATCAGTTAAGGGCTTCCAAGGACCGCCCGTTCTCAAGAACTAGTCCCAGGCCTCTTGTGACCTTAATTCGGAGGCTTCCATGGACTTTCCCAGAACGTCGCCAATGATGCCAATAGAATATCACTGAGTAAGGACCTAGGGTCCATACAGGTACACTTTCTTCTGATCAATCTTGGGCCAGTAGCCAAAATCGTGCCACTGACACGACCCATGTCATTGGGAGTGATGCAGTCGGATTTGGAATCAGGGCCGTATAGAGGAACATGGCCAGCAACGACTCCTACTTTGAACCTGAGCATATTGATGGCAAATCCTCCTCGGATCCATCTTTAAAACTTCAAATTTATCATATGATCACAATCCCGCCAGCATGGACTCGGGCTCTTCCGAAATCGGCAAGCAAATGCATTCAAGTACTCCATTAACATATTACTAATATGTATCAGATTGGAATTCTAACTGCGAATTCTTCAAATTCACGCGTGGCCGCTTTATTGTGGATGAGACAGAGAATCTCCGAAAGCGAGAGATCAGATTCGACCTTAATAGGCTCACAAGAGTCGCCGCAGACTCAGTCGGAGCTGCTCGGTGCGTTGCTGTCAAGAAGTATCCTGACGGTATGTTCAACAAAGCCACCCTTATGTCTATGGATAATGGGCGAGAGGTAATAGCGAAGGTCTTAAACCCGAATGCCGGTGTTCCGCACTATACCACTGCCGGCGAAGTGGCCACGATGAACTTTGTGAGTTTATCCTGAGCTCTATTAACACTAGGTCTTGCTAACACGCCTAGACTATAAGGCTGAAAAATCCTTGATACGCCTGTGCCTCGCGTATACACGTAGAACTCGTAAGCAAAACGCACCCCGTGGGGGCTGAATTTATCATTATGGACAAAGTCGAAGGTATTCCGCTATCCTAAGTATAGAGCACGATAAAATTACCCCAGAAGCTCCAAGTCCTCCTTGCCATGACACGCCTCCAGACGCAGTGGCTAAGCGTTTCTTTCTCCTATTACGGGAGCTTATATTACACGGGAGACGTGCAGCCTCTTATAGGTAATCACTTTATTAAGGATAGTGAGGTCGTTAGCGGTATAGTCCGGCTACAGCCCAGGACTAGTGTGACGTAGGCCGATAGATTTTAGACGTCGATAAGGGGCCATATACGTTATGAATCGTGCCGTTCCTGTGTATGTACTAATAAGTTTTTAGGGGTATCTTTGACGCAGTATCTACAGGCAGTCGGCACGCGAGAGGCGATAGCTATCTAGTGTTTAAGCCCCCTAAACAGATTGCCTTATTCTGTGGTCCAAAGCTCTACCGACCGGAAACGGGAAAGAAAAGCGCTGCTTTAGCTTACTACCGACAAGTCGTCGATGCCCTTATTCCCAAGGATATAGCTATCACCAGACCCTGCCTCTGGCACGACGATCTACATAATAACAATGTCTTTGTAGACCCGCATAATCCCGCAAAAATTACGGGTATCATCGACTAGTGGTCATGTTATATCTCCCCCCTCTTTAACCACAATATCGATCCGGCTTTCCTTAACTAGGACGGCCTTGAACCGGAGACACTCGATCTTGCACCACGGCCTAATATCTCCGGGCTTTCACCGGAAAAACGCTTCGCCGCCTTACATGAGTATACCACCCAAAACGTATTTATCGGTTGGCGGAAACTCATGCAAGCCAAAACCCTGGGGTTATATCGAGCAGTTAATTTTCGAAAGGCAGCAGCGTACGGGCTCATCTTCCTTGCCCACCGAATGTTTAAATACGGCGAGGCACACTTCCAATCTCTTTTAGCCGATCTGAAGGACACGTGGGCGGACTTACCTACCGTCACGAGCGATATCCCATTCCCGTTTAACTTTTTGGAAGCAGACTACGAGCGGATCAAAGTGGATAGCGATGGCGCAGTGGCAGGAACCGAGCTTGTTGCAGAGGCTAAGGAGAGACTGGGCGATTTGTGGCCTGACAAGGGCTTTATCGAGCGCGATCAGTACCGCGATTGCAAAATTGCGCTTGACGGAGTAAAGGATTTGATATTGGAGCAATTAGCTGAAACTGACGAGGAAAGGGCTGAGTACGAGCGTTATTGGCCGTTTGATTAATCGATATCATGTCACGGGCTAGAAGAGCTGCTTTAATGATCGACCGTCCATATACGATTGCAAGCGCCATGGACGAAATAGGTATCCACCTATTTGCGTTGCATTCAGACTAGTGACAGCACCTAGTCATCCATGTAGTTCTAACTTCTAACTTATACCACCGGGTATGAAAATATATTCTGTACGAGCAATCAAGAGTGGCCCATGTATAGTATGAAAACAATTATTCAACTATCTAATTAAGAAAACAGTTGCACACAAGCAGTTCTCATAATATTCAGTTACCTAATATAATGGTACAGAAAATAGCTTCAAAGAGACTCCAGTCATAACCTTTTTATGTAGTTAACTAGTCAACTAAGTAGGTTAACTAACTAGTTACCCGACAGCGGGATGTGCAGGATTATGTCATCAATGTCGGGGGATGGTCCCGGACCGAATGGCATGTGATGTCTGCCGAGGTCTGATTACAATTCAAATTCACGAAGAGCGTGATATGACCTCTGTGTTTATAAGACAGCCTTTGAGCAAGAGATAGAGTTACGCATTCTATCACCATATAGCATCATGACTACGCTTTTCTCTGTCCCAATCACCTCGACCGGTGGCACCATCGTGTGCACCAATCCCACCGCCAAACAGGGCAAGGAGCAGGAGAACATCTACGTTCTGACTTTCACTTCTCCGAAAGATAACCGACTGACTCCGACATTTATCGATGCCTTCATCCTGGCACTGGACATTATTGAACACCGCTATCCCAAGGGTGTCGTGGTGACGACCAGCGGTATTCCCAAGTTCTATAGCAATGGTCTCGATCTGGATCTGGCAACCAGCACGGAGGGATTCCTGGATAAATGGCTGTGGCGTTTGTTCCGGCGACTCCTGACGTATGTCATTCAAGGCTCATACTGCATGGCCGAATACGAGCGAGAGTAGGCGCTAACCTCGTGTTCCAGATACCCCATGCCCACGGTGTGCCTCCTGAATGGCCACGCCTTTGCTGGTGGCTTCATGCTCGCCATGTATCACGACTATCGCATCCAGAACCCAGACAAGGGCTTCTTGTGTGTCAACGAGCTTGAATTCGGAGTACCCCTCCAAACGCCCATGATGTCAATCTTCCGCGAGAAGTTGTCCCCGACCACGTTCCGCAATGTGGTTCTCGAGGCACGCCGATTCGGCGGGCATGACTCGCTGAAGGCGGGCATTGTCGATGCGGTGGGTGGTTTGGATGAAGTGGTTGGTTTGATTCGGGATCGCAAGCTGCTTAACAAGGCAGGGACCGGAATTTACGGCACTATGAAGGAGGAAATGTACTCTCGTGTTCTGAACGGGCTTGACGACCATGCAGGCAATTTGGCGTGGCGGGAGAAGGTGGAAGAGAGGAATGACCAGTTGCGAGGAGAGGGTCTCAAGGAGGTTGAAAAGTGGGAAAAATCATGCAAGTCAAAACTGTGAGGTAATTTGCTTGTCCCATCATACTGGCATTGTGAAATGTCTTTATCATTATAGAAGGTGATTGGTCCCTTTCGGTGCTATTATGGCCAAGTCAATCGAGCTTCCCGGGGTTGGACATGAGACTGTTTGCAGGGAATGACGCATATCATCAGGGCATAGCGATACGAGAAATCCTGTGTACTACCAGTCGTGTATAGATTCATACTAATATGATAAGGTCAAAAACCGAAATATTATTTCCTAGCGTATGGCTATAAGAAAAGTTCATATATTTGTCAAAGCTTGTATGCCTCATAGCATACCACCCAGAGCCGTCTGGAGGATAGTAAACAGTTCCTCTCCTAGCAGAGCCACGGATTCAACACTCAGCGAAGACAGTAACACGTTTTGTGTGTTACAGTCGTCACTAACTGGCTTCCCGCTCAACCGATCTGATATCCACTCCAAAGCACTTGCAGAACCAGAAATTGCCTCGGTTTCATGATTTCCCACCAGGTCTCGGTGGTATTCGATACGAGCACCCGCAGCACAATACTTCTTAACAAGCGCATCCGTATCTTCCACGGGACTGATCTCGTCCCCAGTTGCCTTATAAACGAACATTGGTGCGATCGGAGTGCCATGAAGTCCCATTTGACCAGACCACTGGAAAACTGACTGAGGCACTGCGTCGTAAAAGGATAACTCCCCGTTCTTGAAGTATGTATAAAAGTCCTGGCCGCTACCCATAGAGGTGGCCTGTGAAAAACAGCCGCTAGCGATCGAATAGAACTGTGCTGACTTTGAAGAGATCAGGTTTGCATTTAGCCAGTCGGTAAGGTTTGGGAATGCTTTCGATTGCCCATATATGCCTGAGAAAGCAAGGGCAGCGTGCGATCCAGTATTGATGGTTTGGAGCACCGAACTAATGTTTGGCGTTGTTCCTCCTACCGCAACCCCAGCGTAATTAAGTTCTGGGGCATATGAGGTTTGGAGCTCAGCGGCCCAAGTAGATGCAAGTGCGCCCCCGGAGTACCCCCAAAGTGCATACCGGGGATTTCCTGATAATCCAACCGAGGGGCCTTCGTCAAGAATGACTCGAGTCGAATCCAGCACAGCATGACCAGACTGGAGGCCAGCCGAAAACTCAGCCTCTAGACCTTCGTAGTCAGTGGTGAAAACCCACCAACCAAGATTTAGCGCTGCTGCAATCTGAAATGTGGTCAGTTTATCCATGAAGTGAGAAGTTATTCGTGGACTTACAAATGGTATGTCTTCGGAAACATTCAGTCCGGACGACATAGATCCTAAATTCTCATTACCCGCCCGCAGAGTATAAGATGGACTGCAATCCACATTTGCACTATCATAGAAAGCCTGATATCCAACGAGCTTGGATGGATCTGAGTGATAGGGCTCAAGCAGCGTCACCGCCGAAGCAACTGCATCACCAAGGCCATCAGTAGTTCGGAAAAGATACTGATAAACAGCCTTTACAGATACATTCACAGGCAATGATAATATCGATTCTAGCTGAGGGGAGACTGATCGAAAACGGATCATCTCCCCAGCAGCATAGTCACTGATATTGCTGGGCTGCTCATACCAGGGATCTTGAGATGGCGGTGAAGTTGAAGCTGCGAAAACAGCGATCAAAAGGATAAAAAAAGAGACGATAGACAGTGCAGCTGCCGCCATCGTGTTGCTCCACTTGCACACTCAGTCAAGCAACGATAGAAGAAAAAAGACAGAACTCGGACGAAAACCAGTTCACAGTCGCTTCTTGACCATATGTTTTGCATTTTGTTGCTTGACTCGTCAACTCTAGGATGTACCCCGCTCAAAATATCACTACATGACGACTTCATGTATGTATGCATGCATAAGCGAGGATGTCGATCTTGCCGTACGAACTATTCAGCTGACTGACTCGGGGCACTGGCCAGTTGTCGATCTCTTCCGGTTGCATCAGATCCCGAGAACGGTAACGAACTACCAGAATCGGATATTCGTTGCCAATCTTTCGTCATATTTTTTTAAAGGGGATTTAAGAGCAGTCCCCACGTAAATTTGAGTGATCTTACAATAGCAAATCATTCATGTAAAATAAGAAAAAGTGAGACAGGAACAAGACATACCAGAATGTTGGCTTCCCGGATTCCGACGCTCAGACCAACATCAGGCCGAGTTGAGGGGTGGAACAGACCTCGGGGACTTCCGTATTCCCTGTCTAGCTCTTGGGGTGGCGCTTCCTTATCGAAACCCTGAAGATCATCACCGGTTGTAATCAAGATTTGGTCGAAAGATCTCTGGGCAAGGCCATGTCGGTGTATGCAGTCACGTGACATCGCCATTGGCATTGTACAAAGAAGAGACCCCAGTCTTTTCCATTCAGTATGTTTTCCATTTACGATCAAGTGTATTCGAAAATGAATCTCATCCAGTATATTCTTCTTCGTGGCAGTGGCGAGTGTTTAATAGCTTGAGGCATGCTCTAGTGAGATTCAACCCTTCATTGACTATGATCCAGTATTTCTTACCTTATACGAGTCAGATAAGACATGAAGAACGAGATCCATGATGAATCATTAGTTTCTTATTGCTTAATAAGTCAATAAGTGTTCCTCAGCCATTTTCATGCGCTGAAAATTTCTCCTATGAAATTATCCCGGAGAAGGTGCCAGACTACTGAGCGGATGTCGCCAGGCTCACAGCCAAAATCAACTGTTTAGTCGGTATGATAGATTGACAAGGTGATATGGATGTTTTTATAACCTGGAAAGCCCCCAGTACCATTTACTTGATTCTGGTTTATTCCAACAAACGAGCCTACGGTTCCGAGGCAACGCGCATGTTTCCAATGTATCAACAGCTTGAACTTTCCGTAGCTCGGCTACATTCAACATATTACATGATAATTTTTTTCTATAAATAAAATGGGATCGTACCATGATATGTTTGAGAGTTATTGTTTACAGTTTGGTTGAAGGGATTCGACCTGTTGATGTAATTATTGCTAGTGTACTTTATATTTCTTTATAAAGTATTCAACAGATCGTTCCGCTTTTTAATTTCCACTTTTATCAGCCCCCCTAAAATTTCCGTTCCTCAACTAGCAAAAGAATCTTTGAGTTGTCACAATGAACATCTGTCGGCTCTGTTGCACGAATATCGGTACTGTACGATGGCAGACCAAGTGGCGAGCAAGTGCGTACTCTCTGACTCGACAGCGACCTATATTTAACACATTGAAATAGTCTATTCCTTCCAACCTGGCCATGAGGTTTACTTATCCGAAGTTGGCGATTCGCAAAAAAACGAAAGACTGGCTACGTTGTTTTAGCACTGTGAACCAACCTCTGCCTTTCCCAGAGGGGCATTTGAAGAAATTAGCTTCATTCAGAAGAAAAAGATTTGTTGGCCAGCAAATGCCACATTTACTTCACGAAAGTGTTGAATAATCCTTCGGCATCATATTACTATCGAGGAACTCGATCTTGAGCGACTCTTCCAGGCGCTTTCAAACATTCCTTTCCTCCGACTCTACCCTCTTTGTTCTTATCGCATGTGTATCATCCTCCACGTTGTATTCCAAGACATTTGAGCTAACAATATCTATGATTAGATAAAATGGACGGCGGTATCCCTGATCCATCCAAGGAGCCGGTATTCACAAGTTTAAAGCAACATCCACGTCCGAGCCATCAAAAACGGAGAAGAGTGGAGTTCCAGCCCTACAAAAATGAGATTTTGCCTTGGAGCAACCCGAGTGATATTTTTCGACGCCTTCCTCTAGAAATTATTGAGCAAATATTGGCTTATCTTTCTACATCAGACTTCATGCGTTTACACGAGGCTTCACGGACCGTGTCAGCCGTGTTCCATTGCCAAAGGTTCTGGAAGACCAGATTTTATGTTGGGGGAGAACGAAGCTTTCTCAATTACCTTTTAGTGGATTCGAGCCACGGGGGGAAGCGTTTAGACTGGCAACACATGTATCACCAGAATAAGAGGAGAATATTGAACAAAAGCACACCAAATCAATACAGGAAAGTTCTGTGGCAACGATGTGAATGGCTCAAGGATAGATATATGGCAACTGCGGCAAAAGAATTTGGGCGGCTCTCAACCAAAGAAAGACAGCTTGCAGGCAAATTGTCTTGGACAGCCCTAGGCATGCAAAGCGGATTTCCCTACAATTTGAGCCACAATAGCCCCGATTGCCCCTATATACCTAAGGGCCATGGCTTCGAGCAGACTCCTTTTTATCGATGAGTCAGTCTGCCGAATTGGTATTTCCATATTTGAGGAACACTATAGGGATGTGAGCAGTTATACAACCTTTATTGCTGGGCTTGAACTTATCTCCAAGGAGCGAGATCAACCAAACCGGCTCTTCGGTTACCGCATACCAGGAAAGCAAGTATACATTGATTTAGAATCTTGGAAGGATTTTCGAGGATTTGAGGTGTCAATGAGCCAAGAGGGCGTTCATGCTATACGAATCTGCCATGTTTAAACGTCGGACTGGGTAGGCTCACACAAGCCAGGCAATGCAGCGTGGAAAAGACTGGCTTCAACCCGAGAAATATCTGGGATCTGGGGAGACTTCCGTGTAAGCCGTATCCACTATCTTACTGTTGCATGGTTCCTACTAATACATTTCTACCAGAACTACAAAATGGTCAACTTGGGAATCTCCCACACCAAGGTGGGTGGCCATTGCCGACGGGCAATACCGGTTGATTTTGCTAATATGCGCACCCCATTGTGAGAGTTCCCCTGGCTATCAATGACGAGATCTAAAGGTCTCATACATGTGCATCCCTGCTATCGCTGAAGAACTCCTAGAAATAGCTACAGCAGAGATAAATATAATCTTTCCAAACAGTCCAAGTCATTAAGAAAGTTCCCCTGACCACAAGTAACGGGAGTTCAAGGTCCCAGACATGCATGTCTGTCACTCCACGCCATTGACCACGCGGCCGTGTAACATCTCGCAATGTAAGAAAATGTGTTCCTCAGACTGCATATGCAGCTCATCCAACTGAGTCATGTAACCAAACAAAAAAGCAATATCAGGAACTGGACGAGATTCATCCCCTGCGTTAGAATATCGGTCTATAAGGAGACACCGTGACTGGTGAGTATGCCGGTCAGCTCCGAATAGCATCGAACATCTTCGCCGAATTTCTAAACTACACGCAAGGTATACCTGCCTTGCAATGAGGTCTTAGGGCTATGATTGAAGTATAAGAATCGTGTGGTCTCCTTGATATTTGGTCTTATGCTCATCAGCATTCGTCTTTCAAGATCGAATAACACATTTAGTATGAATATTGATCCTTTTCCATCTATTTTGGTCTCAGCTAATGAACTCGATAGCTTAAATTTCGAGACAGAATGCGTCTACAGTTCCTTTTCGCCCTCCTCAGCTTGGGCGGTGCTGCTATCGCGGCCCCTCTAGCCAGCCAGGCTGGTGCGTGATCCTTTTGAGCTCGGAGATACCTATCGGCCTCTAACTATACTGAATTATAGGCGCTGATAACAACGACGGGGGTATCGGTCTAGGTGGCGGCGGCGGTGGCGGCGGCGGCGGAGGAGGAGGAGGTGGCGGAATTGGAGGAGGGTTCGGTGCTGGTGTTGGCGGAGGCTTTGGAGCTGGAGGAGGTGCTGGAGCTGGAGGAGGTGCTGGAGCTGGAGGAGGTGCTGGAGCTGGAGGAGGTGCTGGAGCTGGAGGAGGTGCTGGAGCTGGAGGAGGTGCTGGAGCTGGAGGAGGTAAAGGAGGTAGTGAAGGTGGTGGTAAAGGTGGCTGTCGCAAGTAGATAGATCGATAGATCTATCAAGACTGTGCTCAAGGCCCGCCATTCCACCACATTACTCACAAGACACTCCTATCCAGCGTTCTGCGTCATATTCGTAGGTAGCCGGAATATCAATCACGTATAACAAGATCTTAAGCTCATCATCTCGTGTTCGCGTTGAAAGATAGAAAGAAGTGTCGGGTATCTAACAAGTTGATGTTGAGTCCTCGAGTAAGAGTCTGGAAGGAGATAGAAATCCAAGGAAGGATCAAGTGTTTTGTTCTTGTTGCCAAGATATCTCTAGTGTAGGTGCATTTCGTATTGTAAAGTACATCACGTCGTAAGGTAGGTATATGGTCATAATCAAAAAGCGCTTGCCATCACAATCATGGCTTTTTGGTCTTGCTGGGCCGGGCCAGCCGCGCAGGTGTATCCAACTGATCAACAAGTGGACGATAAGGCGAAGCCAACATATACTCCGGCGCAGGTTCTCGCCTGGGTTCGCCGGCAGTAGGTCGTCGTAGCTGCTCTTCATGCATGCGATCCAGCGAATCGCCTATGACTTGGTATTTGGCCCAATTTATCGGCGGCATTCGTACCACGTTCTGTGGTGGTGGTAAGCGGCCAAACTTTGACGTGGAAGTACCGTCTGTCTTTGATTTCTCATCGCCCTCCTTATGGTCTTCTTCCGTGTCCATGACATCGTCACCCGAGAACTGAATCACTGCCCCGCGATCCTCGGTGCGCAAACGACCTGTCGCTAAATCATGCGCAAACCCCTCCGGGTCCGCACCAGCAGCCTCTTTCAACCGATCTAAACTCCGAATATCGCGCAGCGTTTGCTGCTTCTGCATTTGCAGGATAGAGATGGCGGATCGCAACGCGATAGCATCCGGATTCTCGCTCTCGGAGATAGGCACTGGCGGGGGTTCTGGTTTGAAGACGGGCGGGGCTGCTGGAGGGGGTGGTGGTCGGTAACCCAACAGAGGTTCTGGGAGCGCATGCGATGCAGGTGAAGGTGACAGAGGGGGAGGAACTATGGTGGCGTTGGCAGAGGCGACCAGGTCGAGGTGCGCGAATACCGGGGTCACTGGGGAATAAGGTGGGCGGGGTGGGGTGCCTGGCCGATCATTCTGGATCGAGGCCTCAGTCGCTTCTGGCGCGGACTGCATGGTATTGTGAGAAAGAGAGGATGTGTGAGCTTGGCGCAAAAGAAAGGCGATCAAAGGTGGTCCAGCGCGCCGTCAAAGGTGAGGTGTGGAATGCAGGATCGGAATCGGAGTTGAAGGCTGGAGGCGTTCCGGCGATCGAGACTGGGTCCACGGGAAGTGACGACACCGGGAGTGAGGCTGAGTGGAATAAAGAACGGCCACCAGCAGGGAGACAAAAGTTTGCCAAACTCAGTAAACTTGATTAATCCGGTGATCAGCGAGTGGTTTCGATCACCAAGTAAAGCTGTGACTCTCAGAGATGACAGGCCTGAGACACCATGAGACTTTGCCAGTACGGTCTTGCGGCTCCGCGAGCCCTATACCTGTGTCAGGTATTGGAGCCTAGCCTTGAATAGAACATCGGATTTACATCCAATGAGCTTGGGGATGATTGTAGACTGCCTTGAACAAGGGAGAAGTCTCTCGTCTTCTCGTCCCAGCAAGATGAGATCCAGCAACTTTGAAGTTGAAGTTGAAGAGTGATCTGACGACCTCCAAAACCAAGTGATTGACCGCCCCAGGTGGCTGCTCACCGCCCTGGCGGCAAATGTTAGTGGCCACAATGGAAATACGGTAGAAATGCCCGATGTTCTCCCAATCATACAATACATTTCCTTACTGGCCGCTATCGGTTCCGCACCGCCTCCGAAATTTTTAAGATCAGACCACCATCAAGTATACTTGTTTACTCTCGTACAACCTAGAAAATGAAGCGCACAACGGACCAGAGACCCTCACTCGATGGCAATGGCCTGCCGGAGTCCAAGAAGCGCGCCCTCTCCAGCGAGGAGGCTGGTGCGCGCTTCAGCGACGGCCTGTTCGACCCCACGAAGCAGCAGAAGTACACCGACGCATACGCAAAGTCGTCCCCGTATGGACTTTCTAAATCCAATGGTCTTTGAATGGCTTCGACTAACATATTTTTTGCTTCCAGGTACCTCCACGGTGTTATCTGCCCTTTGATTGAACCCTCCCTGCTGCGATCCGTCCGCGATGAGGTGCAAGAGCATCTGTCCTTCACCGAGAAGGAGACCGATATCTACAAGATCTTCCAATCCGGTGACCTGGCCAACTTGGATGGCTTGGACGACTCTTCTCTGTCCAAGCTTCCCTCCCTGCTGAAGCTTCGCGACGCCATGTACTCAGCCCGCTTCCGCGAGTACCTCTCCTCCATTACCGGCTCTGGAAAGCTTAGCGGCAAGAAGACCGACATGGCCATCAACATTTACACCGAGGGTTGCCACCTTCTGTGCCACGACGATGTCATTGGAAGTCGCCGCGTGAGCTATATTCTCTATTTGACCGACCCCGATACCCCGTGGCAGGAGGAGTGGGGTGGTGCTCTGCGCCTATACCCGACCACGACCAAGAAGGATGCCAATGACGAGGATGTCAAGATTCCCAGCCCGGACTATAGTCTCTCTATCCCGCCTGCCTTCAACCAGCTGAGCTTCTTCACCGTTCAGCCTGGCGAGAGCTTCCACGATGTCGAGGAGGTGTACCACCACCGCGAAGGCGATGACAAGTCGAAGAAGCGCGTGCGCATGGCCATCAGTGGATGGTTCCACATCCCCCAAGAGGGAGAAGATGGTTATGAAGAAGGTCTCGAGGAGAAGTTGGCCGAGCGCAGCAGTCTCGCCCAGCTCCAGGGCCGCGGTGATATCTACGACCTGCCCCAGCCGAACCCCGTGTCTTGGGAAGAACCAGAACCCGAGGTATCTGGCAAGGGTAAGGGCAAGATGGTGGAGCAGTCCGAAGGTAATGAGTTCACCGAGAACGATCTCGAGTTCTTGGTGCAGTACCTAGCACCGTCATATCTGACTCCCGACATCGCCGAGGAGATGTCCGAAGCCTTTGAGAACGAGTCCTCGCTCAGTCTGGAGCGCTTCCTGAACGAGAAGTTTGCCTCTCGCGTGAGCGCATACATTGAGGACCAGGAGCGACAGACCCTGCCCACTTCTTCTGAGGAGATTCAGGCTACCACTGAGTGGACTGTGGCTTGCCCTCCCCACAAGCACCGCTATCTGTACCAGGAGCCTGTCGAGAACGACATTAGCAACCCGATCAAGGAGATTCTGAACGTCCTTTTCCCCTCCCAGGCCTTCCGCAAGTGGCTTGCGCTGATCACCGGTGTGGACCACCTCCAGAGCCACAACTTCCTTGCCCGCCGCTTCCGTCGTGGTGCGGATTATACTCTGGCGAGTGGCTATGATGGCGAGGAGCCACGTCTGGAGTTCACTCTTGGCCTCACTCCCACGACGGGGTGGGAGAAGGAGGTTGAGGAGGACGAAGATGAGGACGAGGAGGATGGCGAGAATGGCGCCTCCTCGAAGAGCTCCAAGGCCAAGAAGGAGGCCCCCGCTGAGGCTTCTGAGCATCCCTCAGTTGGTGGCTACGAGATCTACATGGCCGGTGACGAAGACGAAGACGAGGAGGAAGACGAAGAAGACGCAGACCAAGTCCTCCGACCCAAGAAGGCCAAGGCCGATCCTGCTATTTACCGCTCTGCCGGCGCAGACGAGGACGACGGCATCCTGTTCAGCACCCAGGCTGGCTGGAACCGTCTCAGCATTGTGCTGCGTGATAGCGGTACGCTGAAGTTTGTCAAGTACGTGAGTGCCAACGCCAAGGGTGATCGGTGGGATATCACCGGTGATATTGGTGTGGAGTTTGACGATGAAGATGATGAGGATGATGACATGGGTGATGAGGATGAGGAGTAGACTCTGTTTAAAAGGAGATGTTGTCATTTGAGCATGGACAATTCAAAAGCTGTAGATATACCTATGCGATGCCATATATGATTTGTTATTCTTTCCTTCATTGCCTGATTCTCTGTACTCCTATGATATGTAGAATTCAAAAATTTGCGTGTACGACCGTATCGACTAGGTTAGCTCAGCATCCCCTGTTTCGAAAAGGTCCTCCCAAAACATCTTGTATACTATCGACAGAACCAACCTATGCTCACGCGTGATATCTCCAATTTACGTAAAAAGATTTGCCATCTCCATGAATCGAACCCTCGGCCTCTCGCTCCCTATGTACTTCATGACGATGCTCCATGTACAGCCCACGGCTTCAACGCGATACAGCACCGAGAAACAACACATAATATAACCACCAGATCACCTTTTTAATAATATCTAAAAGAGGGATCATATCCTATAGGATTTAGTGATCAATTTAATATAGATAAAGTATAATAAAAAAGACTTTAAAGGGGGTGTTTATGCAGGGATGTTAGATATCAAAAAACCTCACCCGCCGGGGGCCGCACCTGCTCCACAGAAGCTTCCTCGCAGTTACGACCGCCGAACCCACCGAAGTGGCTACAGTCGACTAGGGGTTGTCCCACTAGGCCACCGGGCAGGATCAGTTGCTGATTTCAACTGGAAGTAAATGATAACACCTCATGTCCTTCCTACCAAGTTATTAATTTGGTCATGTCTCCACTGTCACCCCGTCATACCAAGAGCAGCGAAACGGCAATTCATTTAGGTATTAGCTCTATCTACGACAGTCAAGAACCATGATTGTTACTCCTTTTCAAGTATTTATATGTTTAAAAGCCTAAATCACCTAATATATCGCAACACATTCCATTCGAAAGGCGACACGAATATCCATCTGCCATTCTCTGGACCGGTGTGCTCCAAGAACGAGACTAGCTACTCATCAGGGCTGAAGGAGTAATCGAATGCTAACTCGAGATTTGTACTGCTCGTAGGCGTCAGAGCATACCCCGCGGTAAATTGTTGTATAGGAACCATTGGGATTGCCCTGAGGTGAGAAGTCTTGAAAGACCACATGAGCAACACACGTACTGGTCAACCTGAAGAGAGTTGTAGATTCATTTGCCGTTGTTTCCTGTTCGATCGTTCAAATCGTCCTGTGAAATTCCAGAACGGTGTGCAAGTGACCAACATCCATCATCTACATAGACCTGAACATACAGAGGGTATGTGTATCTGACGATGAATATGCCACGACGGTTTGCCAAGTCTTGAGGTTGTTAAGGAGGTGTAAAAGGGGTGATGAAGAATAGAGTCGAGCCCCCACGGAACAGGCTTGAAGGCAGGGGCCAAGACAAGCTGCAAGTCCCCATTAAAGTTAGTTTAGACAGTGAAAAAGACGAGCGAGTCATGAGATATGAGTGTCTTACTAAGACCGCATGCATCGGAGAGGATACCTCCATTTTAGGTGCTGTCCAGTTCCACATAAACCAGGTAGTTGGTGGTTGTTGACATTGTTGCAAATTTTCTGCCTGGCCATATTTATCGTTTGATGAGTTCGCATCCAGGATGTTGTCATGTTGTCCTTGATAAGTGTATTCCCAAACCAACAAATCTCTCTCGGTAGCTTAGACCGTACAGAGACTTGCTCATGCGGTATCTGTCTGGTTGGTCATTCCCAGGAATCGATACCACGGATTTGAGGACCCTGTTTCCCCGAAACTCCGTTTTTGCCTGCGTGAGAACTTTGTCGGCATCCTTCTCTTTGGAACTCACTTGGTCCCCGTAACCACCTCTCTAGTGGTCAAGTCCGTGCCCGAAGTCGCCGGTAGGAGATCTCATATCCTCGGGTTCTTAGATCAGGCAGGAACGGATGAAGTAGTGCTCACGCACTAGCCTAGCAAGCCTTAAAGCTTTATTTTCCTTCGTTTGCCTTGGGGTCTCGATTATGTTGCTACCGATCCTGGATCGGTCGTGTTCTCGGTGGGTGGGCAAGGCCTGTTGTAGCGAGATCACCCCGCGGGTTGACGAACTGCTCGAGTGCGTTCTCACACAGGTAACCAGAAAGTGAGATGCTAGTTCCGCATCTTGAAGACTCGTCTTGAAGGCGCCTTGAGCAATAAGAGTCAGCATTCTTGCTCAGAAAGTCACGCAACAATGTTACTTGCCAAGTTCACCAAAGGTAAAAAGGAAAGGTCCGTGGGAAGTTACAAAATGAAAGTAAACTCAGGACTTACCCTGCTCGGCTCGCGGCGTTATAAATTATACCCGTAATTTTCCAGCCTCAAAGAAGAGTTCCAGCCTTGCTTAATTGGTCATCGAGCTCGTGTTGCATTTGAGTCTTGAAATCCCACTTGTAGACGACATTTCCACAGGTAAAGAGCACGCGGACTGAATGCACCGCATCCTTGACATCATCTTCGTAGCATCCTGGGTGGTCTTGGGCTGCATGAATAGATCGGTAGCTCCTTCATCCGATAATGATTTGCGTCGTTCTGAATACGCTGTAGAAATTACCAGGTTAAGCTGGGACTCCAGTGGCTCGTTCTCAGTCTCAACAGATCCATCTTTCGGTTCACATCAATCGAAGCATCAATAAACTCCTTCTTTTCCCGGCTCTCAAGAGCACCAGTGAGACCATGACGGGATGTTTGCTTTCTAGCCAAGCTCTCCGGTCAGCAGGTGCTAGTTTCTCCATGAGAAGGGGGAGGTAGAAGAGTCCCATGAGATCGTGAGTTTGGAAGGTGCACAAAGCGAAGATCTTGTTGGGAGGTTTGCAAAGATATCCGTAAAGGTTGCGGGAGCTCCAGGAGCCAGGACGACGCAACGACGTTCATTGTCTTGTCATTTGTCATTGAATGAAGCAGCTTGGTGGATCCTTCCTTATAAAGGCTCACATTTTCTCGTTAATGGAGAGTCAGACTGCACCCAGACTGCAGCTGGCTGTCTTGCGCGAATCACGCTGGTTTCGCTCGCTCACCTACTGGCCTCTTTCGATGACTGTTGGAAAGCAAGAAGGTTTTATGTAAGAAGGATATTATATCATGACTGTATATAAGAGAGAGGGTTGAAGAGAGAAAGAGTGGAAGTAGAAGAGAAAGACGCTTAAATAAATCAGTTTGCTTGGTCACATGGCTTATGCTATCTATGAACTATCATTTCTATGGTTGTTTCCGTTTTGATGGTTTTCTTCATTGTTCATTTTATTTTGTGCCATGTGCTTTGCGAATATGGCCGCCCTTCTATATATGGTAACCTTCTCATATCTATCCAGTTATGTATCTTCTTATCTACCTCCATAATTCTTCCTCTCATAGGTTGGTGGAATGAGCAATGTCCTTTACCAGTGTCAGATTCGCCTGCACGGCGTCAAGCTTTGTTTGGAATCGTTGAAAGCAGTCAGGGCCAAGAGGGAGTCGCAATAGGCTTTCTTTGCCTGCGCCAATTCCCGTGCCAGTCACGACGTCCAGAACCCGCTGGGCAGCTTTAACAGGGTCCCCATTTTGTTTCCCATCACTGGTTTTGAATACGTTTAGGGTAGCCTCGAGTGGAGTTCCAACATAGTCCTGGTTCAGCCCAGCGGCAGGCTCGACAAAGGCTGACAGGAACTTGGTTCGGAATTGACCAGGTTCAACGATGATAACTCGGATACCGAATGGTGCTAGTTCTCTTGAGAGACTCTCGGACATGCCTATAGATCCATCAGTATCAGACATTTTGATCGAGATTCCATATTCCCATCCACTCACCCTCAAGAGCAAACTTAGATCCCGCATACATCGCACAAGAAGGCAACCCATCCATACCAGCGATACTGCTCACGTTCACAATCGTCCCCGATCGCTGCGCCCGCATAAAAGGCAATGCACCCTTCAACACTCGCACGGGTCCATAAACATTCGTGCTGAACTGGTTCTCAATCTCTGCTTCGCTCATATCCTCGATGCTACCAAGCAGCGAGTACCCCGCATTGTTAACGACCACGTCAATCGCGCCACCAGATTGCCGAATTGCATCCTCCACTTTCTTGGGTGTTTCCGTACTCGTCACATCGAGTTCGAGCCATGTGCCTCCCAATTCTTCGATTTGCGGGTTCTCTTTAGCTGCTTTTGAGGGATTGCGGGCTGTTGCGATAACTTTGTTTCCAGCGCGAAGGGCTACTTCGGCGATGGCTGTGCCTAGGCCTGAGGAGGCACCAGTGACGAGCCATGTTTTGGGGGCCATGTTGGTAGTGGTTGTGATCGGGTTAAAGGCTTCGCGGGGCTGAATCGATAACGGTGAGGGGTAGTTCGAGAAAGTCGAAGATCAATGAGAACGTTGAGATTGAGGTTAATTGAACGTATGAAGGGCTTGGGAGATACGGCGCTACTTAAATGTGCCCGAATCTGGAGATGTGCGGATGACGGAATGAAGCGCGGAATTAAAAGATGGTGGGGCTCAGTCTTTCGGAGTTTACAGCCTCGCGATCCTGCAGTTTCCTATCAGACGGTATTAAGCCGGATTTAGCGGGCTTTTCTTAGATGTTTAAGACCTCCAAAAATTGTGTGGATATTCATTCTTCCTTTCTTATCGCACGCATGATTCGAAGCTAAATGGTTCTCTTGTTGTTGTCTCACAGTAAGTTATGCCGAGCTTGCGTGTCTTGCAACTCGCTATGTCTGCGCCATTCCAGGAAATTAAATGCATCAAGACGAGGATGAAAGCCTAGCTATCAAGCTAACCAAAGAAAAAAAACTAAATCAAGCTTATTCATATGTGTCACGGGGTGTACAGGATCCTCAGATGCTAACAAAATAGTTACTGTATGCCAGCATAGCCTTCGAAACGTGAGGTTTGGATACACCAGTGCCCTATTGGTCAGAGACAAAGCCCTTGAAGCAGATTAATCGTCTACTATGCTAGTTCTTTGCACATAAAGCTTCATTGGCCACGTTATCCCATCGCTATGAAAAGCGGGGAGAAGAAGAAATGTGGAGCTGATCTCATGTGGAAGGCCCAAGGATTTAGCCTCGGATCGCGGGAACTAGAAATACGCTTCCCCACAACAAAAGTAAAGATTAATGGACTTTATTTAACGAAGATACCCAGCTAGACTCGAGCTGAAAGGTTAATTTTCTGTCTACTAGATAGCCTTCTACACTAATAAAGCAGCCATGACAACTTCCACATTCGAGATCGATGATAAGTTTAAATACTTAAATGGCTTCAACGGCTACCATCAGTATGCAGGTTCTCTACAATAACACGTTCAAACTACTAATTAAATGCAGGTCCGAAGCTGCAGAAGGCGCCATCCCATCAGTCATCAACATCCCTCAGAAATCCAAATACGGACTCTACACAGAACGCATATCGGGAAGCTCCTTCACCGTGCCGAGGAAAGACTCAAAGCAGACATGGCTCTATCGGCTTCTCCCATCGACATGCCATGAAGAATTCAGTCTTATAGAGAATCATCCATTCAATCTCAACCAAGCCTCGGACTCCAAGTATCAGTACTCACCCAGTCAATCTACCTGGGCCCCGGTGCGAATCGCCAAAGAAGCAGATTTCATCACTGGTCTTCAGTTGATAGGAGGAGCTGGCAATCCAACACTGAAAGAAGGTCTGGCATACTATGTCTTCACCGCTGGAAAGTCAATGCCACCCAACCAGGCATTCTACAGCGCAGATGGAGACTTTCTTCTAGGTAGGCTCTCCGTCTCTCTTATCGACAACAGCTTCTAAGAAGAAAAATAGCACCCCAAAAGGGCTCTCTCGACTTGCTCACAGAAATGGGCTATCTACGAGTCCGAGCCAACGAAATTTGCGTTGTTCCGAGAGGAATCCGTTTCCACGTTTCACTCCCAACAGGTCCCGTTCGAGGCTTTGCGCTTGAATTGTTCGAGGGCCATTTCGAGTTACCTGAACTTGGGCCGATTGGCTCTACTGGCCTAGCTAACATTCGGGACTTTGAAATTCCTACTGCCAGCTACGATAACTCGGATGTTGATATGGATATAATTGCGAAATTTGCTGGGCAATTGCACGGGACTATCCACAGGGGTAGTATCTTCAATGTTGTTGGGTGGCAGGGTACATATTATCCCTATAAGTATGATCTGGGTATGTTGGTATCTACTCCTCTCTTCGTATTCTCGGTGCTAAAAGCTGGATTATAGGTAAATTCAACACTATCGGTTCAGTCTCATATGATCACCCGGTAAGTTCCACTGTGTTTGAAAGTTATTCGATCAATCGTGCTGACTCGTCTAGGACCCGTCGATCTTCACAGTCCTTACTTGCCCATCATCTATCCCAGGTGAAGCCGTCGTCGACGTTGCAGTCTTCGGTCCTCGCTGGCTCGTCATGGAGAAGAGCTATCGTCCGCCATACTTTCACCGAAACACCATGTCGGAGTTTGCTTTTCTCATCAAAGGCGGCTTTGATGTTACCCCGTTACCTCCACAGTTGGAGGGATTATTCTCGTTGAGCAACACGATGTGTGCCCATGGAGCAGACCCGGAGAGCTGGAAACAAGCGACTGAGAAGGTGCTGCAGCCTCAGAAGATTCCACCTGGAAACTTGGGGGTTATGTTTGAGAGCCGGTGAGTTTATGTCGTGACATTTACATCTTACACTGCATAGCGATAGGACTAACATTGCTCTATAGGTATATCATCGGTTTGACTAAGGGAGCGAATAACACGTTGATGAAATTGCCCGGAAAGTCTGCGGCTTTCGGAGAGTTTGAGAGGGCGAAGATATAACGTATCGCGAACGAGAGCTATCTATTGAAGTTTTTGTTTGGAAATGATAATATAAATCTACCTGCCTTACCTCGAGGGGCATTTTTTTGGCTGATGTTATGCATTATCAATGAATATATATGGCGAGGCAGGTTGAATTTTACACATGCCAATCCGATATACTACATATTTCAATTCCAAGAACACTGTACCAAGAACGATATTTTAGCTGCAATTGTTCTAGATCCCTTCCCTTCTTACTATATTCTCGGTTTCTAGTCCATAAGACCATGGGCAAGTCGTGGCAGTTCCTTGGGTGTTAGCCGCCATACACCAGCTTCAACGACCAAATCCACATCCAAACCAAACAATAATCCATTCGTCATCGAACAACCTATTCCTTAAAATCCAAAATTAGCACATACAATCATACCCAACCACGCAAAAATTATCCAAACAATCGTCAATCATCAATCATCAACCTTCTCCACAATCTATAGCCCAATGTCGCAGCCCCCTGACATGAAACCACCCTAAAATCGACACCCCCCACCGCAGCGCTTAACTAACGGCGCTGGCCATTTCTAGTGTATACTACTTCGCCTCGACAATTGACGTCATCTAAGAAGTACATTAGTACGTACCTAAACATCATCGCCGCGGGCGGCAATTGAAACCAATGAAACAGCCTAGGGCAGCGATAGTGAGCTGGACAGTGGCCGAGCGCGGACTAAATCGCTCCACATGGCCCGGGTACGATATGAAAGAATTTATATCCACTCGGTGAAAAGATTAATGTGGTTAGTAGATAATTACTTGAGTATTTATTGTTATTAGGTCGATCGGAAATAGGCAAGGGCTCTGATCAAAGGCTGGAAAGGAAGAATTGTCTCTTGTGTTTTGCGTAGTAGGTCTGGTATGTATTTTGCTCTGGATGCTGTACACTACATATCATTCATTCATGGTATTTGTGCACCCACATCGCCTCACCGAGACATGGTCTAGACTCGGGACACCTCAAATAAACTAGACAATAACCAAGACCTATTCTATCTCCAAGTCCAACACCAAGACTAGGTCCAGCCTAGCCTAGACAAACCTCCCCACCAAAACAATGTCTCTACCAGCCGAGTCCGGCTCAACTCACTCCAAACCCACCACTGCAGGGACCTCTGCACGCGAAAGAGAAGCCAGGGGGGGGGGGGGGGGGGCAAAAGGAAGGGAGGATCAGCAACCTACAGTCCCGCCTCACGAAGCACGCTTTTCTTCCCAGCTCGACGGGATCAGTGGAGCTCAAGGCCCCACGCTAAATGCAACCATAGCACGTCGCAGTGAACCCAAGGAAGTCAGAATCCAGGAGGGGGATTGGATAAAGAGAGAGGGAAAAGCAAAAGAAAGGAATGGAAGGAAAGGTGCTGATTTTCCGCACAGAATGATCGACCAATCCGATTCACGGATGCGATGTAACTCCCCCAGCTTTGGGGGGCGAATCCGGGTGATCGACGGGTTAAGGGCTTGGGACTAGCCAACTAGGGGTGCTTTCTCCGGGAGCCTCATGGCCAAATCATGATCTGTGGCTATCTAACAGGCCATGGGCTGGTCATGGCGTGGGAGTTAGCCTTCAGGAAGGGGGGTGTGGGGTCGGGGGAGAGGGTGCAGTTGCTGGAACTGGCCACTGGCTAGCTAGTGATTGAGTCATGGTTTTCTTTGTTATTTTTTTTGACTTTGAGTTTTTGTTTTTTGTGTTCTTTTCTGTCGGTACTCGGTAGTTATGGCGTGATTCACGCGGGAATGGGGCGTATCCAGGGTGTTGGGACAGTATTGGGTGCTGGGGGCATGGAGATGGGGGGTCGTGGTTTGCTCGCGTGTCGAGACTATTGAGTGGGCCAGCAAGGAGTGTGTTTATGGGATAAGATAGGCCATGATACCAGCGTGGTGGACTATGGAATTATGGAATACAGTATGTACTTCTGTACGTCACGCCCACAGAGATATGACCATTGGAATGGGGAGTTGAAGACAGGAGTGACTGTGGTCTAGTGGATACTTGGAACTATTTGCATAGCTAACTCTACCTGGGTGCCTTTTACAGAATCCTGACGAAACTTGAAAATAACAAATTAAGTCATCAAGGAATTGAACATGTGGATCATAAACATGGACAGTGGACCTACAGGAGTAAAAAAAAAAAAAAAAAAAAAAAACTGAGATGCCATCCCTTTCAGGAAACATGGCGTCTTGGTTAGCGCGAGATACGGAGTAACAAGCGACACAGAGTCGCAACGAGAATTCCTATCGAATCACCGACCACAACGGGTGTCCATGACCAAACATTAAGCTCAAAATAACTATAGGTGTCGACGCTGTGATCCGTCGGTGGCAACGCAGTGGATCCGCTCTGTGTTGCGCCCCGGAATGGAAGACTGCTACCGTCGTGCGAGAGAATGGGCCAAGTATGTACGCGTGTTCGATGGAGTGGCAATCCCCAAGCCCAGAAACATTCTGCAAGGATACGGCGCCATGTGGCAATGCTCAACCGGGATATGATAGGCGTTGAGACCGGCGGGCTTTGTGGACGCTAGTCGGAGCGATTGGTAGGAGAGTTGAGTTGTCGCTGGAGATTCTAGTTCAGCCGAAGCTGAAACACGATGTGGCGGTGCCCCACGACCACGTCTTTACCTTGTCTGGTTAGTTGATTAATACTGCGGCAGTTAAGATCTGATCTCGTATATCTCGTACTGTATTGGATGCATGTATTCTTGCTGCCTACCCGTTGCAGCGCAACGTATGTAACTAAAGTGGTGCTGTATCTAATCGGCAGGGCTGTTTTTAGAGATCTATCGGCAAACCCCTTGGTACCAGTGGAGTTTGTTGTTATGGGGATGGATCGACTCCGTAGGGGCAAACTGAACCCTGGGCGACCGGCGACAAGGCGACAAGAGCCGAGATCAAATTGACACATCCACTTCAGCAGCCAGCCACCACAAGTGGAATCGACTACAGATAATTCGGGGACCGGGGAGGGCAACAGGTTGAAAGTTTGCTTAAACAAAATAATCAGGTCGAGTATAGCGAGCAAAAGGCTGGCTCGGAGGAGTTCATCGACACCGTGGCTTGGGGGAGCCCTGGGTGGCTGCCGCCCGGGCGACCGTACACACTGGCAAACCCCCAATGATGTACTGTATTTTGTATACTTGGCTTAGTTGAACCAGCAATTCTAGAGATATTACCCGGTTGAGCTTTTGACAGGTCGAACCTCGAGCTATCGCTTTTCATCCCGAGTTCAGGCGCTGAGTGGCTTCGGTTGCTCGGGCAGCAAACCCTAGGTAGTAGGTACAGTCAGACAAAGCCCCCAGTCACTCTTCGGGGGGATCTAGAAAGCTACGAGAATAAGCTCTGACACTGCGCCAAGAGAGCTTTCGAGTTGTACAAGCGACTAGAACACTCCGAGATTAGGCAGGAGCCCGGATGAGAAGCTAATGCAGAGCGTGCGGAGAGAATCCAGAGAATAGTCTACTAATATACATTTGTGGTGGAATGTGAATAGGATACGATAGGATTACTTTGCTGGTTTTATATCAATCATTTATGCTACGTATTTATGACTGTTTATGACCTTCACATATACATCCAAGGAACGAGAAAAAAAATCTCTATATCTACAACCACAGTAGCTACTACTGTCACAGATAGCCGCGCGCGGACCGAGCGCACAGAAACCGCCATCCTGCGCGTATCCATCCTCGATTAGCAACGAGAGCATCGAATCGAGGAACGGGCCAGCGATAATTGGGTGACAGCGCGGGTGGATGCATCTTCCGGCCCAGTCCGAGTCGCGATCGCAAAAAAACCGTTCAAGCTTCAAGCTCGACTAGGAAAGAAGCTCGAGCCTAAGCATGAGCTTGACTGGATCTGGTTGGGTGTGGGATAGTTGGCAAGCTGACTGACTAGCTAATAATCTACAGCTACGGAGGAATATGGATTCTGTCCAATTCTCCACGCGGGCCGGGTGTGGTGTTACGGCTTGGCGACCGGCGATTTAGTTTCGACGGCGTGACGCTGTCGGTGTCCGTGTCCGGGGTTGCACAAACGGATTTGGAGGTGGAGGGTAGGAGTGGGTTAGTTCTGGCAGGGGTTGACAATAATGGTTAATAGCAGGAGGTTCGTTGTTTGGACGGGTTTAGTCGGGGAGGAAGGGAAGATGAATGGGCCGAGTATACATGTCAGAAACATGCAGGTACGCTGTTTGGAGCTGGTTGGGTTGGGTACTGGGTAAGTACTTTTTTTCCAAGGTGCTATTTTACGAATAAACTATTCGGTGGCCCTCGTAGGTTAACTATAGGCTTTGTATTTAGAGAAACGAGGTAAAGAGGAGGACGATCAAACTAGGCACCACCATTGAGACTATACCATGCAAAGTGGTTTTAGTGGGAAAGCGATCATTTGCCATGTGTGGGACGGGGAGTGCTTTTGCTGTGAAGAAGCGTGGCTGTGGGTTGGACAGGTCGTACAGGGGTGAGGAGAGAGACAAAGTGGACACTAGAGATAGGTATGTACTCCTAGTCCCGGTTGATCAAGTCGAGCAGGGCTTGGATGTAGATGCATGTACTCGATACTCGACCAGGCTAGACCTGCAGGCGTGCATTCGAGGTACTAGGAACCACCCCTGCCTTTGTACATACAGGAGAGGGTGTCCACCGATGGATATACTAGTATAAACTAGAGTAGAGAATACTCTGTCGAAGACTATGAATATAGTCTCCTTTCTACTGGGGTAACTGTACATACCAGCTCCTCTCCTCTCCTCTCTTACGAAATCACTAATGCAACCAGTCATGCACCAATCCCTGTCCAGTGTCCGTCCACCGGTCGGCCTGCCATGTGTCCAACGTCGATGGGGATTAGCGTGTTGCCTGCAGCCGCTATCCTTCTTTCATTCTTCCTTGCTCTCCTCCCCGGTCGCAAAGGCAAAATGGGAAGTTTGACAAGCCCCCCTCTTCCTCCTCCGTTGACTGGAACCCTGGGTAACCCACGCCCCGTTCTGGGGGTCAAGTGGAGCAGAAGAGCTTTCTGAAGGCAGCTAGGTGAATTACTACCCTCTCCTTTCTTAGGTCATACATAACGTCACTCATCACGACGACGTATAATACGTTCTCTGTGCTTGAAGGGGAAAAATGGCTGCAAGGAGATCACCCCTGAGGTCGATCATTTTGCCACGTGAAGTGGGGAGGGGAAGAAGAAAGAGGGAGATGGAACCCAACCCTCGTTTTTGGGGGCGATGGGGGGAAGACAAACTATTGTACTCCGTACACCCGTGGACTGGAGACTCGCTCTCAACCCGGAGCTTAATTATGAGTCAAAAATCGGGGAGCATAGTGTATTATGTACAATGATCCTCCGTAAACTCATCGTGTACTAGTGTACCTATCCAGTGGATCGCGCACATTTGTGATAGAGAACAGACCATGGCTCACGGGTTGCACCCAAGGTCACCCACGTTGTAGTAACATGACGTGAAGACTTTTGGTCATGATGTAATCAGGAGAGCGAGACCGTACTATTGTTATAGACTCGAGACGACCATTAATGCAAATAATCATACTAATCGCAGATCTTACTGCGAGGGAGAAGACAAAAGGCGAGACAGAGGAGTGTACTGTACAGTATGTACTTCGCAGTACAGAGTTGACTGCCAGAAAACGTGCGATTCCCTCCTTGCATCGCCCAGGGATCCGGAAAGGAAGCCCTCAAAATGCCGGCATTTGGGAATTAGTTCGGGGCGGGGGATCGGGGAATGTACCCATGGTGAGTGAATGGCATTTTATCACAAATACACATGTACTATACTAGTCTACTCCAGTTAAGATATCTGATATATGGTTGTGCAATATGGGTATATAGTTATCTAGTTAAATCGGGGATTCTTTTGGAAACACTTAGCGCAACTTCCAGACCCCCCCTTGAAACTGTATTTTACATTTTGGCTTTCTGTGTGGGCGCTTTTCCCTTGGACTTTTATGGTTTTATGGTTTCGCTGCCATGCGAGGATGGGAGCGGATCCACTTCCCGCCGAGTTCTGATCCATCCTGTTCCCGTCGAGTTGGTAGCGATGCAACAAGTTGGCAGCGTCCGTTCCCATTCCTTTGGTACACTTAAGCCTTACAGTTTCTTTTCTCTACAAACAGTCAATACTCGGGAGATGGAATAAAATATACGGCAGTTTCAGTTTCAGTTCTAGTTTCTGCACAGGTTCGGGATCGGACAGGACGGAGGAGAGGGTTATAATTATAATTATAGTTTGATCTCCACCGGGCACCGTTCTTCGGGTGACCACGCCCGGGGCGGGAATCGTGGTTCGTTTGTGAATAATCTGGGTAGAAAGGGAAGGGTGAATAGACTGGACTCACTAGAGTGGTAGTTTCAGCTAAGAATACAAGAGTAGAGTAGAACTATAGGGCAAATGCTATGACTCGAGGCCATCGGGGGCGATCATCGTCCATCACGATCACGATCCATAATTCTAATCTTGGATAAAAAAAAATTAATACAGGAGTCCTGTACATAATGGCAATAGTTGACGAGGTATAAAATCAGTCGAGAAGAAGGATAAAATAGAAATAAATAATAAGCTTTCAAGATGAATATGAGGGATTGAAATTTTTAAGATTTTAATTTTGCAGATGTAACTCTGAGGGAATTCATCTCCCTTGCGTGCCCCAGAAAGGGTCAGCCTCGTGGCACTCAGGTGGAGGGTGTTGCGCGCAGCAGCGCATATCCAAGGCTTGGCACATGCATGATCGTATTGATCGTATGGGTATTGTCATTGGAGGATCGAGTATCGTATTTACTTTCTATACTGAGGAACTCCGTAGTCCGTACTCCGGTATGGTAGGACTAGTCGAACAGAGTATAGTTGATTATTTAGACTACAGAGTAAACGTACAGAGTATATCATTATACTTAATTAGAACCTCCCGTTAGATTATGTACAATCCACCAAGACCACTATCGGGTCCTGGCTGACGCGGACGGACAACCCGGAGACCGAGTGAGGTTACGAGGGGCGATCCCTCCGGTCCGCAGACTCGGGAGAGAACCTGAGATGGGATCTGTCCACTAGGCACCGGGAGAAGAAGCAAATAACAAAAGGAAAAACCGACCGGGGGGTATGCGCATAGTTAACTAACGAGAACGAGGGTGACTAATTAGCTACAGTATAACTAACTAAGTTAGCAGTAGTCTCATATTTGAACTCGCTAGGCAGCTGTCTAGTTAGGATGATACAATAAGGTAATTCGATTCAGTCTGGTTAGCCCAAGGCCAAAAAGAAGCCTCCATTTGAGCCTTGGGTAGCCTCTTCAGGTACCCATCTACTTATACAGTTCACAACCAACTCGGTAAGCTTATCGATCATCATTCATATCTGGCGGCCTAAGTTTCTGCGCTGTCCATTTATCATCTTTCCTATACGAGATCCTCCATCGTTCCAGCACTTTCAGTCTCCACCTGGTTAGTTCGGACGTGTTGCCCTAAAGAGTATATAAACCAAACCTATCTTTGTGCCACGTTCCTCGCCAATTGGTACGCTTGATGCCGAGGACTGGGTTTCAGCTGTGTACGGTATTGTTCCGTAAGTATTTCCAGTACGCGTATCATACCCCCAAACATGATACAGCCTTTCTTTCCCCGGCCTGAAAGTCAATAATTCGAAAAGAACGAGAAAAAAAAATCCAAAAAAGAAAGCAAAATAAGTAGAGAAAAAAAAAAAAAAAAAAGAAGCTGGGACTCGACCCTGCCAAAATCTCGGACTCTGATCGGTGCAATACATTTTAGCGTGAGATCGTCTTTCCTCCTCTTTTCCCGGTCCATTATTCTCCCCCTCTCACCAAAAGAAGTCTGTTTCTTGTCCCCCCCCAATCTCACGGGCCACAACCAACCAAACCAACCGATCACTTTACCACCACCACCACCAACCTTCACTCTCTTTCTCTCCACTCTTCATCGGCCCTTCTTGAGCTTCCGGCCCCTCCAAACATCTGCAGAATCCCCTTCTCCCTCTCCACTTTACTTTCGCCCCCATTTTCCTTACTACTCTCTCTCTGCTGCGCTTTCTCGGCTCTGCAGAGGAATTGGCACCCGCCGTACTGGGTCCCTGTCAGCGGTTTCGTCAACCTTCATTTCTCTCTGCACGGTCGTTACCACTTGCATTGACTACGCCTTCCAATCCGTACCCAATTGGTCTCGCTCGTCGTTTGGAGAATATGCGATAGCCCTCGACCGCCGTCTCTATACGCCTCGATTCACTTCTTGAAACAACAAATTCTACTGGCTGCAATCTGGTCCCCCCGATATACCTTCATTTGATTCCCTCTTCTGCCTGCCGGTTGAAAACCACGTTGGAGCTCCTATAACTCGTCGTCATGGACTCCGTCGCCCACCGGCCGTGGGAGCCTGTCTCCTCGGGCCCTCAAACACCTGCCGCCTCGAATCAGACGTTACCCTCGATCTCAACGTTAACCGCGAGCATGGGCACTGCCATCAACCCATCCGAGAAATCCCCCGGCAACTCCTCCTTGAACACGATCGAACGAGACTCGGGGAATTGGTCAATGCCGCAAAGCACAAGTAGGACTCCCCCCGGGGCGGATTGGGCGCGGCATGCTGACCCTTCAGGATCCTCAACCTACTCGACTACGACCAATGGGACCGGCAACAACTATCCGTCCCTCACCTTCCTGACCTCGACCTCCCAACCCTCCCCGAATCGTGGCCACGTCGCGCCAGACCGATCGCCGTACCCGCACGATCAATCAACAACTCCTTCCTCGGCCGGCGCGCAACAACCCTCGCCCAGCTTCAACACCACCCTGCCAAACTCGGCGCTCCCTTCGATTAACCAGAACTTTGACGCCTCATCGCATCGCGGTAGTGTGGTTGAGGTACCGGAGTCGCGTCGGAGTAGCGTGGATAGTCGTGTGAACCAAGGCATCAGCTCGTTGGCGATCAACCCGGCCTCGCCGTACCACAGCACGAATGCGTCGCAGTCCTCGATCGTCTCGAGTCTACAGCGGGAACGGGGGATTTCAACCGACATGAACTCATACCGGGGGCCGCGGTACTCCGGGGGTAGCCAGCCTTTGTCCCCCTTGGGACCTCGACCAGGCGAGCACCGATCGTTCGCGGCTGGGCGTACGGCACCTGCGATCTCGTCCAACCCTCGTTCGGAGATTTACAATGCCGAGGCACCTACAGCGGGTATGGCGTACGCTTTCCCGGATCCCGATGTAGCTCGATCGAGCTCGATCTCATCCACAGAGAAGTCCAGTCAGCCATTCTCCCGGAAGGGGAGTACGGCAGAGTCCCTCAACAGCATGTACTCTGAGCGCATGCCGCGAGGACAACACGGTAAGTCGATAATCGCTATGGAAGGGACCAAGTCTGTTGAGGTGCAAGTTCTGACCATATTCCAGAGCTACCTCCGAATGTACACCACCACTCGCTGCAACATAAACAGGTCCGCGATCTGATTGGGGAATCCGAGTCGGGCTCCGGCAACACACCATACAGTCGAACGCCCGAATTGCGTGTCACGCATAAGCTCGCAGAGCGCAAACGCCGCAGTGAGATGAAGGACTGCTTCGAGGCTCTTCGCATGCGCCTCCCGCAAACCCAAAACAACAAGTCCAGCAAGTGGGAGACGCTCAGCCGGGCCATCGAATATATCAACTCGCTGGAGAAGAACCTAGCCACGGCACGTCGCGAGAACTCCGTGATGCGTACGGAGATGGAGGAAATGCGCGCTCAATTCGCGCAACAACAGGCTCACGGCCCATCGCGATCAGGCTCTATATTCGAACATCACCCGATGGCGACGACCCTGACGAACGGACAACCGCCTGGCCCAGGATTTGGCGGCTTCGGGAACGGGTCTGTTATGGCCCAGGAGCAGCCGCGGACACTACCACCGCTCATGAATGGCTCCTCGGCTCCGATGCAGGGCATTCAGTATACCGATGAGCGGCGGTAGAGTGGAACGGGGACCCCGGGGAATAAACTGCCGGTTTTTTGTGTTACCGTTACCCTCTTACCGATTGCCATGGGCTCCATGGATGAGAAATGACTAGTCATGCTGCGAGACGCACCCTCAACCACGACTCCTTTTATATCACATTGCCATTCCAAGATATCCTCTTTGTTTAGATATGGAACCTGGGCGGTGGTTTTTCGAGCGACCGAGATCCGGGGCTTGAGAATACCAGGTTTCCTTTTTTTCCTTTCCTATCTCTTTTCCTTTTTCTCCTCTCCTTGTCTTTTTTGGGTGTGGCCTTTTCCCTTCGTCCAGTCCCGACTTTTGACTTGGACTTGGGCACTTTGTGCTCTGCTTATTGTTTTTTTTCCTTGTGTGTTATCCATCATACCCGCAATTGCTCCATTGCTTTTCCTTCTGTCCACCACAAACCATTTTCCTTTCTTGGATGTTTTCTTTTTCTTTTTCTTTCCACCGTTCTGCTCTGTTTGGCGGTATGTGATGTCACCGCTATAGCATCATCGGTATAACTGCATGTGTTGGACATGATAAGGGAGGGGGGTTGGGTTGGTCACTGGGAATCGGGTTCTAGGCATCTGGGAATGACGAGTGTTTTGTGTTAGTTATGTGTGTTTTTTGTGTTTGCGTTCTCTCTCTCTCTTGTCTGTCCAGCTCGATTGCGAGTGTGTACCAAATATCCAAAATCGTGCCACGGGCATGCCATTTGATATCCTTATACTTCATATTCCTCGGCCCGCACAATCAAGAATCCAAACCCACCTTGCTGAATGACTCCCAACACTTTTAATCTCCGGTTCTCCATGTCGATCAAAACAAAATAAATGGTAGCTCATTTCTTCAGACTAAAAAAAGCCCTCGGAGATATTCTACTTCTATTTTCATCCCGTGGTCGTTGATTGGTCCCTCTAAGCGCCCGCCCTCCCACCGGCGCGTACCGCCCTGTCCCAGCCTGAACATCACATTGTCCCACTGTCAGGTCTGCCACTGGCTCTCGGATCTTCGATCGAGGAGCCAATTACGGCGCTAAGCATGACAAGCTACTGCAGGACGGTGTCTGGGATTTGTGAAGAAGATGAGCTTGCAGGGTACTTGATTGGGTGGATGGGATGATGTGCATGTTGGAGTTTCCCTTGGACTAGCACTAGCACTGGGACTGGAACTGGGACTAGGGGATTGTTACTTGTAGAGGAGGCTTGTAAATGAAGGGCTAGACCTTGGGGGTAAGCTGTCTGGTTTGACATGTTTTATTTTTAATTTTTGGGGGGCTCTCTTTTGATACATCGCTTCGCCATACTTTTGTTTAAGCTTGACTCATTTACCTTTTCTCCTTCTTCTCTCTCTCTCTCTCTCTCCTCTTATTATTTTTCTTTCGCGTTGTTTGATCAAGTACGCGTACGCTGGTGTGGCATTTTTTTTCCTTGGTGCTTTGTTTGGAGGTCTAGTCTTTGTGTCAATCTGTTTATGGTGTTGTTTCATCATTGCATTGTTTCGGGTGTTGCCTTGTCTTGGTATTAATAGAAGGTGCTGGTTCCTTTGTTGCCTCTGCCTAGACCTGGAAGAGTTACTCATTTTTTCTGCAGTCTTCTTGCATCTTGTCATCTGCAAATATCGTCTATCTTTCGATCTATTCTGCATTGCATTTCTCGACTGATACATGGTATGTTGTCAGATAACATTGACAACTGACATCTACCCGTTGATAGTTCAGTTCCACTCTGACACATTTATCTGCATACAGTCCCTTTGATCCTACATCACCAAACAAAATGCCTTCTCGACGACATCAACAGCCTCAGCTGCAGGTCCCAGTCCCTCCAACCTTCCCCCTCTCATCACCCATCAGCGAGGAAATCTCGAGTCCATCGTGTTCATCCGCAGAGGATAGAGATCTAGAGCGTACCCGGCCATTCGACTTCCTCGTCAAGGCGACGAAACACAAACTCGAGTCGAAGTCAGGAAAGGATGGGAATCGTTCGCCAAACTTGTCTCATCGAGATCGACATGACCATCACAGACGACACAGTATTCGGGGTATCACGAAGAAAAAGAAGAATGTCGCGAAACCCGTCGGATTGAATTTGGTTACGGACTTTTCACTCGCGGCGCCGCCAACGAAACAAGCTGATGATGGGCCCGCGCCGTTTGTCGATTTGAATGATCTCAAATTGCTGTCCAAGGACCGGGCGAAGGAACGAACTGGGCAGATCAAGGGCTCGACGGGAACTATTGATGATACCTCTGTGATTACGAATTCGTCGAATATCTCCAGGAAGAGAGCATCCTTTCATCAGCTTCCCGAGGAAACTAGCCGCATACAAAGCGAGACTGGGAATCCATTTCTGGATCCGAAACTCGAGAATCCGTTTAGTGATAGATTCGATCATGGTCTCTCCCCTTCTGATCGACATGTCATGATTGGTCTGTCTGTGCCTCGCAACGAGTCCTCGCATCATACGAGGGACATAGACAGTGCTGGTACACCACTTACACCTTCTATCGTTGTGACGCCCGCCCGCGAAGATGCCCCCTGGTCGACATCTAGTCCGGAAGGTCTACGGCCCCGCGCAACATCAAGTATCTATTCACAACCCACGCCTCGACTGTGGCAGAATGGTCCGGATATCCCGCCAGTACCGGCTATACCAGCTGAGCATTCAACAAAGAAAACGGGCGAGTCGGATTTCCTGAGTGCCCATTTCGCGGCTATGACTCGCAAACGTCGGTCCATGTCTGTGGAGACTCTTATTGAGGACGACGGTGCGGATCACGGACATGTGCATGAATCTCTGGATGATAATGATCAGGCTCCCTTGACGAGACTCAGTGTCAACACCCAGGCGACTAGACCCGAATCCCAGGGTTGGTGGACGTATCTTCTTTCGCCGCTTCTGGGGAAGAAGTCTCCTCTCAGTCCGTCGTTTCCTCGGAGTACAGCCCCCAGCGCGCCAAGTACGAAAGGCACACACAAAGAATGGTGGGAGAAAGAAGTTTCCTGCTTTTCTCCTGAGACACCCGAATCGGCTGTGCCGAGTCAATGGCGAGAGGAAAAAAAAAAGTCTAGAGCAGTCTCGCTCCCTGGCAGTCAACGAGGAGCCGGTCTCCTCGGCCAAGAGGCAAACCACTACATCGATGATATTCGGTGGACGAGCTATCCAGGGCGAAGCAGCGGAGTATTATCAAGCCAGTGCCCACGAATTATGGAGCAAAACAAAAACACCCTATTTCGAGTGCTACAATCATATCTGCTCCATCACGCCGGAGTCCGTTGTAGCGGCGATCTACGCTGCGCAGTTTCAGGCTGATCAAGGGGAAACTCGGGATCGGGGGTTGATCTTTGCTGAGGCACAGTTACAGCAGAAGGATCGCAGTTTGCCTGTACCTTCTGGTGGGAATAAGGGTCTTCTTATTGATGTTGACTCGCCGACGGAAGAGGGTGCAAGGGGTATTGAGCATGACAAAGAGATACATTCACCTGCGTCGACTAGTTCCTCGGATTCTTGGTCTTCGAGTATCACTGATGAGAATGAGGTCCGGCATGAGAAAACCTTGTCTGGGCCACCACAGCAGACGACTAGAGGAGTCGTTCCTGATGCTCCGGCTGCGCAACCGGTTCAACCTCCCCCTGCTGCAGTGCGTGTTCATGAGCCTGCTCCTGTTCCTACAGCTTTTATGCCTGAGCCTCCACCTCCAGGTCCAATTCCAGTTGCTCCTGCGGTCATGCCTGAGCCACCACCACCCCCAGTACCGGCACCTGCGCCGGCGCTGGCGCCAGCTCCTCAGATTATCAACACTATTTCACCGCCGACGAATAACATTCACTATATGCAGCCGCCTATCACGATGCCACCTGAACCTGCTCCGATAGAGAGGGCAGCTCCGCAATATGGCTCTGCTTTCCCTCCTATGAACGAGCCCCCACCCCCAGCGCAAATGCCTCAAGAACAACCACGAGCAATGAACGAGTGGCCCTTTGTACCTCCTCCTGCTGCTGCACAAAATCCAACACACGAGGAGTCAACTAGAGCTGCGCCGGTCCCTGTACCTGTGGCACCACTTCCAATCTCTGAGCATCCGCAGGAGAATCATGTACCACCACCGAATCCAAATCAGAATGAGCCAATATCACCTGCATTTCAACGGGCAGCAGGAGGACCCGGTGCAATTCCAATGAGCTCAATGAATGAAGTACAAGCTCCGGCTCCGGCATACGGTCAACACACCCGAGACGAAGCAGCTCTGCCTCCACGATATGCACTTCATCCAGCCCCTGGAGCAGCAATTATGAATCCCACCGGTGAAAGGGGACCAGGAGAAGCCCGTCGTCAGAGACTAGAACGGGAGGATGCAATTGGCAGAAAGGTTGGTGGATTCTGGCGCGGACGGGCCTGTTTCAGCAAAAAGGGTTGCTTTGGACGTCCAGGACGTGAAGGTCGGACTAAACGCCGCTGGTACTTTTGTATTTGCATGTTCTTCTTGATCATCGTGATTCTGGCTCTTGTGCTAGCACTCACGTTGACCAGAAAGGGTGACACAACTCCAGTCCAGTCGCAGTGGCTCAATCTAACGGGGTACCCACCCATGCCAACGGGTATCTCTACAGTTGCCGGTGCAGAGCCTCAGCTCGAGAGGTCGAGCTGTATCAAGCCCTCCTCCTTATGGAGCTGCGCCCTTCCCAAGGGTCAGCAGTCCGATAACAAGCCCTACGCCGCAGACGAGCCCAACTTCCGTCTTGAAATCCGCTTCCGCAACGGGACATACAACCACAGCACAGTCCCAATCTCAAGCAAAACCCGTCGAGGTACCAATTCCTGGGATCCATCACCCTCGCCACCAAGCATCGCAGACCAAACATTCCTAGGCAACACAACAGACGGGAACTCCCTCCCCTATGCGGGCGAAGAAACACCCTTCTACCTGACCATCCTCTCACCCGTCAAAATCACATCGTCCTCGCTCTCCCGCCGCTCCTCAAGCAACGACACAACAACCTTCCCAAACCTAACAGCCGTCATCCCCGCCCCGTCCGAGAACTCGGACGGCACAGCCGCAGCCGCAACACTCTACCCACTCCCCGAATCGCAACCCGTCCGCCTCTACAACCGCGGCAAAGACAACGAACACTACGGATTCTACACGTACTTTGACAAATCAATCTTCCTCGCCTCCCGCGCCCCTCTAAACGGCAGCGCAACCGATTCTTCCCCACTCGACACGAACGGGGGCTCGACCGAATCCGACGCCGTCGTCCGCTGCACGTGGTCTCAAACTCGCTTCCTCGTGCAAATATGGACTCAGCCGTCGAAAATGGGCTACACACTGCTCAAGTCCGGGAATAGTTCACGCACGAGCACAACCACGGCAACAGCGACGGCTACTTCATCTACTTCCTCGGCGACGTCATCTTCGTCCGCGACGGATTATACAAGGCCTGGCTCGTTCCCGTATCCGATTAGTATCACGCTTGATCGGCACGGGGGCGCGGAGAAGAAGAAGTTGTTGTATTGTTATGGTGTGGAGAGTGATCAGCATTATAATGTTACGGATCGGAAGTTGCAGCTTGAGGATAGAGGGGTTGGGGGCACGTTGATTAATCCTGCGTCGGGGATCTTTGATGATTTGGAGGGAGAGTCGAGTTCGAGTTCGAGTTCGAATTCGACATATGGGGGCACTGATGGGGGGACGGGGGGTTGTGCTTGTAGGTGGGCGAATTGGGTTGCGAGGTCTTGATGAGTGTGATTTGGCGTTTCTTTCTTTCCTTTTTCTTCACCTTTGGGGGGGTTCTTTTCGTTTTCTTGCATAGAGCGTCGTTGGTAATGACTTTTCCTTTGTTTTGATAGAAAATTTTTGAGATTTTGGCATGTCACTATTTCTTTTTGGCTCTTTGCATAAAGTAGAGTTTAGCCTTTTTGTAGATATTGCATGAGAGAATAACCTCTAGGACTCAGATTCTTATATTCGGCATGGGCAGATTGGGTAGTCGTATATCTGATTGAACTCAATAGACATAATCTCTAATAACTTCAGCTCTCTAATGAACCCCTTTACTTAGATCAGAGATTCCCTTGATGCATTAAATTATGTTAATTTAGGCAATATGGTATTCAGAGCCCACGTAAAGAGAGGGTGGACAAGCTGGATATTATCATTATCAGATTCATGTACAGATAAGCAACAGAATGTGGGGGAATGTGGGTCACCGATACGAGCTGTTCGTTATCGAGTCAGCCACCGAGTGCCACCTGGCACTTTGCACATGCGTTTCGCTATCCTCGATGCTTTTCAGCATTTTCAAAGTTTCAGTATTTGCTTCTTAAAGTCTCAACATACTACTTCCTAAAAGGGCAGGAGTCGGTTGTCGTTGTTAGCCTACGCACGTAAGTAGCACTTCAAGTCACCAACGATAGACCCCGCGCCAAGCAGTAGTCCATGTTGGTCAAGTTACACAAGCTCATGCGACCAGAAGGCTGCATGGGACTAGGCAGTGTAAGCACCATTCTAGAATAGAATTGGTTACAAGGTGCGCTGTGGAGTGGATCAGCTCAGCTCTGTCTTTCCCCAATTACTAAGCTCGGATCTAATCTAAAATTCCAGGCTCAACTTCCTCATGGAGAACCAGAAGAACCAGTTTTTTGCCGCTGATCCAAGCAATGTGAGCTGTTTCCAGTCCCAAGGTCTAGGTCTGAGCGGCGATGCCGATCAACGGTGTGGGGGCACCAATCCCCCTGTGCGTGATTGGCTATTTGACTATATGGCGAGCTGAAGACCCAACGCTGCGCATAGGATATTCCTGTCATTCCAATTCTTAGCGTGAAAGACTAGAATGGTGCTGCAGTAGAAAGCTGTGTGTATTGACGGAATTTCTTTGTTGTAGTAGTGACAATTTCCCTACCCTCGCGAGTATGGTGGGTCCATCTCGACCCATTTTGTATGCAGTTCGGGACACGAGTGCGAGCGAGCCTTGCCGTCATCTTTTAGACTATTCCCCATAGATTACAAGGCTCGGCCTTGAGAGGAGATATTTGGGGTCTGAAATTATTTTGAACGCGTCATCTCTGCGAATAACTTGCTTTTAAATAATTAGGTTCCCAGGTCGGGGCATTTTCGAGGACTATCATTCAGGAACAACCAAACATGACAGTATTTCGTCCAGAGGAGGAACTCCTCCCAAATGTCGTTGACTATTATGCAAAAGTCAGACCAGATCAGCTGTATGCTGAATACCCCAGGTCTCCTACCAGTTATGACGAGGGATTCCGTCCCATTTCCTACCGAGCATTTGCAAATGCGATCAATGGCATTGCTCACTGGTTGACAAAAACTCTCGGCCCAGGCAATGGCGAGAATCTAGCTTATATTGGTCCCAATGACCTACGATATCCGGCTTTGGTCTTGGGTGCTGTGAAAGCCGGGTACTGCATGTTTCTCCCCTCTCCTCGCAACAGCATTGCCGCCCATAAACATCTACTCGAAACTCTCAATTGCACGAAGATTCTCGCTCCCGTTCCGCGGCCGCCATTTATCACTGCTATTCTAGACGCGCTGCCATTGTCAGTGTACGATATTCCAAGTGTTGACGAGTTGCTCGCTACGGATTACCCACATTTCGAGTATACCAAATCCTATCCGGCAGATCGAGACGACAAATTTGCCATTGTTCATACCTCCGGCTCTACTGGCCTCCCTAAACCAATTATCTGGAAGTTATCCACGGGATGTGCACACACGCGCATGTTCTACCTATATCCGCCCGAGGGATTTGAAAACCAACATGGGTGGTCCATTGGAAAAAGACAGTTCATGCCTTTGCCGCCTTTCCATGCCGCAGGTCTAGCCAGCTTGACTTTCCTCAATATCCCCGCAAATGTGACTTGTATTCTTCCTACCGCCGCGGGACTCCCCACGGCCTCTGCTCTGGTTGAAGCTATGAAACAGACACCGATGGACATGGCCAGTCTCGTGCCGTCAATTGTGCAAGAGTTGGCACAAGAGCCAGAACTTCTAGATTATTGCGCCCAAAATCTGGAATACTGCTTTTATATGGGCGGTGATCTACCTCAGGCAATTGGTGACAAAGTCGCGGCCAAGATCAGGCTCTACAATCACTATGGATCATCTGAGGTAGGACTTCTCGCTCCGATTTATGCGGTCAATAAACGAGATCGATCGAAGGATTGGAGGTATGTCCAGTTTCATCCGGATGTGGGAGCCGAGTTCCGCCAGGCTACTGAGACAGAGTATGAGCTTGTTGTGGTCCGAACACCAACAAGCGAGAAATATCTGATGCCATTTACAATCTTCCCAGATCAGGAAGAGTTCTTCACGCGTGATCTATTCGTCCGCCATCCAGATCCTAATAAGTCTGATTTATGGCGCTGGAGCTCTCGCTCTGATGATGTGATTGTTTTTCTTAATGGCGAAAAGACAAACCCCGTTTCCATGGAACAGCACATTTTGGCCGCCAACCCCGGCATCACTGGTGTTGTGGTAGCTGGTGCACAGCGGTTTCAGGCTTCCTTGATTATTGAATATGGTGGTCAGAAGCTGCATTCGACTGAATGGGCTGCTACCATTGAAAGTATCTGGCCCAGTATTGAAGAAGCAAACAAGGCTTGCCCTGCTCATGCCAGAATTTCTCGAACTCATATCCTCTTCACCGCTCCTGACAAGCCGTTCCCTCGTGCTGGTAAGGGTACCATTCAGCGAGCCGCTGCGTTGACTTTGTACTCCTCGGAGCTGGAGACGTTGTATGCACATGCAGATCGCCTAGGCTTGAATGGTGAAGACGAGCCCACTGGGCCTGGGCGTGTCAGTGATGTTGAGCAAATTTCCGAGTTCATTGTGCAGACTCTAGCCTCGATCACTGGGTGGACTTCTGATCAAATCAAGACCTCGGAGAATTTCTTCCATTTAGGATTGGACTCTCTGCAGACCATCACAGCAACGCGATCTTTCAAGCGTGGCTTTGATCTGCCCTCTTTCAGCCCTAATCTCATCTATCTGCACCCATCGCTCTCGAGTCTCACACATGCAACCTTGAAGCTCATGGAGCATGATCAGGTTTCCGAAAAGGCAGTCAAGGAAGCACAACTGCAAGAAAGAGAGGAAATACTGAACGAGTTTATCGCCAAGATTGATGGTCCTCACATCGATGCAGCAAGCGAAAATCTTCCAACCTCGCATACCGTCTTGCTTACCGGCTCTACGGGCACATTGGGCACATACATTCTTGATGTACTTCTCAAGGATCCGTCAGTCTCGCACATACACTGCCTCAACCGCAGAGCAGACAGTGCTGAAATCCAGCGCCAAAAGAGCACATTCTACCATTTGGACTCTACTTTAGACTCTTCCCGAGTGACCTTCTGGCATGCAGATCTATCTCAAAATGACCTCGGATTGGAACCAGAGTCATTGAAGCTACTTCAAGAGTCAACTACCGCTATCGTCCACAACGCTTGGAACGTGAACTTCAACCTCTCCCTCCCATCATTCAACCCCGATTTGCTAGGCTTGGTCAACCTGATCAATTTCACTGCAACTGCTTCAAATGCACCGAATCTGTTCTTCCTCTCCTCTATCAGCTCCGTCATGGGCCATGAAACCGACTCTCATCTGACACCAGAGAGTATCATTTCCACCGACACCCCCGCCCCGAACGGATATGCAACCAGCAAATACATAGCTGAGAGGCTCTTGGGCCATGCAGCTCAGACACGTGGAATCCGCACATCCTTTGCCCGCGTTGGTCAAGTAGCCGGTGCAGTCCGCACACCTGGTCTCTGGAACAAAGCCGAGTATTTCCCCAGTCTGGTGAAAAGCTCATTGCAGATTGGCGCCGTTCCAGATACTGTCGGTGCAACACTCGACAGAATCGATTGGGTACCTATCGATCTCCTCGCAGATGTTTTGACTGGTCTGGCGCTACGTGAATCCCAGCCAAGTCACGTAAATGTCTACCACCCGTTAAACCTCCACCCAACGACGTGGAGCAGCATCATCGCCACTATCGCCGATGAACTTTCCCAGATTTCCGGCGGTAAACATATGGAGTCTGTCGATTTGTCCGAGTGGGTGCAGCGGGTACGACAGGATATCGAGACCTCTGGTGGTAGTCAGAGAAAGGTGGGCGAGTCGGACCTGCGGGCACTTTTGGAGAAGAACCCGGCTGCCAAACTGATTGAGTTCTTTGAAGGGGTTGTCTCTGTGCAATCTGAGAATATCTTGGATACGCAGGGGACTGCTAGTTTTAGTGAGAAGTTGAGGTCTATTGAGGGTATCAAGGAGGAGTGGATTCGTAAGTGGGTCAGGGAGTGGATGTAGCCTTGCCCTGTTGTTTAAGTCTTGCTCGGCTCTTATTAGCTTATTTAAATTAAATCCACTATTCAGTCTAGCGGGTATCTTTGTTCTCAGGAAGATAAAACGATGTTGTCTAGTCAGTAGGTTCACGAATGAAGGTAGTAAGTAGTATATTTGCAGATGCTGTGGAAGCTGAGTGTCAGGTAATAGCACTTTTTGATTTGGTTTGATCTACTTCCTAATTTTCTTTTCCAGTTTTGATTAACAGGGCTCTTGCTTGAGTGTAGCACTTGTAGGGTGATTAGGTTAGGTGATGTAAGAATACAAGAAGACTTGGAGGGAGCATCGCAAATGAAGTATGTGCTTCTCCTTGCCCTCATTTGTCCCAAGATTTCAAAGTCCCTACATTTTCCGACTACAATACGCTACGCTGAGGAAGCTTGAAGAAGTGACATAGGAAAAAACCGGAATCATGGAATCCGCAGCGGCGATCTCCGTCCTCTGGCAAGGCTTCTACATCCTTTATTTCGAACGTTTGCCTCTTCGGGTTTACTCGCCGAAAGGCAAACTAACGTTGTTGCATCCATAATCTGTAAAATCTAATTTCAAACTTTGAGCTTGTTCATATGACGCGTACCTGCGAGAAATACTACGAGCATATAAGCGAACTTCCCGACATTCAGGACACTGTTAAATGGCAACTCGTCACGCCACTGACTATTAATAGAGTATATGCAATCGTCACAGGTCCCAGGGTTGCATTCGCCACCGAGATAAGGTTTTAGTCGAGATATCATGACTTGGGTGGGCCTGGCTGGTCATAGCCTACAGCCTAGATTGCTGACAAGAGCGATTAGAATCATTTTGATTTTGACTTGATTCCACAATGCAATACAACACAGCTAAGAGAAGCCAAGGCTTGGTTAATTCTAAAATTTTGGGAATTAAAATTATATTAGTTCGGTATATTCACCCAAACATCCAGTGACAGTACAAAGAGCGCAGTCCAAAGCCACCCATAAACGCCATTCCTCTTCACCCCAGTAGTCCATTGCTTCTCGGTATCGACAATCATCCAAAAATCACAAGTTCAGTAAGACAGATGGACAGCAGCCATTGATATCAAACCGAAAATAGTCTCAAGGGATGTCGAGAGGAAAAGATAAAGTTCCGAAGGTGAAGGGACCGAAACGCCGGCATAAAGCCAAGAAAAGAAAAGATATTAATTGTTAACTTCCCGCTTAAGCCAGGAAGATGAGAGCGCCGTAGGCGACGCTGCCAAGACCAGCGCCAACCATGCCGAGCTGAGGAACAGAGACCTTGGCACCGGGGTTGGAGGGGAGGAAGCCGGTAGAGCTGGGGGAGGCAGGAGTGTTGCTGGCAGAGCCAGAGGCCGAGCCCGAGCCCGAGCCCGAGCCAGAACCGGAACCTCCAGAGCCAGAACCGGAACCTCCAGAGCCAGAGCCGGAACCTCCAGAGCCAGAGCCGCCTCCAGAGCCAGAGCCGCCTCCAGTAGTGCCGTTGCCGCCGGAGGTACCGTTGCTGCCACCTTGGGTACCGGTCATGATAGGGTGGGTGCCAGTGCTAACAGCAGTGCCCTGGATGGAGGCACTCTTCTGGTGAACTGGGGGCTCGTGTAGCTTGCTAGCCTGGACGCCGGCAGCAATTGCCAGGAGGGCCAGAAGGGGAGAGGAGAAGTGCATTATGGCTTGAGAGGATGAAGCTGAAGCGATTGGCTCAAGAAGGAAGACGGGCTTCTTGTCTAACGAATGACGAAGCTGGAACAGGGTGTTAGTATGCTATTTCCATACAGTTGATGTTTCTCATGAAGGAAACATACCTGGGGGAGGATACTAATGCGATGGAAGCTCTGTGGGAAGAAATCTGGAACCAGTCTCCGGGCGACGAGGAAGCCATTCTTATAGATCAGAAGGTGTCCAAATCCGGCCTATCAGGTCAGTGTAGTAAGTGATGATGCCATGTAACATGAGATAGAAATTTTCTCTCGCATGTCCCTCTCAATAATCTCCTGTGCCTCTCTCCCCCCTCGACAGAGCCTCGGTACCACAGCTATGAGACGAGATTTACTCATCGCGGGTTTCCGCATCCGGGGGTGGGCACCTCAATGTCACTCTGGGCCTCCGGCCGAGCCAGCTCCACCGTGAATCTCTGATAGGAAGCTCTTCGGGACCTCGACCTCGACATAATCAGGCGAATGGCGAGCAAAGGTGGAGTCCATCATCGCCGCAAAGGGTAAGTAATTATCACGTGATTTAGTCCCGAATAGGAAATCGATAGCATCGAAAACGGACGGATCACGATCGGCGTCACAGCATCAATGGGGAATACCTCATCAATGGGGTGAAACGTGGATAATTGCATTGTCTGGGGTGCAGCTATGATGGTAGTCTGCTTTCAGGTGTGACGGTCCTTTGGGGCGTTTTGGATGCCGCAGATGCCACATTCGCTATAAAGGAATGTACAATGTGTCACTGAGATAACGGCTGGAGGAGATCGCCAGTAGTTTAGACCGAAAATCCACACGGCAAAAGATACACATACAGAAGTTCCAAATAAGCTAATTGACGGTGTTCTGCAGGGAGATGTAGTGAGTCCTGGTGAGTCGCAGGGCCTGGAAGTCTCGACGGTCGGCATAAAGACAGAAGGGAGTATGAGTATTACGGAGGAGTTCTTGTACATAATATCGCCAGTTAAGCGACAATTTTCGTGAATTTGATTGCTCCAGTTTGAGTCAAAGAAGGTCGTCGATATCGACCGGGCTCTTTCGTTGATCGAACGGGTAAGCCAGTCGTCCTTGTGCTTCAAGGGCCACTCTCAAGCCATGGGATGCTCCAGAATTATGGCAATCGCCATATCCCACTGCATCCGGGGACGGTAGTGTGTATAGATGGCGCCAGTTCTGCTCAAAGTGACGATTGTCTCTGACAGTTGCGACCTTGATCGTCCATCCGGCAGGAATGCTAGAAGCATCGACCCCGGATTAGGGATCGTCGAAGGACTTGACAATTCCGTTCAACTTCGTCAGTGAAAGAATAAAGCCACATTCCATTGCATCTGTCAGAATCAACCCTTCGAGACTTTCGATATGTGCATTGCTTCCAGATTCAGATCGAGACGTAGTAGTAGCCACCATTTCCTGGCATCGGGGAGAATGAAAGCGTGAAGTCGTCCTGACAACTAAGAGACGAACGATAACCACTGGCCCTCTGGGATAATTCGTGCATATCTCAATAAACAGGAGCGAGGGCCATGTTGTGTTTTGTTTTGTTGCTCCTCTGGCGTCGTAGCCTGAGAAATGCACTGTCCAGGACTTCAGGCATGCTGTATTCTCCGCAGAGTGCCCATCGAGCTTCGATGATCTCTTCAGTGATTATATCCATCAATCCAGTGCACTTAGCAGTCGCAAATAGTAAGCAAGTGTAGTATACCGATTCCAGCTGGCCGCACAGCGCTTGTAAGATGAAGACTGAAGACAAAGTCTTGGCGGATCGGGGGTTGACCCGCCGCCGATCTCCCTTTTGCTTCGGCAGTCAACTTAACGCCCTTTAAGCTTCACGCTTCAATGTCTTCACGCCGCGGCTGACGCGCTCGCCAGCCATGCCACACCCGCGCAGTCCCTCCCTCCTCTCCCCGGCCAACTACGATAACGATGCGGCCTCCCTGCGATCACCGTCGGAGCAGGACTCTGATTCCGATGACGACGAGTTCCTTCGTCACCCCCGCAGCACTCTAGAACTTTCCCAACACGATCGAAGTGTCCTCGAAGATGAAGATGAGCTGGAAAAACTGTTGACTAGGAGTGGCCCTGCTCATGGGTTGCGCAGGATCTTCAGTCCCAATGGGAGCAATGTGCGCATTGGCAAGAGGGAACGGCGACGAGCGCGCAAAGAGGCCCGGTTATCGCGCCGGGAACGAGTTAGCGAGGAAGGAGAGTTGATGTATGAGATGGAAGAAGGACTCGGGGATGACGAGACCTCGTCCTTGATGAGTGGATCTTCGATGGACTTGGACGGGAAAGAGGACTATCTCTATGAGCCGGTATATCTTCGTGGCACTCTCCTTTTGACCTCTTGTTCTTAGCGTACTGACGCCCTTCTTCTTCTAATCCAGCCATCCAGGCCATCATGGTACAGAATATTATTCGTTTCCATTATCATCGCCATCCTGTTCCTCATCCTCTTTCTGGGCGCGTACAAGGCCTCCAGCACCTACCGAGCTATACATCCACATGTCCAGCCTCTCCTCTCCAACGGTACCTCACTATTCGCGCCTACCACGATACTGATCTCGCTCGACGGATTCCGGGCCGACTTCCTCGACCGCGGTCTGACTCCGGCCCTCAATTCGCTGATTGCGAATGGTGTCTCCCCGCAGTACATGACACCCAGCTTTCCAAGTGTGACCTTCCCGAACCATTTCACGCTTGTGACTGGCTTATACCCGGAGAGCCATGGAGTGGTCGGTAATACTTTCTGGGACCCTGATCTCAACGAAGAATTCTACTATACCCATCCCGCCGTCAGCATGCAGCCCAAATGGTGGAACGCTGAGCCCTTGTGGGAGACGGCAGAGAAGCAAGGAATCAAGACTGGAATTCATATGTGGCCGGGGTCCGAGGCTCACATCGGTACTGTGGAGCCGAGCTATGTGGATAAATATAATGGCACGGAGGCTCTGCCCCGTAAGGTCAATCGGGTCCTCGAGCTCCTTGATCTGCCGGGTCCAGAGGACGAGTCTGATTTCAAACCGCTCCGCCCTCAGTTCATCGCAGCTTATGTTCCAGATGTTGATAGGGATGGGCACAATTATGGACCGAACAGCACCGAGATCCGAACCACCATTTCCCATGCCGATGATCTTGTGGCTGGGATTGTTGCTGGTCTGGAAAGTCGCAATCTCACTGACCTAGTTAACATTGTGGTCGTGTCGGATCATGGCATGGCTTCGACTTCAACCGAGCGTCTCGTTCAATTGGATGACGAGATAGACCTCAAGCTCGTTGAGCGAATTGACGGTTGGCCATCTCGTGGCCTACGTCCGAAGCAGCCCGAGAATATGGAGATGTTGGAGGAGCAACTAGCAAGGCTAGCCAAGAAGTATGCAGACGCCGTGGAGGTCTATACTCGAGAGACCATGCCTGAACGCTATCACTTCTCGAACAATGATCGCATCGCTCCCCTGTGGGTAATCCCTCGGACGGGCTGGGCGATCGTTGAACGACCGGAATTCGACGCTCAGAAGGCATTGGAGACCGGGGAGGTCTATCATCCCAAGGGTATCCATGGGTACGACCATGAACACCCACTGATGCGTGCGATCTTCATCGCCCGAGGCCCTGCTTTCCCGCATAAACCTAACAGCCGCCTTGAACCTTTCCGTAAGTGGCTATGCTCGGAGGTTACTAGTAACCAGACTAACTCACTCGTTTAGAAAACATCGAGGTGTACAACATCCTCTGTGACTCATTGGGAGTCATTCCACAACCAAACAACGGCACGCTGCGTCTACCTTTGAGTCCAGTAGGTCTTCATTCCGATGAACACGCACCACCGCAGGTGCGGCCGTCCGATCCTCCAGAGCCGTTATCCGCCACGGTCACTGTGGGCCCCTCGGAGCCCACATCCGCTGCAACGGACGCACCCTCAGCGACAGAGCCTGCCAGCGATGATGATACAAACAATGATGGCAAGGCTTCTACCTGGTGGGGGACCATAGCGGGGAAACTTGAGGACTTTAAGCAGTGGGCGGGACAGCTTTTCTCTGCTGAAAAGGATAATCACCCGCAGCAGCGGTAGTGCCTGGCTGGATTCATCTGGATCTTTGCATTTAATTTTCTATTTTTCGTCAATTTTGGTGACATTATGATAGATACCCATGTTTGAGCAGATATATATAAATAATTTTCATTTCCAGTGTTTAAACAGAGGATATTCCAGTATGTGTAGTTAGGCTCATTAGGAAGTGGGTCGAGGGAGGAATGCCATGAGGCATTCAAGCCGGTCCATGAGTACCGGAGATATATATCTCACCTACAACGGACGTCGACCGAATCCACGCCCACAACTTATTCTCTTGAAATCTCGAATATTGTAAATACATTAAATCAAATATTGTAGCAAAAAATCCAAGTAGAATTCCTGGCCTAACCCACCATTATTACCTTGGAATGGAGTTATGAAAGAGATCGCTGCTCATAGATTGGGTGTTGGTATTACGCAATATATGGATGGCATTTGGAAGGCTCATATATTCAAAAAGTCAGATTCTGATATCAACAGCACCAAGTGGTCGAGCGGTAACTCGATTAACGTCTTCCTTGGTCTAGTGGTCATGATTTCCGCTTGTCATTAACACCGATAAGCGCGGGAGACCGGGGTTCGATTCCCCGAGGGAGAGTTTCTTTTTTGTACCTTTTCTTATTCTAATTTAAGTACTGGTGTCTCACCTTGCTGGTACTATTTTTATTTGAATGCAAGAATGGTGGAATGAGACATTGTCTTTGAATGATCGAGGTAGAAAATGTTCATGTCTTCTATGGAGCACCCTATTAGCTCGTTCGCCTGATCAGCTCGTAGGCGTACTGTCACACGGCGTGATTGGATTCGACGAAATTAGAGCCGCATGTAAGCATAGTTGTGGGCGAATGAGGAATAGTCGTAGGAATGATCAACATAATCAGGTGGCAGTGCAACATCCCAAGGGTCAAAGATAATTTGTCAGAGGATTAAGTATAGGAAACCGCACGACTGCCTAGCCTATGACCATAAGTTACCTGGCGATGATCGAGAGCGTGAGTAACTATCCCTAATGTCTCATCAGTTTTTCTGATATTTGTTCAATTTATTTCTTTCAATCGATACAATGTACGATAGGATTTCCTTATTCATTGTATGCTGAAAGAAATGATAGCGATCGAATTTACACATACTTACGTTGCGACGGGATCGGGCTTTAGTGTACTAATTTTTAAGACCTTCGAAACTCCGCAGCACATCAAACTTGTCCTCACAACTCCTCGTCATTATATGCACCTTTTACCTGTTCAGCTCCACATATCTTGGATGATACACTGCATGAGTCAGACAGTTAGGCAGCACTGGGAGGGGCTGCAACAAACCAGCTGCGCCAGCTGCGGGCGCCCGATGTGGTAGTTGTTAATGCGGGGTCTAAGCTTGGATAAGGCTGAGGCTGAAAAATGTTCTGGAGTATTTAAAGCTCTCTTCAACAATCTTTCTCATCTGTTTATTTCATCCTACTACGACTTTCTGTCAGCCATGGCTGTCAATCAGTCGGACCCCTCGTCAACGAGGGTTACTCTCTCACAATCCGACACGGCCATTTTAGAGGCCCTGGTTCCGGGGTATACTTTCATATCCCGCATTTTCCTTTCTTATCTTCACATTGATCTGGCCGCCTATCTACAATACTTTATTGCACTGGCCTTGTTCAGTATCTGTATGCGATATGTCTCGGAGTACTTGACGCAATTTTTCGAAACATACCTCATCTCCACGGCAGAGGTGCGCCTGGATGATGAGATCTTCAACTACATCATGTACTGGTGGTCCCGACAGCCACATACGAAGCATACAAATCGATTCCTAGCCGGCGTCCGGACGAATGGCTACTGGAGCGATGACGAAGATTCCGACCACGAGGAATCGGACAGTGAAGATGACGAGTGGGAGGGTGTTAATGGCTCCACGACTGCAGAGTCGTTCGATGACTACTGGATGAGAGTCATCAACCGCGACAAGTACAAGAAGCTGCGCTTTACACCTGCGCAGGGCCGTCACTATTTCTGGTACCAAGGGCGGCTCTTGATGCTGGACCGCCGGTATGAGCAGACGACGGCTCGCTGGGTGCTCAACAACGAGAAGCTGTATCTGTCATGCTTGGGTCGGGATCCTTCTATTCTTCACAAGCTTCTTGCTGATGCTCAACAAAAATTTGTCGAGCGCGATGGTGGTCGAACCATTATTTATCGGGGACAACGAGGTTCCTCTGGATCTACATTTAGTTGGAACCGATGCATGTCTCGACCACCACGGCCTCTGGATACAGTTATCCTGGATGATACTCAGAAACAAGGGTTCCTGGGCGATATCGAAAACTATCTCGAGAAAGGGACAGCTGCATGGTACGCTGAGCATGGTATCCCTTACCGGCGTGGCTATCTACTTTCTGGACCTCCAGGCACGGGCAAGTCCAGTCTTTGCTTCGCCGTGGCAGGAAAGCTCGGACTAAAGATTTATCTTCTGAACCTGAGCTCCCGTGCCTTGGATGAGGACAACCTCTACTCGCTATTCTCCGAGCTACCCCGACGATGCATCCTCCTCGTCGAAGATGTTGATACTTCCGAGATCACCCACAGCAGAGGACCATCGATTTTCCCTCAGTCTGCTAACAGCAAAGACGACGACTCGCCACCAAAGCCGGGCGGTAATTCCTCTCCGGACGATACTGGCAAGAAAAACTCAAAGGAAAAGGCAGAGCAACCCGGCATCACGCTCTCAAGCTTACTAAATGTACTTGACGGCGTGGCTGCCAGTGAAGGCCGTATCCTCGTCATGACAACCAACCACCCCGAAAAGCTGGACGATGCACTTCTGCGCGCAGGCCGCATTGATATGCAGATTGAGTTCAGGCTAGCAATCTCCGAGGACATCGAGAAGCTCTACAAATCAATTTACTCTGTCTCGAAAGAAGAACGCACTCGTCAATCGTCTCGCCGTGAAAATGGAAGCAGACCGCCATCGCAGAACGGTAGCGCAAAGAATGCAAATGGCTCAATCGAGAAGATCGGGAACGGACATGCAGAGGAGCACAAGCCAAATAGTGTCCAGGGGCGTCGGCACGAGCTGCAGACTCGCATTGAGTCTCTTGCTAAAGACTTTGCTTCTCTTGTACCCAGTGGAGAGTTTTCCCCCGCTGAGATCCAGGGATATCTCCTTAAGCACAAGGGTCACCCCGAGAGGGCGATTCGAGAAGTCGCAGAGTGGGTGAAGGAGGAGAAGGAGAAAAAACGTGCAAAGAAGGAAGCCGAGGCCAAGCTAACGAACAAGAACAAATCGTAATACAATCATGAATAGAAATGCGTTAATGAAAATCGACAATTTAATAAATCACCATTTTATCTATCTGTTTTACTTTCGAGAAAAAGTAGACTGAAGTTTGGTGGCTTGTTGATCGCATAATGTGCCAAATAATTTGACACTCGTCAACAGTGCTCTAGAATTAGCCTTTATCACCACGAATCACCATGAATCTACTGATTGGAAGTATGTTCTCTAACTCTCTTTGGTTACCCTTCGAGTGGATTAAGTGAAAGCTTCCTGTGCAAATCTGTTGCTCATCTTAATGAGACGCCAACGACAATAGATTTCAGTACCGAAGTATATGACAAAAGCAAGATTTCTGAGCGAGCGTAAGGGGGTATATAACACAAAACAATCAAAAATAAATCCAGAAGCGCCCAGTCAAGCCTAAGCCTCAAACTAAACAATAGTGGCAGTCGTCCCGCTCAAATGAAGATCCGCCACCCACATGCACCGCTTCTTCAACGAGCTATCACACCAGGCATGGAACAGCATGCGATCTCCACATCCACACACCGTCGCACCACCAGGAGAAATAAGACCACCATAATCCCCGCCCTTGATCAACTCGACATTCGACTTATGATAAGGCCCCGTGATGCTGGTCGCAGTAGCGTACCGAACATCATACTTGGGATCCGTAAAGCAGTGGGTCGAGTAGAACAAGAAGTAAACTCCATCGTGCAGCACCAAGCTCGGCGCTTCCACGAGGGGTCCATCGCCGTCGTTGGTGTTGCGGTCGAGAATCTGAACTGCGTCTCCGATTGGGGTGACGCCGTCTGCTTCGACCTTTTGCAGCAAGATTGGGGTGGATACTAGAGGAGCGACGCCGTTGTTGCAGTCACCTCCGTGTCCGACGCTGTTGCCGTCGACCTTGAAAACGACGTATCTGCTGCCGTCCTTGTCCCAGAAGCCGGCTGAGTCGATGGAGCCTCCTCGGTCTAGTCTGCAAGACAGTGGGGTCTCGTTGGGGACGTATGGTCCTGTGGGCTTGTCTGCGACAGCTGTCCCGATACAGTGATGGGGAGCATCGCTCTTTGATTCTCCAGAATAATACATGACGTATTTCCCGTCCTCCTGTATTTGGTATTAGTTCTGAAGTCTGGGCCGGGTTTGAACAAGACATTGACTTACTCGTAGCACTACATCCGGTGCCCAGTGATCTTTCTCCGTCTCCCAGCCTGCCAGGGTTGGCAGAGCTTCAATATCGAGAAGAGTCCACTTGGAAAAGTCATCCGAAACCGCGACTTGAACACGCTTGCCATTGCCATTCGTTCCAAAGGCATACCACTTTCCATCGGCGGCCTTCATGAAGCTCGGGTCCGGGAAGTCAGTGTTTAAACCCATCCAAGGTCCTTTGGCTCGCTTTGGTATAAGTGGTGAGCCGAGGACTACTTGAAGTAGGGCTAGAAAGAGGACCGCCCATATGGCAGTTGAAGAAAATAATGAAGACCCCATTGTATCTGCTTATGGACCGTAGAACGGGACAATGGGAGACGGTGTTCGGCGTTAATTCTAAACTAAAACCCTCTCCAACAAGGGCAGGTGGCTGGTCTTATAATTATCGCCCACCGCTATTACCGAAAAACACATCGTGGGTACCTATCCACCTTCCAAGCCCAATATTGCCCCCCCAGCTTGGCAGGATTGGTCCGAGAGGGGATGTATGACTCTGGACCCTACCACGGCAAGAAAAAAAAAGGCACGAGAAGCCGCACGCCTGACATAGAAGATCCGTCAGGTGCATTCGGGATGCGGGAGAGACTAATTCCTGCGATCCACTCATGCTCTAGCTCGTGCAAATGCTCGAGCTACCTGGGGGCTGAGGTCAGGCCAATGCTGTCAAGTGTCGTAGGGTAAAGCCCAATCGGTGGGTCAGATTCAAATAGACCCCGAGATATGGCGCCGTCCACTTCCGAAACAGGCGCAGCATCATGAGATAGTTGTGAGGTCAGTAGGGGGAGAGGGATGCGGCGATACGTCGGTGGAGACGGGTTTCTTCGTTGTTTTTTGCCGAGTACCTAATTTAGGAGAGATTATAGGGCCAGGACATCCTTTAGGGTCGAAATTATGACCTTGGAGAGTATAACGGGACCGACTATACGGTAGGCTAGTCTACTCCGGTGCTGTTAGTAATGTTGGCACCGCAGGATAGAGAACTTTTAGGACGGTTGATCCGCCCCAGAGGATTCAAAGTTAATCTGAGTGTGGAGTGTGGAATATGCCGATGGGGTCATCATGGGTGTGCTGATTGATCCACTCGCCAAGGGCTCGGCCCAACTTGGTTAAGGCACATGGGATTGGATGACTCGAGGGACGCTGTAAGGCGCCGATCGTAGCGGTCAAAGCCCTTGGAGACTATAGAAATATGTGTCTCAAAGAAGAGGGAAAAAAAGAAAGTGTCTTCAACACACCAAAAGGAGTAACGAGCTACCAAAGGTGCCATGCAAGGGCGAGTAGACCGCCCTGACGGTCGACCCTGAAGGAGAGATTGTACATGAAAAACTGACACAACAACTTCCTTGGGGCGAAAAAAGACCCTGAAAAAAAATAGAGGTAAGGGTCCAATGTGAGAACCATTGTGGACATAGCGCCGAGTATTGGGGGCGACTTGGCTGCTTAGCGACGATAATAATAAACCGTCAATTGTTGTTAGCTTCAGGCGCCCTGGAGAAGTAAGCCCCAGCCACCCGCGAAGACTATTTCGGGGGACCATCGTGAGGGCGCTGTCACCGTTGCACAGGGCGCGTGGTTATTCCGACTGTCCGAAGTGTGCTGGCACGAATGCCAGCAAGAACTATAGACTCGTGCATTGTATGATGGACCAAACACATGGCTAGCTTGGTGGACGGGGTTGCACAAAGTCCCAATAGTCGGAAACTAGATCTTGCGTCTGATTCGCTGGGTATACTCAATACTTCATCATACCTCCCGAATCTCAAAGTCAAGTTCAATAATATCGCTGGACATACTTCCATAGACCGAGTCTTGTGCCATGGATCCATCCCGAGATAGGCCATGGTTTTCAATAGTATTTTCCCCACACATTCCGCGTTGGACAATCAGAAAACAATGAAAAGCTGCGTGTCGAGTACCAGTCGAAAGGATGCTATAGGATTATTTTTTGGACCAGCTACAGTATGCCATAGTATTTCTATTTGTCATCCGTCGTTCAAAGCAAGTCCCACACGATTTTCTCTTCGAACAGACGAGCGTAAAAACAGGCGTGCGGGTGACTTAAGCCAAGCGGGCGATCTCCAATAAAGCACGTCGTGATCGTGAAGATCAACATCGGCAATACTCCTTCTGTAGATCAGGCTGTGTACCGTGCATCCCGATTGGAATTCATCACGTTAAGGCAACAAGAAAATTGTACACGCCGTGGATTTACCCCGCATACTGACTTTTCAGCCCAGCTGTTGGAGGCCAGTGCCGACCAGTCGGTGAGGATATGCTGAGCGACCACGATACAATGATGTCACCGCGAGGCTGTCGATTACTGACTGGTCGCAGATCGACAGACTCGCATGACAGGGATGGTGGGTAGTGACAACATGCTAGGACCCTTAACTGCCGATGATATCGTCGAGTGTGAAGATGAGCAAAAACGAGTCATTTGACTATGTTTTTGAATTTTAGGGGTCCAGGTAAGGGTGGGAACTGAAGTAAAAGACTCGGCTTGACTCGGGATAAGAGATGGACTAAGAGACGACGAGGGCAACGTCTGTTGATGTCAAAGACTCACTAGACGAAGTTACCTCGCATGTTCTAGTCTCCTGATCGATTAGGTCTAAAGGGTGTAGTTTATAGCCTGAACTAGACGACTATTCAATACAAAATCACTATAGCATAGCTCTGAAACATGCCGCATTAACCTCATAGATACTGGTACAATCTATACCCCCGACACAGCACTAGATCAGTCGACCTTAATACATGCTCGTGCAAATCTAAGTGGTTGTGACTTGGAGACATGACGCCGATTAGCAGAAAATCTCCAGTGATTACGCGTCCCCGAGGCTTAACTCAACGCCTACCCTCTTGCTTAAATTGACTACATGTTTCCCAAGATTCTAAACCACTGACCGAAATTGCATTAAAACAAGACAATATTTATTCGGTCAGGGCATTAGATGAATCAATAACGAGGCTGTAAGTGCTGGCAAAACTGACAGCTTTCAATCATGGTAGAGTTCTGATACAGATTTACCACACCCTGATCACCATCGACTAAATGAATAACTGTCTGTATTATACAAGTCAATGAAGGAGAAAAAGGAAATCCCAATCAAAGAAAACCGAGATGGTCACGGTATAAGTAAATCAATGAGCACCGTCGCATCTATGTTCCCAACGATATCGAACTATGTACATGGGAGGGGGAAGCGCCACAGCCAGTTGATATATTCAAGGGGTATCTCAACAACAGGTCATAAATATGGAAGAAAAAAATGGGCCAGGTAGGTTTGGGTGTTTCAAAGAATGAATAGGAAAAGAAAAGAGAGAAAAATTGTAGACTCCGGAGCCCGTTATATCGTCAAAGACATGAAAGGAGATAGCCAGAAGAGAGGCGGGAAGCAACGATACGCATGATTACCGCTCGTCGCTGCTGGCTACTGCGCTGCCGCCGTTGCTGCTGAAGTAGCTCTCGTCAATCTTTAGGATCCATTCCACCTTTTGCGCTTCGGTGCGCGTGGCGAAAAGGAAGGTGTTCTGGGTCCCGTAGACGGCGAAGATATTGGGCCGGCCCTTGGCAGAGAGTGAGCGATCAGCACCGGCACCAGATCCATCAAGTAGTCTGGCAAAGTCGGGCGCGTGGTCGACACGGGAGTTGCGTAGGTTGATAGCGTTGATTTCATCTCCATCGGCGGAGTAGATGTGAAGATACGGCCGGCGGAGCTCCACGAACCGTCGAACCCAGACACTGTTGGTGTCATCAGGAGTGAGCACATAGCCCGACTTCAGGGCGGAAGGGTTCTTTGGGAGAGTTTGAATGGTGGCTACGAAACGCGGCTTGAGCAAAATTTTGTTGGCGGCGTCAGTGCCATTCGACTTGCGTTGCGCTGCGATGGCTGCGCCGTCGGCAGGGGGCTCAGTGTTGCTCCGGACTAGGATGGCATCGGTAGGGTCCTTCTTGGTTGACCAAAGATCGAGGTACTTGCGAAGCAGCTTAGATTTCCGCTCGTTGAGATCCTGGTTGCGCATAGGTGTTGATCGTCCGCTGCGGGCTGGAGAAGCCATGAGGCTGCCGGCACTGAGTGCCCCACGGGCAGCATGAAGCTCAGCCAGTCGGTACCGGCGTTTGCGAGCGGCAATGTAATCCCGAACCAGCGAGACCTTGCGGGGTGCCCATGTCGTCAATAGCTCCTCTCCCTTGACGTAGTCATTTTGTGTGTTCATGCGCCAGAGATCGGCCGCACGTTTGGCAGAGATTGGGCGGATGACTAGAGAGTACATTTGCGTAGTCGAGTGCACAACTCGCGTAGAGCTCCAGAGTTGCTTGAACATCGACTGCTGACGAACGTAGGTACGTCCCAGAATTTGCAGAGTCTGGTCGACCTCGAACACGACAGGGGTCTGAAGACGGGACGAGACGAGGTCCCAGCGAACAGTGACCTGGACTCGATACTTGTCTGCGGTTACTCGGTCAAGGAGCAGAGAGCCGTGCAAACTCGAGTCCCACTGTCCCACGATCGTGACATTTGAAGTGCCATCGGCATTGTCCTTGACCATCGGTTCCTGGAGGAACTTGAGAGGAACATCCGGGGTCTGAAGATCCTGGTCGGGGATTTTACCCCACGGGTCGAGAAGGCGAACGGAACCGACACGCGCATTGGCAATATCATCCCACGGCAGGCTTTCGGTCGAGCTATAAGTCATGTTGATCGAAACACGACGCTGCAATCCTTGGTGGAGTTGGTATGTGCCGGCGTCAAGGGGACTGTTCTGAACAACCTCCACAGGAAGGTACTCGCCAGACTCAGCCATCTCAAGGATTTGAACTCGGGCAAAAACATCATGTCGCTCCTCCGAGTAGAACTCTGACTCTGCAATCCGAGGAGCAGTGCGCTTCTTGGGTGTGATCTCTGCTGAATCCCGCATATCATCCCAGCTAAGCAGCTTGTCAAGGTGAACCGACGTCACACGAGCGTAGACACAGACCTTCAGCGCGGCGGACCGCGGACTTGACAATGGTAGACTCATGCTATGCACACTTTCAAACCGGACAGCGCTCTCTTCAAACCCGCTGATCATCTGCGTGGTGGTCGCGCCGCCTTCCTCTGAGATTCCTGGAACGAAAAGCTGTGCGTGAACGTCAGATCCTTCCCATTCGGCGAACCCGACCATATCCCGCATGACGACATTAAACTTTAGAGTGGACGAAGGGGCTTGTGCAGAAGATGGTTCAAGAGATAGGCGAATAATGCCGATGACACTCTGGGTATAAGGCGAAGTGATCTCGATGGAGAAGTCTTGAACCCGAGTTTCGAAAACAGCAGTCAAGGGGATATCTGCATCACCGATGAGGGAATACTGCGGTGAGCAGGGCTCAGAAAACGGATTGTCAAGTTTGAAATGTTGTATGTAGTCCGGCCGGTCGATATACTGGTGTAGTTGGCGCATAGACTGTACGCGGCGCTGGAGTTTCTCAATCGACCACAAGTGAATCACACATTGCTTGTAGTCAATGACCCGAACGCCAACGCAGGGCTTCTTCGTCTCTTCCAGCACAATGTCCTCGTCGCCAGAGATCCCATTCAGCACGAGATCATATGAAGAAGCCATGCTATGGCCATGGTCAACAACAGCGAATTGGAAAACCACATTCTTATCCATGATTTGACTCATGACCTGCGCTTCCTTGAGGAGAGAGGCGTGTTGCAGGATCTTCTCAGCCATACGAACGTAGTTGCGCTGCGACCAATGAGTGAATACGGTTCGTGCAATCCCAAGCTCGCGCTCGTCCAACTTGGCGAACCCGTTCTCGTATATTTGCGGGATCGGTTTGCCCATATCACGCATCTGCGTTTCAAAGGTTTCCTTTTGCACCCTCAATTGCTCTTCGAACTCCTCCTTGGCCGTCCGCAGGGCGTCTTCCATGCGTTGTTTCTCTGTTTGCAGTTCACCCACGTCTTGATTAGATGAAGTCTCCGCGAGCCGCAATTTGTCCTGAAAATCCTCTCGTTGCCGATCAAGCTGACGCTGCATGTCCTTCTGGACTGATTTGAGAGAGACACCATTCGACCCATCGTCGTCAGTTTGCCGTGGCGTGCCTGGCATAGTGATAGCCGTATCGAGAGAGAAATTGTCGATCGTTCCATTAGACATGTACTTATCGCGCACCGGGAAAGAGCTCAGCGAGTCCGAGTCTTCTTCGTTCTCAGGAAGCCCGCGACGTACTGCTCGCGCTTTTTGCACATCCTCGAATAAAGCGTCTAGCTCATCGTCGGGCAAATGAGAGATATGATCCGGGCCCAACATAGCACTGACGGCTTCTCGTCGAGCAAGGAACCAATCGGATTCCCTCCCACGTTGCGAGGGCATCGGAGAATCTGCCCTGCTAGAATCACCATCCACCTCGGACCCGACTTTGCTAGGCGAGCGATCATGGGTCTTGTTTGGCGCTGGTGATCCGAGTTGGCTCGTTGTCACGGAGTGTCGTAGCAAGCTTTGTTCTACTCGTTCGGCACGAGCCTCTTGTGGGTGATTGAAACGGAAAATGTGGAAATCACCCAGGATAATTCGGAATCCACTCTTGAGTCGCGTGGGCTTGTCGATGCGTAGACCGTTGACCATAACAGCGGCACCTTCCGTCGGAACAATAGTCACAACATTGTCGACATTCTCAAATGTACAGTGCTTCGTGAGAATCTTCGAGCCATTCAGTCGAATCTCAACGCTGTTTCCCTGGTCCATGTGACCAACTGTCGTAGTACCTGGCTTGATGTTGTAGACCAGACACTCGGCGAGCAATGGATCGTCGCTAAGGTTGACCAAATGGGGCATCTTTTTCGGAGTGCTCAATCCGATGAAACCCTTCTCGATGTTGATACCAAGTTCCTCGAGAGCCTGCTCACGTTCCTTGTGAATCTCCTCTGTCTTTTGTAGTTTCTCCTCCCATGTCTGATTGAGATCTTTGTACAGCTTCTCACTCTGGTTAAGCTGCTCCACAATCTCAGCTTTGCTGACTTTGGTGACTGTACCGTCGGCTTGCTGGATGGAAACCATTTGCTTCTCCAATGGGGTGTCGGGAGGATAATATTCTTCTTGCATCGCCCCAGGGGCCCCAGGAACTCCTCCTGGAACACCACCTCCAAGTTTGGACCGTAGCTGTGCCAATTCCTCCTTAAGTTCTCGAATCATGCGAGCGTTCGGATCCTCGTTCACAACTGCGTGGTTCTTGATTCGTTTGGCGGAGTCGGCATACCGTAGCGTACTGAGGGTCTCGTCAAAGTTGATATCCGCAGGCGAAATTGCTGCGATCATAGAAGTCATTGAGTTACCTCCCAAGGAGTCCTTCAGTAGCCAAGTGAGTACTGAATCACGATATGGTACCATGGATGCCTTTTTGAGCTTGCCAGACGAGACATCGGCCAACGCAGCAATGACACGACCGAGGGTAGACAGAGATCTGTTGATCTCAGCACCTTCCTTCAAACGGGCACCCGTGGCACCGGTCGAGTTTGCTCTCTCGGAACCAGCCAAATCGACCAAACTGATCTTCGACACCTTCTCCGTGTCCATCGAGGTCTCCGCATCGTGGCGTTTTTGCGTGAGAGTCAAAGTAAACACGGCGTGAGATCGACTGGAGGTTTCGTTCATGTTCGTCGCTGCCACCGTTCGAGCCTTGTTACCCTCGTCCATCAAATGATCGATTTCGTCGAAAGAGCGAACAACCAGCTTCGCCAGATCCTCCACATATGGACCGGTCGATGGATGCTCACGGACTTTGAGATTGCCCTTATTCGAAGGGTTGAGCAAGTCGCGAACGCGTTCATTGTAAATTTCCAGGTATGACACCTCAACCGTGACGTTCAAGCTCTTGTCTTGTTGGATGTCGTTGATCCGAGTGAACATCGACTGACAAATACGCGGGATAACACCATACTCCTGGCCATAACCCATCATCGAGTATGATTTTCCGGAACCAGTCTGACCATAGGCGAAAATACAATTGTTGTATCCGCTGAAGGCATTGTCGAGGAGCGGCGTGCCCAGGTCGTCGAAGAGATTGTCCTGGCCGGCGTAATTCTGGTCTTTCTTGTCAAATGACCAGTACGATCGATCGAAAGCGAACACCTTGGGCCCGTCGCCGCCGCCCTTGCCAGCGCCCTTTCGCGACTTATCCTCCGCGCCAGGCGGTGCGGTGAGCACCGTCTGGTTGCCTTTCATTTGGACGATACATTTTGCGCCTCGGTCGATTTCTAGAACGAGTCGACGGGTGCTAGGTCAGCCACGAGTCCTCAAGGGGGAAGGGAGAGGGGCAGTGAATTTATCGTCTCCCTTCACATTCTCCGTGCAAGCATAAACCTCCCACTCACCTCTACTATTGAAGGGTCGCACTCGGACCACCACCTTTATATTGCCTCCGCCTCCTGGAGCCATCTTGTCCTTCTACTCCATACACCGGGGGTCGTCACGAATTCAACAGCTCGCTAGAGAGTGGGATCGGAACGCAGAGGGGTGTGGCACAAGCGGTGACGGGTCAACGCCGGTGCGCAAACTCCGCGAGGAGCGCGACTCGAGGGCGATGTCGCAAGGGTGTGAGGTATGAGATTGGTGAATCTCGTCTGGGTACGGTTCGTCTGGAGCGGTGTCTGGGGTGTATCGGGAACCGTAGATGTCAACAAAGACGTCATGTATCGAATATTCAGCGTGTGTGTAGGTTGTGGGGTGGGTCAGTGGGATCCCGTGAAGATGGCGGTCAGAGTCAACTAAGAGGCTCGAGTCGAAAACCGCAGCGCTGGTGAAGGGAGCACTCGAAGCATAAAGAGTCGAATGCGATTGTCGACATCTTCATGCGGAAAAGCCACTTGCCCCCGAGGCCGCGGGACCCCCTTGCTGAGTCAGTCGACTTTTGAGGGGAGGCCCATTTCCAAAGGTTCAGACCAACACTTGAAGGGCATCTGTGGATCTTGGGATGGGTTATTGGGGGGTTTCATAGGAGAAATTCGATGGTTTTCCATGAAATTTACTAACATGCAGACGCTTACTGTGAAATGCAGAGTGCATATAAAACATACGCGTTATCAGGACAGCGCATAGAACGCTCTACATGCCATATTTCCTTTGCCGGGTGGGGCTATCCTTTCTAAGCTATCGCCACTTTTACGAGGGTAGTTAAGAGTTAGGCTCATGGAGCAAATATTCCATCAATCCAGGCTCAAATTCAAAGAGAGGGCACCTCAATAAGCACTCAGCCGAATTAACCAGTTCACTGAGTACTTAGAGATTCATCAAAGCCATCAAGACATCTATGAAGCACTCCGTCCCTGACAGAGTCGCAGAGTCTAAACCCAAAGAAGTACTTCGCCCCACAGGATTGTTTACTTGATGAATCCTTTTTTGGGCTCTTTTATCTCATCATGATGGTTTCGGTGCCTATAAGAGGATTGTTTTTGTTCGAGACAAAGGAAAAAGTGATATCAAGTGATGTCAAAGACTGGGAGAAGATACAGTAATAATATTCTTAACCTTTGAACGCAGTGAATACGTACACACAATCTTGCATGAGTACTCGAAAATTGTTTTACTGTTGAGCCTCACTTTGTTTGAAGAAATATGGATGTAATTAGGGGCTTAGTAATAGGTCTAGGGTAACTATACGCCTCCAGACAGAGTTGGTCTCAAGGTGCCTCATAAATATTCCCTTCCTTTCCCTGATGCCCAGCTGAAATAACCCCCGCCTCAGTATTAGTCTTAATACTGCCCGAATGAGAAGCAAGCTCTGCTTTGGCGGACTGCTGTGCCATGGACACATACTCCGGCTGAATAGGCTGCATCCCCGGTACCCCGGCTTGTTGGTTCAGGTAAGTCTGCCCGGGTTGTTGTCTGGATATGTCTAATTCGGGCTTGTTATAATGTGTTTCGATTTCGTAGCGAGATGGCTCTTGAGCCGGGGGGTTTTGCGGAGGAACTATTGGGGCCGTTGTATGTGGCGGTATACCTGTGTTCACGCCTGGGTTTGCGGGATGAGTGTATTGGAAATTGGACGGTGGAGGGCCTTGTGGGTAACTAAACGCAGGCTGTTGAGGCTGTCCTGGCTGGGGTCTCCGTCTTCGGCGAAATAGGAAAAAGATAATGGCCCCAGCAATTAAACCGAGAAAGATCAGGCCACCGATGACACCGCCAACAATAGCCCCAATGGGGGCAGAACTACCGTGATAAACGGATGGAGTTGAACTAGCAGTTGACCCTGAGCTCCCTTGGGACGTGCTCGAGGCAGAACTGGAATTCGTGCTAGTGCTTGAGCTTGAGCTTGTCGTTGAAGATGGCGTAGAGTATCCAGCTGGATATTGTGTTCCAGTCGAGACGCCGTTTGATCCAGTGTAAACGGGGAACGCGATAGGATCGCTAAATCCACTCCAATATGGCTCCATTTGATACTCCACGCCCTCCTTTTCCGAGCAAACGAACGACAGGTAATCGAGGCCATAGGAGAAGGTTACGCAATAGGGCTGAGTACCGGTACTGGATATGGTAGATTTCATGTCAATCAGTGATTTTAGGATCGGATATAATGCGCCAACATACCATCTTGCAATACTCGAAGAGCAACCAGAGCCACTGCAGGACCAGGTGCTCCATTGCGCTTCTCCTACACACGCCGTTTGTGGTGGAATCGCATTGCCAACGAAATGAGCGTCGCTGTTCCAGAAACATGTCACTGAGAGGTCATTGTACGTCCATCTTTGATCTGAGCAGCACGCAAGATTTAGCAAATGCAGTGAAGGGTTCGAAGGTATATCGCAACGGCAGAACACATACCATATCCCGAGCCCGAAAACCAGCCGCAAAAGTTCGATGGGATCTTGTCGGCTCTCTTTGATAGGTTGAACGCGGTCGGACTTGGACTTAAATCAGGACCCGATGTCGGCGTTGGAGGGAAGACGGTCGAAGACACAGGAAGAAGAGCAGACGCCATTTCTCGATGCTATCGACACTGTCTTTCTGTCATTGCTGGAGTGCAGAAAATGCGGGACCTCTCGTCTCAACGCTCGCCTTTTGAACCCCCTGAGACCCTCTGGAAGAATCATTTGAGAGAGCCTCCAATCAAAGAGACTGGCCTAGCACCAAACTTCGAATAACAAACGAATTTGGGGCAGAGCGCACTAGGGAATACGAGAAAAGTGGACCTAACCGGAAGGGATCTACAAGTCTAAACCTTACTTAATTTTCACAAAGCGACTTGGAGGACAGCATGTTCAAGCAAGCTAAAATATGACAGACTATGCACGTAGTGGGATGGATAGGCAAATGAGACCAAGCAGAACCACTCCATAAAAGGCGACCAGGCATAAAATCCTGATTCTGATATTGATGTATGGTTGGACGAGGACTTTGAGAGCTAGGAGACAGAATGCGGCCTGTGATGGGGGCCATTTTTCACTCTCCATACAATCCGAAATAAAGTCGTTAAAGGGAAAACAGCCAAACTAACTCATGCTTGATCACCCCTATCGATTAAGATATTTGAGCCGCAGGCAAGAATATTCCAGCGGAGGTGGGGTAACATTGGGCCAATTAGAACTTCGATATAAGAGCCGCGAACCGCCAAGATAGCAGCTTAAAGACCCGCTAAGAGGTGTATAAACTACACAAATCAAGGCTGATACATAGATCATCTTCCATCGAGTATTCCTCTCTACGCTCTATGGTCGTACGTACTTGAAATTTATGGGGAGAATTCATGACAATAGAGGAATCATTGATGCCCTCTGTAAAGGGGCGACCTGGTGTTGACTGTGCGGGATAAGTCCACCAGAGAAATGCTAAATTGATGGCAAGTTTCAATAATGAGGTTAGGGACGCTAGCCACATAACCAGTTTCAAGGAAACCAATGGAGAGCGATGAATCTTGTTCATCTCGGTAGATTCAGGGGAATCTGGGCCACGGAAGGAAACATGCGACTGTAGGTCTTGACAACATCCATGGTTGACCGACCCAAGGAAATAAGCTCATTTGTATGTTTACCAGAAAAGAAAAGGCGCTGGTTCCAGAACTACATATAGATACGAATTCAGATAATTTTGGAATTAGAACTTCGAGGAATAATTAGTACGTCACGAAGTCACAATTGTAAACGTATATGGCAGCCCTCGACATACCGGACACCCGATGATCTCTCTCACTCTGTTCGTCTTTACGCTGCACCTATATCCAAAATCAAAGCTCGATCTTCTATCTCGCGTTAAACATCATCTTTCGCCTCAATGACCCTAAGACGTCGCGATATCCAAAGATGTTCCTCGGGTTGCTTCATATTTTTCAGAAGAAAGCCCCAAAATACTACACCATATCTTGTCTGGACGAGCGCATGTTAAAGAAAATCTACCAAAACCTCTCACTAGTCGATCAAGCCTGTATATCCCTCATTTTCTTCAGCCTATTCGGGAAGATAGTGAAGCACAAAACTTTCGAATTCCCTCAACTCTTGCGTATCAGGAATCCAATACTATGCATAAACAGCCCGCATGTACTGCGAAATTAACCACTTCTTCGACTCGAATCTCGTCACTGGGTCTACTGTGCAAACTGTTTGAAACTGCATCCACGAAAAGAATCTACGAGACAGTTGCTGAAACAGTCCTCTCTGGAGAGATCATGCCCATACTACGCTGGCATAGCAGACAAATGTCACTATATTTCTTTAACAATTCGAGGTTGAGACAGGATTATCAAGATCCTCAAATCACCCTCGACGCCGGCCAGGACTAGATATGGCCCGTTCGAGTTTAACATTGACGATCGAGGACAGCACAGACTCGGGCACGCCTGTATATTCAACACTAGATCTGGTTACGAGGTGCTAGTTGCTGTGGGTTTGTTTATTAAAGAGACTGACCAGTTATGTAGTGGGTGTCCCAGATGATCAAAATGGAAGAGGGTCCCTCGTGCAACTGACTCTGAACTGTTCAAAACCTCATCAAGATCTCCTCTCTCTTGGTCCTGGGATCTAGCCCCAACATCATGTCGCGTGTGCCAGACTTTGATTACAAATATCCTTTGTTTGAAGACATGAAGCAGGCTGCTTTCTAGATGGCTCGCAATCTAGGAAGCTGTGAATAGCCTACTAATCGACCTTGGATTGATCAGTGTCGCCACACTGGAGGGCAGTTTTGGCTTAATAGAACATACTGGTGAGTTTATCGAAGTATTCGTGGCGAAAGAAGAAGTATTACTGAATCTCTCACATAGGTGTGGACCGAAGAACATGTTTAATATGATGCAAGGTGTTTCCAGTCAGTGGGAAAGAGATTACAGAGTGTAACAGGAAAGAAGGTTATATCAGCGAAGCCTCACGAACTGCATATAAGGGATAGAGATAGCTTGCGCTATCTCAGTGCTGCTTCTTGCAGCGGTGTGTCATTGAAATGCTTCGTCCGATGGTACACCAGGGCCCTTGATCGAGTCAGCGATGGGTATAAAGAATCTAATAACATTATAGGAATCCTGCCCATGATTCGATGATAACGTGATATGGAGCCTGCATTACGAAAGACATTTGGATAGGTAGGAAAGCGTGTGAGAATGAGATACACGGATATTCGATGTCAGAAAAGTCCGCAGACTGGGACGAAAGTGACTAAAGCAACTTGAGAATGTTTCATTTTTTGACCCTCGCTATAGGGAGCACCTGTAGGCAGCAGTTTTCTAGTCAAATTACAGGTCTAGGACCTAAGAAATGCGCGGACCTTGGGGAGCACCCACCTCTCGAGCAAGATATATATCGATTAGATTTCACTGAATTTCGAAGGCGGACAAGATTCTACTAGAAGAAAATGATCAAAACCTCGGATAGAAGAATAAATTGCCTTCTAATTATTCACGATATTCACTTTTGACAATAACCAAGCAAGAGAACGCAAGTGAACACCTGAAAGGTGAGCGGCTCTGCCCAAGAATCCGGCGAAATCGGGATAGCGTACATTTACTAATCCAAATTAAGTCGACTTCTTTGTAACAGTAAGACTACATTCATTGCTGATACGAATCGCTTATTCTCTCAGCCTAATCTCCTTTATGTTCTTCCATCAACGATTGTAATTAATGAGCATTCATCTACATCTCTAGCATGAGTGACAGCTCCAAGACCACCCAAGCAGCGCCTCGGAGAATTAGGCAGCTTCCCAGTCATCAGTACAGCCAAGGCGCATAAAACCCTCATCTTACTGGGCACGAGAACGTAGCCGCCTATCCCTTCTTTCGCAAGATACTGCACCAGCCCTACGAATGGCGCAAATGGCGGTTCGCAACATACTACTGACTACACAGTACACACGCTTTTACTCCGAACTCCATACTCTATCCTCGATAGCGCATCGCCACCCTCTTGCGTCATTTCAATGACTGCCAGCACAGCAGCTATCCCCTAATCGAAATTGAGATCTCGGGCCCATCGACTTCGACCGGGGTAGTGAGATGGCTCGCGCGGGCCGGATTGGAATGGCGCGCGGATCGACCGCCTCACTTGTTGGCGTCACACCCCGTCACAAGTCACAAAGTCATAATCAGGGGGTGTGTGTGTTCAGGGTTAGTCACGGCAGTGGGCGTTTGGATGTGTTTATCCTTGACTATCAATTTTGTGAGGAGTGTGATTCCCCGGATCCTATACGACCGAGGGGGGTGGTAGGCGGGAGATGAGACTTGGGGTGGAGGATTCCCGAATAGGAGAGACGGCCGAGGGGGGCTGGGGAGGATAACCATAATAATATTGCGGAAAGGAAGAGAAAATTGAGCAGGGACAATATCGGCAGGGTAAACAAAGAAAAAAAATGATGGTTGCGACGAGTGTCGAAAGTGAAATAAATTAGGGAAAATACGTTATCCCGAAATACATACACGATGACTTCATGACTATCTTGTAGGGGGGAAAGATTACAGGACATAGGTTTCTGCCCAATGTGCGATGGAAAGTGAGGAAGCAAGGCAACCTGCCTAAACATGAACTAAAGATACAACTTTCGAGTCCAAGTATACTTTGTGATAGCGGTGAGATACACCTTATCACCAAAGTACTCCAAGTCACCGTGTTCACCGCCGCGCGAGTTTGGGTTGCACATGACCAGTGCTTCGGGATGCCCGGGATTCCCTGGACTCCCGTGATTTAATGACAAGACATACGGTATCGATACCGTATGGTACGAGTAATGGATGAAGGAACGTGATGACTCTCGTCGGCACGGGCCAGCCAGAAACCGCGGAATTGGCCCCCACCGGAGTCCACTTTTAGCTCCGACTGACCAATCAGACGACGGGTTGGGCAGCGACGGAATTCGTGTTGGCTAGGAATCACGGTAACAAAAGTGATGTAAACATGTGTAAGTTTGGGTAATGGCTCGTCGAGGGGTGTAATCTCGAGGAAATCAGCTTGACCTACAGTATCCAACTCGGTTTCTCCACTGGAACGGTTTTGATACGTCGTTGGCCGACCAGCCGGACCAGCCAGAAATTGGCTCTTCAGCCAGTACAAAATGCCCCGTCCCGCCCGCCCCCTTTTCGCCTTTCTCCTCTGCCTCTTCTCGTTGGTTGCCCGCCCTCTCCAGCCTGTTCGCCCTCCAACCATCGCACAGCGCTGGCCACCCTTACTTCCGCCGTTTGGTTTAATCTGATTTCCCCCGTTCCATTCGTCCATTTCACTTGCTGGACTGGTCTGTTCTGGGACTTTGAGGGAGAAATCCAATCACTGTTCTTCTTTGATTCTCATTCGACGTGGTTGACTGTGTTTCCCCACGGTCGGCTCTCTCAAGTATACGACAGTTGGACAGTCTGCGACTGGATCGAGTACAGTACCTGGTAGCTTAGCTACAGTACTACAAAGTACTCTACTCTACTGCCTAGAGTCCTATCAAGGATCTCTTAGCAAAACCTTTTATCCCTATAGGTAGGTTTTCTATCAAAATTGATCGTTTTATTTGCCTATCGCCTCTACCATTTGGAAGCTCGTTACTTTTGCATTTTTACCTTTTTCTTCTTCTTCTTTTTTTTTTTTCCCTTTCCTCCATCTATGATGATTGCATCTTGCATATCTCGAGTCCCTCAAAGAAAAGGCACTGGGTCCGAGCTTTGTCCATGAAAGACCTTCGTCCTATATACTCGGTCCATCTTTCCCCGTGACTGCTTCGTGCGGCTCTTTCTCCCTTAAGAGCATTCCTCATTCCTCCTGCAGTGTAAACATTACCTCTTTACCACACTTGAATCCTTCCTTTTCATTTGTCCAATCCTTTCTCTTCTCGCGCCTCCCCCCACGGTGTTTCGCGGAACTGGCCGGGCCTTGACATCAGTGGCCCCCCCAGTCGCGCACAGAACTTAGCACCACCGCCTTCTCGTTGGCACGTTTCCTTCGATCTCCCGCCCCCTCTTCCCCCCCCATCCATCTTCTGCCATCGTCAAATCACCGTTTGGCTGGGATCCCTTGATCACTTCGGATTGGAAGTCCAACGGAGAATATCCACGTCCTGGCCCTGTGGCTCTCTTTTCCCTTCTCCCATAAGGTAATAATGCTCCCAAGCTTTTTTACCCCCTCCCCAATCCCACGTTGCGCGCGCGATGTTAGTGGCCCGTGGCAAAACACAACACACGCGCCCTCCACTGATCGTTGCCCATTGCCCGTCTGTCATTGCCCACTTCCAATTGCCCTGTCCATACACTCCATCCCTCCTCGGTCGCATGCAAAGCGCCTGTTTCATGGTCGGTCCAGTTTGATCATTATTGGCTCTCCCTTCTCTGTTATGCGCCTGCCTTTTGGTCCCGTTTAGTCTGGCGTTCAATACCCGACCTCGTCGCTTGTCGCACGCGTCGGTCCCTGGCATCGTTGACATCATCCTTCGAGTTGCGCGATCTAACATATATCTTTTTTTCTCTCTCTAGAAGTCGCGACACTGATTCGCTAGACGCGATCAGCCTCGCCTCGTTATCTGTCCTGCCTCTGCAGAAGCCGATCGCTTCAGGTATGTTCGCGACCTGCAGCCCTTTTGCCCAATTCCCGTGCCAACGCATACATCGCCTCCCCTCTCTTTCCCTGACTTTACTCTTTTCCTCTCTGCCTTGGGTTGCCCGGCCTAACCCGGTCAATCCCAACCCCTCCTCCTCCTTAGTAAACATGTTCTCATTGGGATCGTCGTCTACCTACCCAGCCCCTCCGCTCGGGGCCAGGGACAGCACATCTGTCTTGCTTTTATCCAGAATGCGACGTACTGATGCTTTGTTAGATCTGATTCGTGGAGCTCGTTGACGGCCGCCCTGACCGAGGCGCATCAACTCTTGCACGATCTGCTAGCCCGGCCCACATTGTGTCGCGTTCCCCGGATTTTGTGTTGAACGTGACAAAGCCAAGAGGTAAGAAAGAAAGAGAGAGAGAAAAAAAAGAGCCTCGAAATTCCCAAAGAGGACCTCCCTCGGTCACCGAAGAAGCCTTGCCCCTCCGTGCCTGAAATCGGATTCCCCCAGCGCAGCCTCAGCGGGGTGGCATCATTAGGGCGACTGGTTCTGACAACGCATCAAGCACTCTAGTTCGAGGGGTACCCTGCTGCATCACAGCCCAACCACGTTACACCCGTGGGTCTTGACCGATTTGCACAAAAGAGATCAAACCCTCCGTTCACGACGCGTCGTTGCTCGAGAACTAGCCTTGATCCTTTGGGACCAAACATTGCGCCTATCGTCGACTTTCCCCCTCTCTGCAGTGCCTGCAGTTTAAGGTATGTCATGTCACTCGCCCTATCACCTCTGCCTGATCCATTCATCCCCACTCTGCGGATCCAGTGACCGTATCCTGCTGCGCTCTTGCTGACGTGATGTTCCGAGGCTGCAGACTATCGACTCCCGCTTGTCGAATCACCGCGCGACCACGCCAACTTCTGGAAGTGACTAACTTCCGTCCTGCACGCGCTTGGAGTGATATCGACCCAGTACGTCTGCCAAACAAAATTGAGCAGACTCATCTCGATCTCCTCTTCGTTGCTATCGCGCCCCAAACCCACCGCGGCGCCTAGCTCCCCCCCATCTCAGTCCCTTTGATAGGTGATTCGGATTGGTAGATCGTCACTCGAGCCAATCTCTCGTGCCTGTCATCCCAACCCCCCGAACCCCGGTACCACACGCGCGCGTCGCCTGTGTGACGGAACCTTCTCTGGACCTTCTCCCCGAGGCTTCTCAAATCCCATCCGTCAACATGGAGTATCCTCCACAGTACCAACAGCCTCATGGCCAACATCCACATGCCCCTTCACACATGCCTGGTCCATACCAATCTGGACCACCGCAACCTGGTGCGCCCGTGGGATCGATGACCTCACCCACGAATGCCCAGCCCCCCATGCAACCACAACATCCATCCCATCAGACATCACCGATCGTCCCATCGCAACAGCATTACCAGCAGGCACAAGGCGGACCCGGTGCGGTTCACCAGCAGATGAACTTCCCTCAGGGTTATGGCGTCTCTCCCGCTATGCCCCAGCCATACGGTATCTCGCCGACGCAGGCTGCCGCGATGGCCACTGCTGCCGCTTCCGGACAATTCTATCCTCTTCAGCAACACGATGGTATGGCCGGTCAGATGGCTCCTGGAACACGAGGGTCGCCGCGTATGGCCGGTGTGCCTATGAAGGCGGATCGGAACCCTCGTTCCCCGCCGCAGATGCCTGGCCAGATGCCCCCGATGGGCTCGCAAGTTCAAATGCCGAACCAGCAGATGCCACCAGGTCGCCGAATGAGCCACATTGGTAGCCCTAACGTACCGACTGCGCAGCCGGTGATGAACCACGTTGGCCGACCCTCCGTCGCGCAGTCCATGCCCGGTGCGACCCAGGCCGCCATCCAGCAGAACCAGCCCTCGCCCGAGATGGTGCCTGGTGGTAACCAGGAAGAGTCTCCCCTTTATGTCAACGCCAAGCAGTTCCACCGCATTCTCAAGCGCCGAGTCGCACGTCAGAAGCTCGAGGAGCAGCTCCGACTGACGTCTAAGGGACGTAAGCCGTATCTGCACGAGTCGCGACACAATCACGCCATGCGCCGACCCCGTGGCCCCGGTGGCCGTTTCCTGACGGCTGACGAGGTTGCCGCGATGGAGAAGAAGGCTGCCGAGGGTGATGGTGATGCGGCCGCTGATCTCGGCAAGGAGAACGGATCTGCCGGTCAAAAGCGGAAGTCAAGCGAGGTCAATGATGACGGTGGCAGCGCCAAGAAGACCAAGACGACCGCCAGTGCCGATGGCAGTGAGCAAGAATCCGCTGAGCCGTCTGATGAGGATGGTTGAATGATTCAGCCGCCTCCTCTCACCAAGATTGATATTGAGCTTTGAGTATGCTCGGTGTCTTGTCTCGGTGACAATGTTTAAATTTTTTCTTTTTGTCTTTTTTTCCTATGTCATTGTTGGATTTTTCTTTTGTCGAGACTAACGGCTTATGGATGGACGTCTTTGGAACCCCTTTTTTATTTCTTTCAGCGAGCGATGTGTACGGATGACCTTCCACCTTTTACCTCTATCACGCCACTTTCTGTTCTACCCTTGATATGCTTCTCAACTTCTGTTCACTTGGCCTTTTTTTCACCTTTTTCTCATCCCTTGGACTAACTTGACCCCATGATCTTTGTTAATAGCTGTTGATTACTGGGACGATGTTTTTGTTTTAGGTTATCACCCTTTGCCCTGATCTTATCATCTTTGCCGGAGCTGTCGAAGCCGGTCCCCACGTTTCTACAATCGGGACAGTGTCTGTCTTGGAGCACCGTGATGGACGGGCTCTACCATCGAAGAAAGTCAATGTTAACAAGGCTCAAAGAGCCTTCAGTGGGAACGTGGGACTGTGGGACTGAGGGAATGCGAATTACTTAGGCTGAGGCCAGTGAAATGTCAACCGTGACGATTTTTCTTCTTCTTTCTTCCCCTTTTACCTTTTTTTCCCCCGCCAACACTTGCGTTGTCTTGTGTATATCGACAGTACAGCCACTATCTTGGAGGTCATCTGTCTTATTTTGTGTTTTTTCTACTAGCCCATTCCTGCACTACTCCCCCCTTTGCCCCGTGCTATCGGTTTCTATGCGTTGCGCGTTTTTGTATTTTGAATTTTCGTTGGGACATTAGAGAGGTTCTCCTTCATTGGAAAAACAGGTTCAAATATGTTTTTATGACGTTGTTCCCTTGGGCTGCGGTTGGAAAGACGGGTGTTTCTCTTTTCTTGTTCGACGTCTTTTGCAGCTGCTCTGATGTCTATGGTATGGGATGTGTCTTGGATGTTGATTGGATTGGATATGATATGCGCTGTTTCCGAGTTATGGAATTGGGATTGGATTGTTGTGTTTGTTTTGACTATACCATCAGATCGGAATGAAGATATTGTTTTCTGAGAAATTATCTACTGGGGAAGTAATTTTGTAAAGAAGGAAACACTCACTGGGTATTCGATATCAAAAGTCACTCGCTAAATCATCAGTAAAACAGATTCTATATCCAAGTCGTAGTCTTCGAACCGGCAGACCAAAACTCCAGAATTTACACAATCCCCCAATAAATAGGAAGGATAGAAAAACATAAACACCAACCATGCCATGTCCCTCCAGCAAACCCTCTCAAACAGCCTCCCAATCCATCGCATCAACCATAAACTCCCACCCCTCCTCCCTCCCCGCATCAACTACATCCTCCCCAACCCTCATACACAACTTAACATGTTCCCTCGCCCTAACAAACCCCTCCTCCAACCCACCAAAAATCGCCCCCAAAATCCCCTCCAAATCATAACTCTCCAACGGCCTCACAACATCCCGATCCCCCACGGGATCCCGCAGCACCTGCTCCGCCGTCATATCAGCCGTCTTCCAGCGATTCCGCAACTCCTTCGCCTGCCGCAGCTGCTCGAAGACGCGGCCGCTGCCTAGCACCGGCGTTAGTGGGCTGGATTCTTCTTCTAGCGCGGAGAGCACGTTTGCGTGGTAGCGGTGTAGACTGGCGTTGGAGGGGGGCGGCCTCGTGAGGAGGAGACGGTTATGTTGAAGACGGCGAGGAGGTGCACGATGCAGCGCTCTAGGAGGGCGTAGTATTCGAAGAAGTCGATTTTGAACATTATTTCTGCTTCGGGGTTGATCGGGGTTGCGGTTGCGAGGCGGTAGGCTTCGGCGAGGAAGGGGAGCTTCCAGCGGAGGCGGGCAGTGATCTTGATGAATCGGGCTAGTTCTTCGGAGGGGGGGAGGGGGCTGGATTGTGAGGGTGGTTTTGTGTAGGAGGGTCTGGCTGGGGATGCGGGGATGCTGTGGGTGTGTGGTGATTTGGATTTGGAGCTTTGGTTGCGTGTGTTGGTTCGGGGTTGGTGGTGTGTGCCGTTGCTGGAGGAGGGGTTGTCGTATTGGTTGTAAGGATCGTAGTCGCTGTTGCCGGGGGCCCAGCGGGAATGGAGGAGGGAGGTCATTGGGTGGTGAGTGGTGTTTGAGGTTTGAGGTGTGTTGATGATATGGGGTATAGTCGGCTTATGTATGGTAGTGACGGAGTGGGTTGGGTTGGTCGTGCACGGGCCTTTTGGGGATTTGGAGATGATTGATAAGAGTATGACGATCGAGATTGCTTGTTGTGGGCGGTGAGATGTGTTTGCGATGACGTCTGGGGTGTTTGGAGGTTGAAGTTGGAAGGTGGTCGCGTGTGTGGGAGGACGAGGGTTTTGTAGTGGTTATGTCTATTGTGGTGGTGATTTTATGTTGTGCTGAGGTGAGGTGATTATGGATGGAGCTTCTTGGTTGGTTAGGGAGGGATTGTGTCGGGGATATTGAGTTACCTGTGTCAATGGTAATTTTCATGGATTTTCTTCTTGTATAGATTTGAAGGATATGGATTTTGGAGAATTTGAAGATTGTCCTGATCGGTGGGAGCTATGGGCTTGTATAGGGTGTGCGGGTATTAGATCTGGAGATCGCTCGTAGATAGATAGGCTTTTCCTATTTTCTAGTACTAGCCAATGGGAGAACCTAACATTAATACAATGATACGAAATTTAGTAGAAGTTTAGGAAAATAGAGAGGCAAGATGTCATTCTCTGAATAGCATATGGTAGTTCTTATATGTAACTAACAATTCAGGGTCTTCAACCCATGCCATGCTTTGTTTTATAGGAATTTGGTATCACCAGCGGAACAAAGGACTGGCCATTGAACTGTGCTCAGTACTTATAACAAACTATGGTCCTTTTGGCAACTAGAAGGAGCTTCTTCCAGTTTCTACGCAAGTGTCTGTTTACCTGAATGTACTAGTCTCCGATACGGCGATAGTTCCAAGTAAAGCATCATTGGCCAGTTCGATCTCGGCTGAATCCTCGAGCTTTCAATAATTTACCTCTATTGAGGTACCAGTTTCCAAGTCTAAACTCCTCTAGTTATTTCAATTCATTTGCAATGTTTTCTTTCATTGTGATGTGGATGTCTCCGTTTGCTGGCATCTAAGCGCCAGTTCGGTTCGACCTATCGACCAGATGATGCTGGTAGCCAGACTGCCAAGCCAGCCATGGCAGGGTTAAAGAAACTCAGATCAAGCAATGCTGAACTGATCATCCCGGTCAAGCCCACAAGTTTTAGCCTTTCCAAGGAATACGAAGGACTCGTCGGCAATGTCTTTTCATGTCTTGCTGATTGGGCCTGAGCAATCAGGGCGTTTGTTTGACCTGAGACACTTCAACTTTCCACCCACCCAACCTTGACCCCTTGACTTTCTCAACCTCTTTCTTTCCATTTCGATCCCTCCAGTATCTTCAACTCTTCTGTTTATTTTCAGCAAAACACCCCTGCTGTTTTTTTGTGTACCTCTCTCGGGCTCGGGATTCTCATCTGGTCCAGCCAGCTCGGGGATCAGGTGGTCATCAGGTGACCGGGTGACCCGTGCCAATCCAGGAACAACGCTAGTCCCCTTCAGGATTAGCGCTTCTCCAGCTCTCTCCAACTCCAACCTTGCACTCTCCAAGTGATCTCACCATCACTCTCCTCCTCCACCCTGCGCTGGAGCTGTTGTTCTTGGCTTCGATTCCAATCGCCATCTTATTTTGGGCTTCTCTTGTAGGTGGCCTATCCCTCTTTTATTCTTCGCTTCCTATTCTGCCTCTGCCATTTTGCCGTGTTGGAACGGCTTTCTTGCCTTGTGATCGTCCCCGTTTCTCCGTTCTTCCGCCATCGCAAGCTCTCCCACCCACCCGCACCCCTATATTCCGAACATTTTTCATACCTTCCTTGTCCAATTATTCTTTGTCATTGCCATTCATGGTCCGGATCTCCCGGATGGTGCGGCGTGCGCTATCGCCAGGCTTGCGGGATCCATCGTGACTCTGCTTGCTTGGTTCGGGAATCCTCCGTCAACGGACCATCTTCATCATCTCTCTTTACTCTACCCTTCCGCTCTGGCCATGTGCCGATGCTGCGGCTCCGGATTCAATGGGCGCTGGCTTGATAGCGCCTTCATCTTTCTCAATTCCTGATTTACCTTGTCTACTTTCCTTGTCTTTCCCCACACAACCCCGGCAATCGTCCACGTGCCGCTCTTCCGCTCTGTCTTGCAAGTTTCATGGCCTGATATTGACGATGCCGAATATTAGCTTCCCGCGCCCTTTGCGACAACTTTGATCGAGACCGCAGGGTTTCTCGTTGACGTTTGCCTGACCGCGTCGGAGTTCCTCACAGCTGTCTGCGGCAAAAGCCGTGATTCAAAGATACATCCGGAGTCGCTGGGATAAGACAAAATGGATTCATATGAAGGCTATGATGCATCTCCTGGAAGGAACCGCGATGCGGACTCCTTCTCCGGAAGAGCGCCAGCGGAGTATCGCCGCCGATCGCCAGGTATGTCCCTATCACATGGAGGGGTTCTATCCGGTGAAGGAAGAGGAATTTCGCATATTGACTGACAATATTAGCATCTCAAGATCGCCGTGGCCGTGGTCGTGGTCGTTCCCGCTCTCCCATGATTGATCGCTACGAACCTTCCGAGCGCCGCCCCCGAGATGACTTCTACAACAACCCCCGTGAACACGCTGCTCGTGATCGTGAAGATCGCCGACGCGCCCATTCCCCCAATGTTACGAATATCGACCGTTACATCCCCGGCCAAGACGGTGGCAAGCGTCCACTTCCAACAAATCCTCTTCCAGATCCTCTCAGCCTAGACTTTCAAGTCGGTTTTACCTGGTTTGCCGAGTGGTGGAGAGCCGAACAAGCCATCGGCGAGGAGAGAGAGCGCGCCAAGAATGGCGGCCGTCGTGTCAAGGGCGAGCGTGAAGCTCGTGAGGACCGGGATAAAGAACGGGCGCAGATTCAAGCTGCATATGATTCGTACAAGGTTGACCTACAAATCAAGCTGGCAAGGGCATTCGTGCAACAACACCGCGAAGAAGAATGGTTCAAGGAGCGGTATAATACGGAAGTGCGCGACCCGATCCGCAGCCGACTGCTGGACTTCCGCAAGGGAGCATATGAGCAGTGGGAGCGGGATCTTAACGGCGGATTGTTCGATGAATTTACCCTCGAAGGCATCTACAAGAGCGAAAGCGACGGCGCTGGTGGTGTCGTTGAAAAAGAAGAAGGCGAGACCACTGCCGTGGGTGAAACATTGGGAGTTCTGGATCTACTCCCCGTTCGGGGAGGTGAGCTCCGCGATGAGGCGCTGTCTCAACCCGCCTTGCTTATCAAGACTCTTGCGCCCAATGTGAGCCGTGACAAGATTGAGGAGTTTTGCAAGGAACACCTTGGAGAGAATGAGGGCGGCTTCAAGTGGCTCAGCCTTAGCGATCCCAACCCGTCCAAGAAATTCCACCGTATGGGTTGGATCATGCTGCATCCTGGTGGCGATACAACAAATACTGTGGAACGGGGAGATGGTCGCGAGGAGGAGATGGATCATGACAATGGTCTGACTGAAACTGTGACTATCACTGGCGCTGAGAAGGCGCTAGAAGCCGTCAATGACAAGACAATTCATGACCCGGTACACGGCGATTTCACCTGTCACGTTGGCGTTCACGTTCCCCCAGCCCAGCCCCGCAAGAAGGCTCTTTGGGACCTGTTCTCTGCCCCAGAGCGTATTGACCGTGATCTTGAGCTGGCTCGACGATTGGTCTCTCGGATGGACGGTGAGATGAGTGACGTGGATGGATTCAGCAAGATCGAGGAACGTGTCGAGGACCTTCGCGGCAAGGGCTGGCTCCAGCCTCCCGTGACCGGCCCCGTCAGTGTCAAGAAGCACAAGAATGGCTTCAATGATGACGTCGATGAAGGGGAAATGGAGGAGGGTGAAGAGAGAGAAATCTCCGTGGATGACGACGTTGACGACGAGGAGATCCTGGCTAAGAAGAAGAAGTTGGATCTGATGGTCGAGTATCTACGCCGTGTTCACAACTTCTGCTTCTTCTGCGTTTTCGAGAGCGACTCTGTTCACGAGCTTGGTCGCAAATGCCCAGGCGGTCACCTTCGTCGCCCCCGCACCGGTCTCTCCAGTCAAGCCAAGGAGGTTGTTCGTGCCAGTGCACTAGGGCAACCATTCCCTGTCAAGAAGAAGGAGCCGAGCGAGGATGGAGAAGAGCGGGCTTCACCCGTGCAGGAGAGACGCCCTCAGCGTGTTCCCAAGTCGGAGCAACAGCTGCAGCGCGCATTCAATTGGGTCAAGACATTTGAGGATAAGCTCTTGCAAATCCTAGAGCCTGAAACCGCTGACCTGCGCAAGCTTGGCGGTAAGCCTGTGGAGGAGGCTCTCGACGAGGAGCTTGCCAAGTATGTCAAGCAGGAGACCGACGACCGGTATCGATGCAAGGTGCCCGAATGTACGAAGCTGTTCAAGGCGGAGAACTTCTGGCGCAAGCATATTGAGAAGCGTCACGCCGAGTGGCTCGACAAGATTCAGCGTAATGTAAGTTGACCGTTGCATGTCCGAACCTACCTATTGAGGGAAACACACTAACCGCCATCGCAGCTCTACCTCGTGAATGCCTACGTCTTGGATCCTTCACGCATCGCCCCGTCCCGTTCCGATGCCAACAGCAATGGACACTTCCCCCTTGCTTCCGGTCATGGTCAGGGTGGAACCCCCCGTGGGTTCAGCCTGCAGAACGTGCCTTACCTCGGCAACCCAGGGGGTCTTCCTGGCGGATTCCCCCCAGGAGGTATGCCCGTCGTGGGCGCAGGTGGCGCCTGGGGCGGCAATGGTATGGCTGCCGGTGATGGCGCACACCTGCACCAACCTGGCGTCATGCGGCGTGGTGGACACCGTCAACATAACCACCGTGCTGGCCCTTACGACCGTCGCCGTCCTCCCAATGGCAGTGGACGCCTCAGCCCAGTTCGCATGCCTGGCATGTATGGCCCTGGCGGTCGTCTTCCTCCTGCCAACTTCTCCGTACCCCCCGGCCACCCGGCCGCGAACATGGTTCCCCCAAACCCCTTCCCTGATTCCATGGGCGGTGGAGGTGGCCCACAGGGCATCCCTCCACGTGAAGCCGTACAGGGCCGCAGCCTCAAGAGCTACGAGGACTTGGACGCTGTAGGCGGATCGGGCAGCGGGGAGCTAAACTATTAGCCAACACCTTCCATTAACGTCTAGCTACACTTCATTCTCTGTTTCGATTTTTCTTTTTTTTCCTTTACACCTACCTTCCCTTCCTATTTCCCTATCAACAAATCTCGCTGGCGTCGGCGCAAAAAACGGATTGGGTGAATCTGTCGGGTGCGTTTTCATTCATTTGTTTTTTTTGGTGGTATACCATACCATATCTTGTTGCGGGGATCTCTACCTGTGGAATATTTTTCATATCTTTTGTCTGGCTGTCAGCACCTTTTCTTTTTTCTTCAGTCCATTGTTTGAGTTTAGCTTGCGTCTTGCATGTACAATATCCGTCTTCGATTGTTGATCGAGTGACAAATGGAAGATTGAACTCAAAATGTTTCTAAGACTTTGTAGGGGATCTCTAGATGGTTTTGTATCCTTGTACAGACAGTATTCTGGAACCATGGGATGTTGAGAAGGCTATTTCATCAGATGCTTGGTAAACTAGCAATATCCAGATTCATAACATCGTATCAGGGTATCTCGTCTATCTTAAACACATTACAACTCCACATGACATCTCGCTCCCACGGAAGAAACCAAACATAGCCAAATAAACCCCCCCCCCCAAAGCGTATCATATCAGGGCATCTGAATAACAACCTCCTCCCAAGAATCCACCCACTTCAAGCCCATTCCCCGGACACGCCGCTCACTAGCAAGATATAGCATGAGATAAATGTGCATAGAGACTTCGCCCCATGCATAGACTTTTATCAGGGCCGCTATGGGCGTGTTGTCTGCTGCTGCTGCTGCTGCTGTAGTAGTTGTGGTTTTGTTAGCGGTAGCATTGGGTGAATTGGTTCCCGGTTCTGGATCTACGTGTTCGGCAATACACCATACGCCCCACCCTGCGCGGGCGTCTTTTGCGATGAAGTTTGACAGGAATGTCCAGAAGTGGGTGAATTGTGGTTCCGTCCATGTTTGGGGGGTTGGTGATAGATCAGCGCCAGAATCCCCTTCAGAGGTCCCTCGTTCTGTTTCTTCCTGTGCTGGCGTTGACTCTGTCGGAGCGATATTCACACGCATAGCCCAGTACCCGCGTTCAAGCGTATCCAGTTCCCGGGATTGATGAATTGGCTTGTACGTGCGGGCGGGTTTGAGGCGCTCGGTGAGCATGGCTAGGGTTGGTGTGATGTGTGTTTTGAATGTAGAGGTGGATATTGGGGGTGGAGGGGGTCTGAGGGAGAGGGGGAGGGATTTGGAGAAGGGGGTGTTTTGATGGTGAAAGGAGAGGTCATTTCGAATAGGAGGCTGCTTCTGATGCTGCTGCTGCTCGGTCTCCGTTACCCAGACAGCAGCATCTGCAGAAGCGGAAGCAGAAGCAGGATTCGGGACATGCGAAGGGAAAGGGGAAGGGGAAGGACGAGTATGCGAATGTGAGTGCAGATGGGTCAAGGGAGGACGTGAACTTTTGTCTGCGTGCCCTGGAAGTGCTTTTTCTTTTTCGTGATGTGTTGAACATGAAGTGATGGTACTTTCTATTTCTGCGGCCTTGGTGATAGTCTGGCCCGCTGGGGACGGCGGGTAGGGTCCGACCCGCCGCCGTTTAGGTGGGTGATCTGGTTGATCTTCCTCGTGCAGCGGTGGTGAATCCTGCGGTACTGGGGGGCATGGTCGTTCAGCGTATACAGCTAGTTCTGGCTGAGAGTCTGGGATCACGCTGATTATACTCTCTAGTGAGTCCGGCGCGAGTCGAGACCGAGGCTGAGCCTCGAGACCACTTTGATGCTCAGCCTCACTAATCGGATTCCCAGGCGCCAGTGCTGAGACCAGATGACTGGGCCTGATTTGATTTGCCTCAGGATCAGGACCGGGTAAGATCGACTGGCGATCACGCCGTGGGCATGGACTTGGATTTGAATTCGCAATGGGAGTAGCCGTGACAGGCGGATCGGATAGTGGACGGTCATGCGCTGGAGGGGACTGCGGATTGCCCAACGGCTTCTTTTTCCGTTGGTGCATCAAATCCCGATCACAGCGACTATCACTGCTAGTCTGGCCCACTCCATTTGGCTGGCCAGCTATTGCCGCACTTGCATTTGCATCGTCCACAGCCTGGCGGGGGACCGAAGATGGCGCGGAAATGAGCTCGGGCGCCTGCAGTAGGAAAGAGGAGGCTGCGGGCTCTGCATTCTCTGCATATCCCGGGCCATCCGCAGGTGGCAGGGCTTCTAGTGTTACTCCAGCATCTGCGATCAGCGGCTGGCGCGAGATAGGCTCGAAGGCGCGAATAGCGGCGACTTGAGCACGATATCGGGCGTCGTCGCGGGCGGAACTGGGGGCGGAGACATGAACGAGGATCTCCATGGGGGTGAGACCCGATTTGGTGGGAATGGCCCGGAAAAAGGATCCCTTGGAGAGTGTGGGAGTACTTTTCGTTAATCCTAGATGATCATAGGTGTGCCTGGATAGGCAAATGGGTCATTCGACTGATTGGAGGGGGAGTTCACTTAGGGAAGGATTGGGGGGTGAAGTGTGCCCGGCAAAGTATTTGTCACGAGAGAACCACCCAAATGCAGGCAGTTCGTGGGACTATTGGAGGATTGGGAAATACGGTGATTGGATGATCAGAGGAGGAGGGAGGAAGAAGAGGGGCTATTGGGGGTGAATTGGGATGAATTGTTGGGTTTATTGGTAGACTTGCATGCTATCAAGAGAGTGTATGTTATTCTAGTCTGTTAGAGTGGTGTACTTGTGTATAGTTCGTGGGCATCATATCATATCCAGTACGATGTACTTGGATCTCATAGGGCAGAATACCTGGAAATAAGAACCAACCAGGATAATATCTTTAATTTATACGACCTATACGCTGGTAGACTCGCATCTCCGCGTCAATTATTCTTTATTATTCGTCTCTATTCTTAATTGTTTAGGGTCGAGGCCAAAGGAGCCACACCGTTTTTGTGGAGCCCATCGTGACGAACTGACGAGCTAATAATTTGGGGGTCGAATATGTCTAGACTAGAGACTAGAGAGCTCAACTTGGAATACTCTTTTTTTTGGTACTCGCTGATCTTCTATACCATGAATCATTTGTCCACTGTTAGGCTTAGTACTTAGTATAATGGTAAGTGTGGCAGTGTGAAGAAAGGATTTTTAGTACTTTCGTCGTACGACAACTTGGAAAGTACAAAATCAAACTAATCGGGTCTCCTCGTAGTTGATAAACTTGTCATTTTATTTGATCTCTCCTCCTCCATCATTCTCTTCCTATTTCACCTTCTCCTCAGCGTTCCTGTCCACCCTAGCACAACTCCCGCCAAGCCTCCTCAATTCTTCGTGATCCATCACATCCACTTTTGCCCGCCCCGGCCCCAACGGTGCCCGCTCGGACTTTCTTCTCCCTTCAACTCCCTTTCGGCCACCGTTAGAAACTTTGAGACACTCTTCATTCTTGTCTTGTCTGGCATCGATCTCTTGTCCACACCATGGCATCTGGCGGGGTCTACCCTTTAGACACTCAGCAGCTTCCTGGTGAGTTCCGCCCCCCCTTCAAGCTTTCCAGCTCCCGTCTCCGATCGATCTCGAACCTCAGCCGCCTCGGAAGGCTCCATCTTTGCGACCGTGCTTTCGATGAGATCGGGTCCGATCTGGTGGCGGGTTTTTTCCCATCGCGATGGACGACGATTCCCCTGGCTTCCCTTCCCCAGATTCAAGAAACATTCCAACTCTATTTCCAATCCCTCGCAACCATGGCTTCCATTTCGCCTGCTAACTTCTCCGCGCCGGTGCCCGCTTCGACGGGGTATCCGGTGCCTTCCATTACAGCTGCTGCACAACCCGAAACTCCAACCAGAGGTGCCTTTGGCACTGAGTTCTTTAAGATCTTTGCAGGCCCCAAGAAGGTGACTCGAGGTGGGTGAAGCTTCTAGCCTGCGACAATCGATCCCGATCTAATTAATACCCGGTGGTTTGTCTATAGATGGTACTGCACCCAAACGTCGCGGGCCCAAACCCGATAGCAAGCCCGCTCTCACTCGACGACAGGAGCTGAATCGCCAAGCTCAGAGGTACGAAATGAATCGCGCGATCATGGTAGTTGGTATGTATCATTGACGGACTGTCACAGGACACATCGCGAGCGCAAGGAACAATACATGCGAGCTTTGGAGACCGAGGTCTCGCGGTTGCGGGAGGCTTATACCACGGAAATCTCCGATGCGAACGTTGCTCTTCAACAACACAAGGAAATGCTTCACGTGGTGCGAAATGAGAATGAAGTCTTGAAGGAAATATTGGCCGCACACGGCATCAATTATGCTGCCGAGTTAGAGCAACGGATGGCTGAGCGTGGTCCGCTGGCTGGTTTCCAGTCGAGTCCCGTCGCAGCTAGCAGCACTGGATCAAATACCGCCCCTTTCACCAATGCGACTAGCAACCAGAATGTCACACCAGCAACTTCGATTTCAACCGGGCTAAGTCCTCAAGCGACCGGCGGCGTGGAGCATCCCGATGTTTCTCCCCCGATGGGTTTCGTGCCTCAGCAGCAAGTATACCACGCGAGTCCGAATGAGAACCTGGGATTGGACCGGTCTGCGTGCCAGGTGGTCGATACACCCGTGCCAGCGATGCGCGGTGTCTTCGAGAGTGACCCACAGCTTCAGATTGACTTCATCTTAACGTACGCTATGTCTCTGATCGTTACTCCAGAAATCTTTCTAACAATCATTCTCTACACAGACTCGAAGGCCCCTGCCGTGAACATACTGACTACCTCTGCCGTCGTTCTATCACCGAAGCCGACGATGAGGATATGCCCTTCTCCGGCCACGCCCTGATGGCCACCTGCCCACCACCCAGTTACATCGCCAACACTACCCCCGAACAGGCTTACCCACACAAGACCTACGATCTGCCTCTCGCCAATCTCGGCACTTTGCTCAACCTGAGTCGCCAGCTCGTCACGGACGGTCAGATCACGCCTATCATGGCGCTGCAATGTCTGAAGAATCACGAACTATATCACTCACTCAGCCGCGACGACATCAAGATTATTATCGAGACGCTAAACACCAAGGTCCGCTGTTACGGCTTTGGGGCCGTTGTCGAAGACTTTGAGCTTATCGATTGTTTGAGTAGTGTGCTGGGCACGACGGTGGACTTGAGCGTGTCCCGTGTCCGGGACGACTCGATGTACGCTTGATCTGCTCGCATGACGAGTATGGAGGTGTGCGACTTCTAGTGTGGGGACGATGTCTTCACCCTTGAAGGGAAACGATTATGATTCTGACGTTTGGAAACTGTTCTTTTGCGCTCTCTTGTGGAGTGGAATCGGGTGCTCTGAGCCCTTCACCTTGATTCATTTACTTTCGGTGTTTGTATGGCTTGATATTGCCCGGTTCCTTTTGCTTTTCTTCATGCTCTCCCGAATTCCTGTTTCATTGTTTTTTCTACCCTTCTTTCTATTCTGACCCAAAAGTGCCTCTTCTATCTGGCTGACTTTGGATCTTGACTTTTGTGTTTGACTGGGAGACCTTTTATTCTTATGGAGATGTATATACTGAAAATGGCCCAGGCGGAGCGTGGGCCCGGGGAGTTATCATTTTTCTTTTGTGTTTGAACTTTGGATTGACTACTTCTTACTGTTTCCTTGCCCGTTACTTGTCTACTTGATTTGAAATAGGCAATCCATCATGACAGGTGGTTTTCATACAAGAAATTCCATTCTGTTACCGTGCCATACTCCACTAAACATTTCATTCTCAACCCTCCACTCCCTCCCATCCCCATCAACTTCTCTCTCCCCCTACTCCTCCTCCTCCTCCTCCTCCTCCTCCTCCTCCTCCTCCTCCCCACGATCAATCCTAACAGCAAAACACCCTGGCCCCGCATAATGAACAAACAAAAACCTCACCCCCTCATCCCCAAACAACTCCCGCGCCTTCCTAGCTAACTCCTCCCCCTTTACAACCGCAAACCCAACCATCATCTGCTCCGCATCATACGCCCGCACAGCCACCAGCCGTTTCCGCTGCTGCTCCGGGACAGACCCGTTACATTGGTATTTTGCGCAGGGGGTGCGGTGGATGTAGATTGGGCTTGGGACTGTGTATGGCGATGTGGAGCTGGAGCTGGAGGGCGAGGGGAAGGGGTTGTAAGTTAGGAGGAGCATTTCTTCGCCGGGGAGCCCGTCTTGGAGGCAGTTTCGGCAGGGGAAGGAGTTGGCGTGTGTGACTTGTTTTATGTGTGTTGTTGGGTTGGATTCTGGGGTTGGGGGGAGGGGAGTTGGGAGGGGGGTGAATTTGAGCATGCTGTTGGATGGCAGAGGGGGTTGTGTCTAGGGTGATAGGGTCAGGTTGGGTGTTGTGGTTTGGATATTTGGAAGGGGGACGAACATATTGAGTGATGGAAGTATTCAGTGAAGAAAGAGTCCCGGGTTTGGAGAATGGTTGATTATTTGGAAGTACGGGCTGTCTTGGATGGCTATTTATGGGGTTTGTATGCTTTCAATGTGGCCAATCATAGGGTGGGGAGTTTTAAAGTGGCGGTTTATCTTCACGGGCAGCTGGAGTGGTTTTGAATTATCCAGTGAGGATTGGAATAGTAGGTAAGATTAGTATGTTGTTGAATTAGCCTATAGGCGACTTACAATGGAGTTAGAGTAGATAGCTTATACGGCCTAGCTATCTAGATAGACCTGAAGTCCAAGTATATAGTGTGGATGGGCTTAAGCCCAGGAATGCCAAGCGCGAGTTTAGTGACAGACGAACTGGATATTTGGAGCTAGGAGCAAGACGATTTAATTAATAAAACTGCTATTTCTATTCTATTACAATAATTCCTCCATCGTTGATATAAACCCAAATAGCAACCTACCAAACCACCGTCGCGTCTGATAAGCGCCACACGCGACCCCGGACCATATCCAGGGCTCCTTATCAACCAAAAAAAGTCACCACCCCCCCTTTTTGCAAAACCCATCTCAATGCCCCCCAAACACCCCAATCACCGGGTAAACCCCGCAGATCGACTCGCGCTGGCGATAATCGGACTCAAGACGGGCAAATACACCACCCCCCGCGAAGCAGCCCGCCAAAATGGGGTCTCAGAAACCACTCTCCGCGCGCGCGTCAATTCCATACCTACATGCGCCCTTCTACGCGTAAAGAAATCCACAAACAAGCGGGCCAAGATTCTCCGCCTAACCAGAACAGAGGAAAACACCCTCTACAACTGGATAATCCAAGTCCACGAAGGCGGGCGTGACATGGACGCCTCCTCCATCAAGGACATGGCTAATACGCTTCTCTCCAAGCGCGACGGAACACACGGCTATCGCGTGTCAAAGGACTGGGTATCGGGATACCTCCAATTCCACCCAGACATCTCTGCTATTGTGGAGCATCACAAGCAACGCCTTGAACGGCTCAATTTACGTCCGATAAATTCGTTCGCGAGAAGTCGGGATCCTAGGAAGACATGTGTGAATTTCTTGCATAATACGAAGATGCACGCTATGGAGCAGAATCGTCTGGAAGGGGAGTTTTTGGAGAAGTGTGAGGAGATGGCTAAGGTTGATCCGGGTGCGGTGCGGAAGTTGTTTTTGGATGAGGGAGGATTGAGGGATGTGCTGGATGTGTCGGTGAAGGTGGGGGGCTGATGCGTGTGTGAAGATGATTGATTTGTTTTGGGAGGAGGGTGTGGATTGTCAGGAGTTTTTCGATGCGTATGATGAGATTGAGGATGTTATGGATGATACGAAGGAGTTGAGGGGGGAGATTGAGAGGGAGTTTGGGGGTTTGGAGGGGGAGGAGGACGAAGATGAGGAGGAAGATGAGGACGAGGAGGAGATTTGAATGTATTTCTTTCATGGAGTTGAGGTAAAAAGTGTATATAGGAGGTTGAAACTTCCAGCAATGGGAGTTTTTGCATGTATAGTATTTCTACATTTGAATATAATTAGTTTCTGGCCGAGGGCAGGTATAGTGGATTTATTAATGAATCGTAATGAGGCTCACGTCATTTCTTATCAAACTTTTGCAACGTATGCACATCCAGGGAAAACAGGTGATAAAACGTAAAAAATCTCTAATCCAAGCAATAGAACAGCACATCATAGGAGGCATATATCTACTCCTCATCCTCCTCGTCATTCTCCTCATCCTTCTCCTCAGCCTCAGCCTCCTCATCCTCATCGAAAGTGGAAGCAGGCACGCTGTACAGACGAAGGACGTTGCGGTTGGGGTCCTTGATCAGAACGTACTTCTTGACAGCATCCTCGGGCTCATCGGCATCCAGAGAGCGGATACGGTCGACAACGGTGCGGACAATACCCCAACCGTTGCTGAGGTTCAGGTTCATCTGGGTAGCGAACTCGCGGGGCTTGTAGCCAGCAACGCCGAGAACGACGTGGCCAGCGGCGGAGCGGGGGTTGGCACGAGAGACGAAGCCGAGCTTCATGCCGTCGGCCTTGGCCAGGATAGCCTGGGTGGTCCAGCGGGCGAGCTTGGAAGAGTTGTTCTTCATCTCAGTGGCGAGGACGGCACCACGCTGGGAGACGAGCTTGCTGCGCCAGTCGAGGGCGTTGCCGGAGCCGGGGGCCTTGCTGTCGAACTCGTTCAGGGCCTTGACAACCAGCTGCTGGTCGGCACCACCGCCGGGGTTCTTCATCACAGCGTCGACCTCGGTACGGACGATCAGCTGGAGGGGCTCCTCGTCGCGCTCGAGACCAATATCGAAGCGGCGGTACTTGTAACCCTTGGAGGCAAGGGGCTCGGTCTCCTCGGCCTCGTTGTAGAAGGGGTTGGGGTGGGTGAAGGAGACCTTGGCCTGGTCGGACTCAGTCACGGTCTGGAGGGCGAAGTTGTGGTTGATGAAGGTGGCCTCCATGGCCAGAGCGCTGGGAGTGTTGATCTGCTCCTGCTTGCCAGAGGCCTCGGAAACCTCGAGAGGGGCATCGTAGGCGTTCTCGTTAACGGTCACCAGGTCAATAGAGGCACCGGCACGCTTGTCGAGGTAGATCTTGCCGCCCTGGTGGACGATAATAATGTCCCAAGAGTACACACTGCGAGTAGCACACATGAGCATGGAGAGAATGTCGGAGGTAGCGAAGACGGTGGCCTCGTTCTTCTCGGCAAGCTCGTGGATAACGGGATCCTGGGAGGTGGTGACGTTGTAGGCGGCACGCTCGAGGCTCAGGAGCTTGCGCTCAGCACCCTTGACGGGGGCCTTGTCGTAGGAGCGGTCGTAGTAGTGCAGGAAACCGTAAGACTCAAGGTCCTCACCCTCGGGGGCCTCCAGGTTCAGCTTAGAGAGGCGGCTGAAGTCAACCTCCTCGATCATCTGCCACTCAGGGCGAATGTTGACGGAAGGCTCGCGAGTACGCTGGGGCTTGTCATAGTCCTTCCAGCCGAAGCGACGGCCACCACGGCCACGGTTGCCGCGCTGATCGTAGAAGCGGTCCTGACCACGGCCACCGCCAGCACGCTGGAAGCCACCACGAGCACCACCGCGCTGGAGCTGACCACCACGCTGGCCACCACGGCCACGGAAAACGGTGCCACCGCCACGACCGAAGGTACGCTTGGCGGAGGTACGAGTGTTGTCGACAACGGAGAAGGAAGACTCGTCTTCGGCAGCCTGGATGGTGAACAGGCTGGTGGAACCGGCACCGTACACCTGCTGATCTGTATTCGAGAAAGAAAATTGTTAGAGATACATTCCAAACTAGTGTCGATCATCCGGCGGGATGGCAAAAGAGCGACACAAAGAAAAAAAAAGTGTGGTGCAAAGTCGATCGCTTACCTCTGAAGTTGCGGTTGTACTGCTGGCGACCCTGACCAGCACGGTCCTTGGACTCAGCAGTCCAGTCAGCCATGCGGCCCAACTTGTCGCCCTTTGAGAAAGGAGCGTAGGGAACGCCCTCGAGCATGTTGTCGCCCGAGGTGGCAGGACCCCAGGCATCCTCAGCCGGCAGAGCGGCGACGAGGTCCGCAATAGAAATCGGGGCCATTGTCAAAATTGTATGCACCGATGACACGAAGGACTAACGGTGGGTTGTGGATAATGGAGCGTGGGGTGAATGATTATCGGCGGGAAGTTTTTGTGTCGCGAGAATGTGGCTGGTGCCGCCCGCAAAGCGGTGAGCACCGCCACATCACGTGTTGTGGCCTAGCCATCGCCAGGGGCAGAGAAGTATAAAAGGTCCTTTTGGGAATTTACCTTGGGAATTCATGTCTCATAGTCACTGAGTTCCAACATGATAAACTGTGGCATAACAAGATATTTCTCACCTAGCAGGACTCTTTTCATCGATGCTATACACTGCGTCCTAGAGAAAGCCTAAGTTTAAGGTGTACTGCACGAGAGAACAGAAAGTCAAGCACATGCACATCTCAAAGGTGTTAGTAGCTATGGAGTACTCACCGAGACTCCAATACTGATTAAATGTCTAAAATGATATGTTTTGTTCTGAAATACTGGCTGACACATGATTTTGAAAGAATATGATACATCAAAGGTCAACAAGTCCCGTTTTGTCACCAACTTCAACCCCTTAGGATGTACTACTGTTGCGGTATCTTCAGTATCTTCAATTCTCTTCACGTAAAGGAATCCTATTTATCAAGATTGATGATCTTGACAAGAATAATCACCACTAGCGATTCCAAGGGTCTTGGAAGAGCCTCGCTTCGAGAACTGCACCTGAGAAGCCACTCAGCGCCACGATCGACCGCCATCGCTCTTGGTTCTAGCGATGATTCAAGGGGTATCATCGTCGTTCGGATCGAGACTGGGCAATCAACGTCTGTTTGCTTATCTCGACTGTCCAAAGGAACGGCAGAGTCAACTTCCGGTACACTAACTAACCGCAGTATCCGCTTAATACTGACAAATTAGATGCATAAGAATACATAGGGAGACGATATGGCAGATTTGCTTTTTATTTCCCATTATCAACTTGGTTCTTCTCCAGGATTTGACCAGTCTGTTAAGCCAACCGGGTTATTGACGTTCGTTACAGTGGGTCGTCCTTCTTGGCAGTTGCGAGTCGATCTCACTGGACAATGCGCCCCCGGAATGGTGCTCCACTGATAAGGAACAATGCCACCTCCCGACCACCAGGAACAGAGAACCCACGGTCATTGACCCGCAAACTATTGGACTGCAACATAAAGTGTGAGATCACGGGCATTGGTTCGATCTAAAAAGATCAACAAGGCCGAGCTAGGACCATCGATGATCGGCAGCCAAAGACAGCCTCGCTTAGGGCGTGGCCTGGAGGCTCACCGAACCATAGCCTTGGAACCTCGGTCAATAATCTCAGCATTTCTGATCTATGCATTCAGCTGAATTTACCCAAGTAGACGGTGCTTGTACCTGCATGATGTCGGCCATTCCCTGGCCCACAATTCTGGATGGATGTCTTTCCGAGTGGGTAAGTTGATGTTATCTAGAGTTTCCTTTGCAGATCAATTGGGGTTTATCATGGTGGATTCTTGTAGACATTCCATCCCATCCATTACAGCTCACAATTCTAATGACTTGAGTCCAAACAAGAACTGATAAGACTTCTTTTCTGTAGTTACGAGGCAAGTATCATCGCTTGGCAATGGCAGAGATCACCTCACTGGAGAATTATATAAAGGGCAGGAAGATGTCGTGGGTGGGAAATCATCAGCTCACAATCCAATTCACTCTTCTCTCTACACACTTCAAGCTTTATTTTTTCGTCCATCCAGACTTGACCACTTCTATCAAAATGCGTTTCTCCCTGATCTCCGTTCTCTCCCTCGTCGGCGCCGGTATGGTGTCCGCTCGTCCTTCCGAGGGCTCTATGCTCGCCATGCGTGATTCCACTGAAAGCAAGGTCAAGGCGGCCGACGCTGCTCTGGCAGGCCACAAACTCGAGAACGAGTCTGAGGTCTCGGAGTGTATCGCCCCTCTGCTTTGCTGCAGCTCTCTCACTACCCCTCTGGATCACATCGTGGATCCTATCCTGAAGGATCTTGGCATTGACGCCGCCAAAATTGTCGGATCCATTGGTCTGCTGTGTAAGCGACTTACTTGCTTACAATAAACAATTTTGAAGATTCTAACGCTCTATTTTTAGGTGACCCCTATACTTCCGCTTGCACCTCGGCCCCTCAGTGCTGTACCGAGGCCAACCTGCTGGTGAGTTCCTGCATCAAAACCGATATCATCCTTAATGATTTACTAATATCATGACTCAGGGTGGTGCTGTTGCTCTCGGCTGCTCCGAGTACAAGGAGGAGGAGGAATAGTTTCAGTCCTTTTAGGATTACTGAAAGGTGTTTAGCGGAGTTGAAGACGTCGCCGTCTTTCTGCAGATCATGTACATTCATTTCGAGGAGATTATTATCTCTAATTACCTTTCATTTTGTCAGATAAATACAATAATTCATACATATTGTCATTAAATGTTCACCTGTGTGATAGTCACGCAAGAGCCTGCACCGACGTTGTTTATAACAGAATGCACCTGGTCCATAATATTAAGCATTGATAGAGACCAAGGAGAAGACCAATCGGGGTATCTGGCCTCAATCAAGCTATTCTTAAATATTACCAATAGTATCGTAATTAAGCCCTCTCGCTTCCTACCCTGCTCTCTCTTTCATCTCTTGTTCCGATGTCGGCTTCGACCGAGACCAACGGGGAAGTTTTTCAGTCTCAAACAATATCACCACAAGTATGACAGCAATTCCAAAAAGACCTCCCACGGCTCCATAAGCGGCTTCTCCTCGAGTAGTATTTGCTGCAAGTCTTAACCCAAGGCCCCCGTTGATAATCCCCAGCAGAATAAGGCATCGGCCATACCAGACATGAAAATGCGTCCAACCTCCACGCTCTTGTGTTTTGCGAAATCGGTAGTGATGTGCCAGCCCTATAAACGGTTGTAGAAGCAGTAAAATCACAACGATGGTTCCGAGAATGGTATGGGTGTTGTTGTGAAGCTAAGTCTTATCAGCCGTAAGCCTCCCTTCCCATAAGAGGGCAACTTACACGATCGAGGATCTTTCCCACTCGAATGCCAGAAGCAAGGCCAGCAATCATGAGAGCCCAACTGAGAGTTTGCCATCCTGCATGAATCCAAACTGTATTCTTGCCTTTGCAAAACCGAATTACAAATACCCCGATTGGCATCATGACAGTGAATACCAGGCCCATTACTATTCCATGCGCTTTCAAATAACCAGGAACCAAATGTAGATCCTCATATATCACTTGGGCCGTCGAGCGTTCGACCAATATGCCTGTTCAAGTCAGTATGCCCCATTAATATGAGGAAAGTTCCGGTTAAAAATGCATACCCATAATGACGCAGATAGACAGGAATGTGTGTGAGGCTCCCATAGTGGCTGTCAAAACACTGTCCGATTTAACAACCAGATATCTTTGAGTCCAACTGATGGCCAGAGCTCAACATTTGGCAACATGCCAGTATATATACCCCTTGAGGTTGTGATCACTTCATAGTGTTCAATTGTATGCATTCTCCTTCCGTCCAATAGGATCGCTCTGCGACCCGAAACCCCGAGAAATGCGAAGACGATAACTTGGCTGGCTTGGCATAGCATAGCCCCTCCTCGTATTCGCGAAGTGGACTTTACCATGATAAAGATGACCGAGATTCCCGAGAATTCTGGAGATTTTCTTCTCTCCGTTGACAGAATCTACAGATCTTCTGCTTTGACGGTCGCTTCAAAGATGGCCCCACAAATAATCAAAATCAAAGCCTGCATCGGTTGTCGAACAAGAAAAGTGAAATGCGACCGGGGATCACCATGTACCAACTGTAGCCGGTGGTCGATACCTTGTACATACCCACCCTCTGTGAGAAAGTGTCAGAGGAAACCGAGAAGAGAAGAATATGATGTCACCTTCGATTCCGAGAAAAGCGATCGATACCTGAACACATCGAGTTCAGTCACGCCGACTAGAAATCTAGTCCATACTGGAAATTCAAACGCCGAGGAGCAGAGTCCAATACAGGGCTCCCAATTCCGGAAGTGCTGGGAGTACTTCTTCGAACGCGTGGACCCTGTTATCAAGATATTGCACCGCCCTAGTACTGCCCGGATTCTCGAGGTATCGGCAAAAACACCGAGCTCTCTCAATGAAAGTGAGCGGGCTCTCACTCATGCTATCTATTTCTCCAGCATAGCCTGTATGTCACATGAAGAAGTGCATGAGATTTTTGATATGACCAAAGAAACGGTTATGGAGGTCTATCGCTTGTCAACTGAAGAAACGCTTGCCAAGGCAGTCTTGCTGAATATGGAAGAGGATCTAGTCGCATTACAAGCACTTGTCCTCTTTTTATCTGTCAGCAATCTAACGGGAAAACCCAAAGTTGCTTGGAAGCTTACTGGCATAGCACGGAGATCTGGAGTGTTCAGCCAAACTAGGCATTCCCCTTTTCAGATTGAGATGCGCAACAGACTTTGGTGGCAACTTTGGTACCTTGACCACCGGGCTGCCAAAGACCTTGGGCAAAGGAATGGGTTGGAAAATCTTCATACTTTCGAGCTTCCTTTAAATGTGAACGATTCAGACCTTGACCCTTCTTCAAGTCACCTGGCCACCTCCCGAAACGGCTGGTCTGAACAAACCTTTGCTCTTGTTCGCTACAGAATCGCACAGACCAGACAAATGCTGAGCGAGGATAATGTAATGACACGGAAACAGGAGATCATACGGGCCTGTGAACAACAACTACATGATCATCACCTCCAGTTTTGCACAGACCAGCAAAGCACAATACAATGGTTGACTCGTCATGTCGCTCATGTTCTCGTCATGGAGATGTGGTTCGAACTATACAGTGCCGATACGATAGACATTAGCTCTGTGGGCTTGGCTGATGACGGCCAGCATGAGCAAGGTTTCCGAGATTTTCTATTTCTGAATGCGATCGATATTGTCGACACTACTACTCGTCTAGAGTGGGAAACTCAATCTCGACAGTGGGCTTGGCTACTCAAGGGTTATCAGCAGTTCCACCCATTGGTATTTCTACTTAACGAATTGCAATATCGTGAACAATACGCGGCGGTAGACCATGCGTGGAAGGTGGTAGAAAGCGCACTGAGTCGCTGGCCGCCTACAACCCGAGACTCATCAAATGGCAGAGTGATGGAAAATTTGAAAGACAGTTGGTGAAATCCAGCGAAGGCTAAGCAAGAGAACTAGGGAAAGGTCTTAGATTTCCATGACATGTCATTGGTTCGGATATTGATCAGCAGTGCTCCATGAGATGCTTACATTTTTAATTAAAACTAAATTGACATGATCGTAGCCTATTCAGAAACCGGTCTGTTATACGACCAACCCTCAAAAAGTCTCATCGTTGCAGGCGTAAGACCTGGCACAAAGTATGAGATGCAGCGGAACCGCTCTCCTCGAGCAAGAGAGGTCCAATCAACTCTGAAGGAGATTGGCCACCTCCCATTTCTATTGGATTGTGTTGGCAGCTGCCTTTGATAGAATAAATGTGGCAGATGACGATTTCTCACTTGACAAGCCTCATACGAGGAAGCTGCTCCATGATCAAGCAAATGCTGTTTGATTCTTGTATCCTTCTCATTGTTTTGAGTATCGTATGATGCCCATGAAGTCCATGTCAGCGCCGTCCAACCATGACTGTCCATCGCATTGATCTCGGCTTTCCCGGTACGGAGAAGATATTTGATAGTATCTTCATGTTTACTCCTGGTCGCTAATTGGAGCGGAGTTAAAGAATCATAGATCTTTGGGAAGGGTGCCATTTCGGCACCTGCAGAAAGTAGTATCTCAATAATCGCCGTATGACCCCTACACGCAGCCCAACACAGTGCTGTTGAGCCGAGTGGAAGATCTGGCCATTTCCGAAGATGTGACGAAAGAAGGAGCTCGACGACCTCCTCATGCCCGGCAACAGCCGCCCAAGTTAATGGACTCCAGTCGGAGCTGAAGTCCTCGCGTTCCCGACGGACAGTGTTCTCAACGAGTAACTCTACCAGGTCATAATGGCCTTTCATGGCCGCATAGGAAAGTGGGGATATGCAACTTTCACCATGAGACTCTATAGACACCCCGCGGTCTATGAGAAACTGCACAGCACTAATGCGGCCATTCTCCGCGGCCCACGAAATAGGAGATCGATAAGATTCCGGCGAATGAAGAGATGCACCATGGTCAAGGAGTAACTCCATTAATGGTAGATATCCACATGCTGCTGCCCAGCAAAAAGGAGTGCGAAGCTTCTCATCCAGGAGATTAACGTTGGCACCATGTTGCAGAAGAAGCTTCAAGACCTCTTCATAGTGCTCCCCACAAGACCAAGATAAAGATATGGAGGCTAATGAGGCAGACTGGTCAAGGTCTTTTGCCTCAGGGCATTGCGTGCAATATCTCTTGATATTCTGTGCATCATCCCAGCTTATAGATCCAACGATGTCTTCTTCAAAATAGGCCATGACCGGACAATGAAAGGGGAACCTCGGATCCAAACTTAGAATCTCCGTATTACCTGGTATGTTCCGAGGTCCTTTCATTGGCTCAGGTGAGCCAGCCCAGTGCAAGGGCGTTCGCTTGATATCATCTTGAGTGTTTGGGTCTGCACCGGCTCCCAAGAGGAGGCGAACTATATCGAGGTGCCCTTGTTCTGCAGCGAATGATAAAGGAGTTCGACCTTTGGGGCATTTTATGTCCACAGGGATGCTCTCGATCTCCAAAAGAAGTCTTATCATGTCCACATCTCCTCGAATCGAGGACCAGGCAAGCAGACCCAAGCCACGATAGCGGAAATAGTCGCCTTTCATGAGGCCATTCGGATTAAGTTGAGATTTTCCTTGAATCGATCGGTCGGCATTCAACCGTAAAAGTAGTCGGACGGTACTGATATGTCCCATTTGTGTGGCGAACACGAGTACCTTATGGCATCCGTCACGATCAATTTCACTATCGTACAACCATGGCAGGAAAATATCGTAAAAATCACGGTTTACACGAGCTAGGCAGCTCAGGTCCTTGGGTAATCTGAGATCACCAATGATCTGTCTCAAGAGCTCGTTTGGTAGATTGAGAAGCGACATGTTGTGGTACTTGTGAATAGTTAGCGCAGGAGAGTAAAATGGAGATGAGTTGAGGCTAAGATTAAAGCAAGACAGTCGATAGCATTCAAGAAAACTGTTTCCTGTAATACATCGTGGCAGATGTCGCCCTAGCCACCACCGTAAGCGAGGGCTGAAGCTGGTAATTACGTCGGACTATTGGGTTCACTTCCCTAAAACCCCTACATCCTAAAAGTGCCTTCACCGCTTATTCCACCGCCCTATACCCTCTAACTAAATATTCTTGACGTACAACTATGGAGGTTATCTTATAAATCACATAGATATTTATCTGAGTTACTATAAGCTCCTCATAAAAGAGTAACTATTTACTAGGATTATATATACTAACGTGGCTAGTTTAATAATAAGATTAGTTCTAAGATTGGTCTTGAGATTAGTAAAATATTTAGTAGGTTATAGATAATATTAAAGTTTAAAGTAATTGGTTAGGCTAATCTGAATTAATCTCAATCCTTTTCATGCGGTAAAATCGTGCTTCTATAAGCTATATAGGAAATACACAACCAGATTATGTGGTAAATTGTGTAGGATATAACGAAAGGCCAAAATCGAGTGGATTCTGCCGGGTTGAAAATTGATGACTAAGGGGTTTGGGGAAGTGCACCTACCTAATTAGGTAGTCCGTTGTAGGTAATCTAAGACCGAGGGCTTATCGATCGCTTTCCATCAAGTTATGGCCTTTAGCTATCGTACCGGGAAGCAATACTCATGTTACCGCTAATATGCTATCAACTATTTCTTAAATTTAATCTAGCGATACGATATGAATCTTGCCCCATGAAACCCTAGGCAGCAGCTTTCGATGACGGATGAGGGTACGAGGTAGAGCTCAGCCCCACTAAATCCGAGGACTTGAGCCCTTGCTTATATTCGGTGATTACCCCCGATTTCTTCGATGTAAGATTGTACTCTGTTCCATATCAGATTATTTCAGATATTTTTCGAGTCGCACTCCAGTATTTCTGACATTAAATCGAAAGGACCTGTTATCTTAATTCCCGGGGCCCTTTACTCAAGTATTAGACTGTCGAATCAGCATTTTCGACCGAAAATAACTTGCCATCATTCCCCTTGCTCTCGGAGAACATTGTCATGGAGCAAGCCGGGCTTCAAGGCTCTAAGCTTGAGAGCGAAACTACTACCATTGCCGATGGCAACACGATTGCTCGCTGCAATCTGCGCAACTGTGCCGTCACTAGCTCCTCGGTGAAGCTCAGCGACTTCTCTGACTGCGTATTCTCGCATGCACGCTCAGTAAAGCAATCGACCGGGACGAAGACGCACTTCCACGATGTATCTTATGCCAGCCGCAGCACATTTTCCAATAGCATTATTCGAGACCAATCTATTGTTCATCGGAGCGAAGTAAAAACGTCGACAGTGAGGGATGCGAGCAATGTGAAGCGCAGCACTATTATTGGATCAAGCATTTCCCACACTTCAGTATCAAGAACAACTTTGACCGACTGTGATACCGAGGAATGCTTCTTCGAACGTTGCTCTTTCAAGGGTATGATACTGAAAAATGGATACTGGAAAAGGAATCAACTCGTCAAGAAGGTAGGGAGCAAGGAGCCGGTTGCTGTCAAAAAGGGTGACCTAGTGCCTGTGGTGAGTACAATCGTATACCTCGATTCACAGCAAAAAGGGTAGCTACTAATTATTTCCAGAATCCTGTAGCCATGCCGTCTTCCTCTAATGTTCCGGTAGTCCCTGAGACGAGTTCAAAGTCCGAGATGCCTACTTCAGGGCAGGCTCTCCGTCGTGTGGACTCCAATGTCACTTTTGAAAGTGAGGAATCTGACGATTCTGAAGACCTGCCTCCGCCATACAAAGTTTGAGAAAACATAGGACGAGAAGGCTCAAGCTTGAATCTAACAGTTCTAGTTTGATCCTTTAACACTTTATGAATTACGATAATGCTATGTATAATCTGATGAGCATTAAAGGTTTGACTATTTTGGTAACATTTTCTGTCACATCGAATGGTTCAAAACAAATGGCATGTATTGGTTTTCTGCAATTTTTATCAAAGCAGTGTTGGTATCAAAACAAGAGAGTATAAAATCGATTTTGCTTAAACATCCGACCGTTTCCCAGATTAATGTCTCCCTCATCTGTGCTTAATCACTGGTAGTACCTGCAACAACATACTGCTTCTCAGTCTTCAGCTGACTGAGAGTGCTGTCGCTCAGGTTCAAAGTATCCTTGACAATCTGCTTCGGGGTAGATGCAATCCATTGACCAAGGGCCATATCTACACATCATGTCAGTGAGGAGTCTTGCAAAGATAGGAACTGGGGTGGTGAAGACATACCTGTAAATTGAGGTGCTTGTAGCACTTCAAGGAACATCAACTCCTCGTCACCAGTATTCTCAATATAGTGGCTGTTCGACTTCGGGAAGTACCCAACATCGCCAGCGCGATAGTCAAAGGTTGTCGCAGCATTAGGAGCCGTGAATAATGTTGCACGACCCTGACCCTTGATGAAGAAGGTCCACTCATCGCTCGTTGGGTGCCAGTGGATCTCACGCATGCCGCCTGGGTTAACCGTGACAACGGCAGCAGAGAAGTTGCTAGCGACAGGGAAAGTGAGTGGATCCACAATCTTGACAGATCCACCCGCAACCTCATGAGCAGGCTGTTCTGAGAAGTGGTAAGAATAGCTTTCTGAGCGAGGAACGAGACCGGCAGATGTGGTGACGTTTTGCTCTTCAATATCTGCGGGGGCAGGAGTTCCCTTGAAAATGTAGAGTTCGTCGTCTGGGATATCATCGAAAGCCGAGACGGAAACTCCGAGGTTCTTTGCCAATACCTCTTTCTGTTTGAATAATCAGCTTGTGTTTGTTGTTTGTCCTGCTGGAGCTTTGACTTACGGGGCTGTGGAGGAAGACCTCTGTGGCCAGGAACGTGTTGTCCTCGCTAAAGTCACCCTGATCAAAGACCAGAAGGAATTCGACGCCATCATCTAGTGCTTGAATAGAGTGGGGAATACCACTGGACACCGCGGTTAGACATGAGACTCAACCACAATAAGGCATTCACGACTCACGGAGGGAAGAACCAGACATCACCTGCTTGTAGATCGTCGATGAACGTCTCTCCATTTTCGTTGATAGCCTAGTTACGTCAATTAGTTGTTTCTTCTTGTGTGATCTGTGTATGGTTTCATACCTGAATCCTGCAAGACCCATTGAGAATCAAGGACCACTCAGAAGCAACATGCCAGTGTAGCTCACGATAAGCTGAAGGCTCCAGTCGCATATCAACACCTGCCATTTCAGTGGCATCAGGCATAACAACAGTGTTCTCTTGACGGGCCCAACCGGCATTATCGATTCCCAGTCTGAATAGAACGTTAGTAAGCCGCAAATTTGACCTGGTCAATTTATTTACCTGTTGTGACTTAGACCTGTGTCAATTATTAGCAACCACTTCTCGAATTTGTTAGCAACATGAGCTTACCCATGGGCCATTGTGCATTAATTGTCGCTCCATGATCGGTACCTGGCGGCGCTAGCTTATCACTGTTGATGCGGTCATAGTAATAATTCCCTAAGAACCATTTGTCAGATACTTTATCTTACAGGGTGACTTGTGACTAAACTTACGAGGACCAGGATCATCGGAGCCAGTGGTCCCTCGGATAGGTTGAGGGTTCTCAACGTTCTCGAAATCGAGATAAGAGCCAATGTCCGGGTCTTCCTTTTGTCCCGGAAGAAGAGTATACTTGATATCAGGCTTTGCTCCAGTTGCTACTTTTTCAGTAGGGGAGTATCCAACGAGTGCCTCCGAACCTCTCAGGCCAGGGTTACTTGAGCTGTCATCCCTTCGGACGGAGGCAGGAGCAGCATCCACGAGGCAAAGAAGAGCAGGGAGCAATTGAACAGCCCTAGAAAGGATCTGAGGCTTCATGGTGACCAGATTATTAATCCCAAGTTTGAATGGTTAAAGAATCGACTTGGTATTGTTTGACAAGCTGCACGATTTTCCCACCCGTCGAGCTACCGAGGCCTTTTTATAGGTATCTCTGTAGTGTACCTTGGCCACCAGTACTCTGGAATCTGTCTACTATTACGAAATTCGCACAAAATACTTCCCCTCACCCGACATGGGAGTCAAATGCTGCTATAGTGGGGATAGCTCTAATTTCCCCTCACCGTGGGGCTATGGTGATGTAGGGCTGGAGGATTTCATTTCTTTTCCGCTGCTCTTACTCGCTAGAAGGATAATAGGGAGGCTCCGAGCGAGAGGGGGAGATAGTTCTTGCGGAGAATGCGATGAATCAGGCCTAGAAGGATTCTACTCTGCATGGTGTCCCCGCTGGCGGACATCTGCGATCGAAGAACAGCAACACCAGCTGTTGTGCAACAGCTGAGCCTATGAAGTAATTACATAAAATGCAGGCACCAGATGGGATTCAGGAACCCTGCTGCCTGGGTAGGTAAAACAGCTCAGCATACAACGCAAAAGTACACGCTCCTTGGAAGCAAGGAATCAAATCCCTATCGGCTATCTGGGTTCCAGGAACAGCATGCGTTTGGTAAAGCCAAACCAGAGGCAGCCCGCATAATATCATTCGAGACTAGACCGTAATTCGGGCTAGTTTTCATTTTCCCTAATAGGGTGGGAAAAAAGGAAGCGATGTGAGGGGTGTCTCAATATCAAGATCACATATACTCCACTGAGGACCATGGAAGGTTTTCTACATAAACGTTGTCATGCACCTAAACTGGTCATCGGCTCCAAGCGAGGTAACAGTAACGATGAGATTGCCCAAGTGGTCGCACAGGAAGGCCTGAAAATGATTTGCCATCGCGATCGACAAAGATATTTCCCATGGGTGAACAGCTACCTACTCGAAGCGATGTCGGTGGTCATACAACAGCGCCCGAAGAAATAGAACAAGGTCCGAGCCAAGCTCCGAGCTAAGGAGACCCACCCGCAGCCATTCAAGAAACAAGCAATTCAAGAAAAAGTCAAGCAAACCTCGGGTATCACGGGTGTTACAGTGGAACTTCGGCGGCGGTACCTTAACATGACGAATTTGAGATTGTCTCCACCCGGTTTATCCGCCTCATTCCCTTCTCCGCGCGAGGGGTGAATTCGGACTTAAGCCAGTCGGCCCTATAGCAGGGATGCTTCCAGGCCACCCTCACAAGACTAAACCAAAATGAAAGGCTTTATCCGTCTATAGGATAGCTTGCCATTCTCCGTTGGGGAAACAGGTTGAGGGGATTAAGTTAATTGAATGCAGAAACTACCTTTCCACCACTGACTGTTACACCCGCTGCAGCTCACTGCCTCGTAGGGATGGAGCTAGCATGGATGTCTGGATGAACAATATAGCTAGATGTCGGGGAGAGAGGGGGAAAACTACAAATAGAAAGTGGTATGCACGTTAAATATAGAATAAGGCGAGCCGAAGATCCCGCGACCCCGCGCAGTATCAGATCAGTCATAGTGCAGGATGTAGCCATTCCAGACCGACTGATCAAAGTGTGGTAAAAAGAAGCAAATTCGAACTTTGGCGATAGAATGTTTTCATGCACAAATTGCGACAGATATTCTATACGAAATTGGTGGTTTCTATTTCAAGACTGCTAGGCTTCATAATTGAGAACCTTGTGAGTGGTTAGCGTCGATTGAGATCCACTCGGACCGCGCAACCCAGGAAATCGCGTCAACTACCAAGGTAAGAAACGTGGCATTGCAAGGCTGTTTGAGAGGCATACTGTAGTCGGGTAATCATCTAGCCGAAGTGCATAATTAGTCGTTTGTACACGCCAGCAAACAACGGGCGTACTTCGCAGGCAACGGTTTTCGGCAGGACGTGCAGAGAGTAACTGCGGGATATGATCGCAATGGAGCATGCAGAAATGGGGTTAAAAGAAGTAGAAGATACTCGATATAGTACGAATTCTGTATGAACCCGAACCGGTGGCTTTTGCATATTGTGGTGGCTTATGTAGTAAAGATGTACTTCGTATCTTATCTAGGCTTTGATCTAAGAATACGAGAGCGAGTCCAAGAACTTGAATTATAACACCAACTAGGGTCATTGAAAGAATTATAATAAGTCTATAATGAGTCCAGGGCGTTCAATGTTGGATAGCACTCTAGATCTAATAATTAGTGGCAATGCTCAGTGCACTGCCAGAAGGTGTCTTTACCGTCGCCCAGAAAGTTAAAGCTATGGATTGGTATAAAATGGCGATTTGTTCTGACGAGCTAGAGACTAGAGAGATCACATACCTCGACATTCACTCGGTCGCTGGTATAATTACCATTCCTTGACTGTGCCTCGCTCAAGAGGCCTTGCCTCTCAGGCAAACAATTCATGATGCAAGCCTGAATGCCTGAGGCCAGAAGCCATACATTGAGCTTCGTGGAAACCTCCAAAGGCAATTTTAGGCAGCCCTAGACTCGCTGCTGAGTAATTATTCTTGTAATCCTCCACAAAACGACTTGATTGGATAGAAATGCCGTAGAGTCAGTCCTCCTAATAACACATTATTCAGCCAACCGCTAACGGTAACCCTCCAAAATGAGTGGGCAACCGAGAAATCATGCCAACAGCCACACTCACCTCCAAAAGCCTTCCACTATACAATCCACGCAGAACTTGAAATACCGGAGTACCTGGACACCTTGTATATGTACAACTAACCTCCCCTCGCCATGGCATTCACACCAAAAGTAACAAAGACGGCCCACCGCGATCGCCCAGTGCGGGGTTGCCAAGCCCCAGCCCAGCGCATCCGGGCGCTATTGGACCCAGCCGATGAGCCAGAGAGTAACTCTACAAGTGGGGAACTGGCCGAATCATGAGATCATCTCGTGATTCAGTGACGACGCTCTTACTAAGTTAGCTATTATGATAGGTCGTCTGAGGGGCTGCCTTGTCCAGCGATAGATGGGGCGGGGCGGATTCTGCACCGGATTCTTTTGGGGAATAGGGGGTTTGATTTGAGTGGGCTGGACAATGGCAGTGTGGCGTTGTTACATTTAGGGTCATTCTAGGACGGGGGTTAGGAGATTCTGGGTGCATATTCGGGCGCACAATGAGGAAACTTGGTAGTTTCTGCATGTTGCGTGTGGAGGATTGAAATACTCGTTTCTCACCCCGTTGTTTTCCTTTCTTCAGGTGTTGATCGAGGAGTATGGAAGCCCCTTCGTGCATAGAGTTGGCTTTGAGTCTGCCTAGATTGTCGCTCGACATAACCCCTAGGGTGTCGCTCATTCTTTCTAGTGCTGGTCTGGCGCTCGAGCACCATTCGGTAATGATGACTCCCTGACTGCCCAGGAAGGGGCTTGATCTGTGATCGCACAACTACGTGATTATTAACGGTCTTCGGGTGTACACTCCATCATTTTGCTGGATAATCTATTCTGAAGTATTCTACTATTTATTCTACAAAGACACAGATTACTTAAATTGATAATATTGATAATAATAACATTCGTGTCTGAGGTAATAGTAGCCCCAAAACTCCGGGTCTGTCTTGCCAATCTATGGCGATAATGATAAAGGATCGAACATCTTGATAGATAAAAGAAAGGCCCTGCCTAAGCATTCCTCCTCCGCGTCATTCCATAGCCAGTACGGGGGTCGAGATGAAGGTTGCATGTCGAGAAATCAAGTGTCAAAGTGTGAGGGATAATGTGTGATGAACAGAAACATGGATGATAATGATGGCAATGCCGATGATCCGGATTCAAAAGAAACAAATCTCGTCAAGTCATCTACCTGACGTGTTTCAGGTATCTCATGGTGAGGTAGACAGCCGCCAGGCTGGTGTAGACACCACCAGCAGCGGTAACCCAGACGGGACGGTGGACGTTCAGCGAGGTGCGAAGCAACTGGCCCTCCTTCTTAGGCTTAGCCTCTGTAGGATGTTAGATAAATGATACTTTTGATGGAATGTGATGACAGAAGGGCAAGAAAGAGATGGATTTGATGAAAACGTACCCTGCTGGAAGAGCCTCTGGCGAAGGTTGTTCAAGCCCTGACGAGAACGGGCAGGGAGCTGCTGGAGCTGGGCGATGATAGGACCAACTGGTGCTGACATGGTTGATGATATTGATGGAAATACCAGATTTCACAGTGTAGTTGATGATACAAGAAGTGTAGAGAGGAGAGTTGTCGATAGGAGAGAATGGAAAGGAGAGTCCCCTTTGGCCCCCCGCCCTTATATAGCAGAAATCAGATGACAGCTGAATGCGGGGTTTGCCAATAGCGGGGGGTGACAATTAAGACATCCGGGGCATCCCTGCGCGGTGGCGATGCCAGTAGAGTTTCAGCTTGTATCATGGTGGCTTGCTCGTCCAAAATGCTAACATGGTGGCCTACGATGGTCGCTCGAGTGTCTAGGAGTGATGATGAATCCCTTATGAATAGCTCGTATGACTTGTCTCAAAAAAATGGCAATATTAAAGCCAGAACTGCAAAAATCGAACGATCGCAGCATGTATGGCCTGATGGGCGCGACAGACGATCAGGGATGAGGAGGGCGACCAGAATGACCTCCTCCGCATGCCTGGGTGCAACTCTGTCTGGGATGATTGGCTCCTAGGACCGAGCAGTTGTCTCGACTACGCAACACTGCCCGGTATAATTGTCCATGATGACACAACTATGAGCACCAGGCGCGTAGCGAAAGGGAATTTCTCTCCATGGCTATAGGGGGGTTCCCCTGACACCATTCCAATGGCATGATCAAGCATAAATTTTGGGTTCGCCAGGGGTTCTATACTCGTATAATTTGAGCCTCAAGGACAGTTCTTCCATAGAAGTATGGCTACAACATTATATCAACTTCGCTATGTTATCTCATTCAAAGGATCGCAGCTGGGCGCGTTGGGCTACAAAGTGGAGTCGCCCGTTCGGGGCCCACTGTGGAAATCCGGGGATGCGATCGTGTGTGGGGTTAGTGTATCCACTGCTTAACCACCTTACTCGAAGCTAAATGCTAACACAGTTACGATCAGTCAAGTGATGGGAATTTGACGGTATTCCGAGTAAAATACACATACCTATCTGATTTGTATACTCGAAGAAATCGCGCTTTAGCAATTACCTGCTGACCAGCCCCTCTAGCACCACAATACAATGAGCCAAGGCGGTCAATCTATTCTAATTATTGCCAGAAGTATACAAAAGTAGTAGGCGGTCTACAATTGAGAAAAGAGCTGCTCACAACAACGCGCTGAACTCAGACACCTTTTCATCTCTGCACTTCACTCGTCTACTCACACAACTATCAGCAATCATCACGCACTACTCACAACATCAAAGACCCAACGGCAAATACATCGGACATCCACTCCCTAACGCCAGCGACGAGTCCAGCACTCAGCCCCGCACCACCGGAACATGATGCGAGGCGTGAAGCTAGCCCCGGCGAGCTTCTCCTTCACCCAGGGGTGGTCCTCGTTGGGGCTAAACAAATTCAAGTTTACGCACCCATCGGGACTCCACATGGTGAGGACTCCCTCGTTCAGCGTGGGGAATTCGGCGCCGGTTCGCGTTTTCCAGATGCTCTCCGGATACTCGATACCGGCAAAACCCTCGTCCTTGGCGGCCTTCCACTTCCGCCAGAGCTCTCGGCCCTTCCCCTGCTTCACCCACCAGTCCAAGTGTTGCCGCAGGTTGTCAACCTGCTGGCGTCCTCCAGTGAAGTTGTTGAAGAACCTGATAACACTCTCGGTCTGGGTGCCGGGCCGATCCATGCAGAGCCAGCGGTATCGCTCCAACAGGGTTGCATCGGCTGGGTCGACCAGCTGGATGGGCTCATCCGCCATTGCGCCGAATACACCCGCCGCCCTTACATCGGCCTCCTTGGCGTGGATGGGGATTGTCTCCACGATAATTAGCGGGTCATACCACCCAGTAATGGGAGCATGATGCATCCCAGGGTCCGCTGTCAAAGTTCCGGCCCGAGAGCCCCACGGATTGATCATCGTCGAGTAGATCGCCGTGTCAAGGGCCTTCTCCTGAAGCCACTCCATACCCTTAACGGAAAAGGGATAGTCATTGTACCGAATGGTGGTCCCAGACTCATCCTTTTGGTACATCATCACGATGTCCCTATTCCTCTGGAACCAGAAACCGAATGTTCGTCGGATCTGGCGCTGGGGGTCGATTTGCCTTTCACGGACGGCAGCGCGGGTGGCCACTACTCGAGCCTCGTGGCTGACTTGCGAAATTGCTGGCGGCAATGTGTTCCGCTTGGATGTCCATGTCCCTGTGCATTTGTCCTTTTGGGCTACCCACTGAGGGTGATTGAGTTCCACCACTCGGTTTGGTAGGCAGAACTCCCAGATCTTTATCCGCAATTCAGCCGGTAGGCGACTGAACAAGTGGAACTGAGGCTCGGGACGCCTCGCGACAGTCTGGGAGCTGATCATGGTTCGCTGGGACGGGAGCGCTACTGGCCGCGGCAGGTACATGACTTGCTGGGGCTGCATAGCTTGCCGGGACGATTCCATGACTTGCCGGGGCAAGTGCATTTCTGGCTGGGACCGCTGGGACCGCATGGGTCGCGGGGACGAGAGCACGAGTGGCGGCGGTTGGTACCTGGTTTGCTGGAACGGCATTGCTGGCCGCGGCGGATACATGGCTGCATGGGCCGGGTACATGGCTTGCTGGGGCGGCATAGCTCCCTGAGACGAGCTCATGCCTTGCTGGGATGAGAGTGCTACCGGCCGCGGCAGGTACCTGCCTTGCTGGGCCAAGTACATGTCTTGCTCGGACGGCATGCCTCGCTGGGACGAGTTCATTGCTTGCTGGGATGGGTCCATTGTTCCCAGGCACAAGCAGAAGGTTGAAAGAAACCTGTGGTGGCGGCACAGGTGGGAGAATGGAGATGTTGAGAGGGGGGATAGCGAAGGATGAGAATGAAGCAGTCAAGATCTCTTGGTGCGATCGAACGACCACGAGGAGAGGTCAACACCAGATGAACGGTGAACCTTGATAGCTTGGAGAGTCAGAACGAACGAGGGTTGAGAATGAGGATGGAAAGAGGTCTTACGGAGATTGAGAGACGATGAGATTTGGTCCACACCGACGAACGACCACTGTTTGGCTGGAGAGGGAGGACGTTCAGGATGAAGGTGTGAAGAGGAGTGATGATGAAGAGGGTTTGGAGAGGAAGTATGAGGACGAAGGTGTGAAGGGGTCTTGAGGAGGCTGAAAGACGAAGAGAGTCCAGAGCACGCCAAACGAACGACGAATGCCGCTTACCCGGAGAGACAGCACGAGGATTAAGCGGATGAGGATGAACGAACTGGGAGCTCGATGAATAGGCTTTAGCGGTCTGATCAGCGGACGACGAACGAGAAGGCTTGATGCTTTGAAGAAGCAGGATGATGGAATCGAAGACTGTCAACGGGGCTGTCGACAGGACGCGATAAGCGAAGCGAACGAGGATGGGAAAGGGAACGAGACGGAGAGAGTGAGAAAGAAAAGAAGAGACTGAGCAACAGGAGGATGACTATCAGCAGTGGCAGAAAGTATCCGACTTCTGCTTGTGCATATCGTCGCTTCCTCGTATCGGGGATCACCAAGGAGGTTGCACGTGAGAGTCCTTATGGGGGATTATGATCGAGGAAAATCTCCGCACTAACTGAACACTCAATTTGCCCATTTGGCTCCTGCCACTGCTGCTGCTCGGCCACGGGCCAGTTCTACGGGTTCAGGAGGTACGTTCTACTGCCTGACAACTAACCTGAGACGATGAGATTCACAGATACCAAGGAGTGCTGGGTGCCAGAAAGTGCCTTGCGATTGCGCCACTTCGTTTGGACCGTTGCACTGGGCATGGATCTTTGATTGCATGAGAAAGCTCTATACCCAGGGCAATCGTTCGAACAATTCAATGAATCAAAGGTACTCCTGGAGTATACTAACAATGTTCACAGTGCACGAGCTCCATTCGATGGACGGGTTACATTTCTGATTTCAAAACGGTGAGTAACAGGCAGCCCGTAGAGTAGAGAGAGAGAGTCCATATCAAGGCAATCTGTAAGCTCTTTAAACGTCCAAAGATAGATACATGAGAATAAAAGCAGTCGATTCAAGATCTATAAAAGACCTATAGGATCGCAGCGTGGCTGAGTTAAGCTCATCTGGACCCGCTTATGCGGGTCCCGACGCGGGTCCAAATCCCAAAGCGGGTCCTGTGGAAAGGTTCCGGAATACGGAGCTTTCGATGTGATTGTAAACGAGAAGGAACAGGCGACATTTAATGTTCTTGTAATGGAACCTTCCATTAAGGGCAGGGCTTCATAAATCACATGACTCGGGCTACCTCACGTAGCCCTTGAGAGATAACAGCGCCAATCAAACACTGATGCGCTCTGGATAATCTGCTATAGATGGGCTTGGCTCTTGCTTAGGATAGCATGACCCATTGGAAAAATTATAGTCCAGTTCATACTGGTGGGAAGAAAACGACTAGGGCTTGTGTCATCTATTAACGCCGGGATGATGCTTTTGATGCTGATGGATGACTGGTTCTCATATCAACCTAGCGACCCATGACGGCTTCATCACGACAATATTGAACTGGTGATTGATATTATACATTGTTGATTGTCTATTTACAGTTATATACACCTGTCTCGAGCAGATTCTGGTTCACCCCTCGGGGAACGCGGCAGAGGTCTCGGGCTTCGTCGGGCACTGTGTTCCAGATAACTTGGCGAACTTCCTTTCCGACTTGCTCAACAGCATCCATAGCCCATAGGACATCGAGATGCTCATACTCCTCAATGACCTTCGAGTGTACGACTCGCACATGAGGCTCGAAGCCCCTTTCGAAGCGTTGTAGAAGTCGACGACCATCCACGAGTGCATCAGAGCCACCAACCCACAGCGCAAACGGAGGTACTTGAGGGCCGAACCAGGCTTTGTCGCCAGGGGCAGTTAAACAAGGGTCTCCAGGATCATCTCCGTGATCTAACCCAACCTCGCCTTGAACGTGATGGTTTCCCTTTTCCTCGAAAGCAGACTGGTCTCCCGTAGCAAGGATGCACTTGTGTTTTGCGAACCCGTCACTTCCCAGCCACCACCGCATGATCTCAGCACTAACGTAGACAGGAGCGAATTGAAACATGCGGTCTCGCAAATCTCGCTCCCAGCGGGAATCGGACCAGTCGAAGAGGAATGAAAACACACAATACGCGAGCGTGCCGTATATTTTGGGATGAAAGGCACGTTGGACCGTCATCATGAAGGGGATGAAAGCGTGAATCCCAAAAAAGACCCGAAACATCTCAGAGGACATTATGCTCATGAAGCGGAAATAGGGCCTGCTCACTAGGGAGCCGGCATAGGCAGCGGGTGTGAGGGCACAAAATACGGAGATACGCTCTCCAAGCTCGGGTCGGTGCTCCTTCGCCAGGGCCACGAAGGTTTCCGTTGTTCCTTGCGAGTGGCACACAAGACCCAGTTTCTCGAAACCGGTCTCATAGAGAACACGGGATGTAAGTGCAGCCAGGTCGAGTGTACCGAGGTGTCGAATATCCCAGGACCACATGCGTGGGTCGGATGGAGACAAAGTGGTGTGCTCCGGTGTCATTCCGCATCGGTTGTTTCCCAACCAAACATCGTATCCAGACTTGCAAAGGAAGAATGCAAGACTATCGTCATCATTAGTGCAGTAAGCGCCTGCGCTCTGCAACAAACCGTGAATTAAGAGAACAGGGTACCGCTGCTTTGCACCGGAACTGGATGAAGGCCAGCTCTTTGTGCCATTGAAGACCGCGGGTCCGCGCTCACGTCGCTGCTCAGCCGGAAGTGCTGCATATTCCTGGGGGTCGTAGACATGCCAGAGTGTGATGATGAACCCATCCTCAGTTTGGACCCGGAAGGTCTCAACGTCCAATCCGACCCGTCGTGCATAGTAGGCTACGTCGCAGACCACGGAATCCTTGCCCCCTTCCAGCGGTGGACATTCATCCGGCCCTTGCTCCTCGTCAACGTGTTTTTTCTGTTGCCGAATACGCCATTTCCGGTCTGAGTCGGCTCGTGCTAACCTCCGTTTCATTTCCTCGGCTTCAAATACCCTCCCTGATGCAGGCTTTCGACCTTGTAGTCTTGCAGCTGCGTTGACAAGTACTGTCCCAGCGGTACGAGACAATGCGCCGACAAATATCGCAGTCAAGAAACATAGTGAGAGGACGAAGGATATAACTCGAATCACGTAGTATTTGATGTTCGAGGCGATGGTCGGGGGACCGTATGCGGGCAGAGGCGGAAAGAGGGGATGTTCATGCATCTCGAACGGGACTTCCTGCTCGCATGCATTGCCGTGTTTCTCGGCTGCATACAGATCGCCCTTTGCTGCATTATCATTTGTCGTTCCTCGTGAACTGTTTATGATGGGGCCATTGTATCGTGAGGAGGGTGGATCAGAGGGGACCTCGGGGAATATTGATAGGACGAGCTGGGATTCGGGTGCATCCGTGTGCGCTGGCGCAGTTATGGTGGTTGTTCCATGGGGAATTGTGACCTCCATGGTCATGAGATCAGGTAAGCGGTAAAAAAAGGCTATAACACATCCTGGAATCCGAAAAAGATAAACAGAACAGGCGTGGAGTTCTCAAGATGAATGCGCGTCCCTGAGCACCTCCCCGCAAATGACCGAGGCTCCCGTCTGGGTCAGGGACAATCACGTGCTAGAAAGCAGCCAATCAACGTGCGTCGGGATGAAGAATCATATTATGGCCTCAGGCAGAATGGACTAAAATAGGGAGGCAAAACCGGTTATTCAGAAATTTAGGTGATGAGGTCATACCATGTTCAATTTGAAGGTGATCATGAAAATGAGAAAACTGGTTGCAGGTATGTACTGTCTAAAGGTCCGAGGCCATGCCTAAATCAATGAGTTGACCCCGAATTAAGCTTTCCGTGGTACTATGCTCGTGACACCTTTAATTCGAGAATGTTGCAGCCAATTGGATCTGTTGCAACCAGATCATGGCTTAGATGTATCAGTCTTAAGCCAGAATCTTTCACAATAAACTCACCAGATATAGCATAGAGTCTAGAAATTAGGTTCAGTGGAGCGACTCTTCCCTTTAACTGCACAGAAAGAAAATTGGCCTCAATCGAATCCTCACAATGTTTTTTTGGATTCAACGAAGTCTGGAGTTTCTAAGTCTGGTATTGTTGCTGATGAATTTCTACATGGCCAAAGATAAAGCACATGCAATAGTGTGCATTGGTACCTGTAGATAGTGAAGCTGAAGAAGAAGGAAATCCGCCATCAATCTAGCCATATAAACAGAAGGCTAAAGAAAGAACGAGAGCAGAAAGATCCTGAAGAGCCTCAGGCATCAAAGATCCTCAACAGTTTCGATCATGGACGTTTACCATTGAAATTCCTAAATTTAGGTCAGTATCGCGCGAAATATGCAATATTCAAGCGAGGAGAAGATGCTTACTTCGGTATGTAAAGTAATCGAAGGACCATTGTCGTACGTCCGTTGATAGATGGCATCGCGTGTGGTCTCAATCATCTGGACGGGGCCACAGGCGCCGATCCCAATTCTTGACTCCGAGCTGCATTGTGAGATGCAGCTAGCAAGCAGATTCGCAACATCCGGTCGCCCTTTCCGGTGGGCAGAAATTGGAATCACTTGGCCTCCTGTTTCATCCTTTCCTTTCTCCACGTCTGCGGCAATCGGTGCTGAATCCAGGCTCGAGCTATCCTCAGAGACGACCTCGTCCCGTGAAACATGGATAAACAGGTTCACGCAAGGGCTTGCTTGAAGCTGTTGGAGCTCCTTCTCAAACCAGTGCAAGGACTCTGTACGTATGTGAGTTTCATGTTGGTCCGATTGTATCTTTGTCAGGTCGACGTACCGGAGTGTTTGACGGACCAGATAAAATCGATGGTCTTGGTGGTATTCTCCATCTCGCCCTCCTTTAGGACACTAAGGGCAAGCGCAAAAGTGAAACTAGCACCACTACCACCTGCGACAAGGATTACCCGATCGAATTTTGTGAAGTTTGCAATTTGGCCGTATCCTCCATCCACGGAGCATCGTAGGCGCTTGCCGGGCTGTCGTTGGGCCAGCTCAAACAAGTCATGGGTATAGCCATCGTATTTGCGGATAAGGAACTCAACTGGGCTGGTGGACACAAGTGTAAATGGGTGGGATTCAAAAAGTCGAATTGACGGCATCCACAAAAACGCGTGAGATCCCGGGGTACAGTGTAGGGTGCGGTGAAGCTTCACCCGAACCGCTCCGTCTTGCATGGGAGTGAGTGTGGCATAGTTGCCAAAGAAATTCCAACAGAGCTTAACAAAACGGAGAAGACGATCTGAAGCCCACAGACAAGCTGTGAAAATGACGATAACTACCGTGGATTTCGCAAAATCCGGTCGGTGCATCCCGACCAAGATCACGATTAATATGAACATCACCACATGAATAATGTAAAACACTTTGGAAACATCAGTCAGTAGACTTACTTTAAAAAGTTATGAATTAATGTTCAGACTTACCCTCGTAATATCTGCGAGCAAGCCAGCCGATTGTTGAAAGACCGATAATAACCATTGCCAATCCTGCAATCGCTCCCGCAAGGTTCGCTTTCTCACACATGTTCTCCAGCTCATTTGCCTGAGCCCAGGCATTCAAGTAAACGATTGCATGAATGACAGCAGTGACGATGCAAGTGTAGCCGGCGGTTTTATGGAGTGGCCGGAGCTGTTCGTAAGAGCGTCCGGCTAACGGTGCAAGTGGCGTGTTTCTTAAAGCGAGGAATACCAGCAGGACAAAATTTGCCACGGCAATCCTGTCAAAAGTTAACTTTGGGAACTTCAAATATACTGCCCAACAACAGACATACCAGCCGAGCCGCTTGCCAACCTAGAGTATTGTCAGAGATCATTTACAAAAACCAACTTTACGTGAGGGGCGAGAAGGGGACGAACATAGGATAACTTATGTAAATTAACGTTAGTCAGTGTAAGAGTCAGATTGATTGACCAATAAACGAGGTACAAAAGCCATCGTTTGGAAGGTATCCCGAAAACGGAACAATTCAGAGACCGTCTAAGCATACTGTTACATGTCAGTGTGGCCGTCGCAGGCCAGGAGCCTTTCAAGGGCTTTTGACCTACCGGTTATACCGGACCAGCTTCCTCAGGAATGGCGTTGACCTCCCCACGCTGTATTTCAAGTATAAGAAAGTGTACCAGTGTGAGATAACGAATAGCGCCATAATTGCTCCAACAGCAATGGCAAAGTACTTGTTGCTCCAGACATTGTTCGCTTGACGAAGAGTTTTGGAGTCCATTGTGCGAAACGGAAGAGCTTACGCTCGTTGAATAATGATCGGGAGGGAAGGAATCGAGTATATGAAATGTAATCTCTAAACCCGGTTCCCAACCAAGGGACGCTCGCCGTTATCAATCAGTTGGTACCATTGACTCGGCGCACGTCCGGCCACCCCAGCAACTACCCCAAATGCCGAAAAAGCAACAGAAACTCATTGTCAAACGAATTTCTCGCAATACGAGACACACGCTGGTCGAGGGTCACTGTGGGACATCATGGTGGGAACAATCACCAAGCAGATCAGATAACAGACTAAGTTTGGCACTAAACTAACCTTGTTCGGCTTAGTGCGGGAAATTTTAGATCTTGGCGAGCTTGTACTGGCAGCAATCGTCCCTTTAGGTCACACAACCCCGAGTCTAAACCCACCGTAGTGGGATCAAATTCACTTTGGGTCACCACTTACGTCCTCTGGACCCTGGCACATTAGCAAAGTCAACCCAAGTGGGGATGATTTGTAATGACGCTCGGTGAGGAGACGATGATGGAAATTTTACCTCCGCTGTGGCCGTGATTTTCCTTCATTCATGCTCAATGCTAGGACCCTAGCGTCCGCGACCTTTGACACATTACCTAGCATGTCAGAAGGGCAAATGACCTGACAATGGAAGATAAGGGTCAAAAAGGAAAAGAAAGTTCACAAGATGCAATACGAGGATCCAGTCACTGATCGAACCCGACTACCATATTTCTGTATTCCAGATGGAAGAATGCCGATCGTCGGAGATGGCGGGAGAATGTAAAAATTAGTAGAAAAATTCTACGAGGGTGGTCTCGGGTCCTTGCGGGGGTCTTCTGGCGGGTCTCCATCAGATACCAAGCAGGCTAAGCAGCAGCACGAGGTGGATATCAAACTTTTCGAACGTCCCGATATCTGCCAGTCCCGGGATCTCTGTGCCATGTGTGATTTTCTTTGGGTTTTCCTCTGCTTTCCCTACACTTGAGGAGTGTGTATAGTAATAAGTCTCAGTTGCGTGCTCTAGTCCATAGTTTCTTCTGACTAGTTCTAGCTTACTCTCTCTACAAATTGGTCCTTGGTAACCCTCCCACGTGAACAAATACCTATCCGTGCTCAGAAAAGAACGTTTCTTGGCCTTTACGCCACACTGAACCTGTTTAACTTTCAGTTATACCGATCCGTTGTAAGTGGAGCTGTCTCAAGCCAGCACGCTCAGCCGTCACATTTGCTCGAAAATAACAGAATCCACTTGAGTAACTTTAAGACTATATGTTTTTATTTTTCATATAATACTGTAAATGATTCGTTGGAGGTTAGTCTGTGCCGATTGTTTCGGAATTTGATAAGAGAAAGAAGGCAAATAGCCGAACTCTCTCGATCGGGGTTTAAGCAATGATGAGATTGTAAATCAATACATGAGATAGAACAACAGAACAAAAACGTGCGCAGGTTGGATGACCGTCACATCGAAATATTACCTAGGAGGAACAACTCCCATTGCTAAACATCGCCTGCAGTTGATAACTACAGTATCTGGAACCCGCTCTACCGACGTGTGTTTACTCTGTCAAACAGCTGGGCCTGGATCGAGCAACTAGATCCCAGACAATACCGATATATCCCGATCGAAGTTGAATTAGATACACATTTGTGTGCACAATTTCCAGTAGTGATTAAACGAAATTTTGGTTGCAGCCGTGGAGGCAATATGCAAGCTGATATCTAGGCTGCCAAGGATACAAATACCTAAAATAATATTACTCACATGGGAAAAATTAATTACTAGGAACAGATAACTATAATATATATTGTGAAATACCTCTTAGGCCTTCTTACTCAGAGGAAAGAGTGGGGATTGTTGATGGAGTTGAAGCCTTGCCACACCGAAAATTTTCGATAGCCGGTTAGAACTGGGAAGGATGAGATTTGGACCTTTGATCAAGGAAATGATGTGAAAGTTAGACCTGCCAAAGAATTGATACCAGACCAACAATTGCTGCTAGACAGCTGAATACTATAGCAACGATGTCCCTCGTAGTGAAGCCCTCAGGTAAGTCGGCAACATGTTTTGGCTCTCCCGTGAGGCCAAGGAGGTTTTCCTTGTTACCAGCAGCATCCCCTGAAATTCGAATCCACTGGCATTGAAAGAGCCATAACCCGTCGAGGCCGAGTCAAAACTTGAGCAGGACTGATTGTACGATTGTGTAACTCACCTGGGTTATCGGCTTTGAATCTAAGGACAATGTAGCACCCGGTCGAATTCTCCTGTAGCATCAGATAAAGTAACGCCGCCACAAGCGCGAAATAAAAATGGAGCAAATCAGAAATTTCTTCTTGCTCTATAAAAGTGTGTTTCAGTTCAGTCACATGGTTCGCAGCTTGGACCACTTGGGGATAAAGCTTATTGATCGCCTGAGAGAATGCTAATTGACGGTTTTTGGGAGGGCATGGAGCGATTTCAGAGGCAGCTTTGACCGATGGGAATGGCCGTACAGTACTTCGATTTCCGCTTTTACCCGGAATAAAGTTTTATTGGAGGGTTTTATCAATCTTATAATCAAGATTCCCCACACCCGTTGGACCCTTATGTCTTATCAATCTGATGAGTCTAAGGTAGATACCGCTACTGTAGTGAAGGAAAATTCTTATTAAGCATTTTGTATTAGCCATAGGGCTCCAAGAGCAAGGGGGAAGTAATGGAACATGCTGCACTTTTTCATGCCTCAATGCGATTCTGAGGCCATTCATATAAGCATTGCTCCTCGTGCTTAGCGGAAGACACATATAGTATCTTGAGTCATTTACCAATTTCGGCTTCTAGGCAACAGTCATATTGATATGTCTTCGATAGAGAATGATTGGTCGGACAAAAAGCCAAGAGTCTTGGCGGAATATAAGATTCAGCATGGCGTCTTAGCCCCCGCTTCCTTGAACCATAGAAAGTGCTAGTTTATCGAGGTGGAGTCTGCAACGGACCGTGCCACTAAGAGAATTCCGAGTTGGACTGTATCATGACCTGTAAATCTGAGATGCCGTTCTCCCTACTTGGAAGATATTTTCTGTGAACGATATCATAATGGGTTCCACCATCATCATATCATCTGATAACGGATTTGATCTACCCAAATCAATCCCATCATCTTGTCCTCTTCCCGGCCCTTTATCCACAAAAAATCCAGACCCCTTTTCCAACTGACGAGCTGCTTTCAAGTAGCAAAATGGGCGTGACGGTCTTTGCCGTTCCTGTATTTCTAGTTGTTTTTCGAGAGACGATTGAAGCGGCCATCATCATATCAGTTTTACTTGCATTCCTCAAGCAAACCCTCGGTGGTGCAAATGAGGAAACACATAAAGCAGTATACAAATCCTTACTGAGACAGGTGAGCTTTGATGACAGACCTATGCTTCCTTCTCTATTAGCAAGCCATTTCCCACTAATCACGAGGGGTTCTAGATCTGGATCGGCACGGCTCTTGGCTTTCTACTCTGCCTTATCATCGGAGGTGCTGTAATTGGCACTTTCTATACTGTGGGCAAGAATGTTTGGGATACGACGGAGTATATTTATGAGGGAGTCTTCTACATGGTGGCTGCACTCATTATATCCGTGCTCGGCGCAGCTCTTCTCCGAATTGGCAAAATGCAAGAAAAATGGCGTGTGAAGGTGATCAAGGCCATGGAAAATCCCGAAAGTCAGGGCCGAAAAGGGTTCATCAAACGATTTGCTGGAAAGTATGCCCTATTCTTGCTCGCCTTTATCACCGTGAGCCGAGAGGGAATTGAAGGCGTCGTCTTTATTGCTGGGGTTTCGTTTTCTGCCCCCGCGACTGCTGTTCCTCTTCCGGTCGTTGTAGGCTTGATCGCGGGCTGTATTGTTGGGTGGCTCATATATAAGTAAGTTGTCTTGGGTTTTCCTAATTATTCGATGACTCTAACCAATTCTAGGGGTGGGTCTTCTGCAAAACTGCAATATTTCCTAGTGGCATCAACCTGTGTGATGTACCTTGTGGCCGCAGGACTGTTCGCTCGCGCTATATGGTACTTTGAGCAGCAGCATTGGAATAAGATGGTAGGCCAAGATGTCTCTGAATTAGGCGCTGGGTCAGGATCCTATGATATTAGCCGCAGTGTCTGGCATGTCAATGTAAGGATTTCCGTTGAATTAGGCTGCCGACAAAATGCTAACTCTTTACAGTGTTGCAGTCCCGAAGTCAATGGTGGAGGTGGCTGGGGTATTTTTAATGGAATACTTGGATGGACGAACTCCGCAACCTACAGCACCGTCATATCGTACAACCTCTACTGGCTTGCCGTCAGCATTGCATTCATTGCAATGCGGTATCATGAAGTGAGGGGCCATTGGCCTCTCATGCAGCCGAAGACCCGGGTCGAGTCCACCTCTGGAGAATCGCCCGTGCAAAGTGCCACGAATGATGTAACTAACGCAGCCGAAAATGGCGTGTTCGTGGCTAAGGTGGAAATGTAAGAGAAGAACAGAAGTTGCACACTTGTTTTCACCACAATAGCACGCAGAATCAGAGTTGCAATGACATTTATTCTGCCGTCTTAATCCATTTGACAACCTTCAAACCACCCCGACATCTCGGTCCATTACGTTCTACGGAGTTAGATGATAGGAGTCCTCAAGTGCTTAGGCTTAATATTACCACAGTGCTATGATTTATTCTTGTCTTAGAACGATAGTGCAATGTAGGTTTGACGGGGTCTAGTTAGTAGACTTCGGGAGCATATTATATTTAGATCATACCTAGGCTTATGATAGACTCTCTATCGGGACTCTTATTTTCAGAACCCCGGAGGCTGATCTACATATAATATAGGATATTGTCACTAGTATATAGTCTCCTAGGGTAATGGTACCTAAGCCTTAATACCTAGAAAATCTCCTCTACTTCCCTTAATCTACCGGTACATGGCTTCTAAGCCTGCTCTATAAGGCTGACTTCTACGTTTTCAAACCTGATATGCCCAAGGTTTCTTATAAAGCATCAACAGTGTTTTTGACCGATGCCTAGTTGTACGGAGAGATAGCAAGCCAAGAAAGACGACCAGTACTTCTAATTTATCATGCAAAATTGTTCTCGGAACACTATGAGACTTTTCCATCTCTCGACCTTACATGAGATATACAATAAAGACAAGGAGCATTTGCTCCCATCAAATGCTATCCGGGGGCTTCAGTTCAATTTGCCTATATAGTGGTTAACCAGCGACGGTGGAGGTCAGCAAGATCCATATTTTTACCCAGCCGGACGTAATAATTTGACCCCGCTTTACTAAAGCCTGCCGTGGTATAGTTCATCCTCGGGACATGTTAACGCGAGATTGCCGTAGACTATTGGATTTATTGTAATGAGTTCGGGTCTAGATATCTGGGTATTAACCCATAATTTTCCATAACAATAATATTAGGCATCTGAGGGTAGTATAGAATCTAAAAATTCATTTTACGATCACTAAAATTAGCCGTCGGGTAATTACTGCAGCGCGTTACAATTGCGACTACCTTCGAGAACGACGTATGATTTAGATACTTAGTTCCAGGCCTCTTTCCGTGTAGGTACTACATCAAACAGAATCCTAACTATTCCCTTAACACTAGTGTGATAAGGAGGCGGGAATCTACGACCCAAATCAATACTTAACCTCATCGTTCTCGTGTGCTAGCATGTGTGTGCAGAAAAACTCTTAGTTTACGCCCGTTATGTACAATACGAGGAATTTATGGATTATCGTGGTCCATGCTTTATTTTGAGACGTTGTTATCCAGGGTCATAAAGAAATATCGGTACTTCGAGAGTCGATGTTACATTTTCCAGAGAGCAACGTATATAAGGCAGAGATCTGCACAACCCCGCAAAGAGCGAGTCCCGCGTTGCAATCATTGAGGGGCCATGTTTTTTATCAAGCGGATAATTAAGTCGACCCCTCAAATCCAAAATATGCTACCTCAAAGCGACACTGACATCCAGGATAGCTAGCACTCCGGGGATAAATAGTCGTCCATCATCGTATTCACCATGTTACCAGTGTATTTGAAACCAAGCTACGCGACGATAGTAGATCGACACATTGGCTCAAAACATCATGAAGCTTTTCTTCAGTCTACTACTCGGATCATGCTCTTTAGCTCATGGCCTAGCAACAAGCCCAAGTCTTGTCAAACGCGATACCGGTCCAAAATATCGCATATCACCTATTGACGGTTCCAAGATCGCACTGCCAACGAAGGAACAATTAGTATGGCAGGATAAAGAAATTGGTGTGATTATCCACTTCGAAATCGCCACCTACCTCAGTGTCGACGGCTGCAATAACATTCCAAACCTTCTGCCCAATGTTTCTCTGTTTGATCCTACCTCATTGGACACAGACCAATGGGTGGATACGATCAACTCGCTGAGCGCAAAATATGCCACTTTAGTTGCAAAGCACAACTGTGGATTCACGACATGGCCGAGCGAAGTGACCTTTGAGACCCGAGATAACGAGACAATTCATTACAATTATACGATCGCACAGTCTCCCGTTCATGGAAAGGATGTGGTGAAGAGCTTTGTTGAGTCGGCTGATAAAGGAGATATTGGCTATGGATTCTACTACAGTCTCATGTGGAACAACTTCTTGAACGTGCAGAGTGGAGATGTGATCACAAGCTCTTGGACTCCTGGACAGGTCAATATCACCAATTCAACATATAATCAAGTCGTGCTGGACCAGTTGACGGAGTTGTGGACACAGCATGGTAATTTGACTGAGGTCAGGCTGCCCGAGCAATATACAATTCACACTTTGCCACTTACTCTAAGCTAATCATTACATACAGATCTGGTTCGATGGTGGATACACTGAGACACAGCAGGCAAAAATCCAAAGTCTCCTAGAGACCCAGCAGCCAGGGGCAGTTGTCTTCAACGGATGCCAGACAAATGGAACCTGCATTTCTGCAAATCCTGGTAACTGATCAATTTTTGTATTTTTGGAGACCCTCGGCAGCTATACTGACAATCGTAGTACGATGGATTGGGACGGAGGCTGGAGCAGCCCCTGAGGAAAATTGGTCAAGGTAGGCTTGCTGACCCCATCCACTGCCGCGACGTTCGTTCTAACTTTTCACTGCAGTGGCTTGACCAACGACGGAGGGGATCCACAAAGTCCATACTTCTGCCCGGCCGAATGCGATACAACGCTACAAACCGGAGATCGTTGGTTTTACGGTGTCAACCAGACTCTTCGCTCGCTCGAGGAGATGATCGACGTCTACCACAACACAGTCGGTCGCAACTGCGTTCTAGAATTGGACCTTGCTCCTGACCGCAGTGGCCTCGTTCCCTCTAACCAAGCTGCCCGCTACAAAGAATTAGGAGACTTCATCAGGTCCTGCTATGGGAATCCCGTCGCTCACAAAGTTTCTCGAAATGACAATGGCGTCTACTCATTCACTTTCAAGAAGCCCACTCCAATCGATCGCATCGTTCTAATGGAGGATCAGACGAATGGCCAGGTAATTCGATCTTACCAGGTGTATGCCAAGATCGCAGATTCTCAAACCTCCAATGGCCATGTGCCATATACCCTCATCTCCAACGGCACCAGTGTGGGCCACAAAAAGATTGATATATTCAACGAGACCATCTCTGTTACCGAGGTCATGGTCAATTCTACTTACGTGGATACACCCAAGTGGCGGTCGGTTACTGTCCACCTATGTGATAAGTGAACTGTGTGGGAGAGATATATATATCGTCATTGTGCCTACTAGTGGATAGGGTAAGACGGAATTTAACAGTACAAGCCGGGTTAATCACTTTTTAAACCAGTCAAGAGCCGGGAAATTGTTATTTAAGATCTAATACTAGTAGATCTAAAAGATGACTGCAGTGTATACACAATGCCAGCTGATTTTGATGTTTAGTACGGTCCGACCTCTATATTTTGGAGTTAGAATCGTTAGAATCCCCCCTTGTAGGCAAAAGTCGAACATTTCTCCAACAATTGGACGCTTTGGCCGAGTGGTCTAAGGCGCGTGACTAGAATCCTTATATCGTCGGATATAACAAGCTAATCACGTCCGTTCGCGGGCGTCGGTTCAAATCCGACAGGCGTCGTTTCTTTTTCGTTTCTTTTTTGCCTCAAGTAGAGGATAATTTGGTACAAGTTCTAACTTTTTGTGGCCGCTAGAATGGCCAGAAGCGGGTGTGGAGTACGGGATCGATGGGCGGGAACTCTGTCGGCTTGGTAGTGGTCAGCGAACGAACGCTTACTACTCGCCGGGTGATATTTCCTTTAGGATATGTTGGAAGAAGTTTATTGCGGTACATTTTATTGATAATTATTATTGGATAGCTTTTGCTATAATTCGAAAGTTGTCCATCTAGACGAGCCCGCCTCACGATTACGTATTACTGTAGCGTAGGTAGATTTACCCGAGTTTAGTTTCTTGCAGTCCGAATTTGGCGGCAGTGGAAGCAGGTCACATACGAACGCCCGATGCAAAAGACTTTATTTGCCTTCAATGAGCGGATTAAATATTCCTAGTCGGAATTGTTCAGGAGCGTAAAACAGCCTGCCACGATCGTAGCAATATGACAGGTCAGTTGTTTGCATACAGTAAAAGACGGAAACGGACTCGAAGATCACATGACCATGAATTATGGCCTCAGGCATGCACAAGGCATACAAACCGCCACAGCGTAAAAGGCACACGAGGCGCCGAACGTATCCCTGGTTAGCACTATACCAAGTTAAAATTCTTAGATACGACGAATAGGTTCGACTCGGCAGATCGCCCAAGTTTGCCTTACGGCTTGCCGTGGTTTTCCACGGAAAAGCACGGCTGGAAAGAAAAAAGGGCCAAGGAAAAATTAAACTGGCCTTAGTCAGGGAAAAAAAACTCTTAGCTTCGAGTGGCGCGTGGCGTCAATCAGGGCTAAAAAACAGGGCTGAAGCCGATTGGCTTGGATCTACACTTCTGAAGAACCTTCAGAGCCGCACTAGCAATTCAGGCACCGTTTAGCTTCAATTATACTGTGCTATTATGTACAAGCGTCCTGACGGCGTCTAGAGTCAAGATAACAAGCATAGATAATCAATGAAAAGGCATGTAGTTCAACTGAATGACTGACAGTCGTGACTAACGAGATCTCGTATAACCCAATGGATGTGACTGCAGTGGAGAAGAAGCCTCGCAATCGCGGGTGCAACGGTGGGGCTCAGGGCAGGAGGTGAGCTGTTTCGGGAAGGTGCCGAGCGATTGATTTGTCTATTGAAATCCTTCACCAACCGAGATTTCTCGGCTTTGAGTCGGCGTTGAGTCCATTTTTACTTAATATTCTTCTTTTCTCCTCTGTCGCGACCTTTCGCGTTGTCCTCTCCGTCCTCCATCCCGCTTCGTATACTTCCTCCTGCCCGGTCCACCCAACGTCGTTCCGATGTCCCCGAGTAAGAACAATGCCGACAAGGTGATTCCATCTGAGGATGGGGTGGCCGATATGAGTGATCGGGAGCAGCAGATCTACGAGGGCGGCATCCAGAAGTTCAATCGTCTTGGATGGAAGCGCCTGACCATCGTCCTGATCGTCGAGGCCGTCGCTCTCGGAACCCTCTCGATCCCGGCCACCTTTGCGAAGCTCGGTATGGTGGCGGGCGTGATCTGCTGTGTTGGTATCGGTCTCATCGCGGTGTACACCAGTTACATTATCGGTCAGGTCAAGGTCAAGTTCCCGCATATCTCGGACTACCCCGAGGCTGGGAGACAGATGTTTGGGCGATGGGGATACGAGATTCTCTATATCATGTTGGCCCTCGAGCTCCTTCTGTCCGCTGGATCCCACTGCTTGACCGGAACCATCGCATTTGCCAACATCACTGAGAGCAACATCTGCTCTGTGGTCTTCGGTGTCGTCTCCGCCATTATCCTGTTGATCTTCGCCATTCCGCCCAGTTTCTCCGAGATGGCTATTCTCGGATATATTGACTTTGTGTCCATCATCATCGCCGTTGGAATCACCATCATCGGCACCGGCGTGGAGGCCAGCAACTCCACTGGACTCGCCGCTGTGAACTGGTCCGCCTGGCCCAAGGAGGGCCTTACTTTCTCGGAGGCCTTCATTGCGCTCTCCAACATCATCTTCGCCTACAGCTTCGCCCTCTGCCAGTTCTCCTTCATGGACGAGATGCACACTCCTACCGATTTCCCCAAGTCCGTCTGGGCTCTTGGCCTCGCTGAGATCTTCATCTACACTATCACCGGTGCCCTCGTCTACGCCTTTGTCGGCCAGGATGTCCAAAGCCCCGCCCTTCTGTCTGCGGGCCACCTCCTCAGCCGTGTGGCTTTCGGTATCGCGTTGCCAGTCATTTTCATTAGTGGCTCCATCAACACCGTGGTTCTGGGTCGCTTGATCCACGGCCGTATCTTCAAGAGTTCCAACATCCGTTTTGTTAACACCAAGATGGGATGGGTGACTTGGCTGGCCCTGATCGTTGTCCTGACTATCCTCGAGTTCGTTGTTGCCGAGGTCATCCCCTTCTTCGACGACCTTCTGTCTATCATCTCCTCGCTCTTCGTGTCCGGCTTCACCTTCTACTTCCCGGCTATCATGTGGTTCATGTTCATTCGTGAGGGTAGCTACTTCGAGAAGAAGAACCTTCCCCTGACTGTGATCAACTTGATCATCCTTGCCATCGGTCTGATTGTGCTGGTTGCCGGAACATACGCCAGCGTTGTTGATATTGTAAGTTTCTCGAACAGCTCACTCTTGTCTTGTTGTTTGCAAGTACTAACAGTCTATAACAGATCAACTCGTACGCCAACGGCACCGTTGGAGGTGTGTTCTCGTGCAAGTCCACTTAAGTTCCCTTTGTGGCGGCGTTTGGAGTGTGTATAGAAAAGATAGATCTGTTGCTTTCCTGTAATATAGACTTTGCATAGCTTATCCCCAATGCATATGCCTTTGGCATTATATGATCACATTTCTTGCGCCACCACTCGAAGAAAATATGTTACGCTCCCCGCTCCATGGCAATAGAAAATTGGTACTGACATATGATATTGCTTCAGCGAGACTAAGTTCCCGAGAGGTCGAACACTGGGGATACGAGCTGCTCTGAGGCCGGGAGTTTGAATGACAATGAGTATGAGGAAGAGGTGTTATTACTTCACCCGTTTTCTTTTACGGGTGGCTCATACTCGGCGATGGGTCTCGATATAGTAAGCATGCTGATATGGATTTTACTAGAGCTAAGCTAAAACATGTTAACTAATGATATGTTTCGGTGTCTTGAAGCTAGTAAGAATACTACAAATTACGGATAGACTATGTTCATTCAGTATATCCCATGGTTGTAGTGCCACGAAGCCTTCTTGTAGTGCCATGAGTATGATCCTATTTCTAGCATGAGAAAAAGAAGCATCGGGCCCTCTATAGCCCCACAATGGCCACCTGGTCCTGAAAATAACCAGCATAGCCTCGTAGGGAATATCATATAGGTAGATGTCATTAATATCAGCCTGGTCTATATTTTCTCAGTACCCATTCATATCCATGAAAAGATTACGTTCCCATCCGTCCAAATTAGGGTTATAATTGCACCTGCCAGATACGGGCCAGACAATCATCGCCACCATTTACACGCATCTGACCTCTCTTCCATCTTCTAACTCCCATGTCTTCACCCTCAACCAACTTTCCTATCTCCCACGCCTTACTTCCTCGCTCTCAAATCAACAAAGCTATTGCAACTCCTGCTGGTAATGTTCACCTCTATTTATATATTTCATTTCTATTTAATTACACTTGACGCTGAAATATTAAAATAACAATCGGTGGAAAGTCACGGAACAACCGAACTCAAAAACTCATCTGAGCCTGCGATCTTTTCTCTCTTGATTTTCTTCGTGTTGGAAATTCTCGAAGCAAACTGCTTTATCTTGACTAGGAAGAAAGACGAGGGAATAGCTTGAGAGCGTTTCCACGATTGGTTTTATCCTCATCTTGCTTTGACAGCTTAGCCTCATCTAATTCCCTGCTAAAACGTCTCACCGTCGCCTCAGGAGCATATGGGAAGTCGCTTCCAAATAGAATATGATCAGGAGGAGCGAACTTCTGTAACAGGGGCAAAGCAAACGTAGAGTCTGTCAGCGCCAAGTCAAAATAGAACATGCGCGCATTCTCCACAAAATGTTCTGGCGTCATAGTAGATAGACCAAGGTCTTGTAACATAATCGCCGGGCGCCTGGCTAACCACGGGAGATTACCACCGGCATGGGACAAGATTATCTTGCAACGATGATACTTGCGGACAGTATCGGTGGTAATAAGATCCACTGCTGCGCGGGTTGTCTCATGCGGGTAATCAATCATAGGTTGAGGAAGCATTTTGTTGACGAGGTTGGTATCAACTGGATGGGTAGGGTGAATAAACACCACGGCCGCACGCCTATGTAGCTCCTCCCAAATAGGCTCGATTTTCGGATGGCCCAAATAGTAGTTGGCATCCCCATAGCGAGTAAATAAAGTTACCCCGTCGGCTTCGAGCTCGTCGAACGCGTATCGAATTTCCTCTAAAGCCCTGTCGGTGTCGAGGATATCCGGAAGCGCAGCAAAGAAACCATAGTTCTTGGGATACTTGTCTCTTAGAGTCTTACCAAACTCATTGCAATCTCTGGCGAGACGGGCAGACTCAGCCCCTTTGAGAATGCTAGTGCCTGGAGCAGTAACAGACAAGATTGCTGTTTCAATGCCGCAATCCCCGCATATCTTTTGATCAGCGTCAATACTCCAAGCAGGTGTCGGCCATCCGGAAGGATCCCCGCCCGTTTTCTCAAGAGCTTATAAACAATATGTTAACCTTATTCAAGACCTCTCAGTACATTGGAGGGAAAGCACACCTTGTAGGTAAGCCGGGGGGATGTAGTGGTGATGAACATCAATGCGTCGTGCCATTGTCGTAGCTTCTTGGTGTGGATTTTTGTTAGTGAATTAGCACTGGAGAACAGGATTACTTGGGAACGGCCATAGGCTGTATTTATATTCATTGTTTCTTGCGTATCTTATAGAAATTTTGAAGGCTGTGGATAATCCGGATGCTTAGCTTGGCCACTCAAAGCTTCATTTCTCCGAACGGAATTGCACCGAAGACAGTCCGTCCGAGGACCGTGAGCATAATCACAGCGCATTATTAACCACAGGCTTTCACAATTACAGTCATCCCCACTATGATGTTTTCGAATGTGAACCTAGCATCTGCGGATCCCAAAAATGTTGGTATTTGACGCCATCAGTCCCCCTTTGAACTGAGATAGGCTGAAGAGGGCCGGGCTGTAGTTTCTCACGGGTGCCGCTCCCGCCTTTAAGCTGCGGAACTAAATGGACCAAAAGAAATTGGCTAGAAGTCGCACCAATCATTAGAATACAAGAATATTGAATTTCAAATACGCTCTGTATTCGTATGAGTCCCTCCCATTTGATAAAAGGAAAAAATACAAGCCGAAAACGATCTGCTGCAAGCATTTACTACCTAAACGGAATTACGGGGAATCGGTTATGCCGGACCGACTGTGCCGTAAGCCCATGGATATGTTGCCGACCATGTGAGTCTCTGGGACATAAGGGGCAGGACATCCGGGAAATCCGAACCATATAGATTCCATAGTAACTCGAATGAATAGGGTATGCCATGAAATATCATTGGTTGCTTTCGCCGGGCTAGTCGCCTGAGTGTGCTCATTCTCGTTCATTAAATGCTACTCGCTTGGAACTTTCAGTGATCCTCAGAAATGTATTAGCAACCTGCCTTCGTGGCTATCAAACCATGAATATATCATTACTTTTGGCACCGGGGCCTCCAGATGAGAAGCCCAGACAAGAAAAACTTCAAAGCGCCGCCGAATTATCACTCATTCAGCAAAACACTCACTCTTCAATTCCCATTTCGATTGGAAATTCTTGCCCCTCGAACCGCATTCTCCGGTGTGATGATTCTCATCACAAAAACAAGCATAGTGATGAAATATCAAAGTCTTACCGACAACAGAGGAAACCCAAGTATGAAAAGTTGTATGTATATCAATTCTCATCCTTTCGTTCTTTTTCCGAACTTTCCTGCGCCTCCAGCCCAGTCGTTCAAGGGAAGGGCGTGCGTGGTCGAGAGAAGTTTGATATCGACAAGTCAAGCGCTAGAACTAATGCGAAGTGGCGCAAGGTCGTATTTAGAGCCGTCTCTTTCGAGGAGAATCAATAGGATTGAGGATTTTATTGCTCATAATCCAGCGTTGGTGTATCCCCACACGGATATTTCGTTATCCTGTGCACGAAATGAGCTTTCCGGTCTGTTGGATTTGAAGAAACTGCGACGTCTCAACAATAAGTTGGAGAAAATTGAGATATTGTTTCTCCAGAACACCAATTTTCCGAATACATGGCGCAATGACTCAGCATTCTGGTGAAAATTCAAATGGTTGAGTCATGGGAAAGCCAGCTCTTGCATGAACTGTTACTCGATACCCTTGTTTTGAGGACAAGCCCATTCTCCAAACACCACCATTCTACAGTGCAAACATACACGTCGTTCATTATCAAATCACCCCGACAGAAGAAAAGCAGCATCATCATTAAAGTACAACATATGATCTGGTAATTTTCTGACAAAACTTTGGGGAGAGGGAGGTTGGGTTGTAGTAAGACACTTGCTACGCTCAACCAACAATGCAAATGGGAGTATTCGATTAGCGATTCTCCCTGGCGAGATACTCAAAGTTTCCCAGTCCGAAACTCCCTACTCAGTTATGATCTTTATCAGAATTCTCATATGTGAATTTCTATGTGATGAGTACTGAAACATATAGACCAGGATGAGACACTATGCAACCCCAAAGCCATACGAAAGAAGACTGTCCACCATGACATGACCCCAATAACAAACAAAAGAACAAAAACAAATCCATCATCTATAATTCATAATCCATCAAAATCTAAGCCTCCATCTTGCCAGTAATGCTCTCCATATGAGTGGCATGCTCCCCACTCCGCTTCTCATTAGCCTCAGTCTCAAGCTGAGCCAGGTCATTCCCGCCCTTAACATTACCAGCCACATCACGCACATCAGTATAATGCACGGAAGGCTCCCAACCAACCGAGTTCCAAGCCCGAGGAACCTTAGCGTAGAGCTCATCAACCTGCTCCAGCGAGAGACCCTTAGTCTCATAGATGCAAGTATACACGAAAAGCGCACAAATGAAGCAAAACCCGCCCCAGATGAAGAACACCTTGGACTGCAAGTTGGCATTGCCAGGTCCACTGTTCACCATGTATGGAGTGGCGTAGGCGATCGCCCAGTTGAGGAGCCAGTTTGTCGCGGTCGTGATGGAGAGACACTTTGCGCGGGCCTTGAGGGGGAAGAGTTCGCCGGTTACGACCCAGGCGACAGGGCCCCACGAGGAGGCGAAGAAGAAGATGTAGACACAGACGAAGGCAATGAGGACTTTGTTTGCGACGGTGGAGGAGGCGGCTGTGCCGACGATGGCGACGATGAGTTGGGAGACGCACATGCCGACGGCACCGAACATGAGGAGAGGGCGGCGACCCCATTTCTCGACCATGTAGAGGCCAGGGAAGGTAGAGACGACGTTGATGATGTTGGTGATAAGGGTGATGACGAAGGAGTTTTGGATGCCAGAGTTTTGGAAGAAGGTTGTACCGTAGTAGACTGGAAGGTTGGTTGTTAGTAATCTGTAAACTGAGGTGTTATAGGTGGTACATACAGATGAAGTTCACACCGGCCAGCTGCTGCAGAGCCTGAATTCCGCAACCAGTTGCCAGACGCTTGCCGATAGAGCCGCGCAGAATCTCCAGGTAGGTAGCCTTGCCAAGACGGAGCTCGAACTCGTGGTTGGCCTGGATCTCGGAGAGCTCCTCGACGATAGCGGGATCATTGACGTCGACGCGGCGGAGACGGGCAAGTGCCTTGGTGGCGTCCTCGTAGCGGTCCTTCTTAATAAGGAAACGGGGAGTCTCGGGCAGGATAATCATTCCAGCGACCAGAATGATAGCCCAGGCGAATTGAACAGCGACAGGGATACGGTAGCAGCCGGTATCCATGCGGTCCTTAGTAGAATTGTTGACAATGGCAGCCAGCAGCAGACCGATGGTGATGGCCAGCTGGTAAGCACCGACAATGGTACCACGAATCCACTTAGGAGCAGTCTCAGACTGGTACAGAGGAACTAGAAGAGATGACGTTAGATATAATCAGTAGACCTATTGTCGGATATTTCTCAACTTACTAGTTGCCGAGAGAAGACCGACACCCAGACCAGCGAAGAATCGGCCAGCCACAAACAGGGGGATAGAAGTAGAGGCTGTCTGCAGGATAACACCGAAGCAGAAAACAAAAGTGTCGAGAATCATGCCAATGCGACGACCGAAGTAATCCGCAATAGGGGCAGCGCCGAGAGCGCCGAAGAAAGTACCGGCAGAGAGAAGGGAGACGATCATCGAGGACTGGGACGAAGTAACATCGGGGAGGCCGTCCTTAGGGTTAACATATCCAGTCGAGAACATCTCGCGCCATTTCTTCATGGCCAGAATACCGCTGATGGTACCGGTGTCATATCTGTGAAAGGAAACGGTCAATGCTAATCCAGAATTGTAAAAGCAATAGAGACGACGATACTCACCCGAAGAGCACACCACCAAAGGCAACGAAAAGACCGATAATAATAGCCGGGGCCGCCGAACCGACAGCATCGTCGGGCTTCTTCAATGCGAAGCCCATGGCGAGAGAATTGAGCGTAACAAGTTTTAGTCAAGGAGTAGGGTATCGGGCAGCAGAAGCGAGATGATAGTATAGGGAAGTGCTGCACTGCAGACACGCTCAAATGGTAAATAGAAGACAGAGACGAGAAAAGAATAGATGAATATCGCCAATGGAGAAACAATCAAGAGAAAAAAAAGAAACCCAAGAAATTCAAGCTAGGTTGCAGAGGATCCCACGAGGGTTTAATAGTCCACGCCAAAACCTAGAAATACAATAAAACGAACTCAGACCGGCCATGATCAGCAACGCCCCGGGGGGCCCCAAAGTGGCCGAAACCAGAAACCAGAAAAAAAACCACTCGAAGCGTCTTCTCCGTACCCCAGCAAAAGCAAAAAAAGGCACTCCGAGATTCCCTGCATGGGGGGTCTGTTAGGGTTGGGGGTGGAGTAAACCAGACCGGCCAATGCGGCCACGCTGTAGAGTGGGGATATTTCCAGGAGAAAGCGGGTGGTCTGAAATGGAGTGCTATTGGTTAAATTGGATTTGACTCTTCGGCTCAACCGTGGCCGAAAAAGATTCTCGAAGGGCGTTGCTAGGATCGGCGCCACCAGGGATGAGCCAAGGGGAGCTGCGTTCAGGATGGGATAGGTAGACTTTGGTGTCTGGTGACCTGAATATACTAGATAGGTATGTGGAATGAAAATAATAAGAATAATAATGTAAAATAATTGATTATTCTATTCTAGAAGGATAATAATAGGCATGTCTCACGAGGGCAACTGAAAACGGGGTTCGCCGGTTGCGACGCACAACTTGATTAGTATGCAAGGCCGATCGCCGCTTTGGGCAAAAGAGAGACCGTCATCCCTAGTTGGCTCAGGAACACAAACATTAACATTAAAGCACCTTGACTATTTACCAATGACATGACAAGGACATGATACAATCATATCCATGGTGCCTCTGATTGTTATGAGAATATCAAGGAATTAAGCAAGAACCAAGAAAAGCCACAGACGCGGATCGTGGCGTCGTTCCAGGCGCCAACCACTTACGTTATAGCACTCAGGTACTGGTACAATAGACTGTATACATTTTACATACGTCAGGCCAAAGTAAAACAATAGAAGTAACTAAAGAACCAACAATCAAAATTGTCACCAATTCATATTCATTGGCTTTCCCCTCAAGTTCCAACCCCAATTCTCCAGATTATCACCCTCCACATCCCACATCCCCAGAAAGTTGGAGGAAACCCATACATCTCCAGACTCAGCACCGGTCGGCCACCGATCGTCTCACGCTAGAAAAATACAGTTTTGATCGACCATGCATGTCGTCAGCGTCCCGGTTATCATATGAAAGAAAAAGCCAATCTTACGCCCCGATACTGAAAGTCTGGTCCGGGTCGACGCCCCATCCGACCGTAATGTATATGCTGTAGTATCTCTATAATAGGATAGGCGGGATTTGTAAAGACCCGCATGAAGTCTAGGACCCCTTTCGCTTTATCTCAGGGTTCTCACCGGTGCCAGATTTGGGGGGTTGTTTAGGATGGGAGACATGTGGCGATAGGTCCTGAAACGCGCAAAGTTTGTTGGAATTGTGGTTGTATCCACCTCTAGACAACGTGTAGCGTATAGCGAAGGGTGTATGGAGAAGCAAGAGAGTAAATGGGTGTTAATGTATGGGAAGACAAGGGAAATTCTTCGTTGCCTGCAGTCTGTAATCTGCACTGCGAGGGTAAGGGTGCTCATCAAACTACTACTGTATCCAACCAATACTACCATAGACAAGGCGGGATGCCTGGCCTTCTCGGGGCGACCTCGGGCTGCAATGACACCTCATACGGAGTAGCTCCATGCAATATCCTCTCTTAACACTCAATTCTAAGTATGAGGTATAGATTATTATCACAGAATAGGTATTCTATCTCCAGTACAGTACGTCCTACCACGCTAACACCAGTAAGATCAACCTAACAACCTCTCTGATGTATCCTCCGGCCCCCGACAAACCCACCCGTAAAACGATCGGCCCGTGTTTAGGGATCCAGGCTGAAAGGCAAAAAACCCCTAGTGCGGCATTTTTCCCGCGCCCCGGATTGGTTACTCGACCCGATGGCACTCCGAGATATGCCCGTTTATTCGGCGAATAAGTGGGGTAGCCGGGGTGTTGTTTCTGGGATCGGGATTGGGATTACGGAGGAGGGACTCAGGGACTATGTAGAACTAGGCTCGTTGTAGCAGCATTACAGGGGAAAAACGGGATTTGTGGGGATCGGTCGGGGTCGGGACGGGAGTGTTGGCCGGGCCAAGGGGTCGGGATGGAGGATATAGACGTAAACAGTGTATAGCGTGTATTTTCTATAGATTGCTATCATGGAAGACGTCATTTACAGCCATAATGACTGTATTTAACAAGGTCTATTATTGTCTATACACTATACGCTCTGAACAGCTCACCAGGCTACCAGCGCCAGATCAGAACAAAATAAACCCCCAGCACGGCAATCGCAACGGACCGAACCAGACGCACAAAAGTCCGCCAGACAAGGACAGTCTTCGCTCTAACACCCTTCGCCGCAACGGCTGGTCGATACAATCCCTTATCTTTCGTACTCACGACGTCGTCACCATCTAGACCCCGATAAGTATCGTGGTAAGGCTTGCCGCTGGGGTAGTGGCGGGGGGAAGGAGAGATCCCGGCACGCCCGATCAGGCCACCGGAGGGAAATGTGGAGCTGGACGTACCGGATGTCTGGTACTGGTGGTTGGGGTGGAAGGTGTGTCTCTCGGAGAGGGGGAGGACGGAGCCGTTCGCGGGGTGTGGGGAGTTCGGGGGAATAGAATGTAGTGTAGAGGGCTTGAGCGAGGAGGATGGTAATGCTCAGGCCTAGGATGCAGAGATAGTGGATGAAGATGCCTAGTTGATCGGGGAGGAGGCAGAGGTGGTTTTGGATGGTGGGCGAGGAGCTTTTTTGTGTAGTCTCGCCGGTGATGGGGTCAATGGGGTTCCAGAGACTGGTGAGGAGGAAGCCGGGGTGTCGGACGCCCATTGCCCAGGACAAGCTCTTGACGGTGATTTCGTTAGGGGAGCCGTTGAATTCGCGGTGTATGACCTCGCAGTAGTCGTGGTCGTCGCCGGAGTAGACCTGGACCACGTTGGGCCCGGCCTTGGACACCAGTTCGTTGGAGATGGTCTGGGTCAGCACGTTTTGGTATTGATAACCACCGCCGAGTCGGAGCGAGTTGGGCTCGTCTTCCTCTAATCCTGGCGCAGATGGAGGAAGACGCTCACGCAGCGGCCCGCAGGGGGTCGCCGCCTTGCGATAGAGCGGAACGTGCGTGAGGAGAATGGTAGGGAACCCAGCTGACTTGGGATTTGGCAGCTGCTCAACGGAATCGTCCCCAGCTTCCACAATACGATGCTTGAATAGTACATCTTCCGACCGATTTTGTAGCACCCGGAGTTCCTCCGTCTCCGCGGTAGCTTTGTGGGTGACCATTTGGTCCAAGAATTCATCTGCATCTTTCCAGATTGGCCGAGCAAACTCGTCCTCCTCGCCCTCGCTTGTGCGGGAGCTCCCCGTCAACGGGTCCGGTTGGTCCATCGCACTCAGCGAGACAGTGTCGATGGAAACAAAAGTATGGTTTCCAATAATATCCACCCGGTTACCGTTACCAAAGTGGCTTTGGAATCGCCGGCGCACAGGTTCCTGAATCCCATTGCCAAATCCCAGATCGTGGTTTCCCGGTAGACTAGCAATGATCCTGCGTCCACGGCCGTCAACCGGATCGGAATATTGCTTGAGCCAGGGATCCATGAAAATCTTCATGAAACGGCCATATTCCTTCTTCCAAAATGAATCCTTGATCTTCTTGTATCGGTCCTCAGGGCTAACGGATGTGCTGGTAGCCCATTCTCGCCCGCCGTCAAACAGATCCCCTAAAAAGAGAACGGAGTCGGGCTCTAGATTATCTTGTATAGATGCAAATGCCCGGCGCATATATTGGTCGGTGTATTTGACGGTCAGCGTCGAGAGGGGCCATGGGCGGCCGGGGTAAGTGTGGGGATCGACAAGCTGGGGGTCGGCAATGAACGCGACATGATGCGGCGTGGCACCTTGGGGCTAGATATGAAATTGTCAGTCTCCGGCTATACCAACGATGCGCAAATGGTACGGCTTCAAGCGATCGCATAACATACCCATTTCTCCCAGCTCTCCCAAACACACCGATCAATAGCGTCTTGGAACACCGTCCGCTCCCCCCACCACAACGTAAACAACCACATGACAACGATGGCATTAGCGACAGTAAAAAGGCGTCGCAAAACCAATCCTACCACGCCACGGGGATCACTCCTCCCCCTCGTCCCCCGGAAACTTGAAGCCCCCTCCGCAAACCATTGTTTGGCCGTAGCCGGTAGTCCCTCCAATGCCTGTCGCACAATACCCGATGCTTGCCCGGGAACCGAATTAAACGAGGGAAGAGACGAAGCGCCGGCGCTGCGTGGGTAGGCGTAGCTCATATTGGCGACCGCTAAGCGTGCCTGTGTTGGAGGTGTGTAGCTTGGCTACCCCGTGGAGACGGGGTTGGATAAGAAATTAACGAAAAGAGAGTCGCTGCATGCTCTGGAATGCACAAGAAATGGACGAAGGAGTGGATGGAAGGAAAGAAGTGTGTCCAAAACGGGGATTTTTTTGGACCTTATTGCATGGTGTGTTGCAGATTGAATCAAGGGGCCAGTCGTTCTGGCTGGTCCCGTCTGGGGATCTCCAGGGTCGATGGGTCACGTGGTCGAAGGTTATAATTAGCTTAGTCCAACTTTGAAGTGCAACTGCCTATTTGGGCGTGGGAAAATAGATTTGATAACTTTCATTTGACATTCATGAGGCTAAATTTCCTAACTAAACCGAGATCAAGAAAGTGCCGAACCGGCCATACAGTTTGCGTGAGACCGCTGGCTCTCGTGGAACAACTACAGTTAAAATCCTAACCCACCGGATCGAGCATTTCAATTAATGATAAATAAAAATACATGCAGGTGGTGGTACGAGATATCAAGAACCATCTCGACCCCGGCGGTAAGAGCCCAGGACAAATGCCACACCACCAATGATACAAGGAGACCAATCCGCCAGGGAGGCCAACCTCTTCTAGAAACTGCCAGTCCAAAAATCCATGACGGGGTAAACATGAATGACCACGAGGAGATATTAGGGAGGATAACGAGTGAGAAGACACGCATAAAAAATAACCATATAATATGAGAACTTTAGGAGAGGATGGATAGGATAGTAGGGTAGTGGAGGGATGAGCCTCTAACAATCACGTAGGAACTCTGGCAAGGGAACGAATGTATGGGGGAATCAAAATCAAGTGGACTTTTTGGGGCAGCACTGGCCAACACGGGCGCAGTTGTCATCGCACTCCAGGAGGCAGGCGTGAGAGTCACCCTCGCGAACGCTGGCCGCACGGCTGGAGTGGCTGGGGTCATCGTTGCCGGCGCGGGACGAAGATGCCTGGCCATTGTTTTGGTTGTCCTCAGTATCGCTATCGGGAGTGAACTCGGGCTGGATGGTGGAAGAGTGAATGCCGTAGGCGTGCAGGCAGCGGCGCACCTGGCGCGCCAGGCGCATGTACCGCTCCGAGCCCTCGCCCTTGATTTCCGTGTCGACCTGGATATGGATGGAAGCAACCAGCTTGGTGTCATTCAGTTGCCAGACGTGGAGGTGATGGGTTCCGATAACGCCGGGAAGACGCTCAATGTCCTCCTTGATGTGGTCGACGCTCATGCCCTGGGGCGCGGCCTGAAGAAGGATGCGCGAGGCAGCCTTGCAAAGCGGGATGGCCGAGGCAAGAATGATGACCGTGATGACCAGAGAGATACCGGGATCGACGTAGAACCGCCACTTGTAGTCGGTCAACCAGATGATCAAGGCAGAAGCAATAACACCAATGTTGCCAAGCGCGTCGCCCATGACGTGCAGGAAGACACCGCGCATGTTGAGATCGTGGCCGTGACCATGGCCGTGGCCGCCCTTTTGGCCCTTAGGCTTGGGCTGAGCATGGTTATGACTCTTGTGAACGTCTTCTTCAGCGGCATGGTCTGGGACTGTAAAGGGGACGCCGTTCTCATCGGTGTAGTTTGAAGCACGGTCGCGGTTGCGCAAAAGACCGGATCGCTCGGTTGGCACTTCACCCTCACGGCTGTCAGTGTCGGAGGACTGCTCAGTGTCGAAACCACCACGGCTGGCGGCAATAATGTCCTGTCGCAGGGTAGCTGGGTGCACGTATATATCCTCGACATTTGCCAGAGAGGTGCTGTATCGGCGAGAGCCGCGGCTCTGCGAGTCGGTCACTCGGCGCTTGCGTGAAGGGGAAGATGGGTCGGTAGACGAGTGAATGAGTCCATTCGGCCCAGTCTCAAGACCAGAAGCTCCATGGCTACTCTTGGCCAGCGTGGCGTTCACATCTCCCTGGTCCGAGGCCAGGAAGGGCGTACCTTCATTCACGTGGCTTTGACCATGGCCGTGTCCCTGCTCAACATCCTCCTCGTCATGCTCAGCACCTTCACCGTGGTCGTGACCGTGTCCGCCGTGAGAGTGGTCGTGGAAAAGTGCCAAGCCAAGGATGTTGGAGAGAAGTCCAAAGCAACCGACGATGCAAACCAGCTTGGGGTTTTGGACTTCTTGAGGCTCCACCAATCGCTGGATGGCTTCTAGGAAGATCGAAAGACAAAGGGCGACCAAGAAAACGCCGTTGACGAGCGCACCAAGAGTTTCCGCTCGTTGCCACTGTATTCCAAAGAATTGATTGTCAGACCGGTTTGTGCGCGGGGCACCCAGGTACCTTGAGGGCCGGACCACTTACGCCGTAGGTGTACATCTTCGAATTCGTTTCGCGATTGGCGACCTTGACGGCCCAGAGACCGACGCAAAGCGACAAAACATCATTGAGCTAAGCATATGTGTCAGAGGAGGGACTGGAGGGGATAACGTTGGTTCGAATCGGGTCCTACCATGTGAAAGGAGTCGGCGACCAGAGCAAGGGAGTGGACGGCATAGCCTAAGAAGCAAACATTGTCAGATTAGGCGCACTAGCGAGAGGAGCGTCGGTCAGATTCGAGGTAGAATATACTCACCAGTAATTAGCTCTAGCAGAAAAAAAGCAGAGTCAATCACCAACAGGATGATGATCCTGTTGGTCTTGGAGAGTCCCATGGCGGCGATGCGCTCGCGATGCGCTCAGTGGCGCTGGACTCCGTGGGAGGGAGGGATCAGGGGGCTCGTCAAAGCACGAGTCTGGAAACAAAAAAAAGTGAAAGTGAGAGAGTTCAACCTGGCGGGGGGGCTGTTGTTAAGAGGGGAAAATTTGCGAAGCGATAGGGCGGAAAGCGGAGGGCTGCAGGTGCTTTTGATGCTGACGCAGGTGGAGGTGGAGCTTAGCACATCAACGGCCGGGAGGTCTGTCCGATCGGGTCCGAGGTGGCGTTATCGTCACGTTGCTCATCTTAAAAATGTATACAAACTACCTAGATGGTGCTGTCTACAGTGCACACTCCTTTATTCTTCCATGATAGACCAGCAGCAAAGATCCTTGTTCCCCGGATCTTCCGAGGTTGTGTGTTTCATTCGTACCAAATACTCGGTTCTTTAGTACATTGGAAAATCGAAGCGTCTGGCCCCCACCGGAACACGATCCAGTTCGAAACTACAATCCTTCACTACGGTATATACAAATCCTGCTTCTTTCTGTTCCCCCACTTACGGCTGCTATTTAGGCTCCAATTTTCTCCATTTTCTCTGCTCTATGTCTCCTAGTATCGGCCCTTTTACTATGTATTTATTACCCGCCCTTCTCAACATACTCGATATACTCTACGTTTGCGCATTCGCATCCAGGCTAGTCCCACAACACCCAACTAATAAGACTTTGTAACACCGCAGGCTAGCAATCTTAACACAGAATGTTTGTCCCCATCGGCAATGACCGTACGGAATCGCAAAATGCCCCTCCTCATCTCTCATCTCAAATCTTGTCAAGACCAAATCTCGGCTCCAAACAAGAAACTCAAAGCCCCTCCCGAACCCACTAGCGGCCACTAACAAACCCACTTGAGCCACGACTGAATTTTAGGACTATACACAGTGGCTGCAGAGATGTATTGTGGCTATTGCCCAGACACCGTTCAAGCGCCGTCGTACACGCTACGCTCGCAATGGTGGACAAGAAACACGCTAGAAGGCGCACCAGGTAGGATGCGAGTTAAGTGGAGAGTTGAATTAGTCTTAAACTTCCCCAAGGTCCTCTCGCCCCACGTTCGGGGGTTGCCGTTTGCCGAGCATGCAAGATGCTGAATAGTTAGATGACTCCCATGATTCCATGTGGAATTCTTTTTCGGCAGTTGTCACAGCTATCGAGTAAGGCTCTTGCTGCAAGAGGAACGAGACCGGATATTTTATCTTGCAGATGTTGCCGACTCATTCAATGCTACTAGGTGAGCCCCAGATATCCCCACTTGTGGCATTGATATGGTGGAGCTTTGCTTATTGCATCGCAGATGATTGGAGTGACTGTCCCTTCTGTCAGCCTTATCGACCCTGTCAATTCTTCTTTTCGGCGGATTCCATCCGATTGGAATTGCCGAGAAGGATGGCAACACATCTCTACAGGCTTGTCTCGAGTACTGCTTATTGGCGACAACGTATGTCCAGTACAAAATCGCTATCGGTTCCCCTAATTTCAGGAGCTCTTTCTGAAGATAGGTTAATAGTTAGTGAGCGAATGAATAGATGAGTTGATGAAGGTATGCATTTCTATAAACGTATACCTTAGCGAGGCCTCATTTTGCTCCACCTTCTTCTCACACACTGATCTTCTTACGAAGAGCTAGAATACGATCAGTCGCCTCAGAGAAGGAGTCCTTCGGCAACGAGCCATTCTGCAAGGCTGATACCAGCGCGTCAAAGACAGCCTCGCCTTGTGTAACATTCCGAGCCGACGCAAGTATAATATCCATACCAGCCTGGCTAGCCAGGACACCACGTGCCGCATCATCACCAAAGGCTTGAAGAGCCCCAGCCTCGATGGCGTCCGTGATAGTAACACCCTTGAAACCAAGTCTCCCGCGGAGTTCATCCTGAATCCAGGCCTTGCTCAGTCCTGACGGGTACTTGGCGTCTAAAGCTGGGTACAAGGCCCAAGAGTTCATGACCATGTCGACGCCGGCAGGAATAGCCTTTGTGTACGGGATTTCGTCAACTGTGCGAATCTCGTCCAAGGTGAGGTTGATGGTGACGGGCTCCTCGTCCGTGTTCTCGGTTTTCCCAGCTGCTCCAAGACCGGGGAAGTGTTTCGCTGTTGCGATGATACCGGCTTCTTGTTGGGCGCTGATAAATGCCGGTCCGCATGTCGTGACAAGCGCAGATGTATTGCCATAGGAGCGGCCATAATTATCCAAGAAGTCCCCTTCTTCGCGGTACACGCCCAAAATTGGCGCAAGGTTGGTGTTCACTTGGTATTTTTGGAGAGCACTTGCAGCGTCCTTGCCAGATTGCGTCGCAGCGACTCCCGTGTTACTGGACTGGCCAATTTGTTTGGCGCTCTGAACTGGTCCGCCGGGTAGTCGCCGGACTATCCCTCCTTCTTGGTCGGTCATAATCAAAAGAGGACTTCCTGGGTATGTGCTACTCTGCTTGTAGGCATTTTGGAAGTCGCTGATGATTATGCTGAGATTGTCGGCGACATTCTCCCCAAAGAGGATGATACCGCCCACTTTGCCTTGCTTGATCAAATCGAACAGATGAGTCGGTGGGTTGAGGCCTGGATAGGAGAAGACGACATGATGTCCAACCTGCACAGACAGGTCATCCGATTTCTTAGCCCGGCCCGAAGCCACAAGAGACAAGCAGATAGTAAGAAGCTGTGAGGCTGTGGTCCACCGCATGGTGAGGTTCTTCAACATTCAAAGTCAAATTCCAGCATGCGCAGATCACCCAGCTTTGAAGCGACAGTCGCGGTTTATGTACATTTTTGAAACTCGTATTAACTACCGGAGTACGGTTGCCTTTTGCATTATCCGAGGTTTATGCAGGTACATCAACAGGGGGGTGTTACATTGATCGGCGCTCACCAAGCCTATTCTGGGCGAGGGGTCCCTATGAACATACGAGGTTACTCTGCTATTGTTGCCCCGCGTTTCGACTAGACTATATTCATATCTTGAATGATTCAATCTTGCTCTCGGCTATTTATTCGTGGCGGTGATCATCGGCCATGTGTGACGGGGGCCATCCACTAGGCGAGGTAAGACTCACTGCTAATGTTGATGATGCTGAGCAAGACAATATCTGGACCGTAACCGGAATATGGGATGTCTCTTAAGCTTTGCAGAATCTCTTTCAAGGTTAGGATGCATCAATTATGTATCAACACACACCGTAAAGAGTCCGGATAGCGCTATTCACAGGGTTCGTCTTACTGGCCTCATTTTTGTTACTTCCAGTTGTTCATGGGGCTTATGTCTGACTGGCCGGGGATTGAATAGTTTATTTCGCTTCGTTTATGGTTAATGTATCTATCCATAGGTAAGCCCGTACCAGTTACTATCTCCTCAAACATACGTACTTGGGTACTAGTTTCTCGATGCCCCGGCTGGGAGATATATATATTCCCGTCCATTTCCTCTTGCGGAGGAGTATTCATCCAAAAATCCATCCAATGGCCATTGATTAAGTAAAATACCTGACCAAGGAACAAAATCTCTTTCTTCGTAGCGAGAAGACTTTCTCACGACTTTCCCGAATCCACCTTGTTATTAGTCCCGAAAATTGCACACGAGCGATATCTACTGTACGGTTATCGGGGAGTGGATCTAGTCACCGATCGGCATAGAGCAGGAACGCCGACGCCGACACACCCGGCCGTCGATAGGTTGAACTTTTCTATAATTTAACCACGCCCTGACTCCTAATGATAGCGAAACCTCATTCGTCGAAACAAGCTCAATAAAAATAATAACAATGAGCAGTCTCGCAGCTTCTAGGGTGCGATTAGCTTATGAATTGCATCGCGCGACTAAAAGCCACACCTCGACGCGTCTAGCGAACCATGCTCCCATCCTGTTTCTTCATGGCTTCCTTGGATCAAAACGAGAGAATCGGCAAATGAGCAGGTAAGAAAGTTTTACCGAGCATCTAAAACACGCGTTACCTTGCTGACTAGCGGCGATACAGGAATCTTGCCAAAGAATTGTCGCGCGACGTTTACGCTTTGGTATTGAGAACCCAGAGATTCGGGAATTTGAGATGATAGACAATCTAACTGGGGTTAGGATCTACGAAATCATGGCGACTCTGGTCATCATCCGAAGCACGATTATATGGAGATTGCATTGGACGTTGAGTCATTCATTGCTCAACATGGACTCGAGCGACCGACGCTGATTGGCCACTCAATGTAGGTTGACCATGTCGAAGACTGTCGCATTTGAGTGCTAACAAACTTGCCCAGGGGTGCAAAAACGGCTTTAACTCTTGCTCTTAATTCGCCAAAATTAGTATCCAGTGTCGTGGCCGTTGACAATTGTCCTATCAAGTTGCCCGTGGCGACTGATTTTCTGAACTATCTTGAAAGCATGGGAGAGGCCGAGCGAGAACAAGTTCGGACGCATGCCGAAGCTGACGAGATTCTCCGAGAATATGACCTAGTAAGAGCCTCACAGATGATGGGTTGACGACTTTTCGGACTGATAGTAAAATATAGGATCCACCCGTCCGACTCTGGCTATTGAGCAATTTCGTCAAACAGGACGGTTCGCCTTATTTGAGACTGCGCGTTCCTTTGGGTACCTTGAAAAATGCCATGGGACCTCTAGGGGATTTCCCATATGACGTTGGAAATGTGCCAGCCTTCCAAGGCCCAACGCTTTTCCTTCGAGCTCTTCAAAGCAACTTTATCCCTCAAGGTTCATTTCCGCTGATTTCCAAGTTCTTCCCGCAATCGGAGATTGTGGATATGGACTGCGGACATTGGATTGTGCAGGATAAACCCCAGCAGTTTAAAGAAGGTATGTTCAAGATTTTCACCGAAGCATTTTGGAAACCTTGCTTACGTGCGATTTGTTTTATCAGAGGTCGTAAGATTCTTGCAGAAATGTTGAGTCAAATGGTACCCACCTATCATGGATCGTCCCATGGTTTGCGCGTCAGACTATTTGTACATTACTTTCCTTCTCTGTCTTTAGATGGTGTTTCCGGTTATATTAAATGGGCCCTGGAGCGAATTAGACAACTGTCACCTCTAAAGGAGTATGCAACAGGGCGTAGAGAACAGTCCTCGCAACTTTGGCTTCGGCAAATTCTGGCTATTGTATCACATATCAGGGCCAATCAGCCATGCCGACAGATTGTTAGAGTCGGTAATCTGACCACTGAACCATCCACAGAGATCCTCAATAGAGCCCAAGGAAGGTAATGTATCAATACCGGTGCTAATTGCTTCTGCTTCCGTCTCCCAGATTCCCTGCTCTTCGCCACCCGAAGCACCTGGCACTTCACTGGGATTATTCCTCTGACACTCGATCCCTGCCCTAGACTCAATTCCAAGGACGTGGGAAGCAATCGCCTGGATTTCCCTCACATTTCGTGCTGTCCGTGGCCACACTTTTCCCAGTGCCTTGAGACAGCCGATGGTCATTCGGATTTGGTCTCTTGCAATCATCAAGTCTTTCCCACCAAGGCAAGATTTGCAAGCCGAAAGCAGAGCCAAAGTCCCCTTACTAATCATGCAGGTGACAAAGGGGGTGTGGTGGAATCTTTCAGCAGGTAAGGCTATAAGCTGAACCTGTGCCTCCACTGCGCGTAGCACACGCACAGTGTGCACATTGATCAGGTCCGGGGTGGGCATATCAAGGTTTGGATTTCGGCCGCAACTCGAAACTTCTTCAACAGAATAATATTTGAGATCTGACAATGGCCGGTGCAAGACAACGGTGGCTCTAAGGCATGATTAACATCACGATACTCTCGTATGACGAAAGAATCCGGTTGGCTTACACATGAATAAGCATGTGCGCTTGAAACATGAGCTCATCAATTTCTCCTGCCTTATCCATGACTTGCTTGCGATTCTCCGGCAACAGAAGCAACCATCCTTTCAATATGGAGTCGGCAGACTGTATCACGTTCGTTGAACCCTCATTCCCAGCGATCTTTGGGACTGTGGATATTGCCGAGGCTATGCATCGTACAGCACCGATAAGATAGGCAAAGGATGAGAAGGTGATATCATCCGAGGTGAATTCACGACAGTCGAAATCTCGTAGAGTTTTGGGCTCGGGGATCTCCTGTGCCTGGGTAAGCTATGTGAAATGTGTGGATACCGGGAAAGTACTGGATTAATGCGGGCCAAGCAACTTTTAACCATACTTACCCCTAATTCATAGTCCGATTCGTCACAAGGTAATGCCACCGAAGTTCCGATGTTCAAAACTTCAAAGTTCATAGTTCCCAAAGTCCCCGCATAATAGGCATCTACGGTGAATAACATCCACCATGTCCGTCTCCAGCTTTCCTGTACTACCGAATCGTTGCCGCCATGCTTTAGCAAGAATTCATAATCAGACATTCTCAAGTCAATGGCGAGCCGCATTGCAGTTTCCATCTGCCGTTTAGCGTCAATGTTATGTTCGTACCAGAACAAAGGTATAGAATATAAGAGTCGGCACTGGACTAGAATGGGATCTGTTGACGGTGCTTTCAAGAAGGAGGCTTCGGCATGATCTTTCAGCGGAATAGACCATTCTTGCGACCTCATAATATTGCCGACAAAGCGCATGATGGCGATCAGTGGTTTGAAAGTGGGATGTTTACACGGATCTTGAAGAATCCTCGTCAAGGCCATCCGTGGTAAGAGGAAAGGGTGTAAATGGTGGAAGTTCCTGTAGTATGAATCGACTAAGGGGTCATTTTCAATGTTTATAAGCTCGGTGGAGGAGCCCGTGATGAATGTTTCTCCTGCAATGGCGACTCCAGCGAGTGGGCTGTGAGTATGAGGGTTCATTTCGACCATTCGAGGGATAAATCCCTGGAGCTGCTGGCTATCCATCGGCCGAGGAGCACTCATGCTATTGATAGGTGCAGAGCATGCGGCTGTTGTCCACCGTGTGTCCTGCTCTTTCCGAGCCGCACGATCGAGTCGACCTCTTCGTGACCGGGCATACTTGCATTCCTGGCTGCTCTCAGCGCATCGGCTGCAACTTGGTCGTTTGCCGTCGCATTTCCGGTGTCGCGACCGGCAAGGTAAACAGGCTAGTGAGGATCGGGTTGGTCCGCCTATCCGTTGATTCTTCGTGGGATCCATGGGGTCACGCGTTAAGAATATGTCGAAAACGAGTTCGAGGTCATGTGCTTCATAATTTGACGACTGAGTGCCGTGCGCGTGGTGCTGTTGGAGGGGTGGGGTACCTAAGTTAGTTGTGGAAGTCTTATGGGCTGACAAACATCCTCCGATCTAACTTAACTAGTTACATAGTGGAGGTCCACTTGGCAGCGGCAGCATTTGCCTAATTAGTTTGCATTTAGTTACCTTATTAACTATGCACCATCAATCTGCTTTCAATTACTATTTCAAGATTTGACAAAGCTCTAGCATTTACTCTCGCAGTTTTAGAAGACTATTGAAATACTTCAGAAGGTCTCTTTTTTATAAAGTTGGACGGATGATATCATTTACAGTCTAGACTTATCCATAGCCTGCAAGTGGGTCTACGGCAGCCGATAGATGCTATAGGAAAATGCGCTAACCTGTGTTACAATTTTTACCTGACAGAAAGATTAGATAAAGATAGTTGGTTAAACATGGCGGATTTGCTATTGCAGAGAATGATGGCTATAGTTATTCCTCCACTTAACGTGGAACGGCCGGGCGCCTCATTACCTTGCCACTTACGTGAAAGATGCCCGTCAATCCCGGCGCATGAAGTTCAATGATTTGGAATCGACAATCGGCTATGCCCACCTCATCCAGGTACCCTCAAAGTACGGTTAGAATAGAATTCGTCAGGTCAAAAAGAACCATGGATTTATGTGTTTAACGTTAGTTCGTTCGAGATCAATCACTGTGCAAAGAGATGTCACGTTGCAAACCCCTTAAATTAACATCATTCTGTATTTAAAGGAGACCAGACAAATTATTCCTTGCCACATGCTGTGACACCAAGAAGTCCAAGTTAAAACGACTATTAGTTCAGCGATAAGTCAAAAACGATCTTCCCCTTCGAGTGTCCTCCATCCAGCCTTTTGAACGCTTCTTCGAACTGTTCCAGTGGCCATACACTATCCACCATTGGTCGACACTTGCCGTCATCTACTAACTTCGTTATCTGCTCCAATTGCATCCTGTTCGGCTCCATAACGAAAAAGACATCGTGGACCGCTTCGCCCTTGAAATCCTCTGGACGAACCTGCGTTGGCGGCTGGAATATACTCAAAATGACGCCACCGTCTCGGACAGCCCACCAAGCGTCCTCGAGGGACTTCCGGCCGATACAATCGATCACAACATCCACCTTCTTGCCCGGTTGCTCTGCCCAGTCACGCATACTTGTGGTCCGATAGTTCAGAACCTCGTTTGCGCCAAGAGACTTCACAAGGGCCAGATTATCAGGACCACAGGTCCCTACAACATCGGCTCCAAGCAGGGCGGCTAGTTGTGTGACCCACATTCCGACACCGCCAGACGCAGCCGTGACAAGCACTCTTTTTCCACTCCATGCTTCTCGAGCGGCGGACACATCGGTATCTTCCCCCTTGAAAATGCCCGCATGGATGAATAAGATCTGCCATGCAGTCTCAGCTGAAACTGGAACCGCAGCCGCCTCTACCCAGCTCAATGTCTTCGGTTTATGCGCAAGTTCGTCGGTGACGCCAATGGTAAAATCACGCGCATTAGCCGGGCGAATGTAGTTGGTCCGAGCGTACACCTCATCTCCAGGTTGGAAGGGTGAGTCGGTAGGTGCAGAGACGATGATGCCGCTGATATCGGGGCATGGCACCAACTCGCGAGGCTTTGGTGGAGGAAAGTTCTTGGGCCAAAGTAGTTCACCAGCGCACGGGGAGCAAGCATGGACGCGAATCAGGTGTTCTCCTTGGGATAGGTTGGCAACTGGAAGTTGTTTCGTCGTGAGAGAGAGATCCCTCGACTCAGAACTTGGCTGGACGAGAGCACGCATAGTTGTTGGGAGTGGCATTGTGAGTCTTGAATAGCAGGGTCTGTAGAGAGGGATTTTCATGGTTCAAGTAGGGTGGGGATATGGCTTCTTCGAGGTACTTATATATGTTCAGTTTACATTTACGATATGTAGGCTCATCGTAAAGGTCGTACTTTTCTTAGCCGTTTGCGGGTAGGGGGGATGCATGTCGACAACGCCACCTTCCCGCATAGCCTACAATAATCCCGCCTGGAAGTTCCTCCACCCCAGTTCTGAAAGCGCAAAATAACTAGGACCTGGATAATAACATGTTCTCATCAAAACAATGGAATACTCCTCTCTTATACGTGATATAATTGGGCTTCACCGTTAGACATTGACACGGTCTACTCGCGCATAACCCGCGATAACATGCGGATAGGACCCACCATGCGGGTATATGTATTCGGACTAACAATAATTCCGTATCCGATAGGCTATCAACCAAATATGACCAATCATTTGCGAGCTCTTGGAAAATATGATCTCTTGTAAGGTCCTTGAGAGATGAGACTTTCAGAACGATTCTATCTCATTGTCTTCCCAGGCGGGGTAACTATCAAGCATCCCTTCTGATGATTGTGCACCACTTCGATACTACGAGGCATATACCCGAGTAAGTCTCGAATTTGACGCTGTTTTATTTTCAGTCGCTCTCGATATGCTTGAATGTCTGAAAATAGAGCTCAAAGAAACTCTTAGTAGCTCGTCGATGATATGCTCGTAGAAAATTGGCGCCTCTCTCCCGGTTATTTCAATCGGAACAAAGACACAACAAGTGTTAGGTATCCAGGTATATTTCTTGAAAATCTGGCAGCCGCCTATCGTTGATCTAAGGTCACTATGAATCTCTCACGCTAATCTTTTTGTGCCACTAATTCCGATGGACATTATAATGGCTGGAGACAATTTAAGCTAAAAAACTGAAAACTGCGAATGCTAAATAGACAACTACCACGTGCATTTAGCTATTGAAAGAGACCTCCTCGGGGTTTTGTCGCGACCAAACTTTTCCGGACTTTCCGCTTTCCGGAGACCCACAAAATCTGACAAGCCCCACTACTGACAACTTCCATATCGGGAAGTTGTGAGGCGAAAATCTTGGCCACGACTTTAAATCGGCGGCCACCCTGAATTTTGATGGCGGCTTGGCTGCTATTAGGTAAGAATTTTCATCAGAGAGTAGAATAGTAGCCTCCCAGTTCGGAAGATTAGTATTAGCAAGCATGTTCAACCTGTATTCACCTATTTAGGAAGTCATGAGTAGATGGACTTGGTGGCTTAAAAATCAACGTCGTTGCGGTTCATGAACTCTTCGTTGTATAAAGGAGAAATCATTTCGGATTCGAGGAAACATCTCTTCACGCCCATCTTTTGTACATAATTTCGACGCATAATGCAGTCAACACCTACTGATGTTTCTTCAACTTCCAAGTCCCCAAACATGACGACACCCGAAGAACAAACGAGTACTGCCACGACTATGATCGATCTCGAGAAGCTAGGCAGAGAGCGTCCGCAGACCTTCTCCGGGATATGGCCCGAGCTAGCCTTTTGTTTCTCGATTTTCATGTCCCAAATACTTGCAGTAAGTCATGACATGCATGAACAATCCACCGGTTGGTTTATCTAACGGACAACTTCAATAGGAATTCTATATTACCGGATCCAATCTCCTACTTCCAACCCTCGTAAAAGAAATCGGTATCCCCGCCGCCTCAACAATATGGCCCACCACCGCCCTTTCCCTGGCCGTCACCTCGACGCTCCTGATCTTCGGTCGCTTGACTGATATGTACGGCGGCTATGTGGTCTACAACGCCGGTGCCATCTGGCTGACTATCTCATCCATCCTCTGTGGTGTCTCGCAGACTTGGTTGATGTTGATAGTTTGCCGAGCTCTGCAAGGCCTAGCTCTAGGAGCTTTACTTCCATCCGGGATGATGATTCTGGGAAGCACCTACCGACCAGGTCCGCGGAAAAACCAAGTCTTTAGTATCTACGGGGCCTGCGCTGCTTTGGGATTCTTTGCTGGATTCTTTATCTCCGGGATCTGTGGTCAGTATCTGAGTTGGAGATGGTACTTTTTTATCGGGGCTATTCTATCGGCGATCATGGCGACGTCCTCGATTTTCTACGTCCCGCGCGACTACACAGAGAAGCGGAAGCTTGGTATAACGATGGATTGGGTTGGATTCGGCCTGTCTATCTCGGGGGCAACGCTGTTTGTTTTCGCTATTGCGGACAGCTCATATGCCCCGCAGGGCTGGAGGACGCCATATATCCCGGTACTCTTTGCTATCGGTGCTATCTTGCTGGGCGTTATGGCTTACCTCGAAGGCTGGGTTATCAAAAATCCTTTACTTCCGGGTGATATATTCCGAGTCAAGTTCATGACACCCCTGGTGCTGGCACTGCTCTGTTTATACGGAAGCCTGGGAATATTCCTCCTCTATGGAGTTCTATAGTAAGTGTCCTTCTTCGCCGTTGGAAGACAACTTACTAATTATATTCAGTATGTCAAATTTCATGGGTGCTACTCCCCTTCAAATTGTGGCCTGGACTGTACCGATGGCAGTTGGTGGTCTTATCCTATCAATTGCGGGAGGTCTTATCCTGCATAGAGTATCAGGCACGATTCTCATGATTATTTCATGCCTCGGATACGTTGGGTCGGGCCTATTGTTCGCCGTTATCCCCCTCGGCGGAAACTATTGGGCTTACGTCTTCCCGGCGATGGTTTGCGGTACTATCGCAATCGATATCAGCTTCAATCTCGCCAATATCTTTATCACGACTAGCATGCCAAAGGCAAAGCAGGGTCTGGCTGGCGCTCTGATTTACTGTACTATGCATATGGGCATCGCGGTTATGCTTGGATTTGCAGATATTGTCGAAACGCAAATGAAGCACCTAGGTGAGCGAGAGAGCTACAAGGCGGTGTTTTGGTTCCAGACTGGATTGTGTATCCTTGGGCTACTGATTGTGCTCGGATTTGTGAGGATTCGCCACGCTAAAAGCGAGTTGACTGTGGATGAAAAAGAGACCATGGAAGCGGAACATGCGACTACGAGGCATGCTGAAGAAGTTTAAAGTTGCATCAACTACAGCACAGAATAGAGTTCGTTTAAAAATAATATGAATAGAAGTTTTGATTTGTCATGTTCTACTCAAAGCCTTCGCACAAGTAGGGCCTCAAGTAAGTGTATCCGGGGTACTAGGATACGTGTCCTCCCCATAGGTCGAGTTGAGAGAAACAGATCCTACAACATCACCAGACTCAAGTCGAATCCAAGTGTCAATCACCATATCCTTGAGCTTCGACTCGGTAACAAGGACCTGTCGGGATCCCCGAATCCAGCTTCCATATCCACCGTATCCAGTATGCTGTCCGAAGCAAAGATTGATGCCGTTTCCTTTCACCGACATTCCAGGGATGAGGGTATCCCACTTGTAGCACCAGGTATCTCCGTGGTCATGACCTGAGAAAACACCAATAACACCGGGCGTATCAACCAAAGCCTTCATGAATGCCACATCTTGACCACCATACACGCAAGAGCTGTCATTGCTTCCATCCGCGCACCAGCCCTCTCCTTGCTGTGCGAGGACATAGTCGTCATTGATGCCTGGCTCCTTGTGCGCATTTATTCCAAGTTCAGTCTGGATAGCCTGGGATGCATTGGTGGGGATGTGGACAAAAACGAGAGAGGGGATGTTCTTGTGGTACTTCTTGACCAACTCCGCATTGGTCGTTTCAAACCAGTTCACAACACTCTCATCAACCCAGTTTGGCTGCGCGACCTCGTTTCCAGAAGAATCGAGTTCTTGGTAATAGTCACCACCGCGGCTGTCAAAGAACCACAGCAGCATTTCGGGTGCTCCAGAAGCTTTCTCGTTGCTGGATCCGTAGACAGGGAGATAGTAATTGGTGACACCAGCATTGCGGCCAGAGACCATCTGCTTGGTTCGTGAATTGGGCCACCGGTTTTCTCTGGCCAAGATGGCTGAGCGGGAGAGATTGTAGGAACTATCGTGGTTTCCGTAGGTGGAGGCCCAGGTCAAGCCACGGTCAACGAGAGGTGCGACAATCTCGTCAATGTAGACGGTGCTGTTTTCCAGGAAGGCATTTTCGCCGGTGATCAAGTCGCCGTTCAAGACGACGAGATCTGGGGACTCGGCATCGAGGACCTCATTGATTACTTTGACGGAATTGACATCCTGCTCTGGTCCCCAGGAGTCCCATGCATCTTTTGTAAAGTTAGCACTCGGAAATTCATGAAATAGCGTGGGAGACTTACTCTCTCCAAAGTGAAGATCTTCCAAAATAGAGATCTGGAATGTTCCATCCTTAGAAAACTTCAGAGGCGCAAACCGCTTGCCAACCGCACTCTGAAGAGACGGCGCAGCGAAAAGCGCGGCAATGGTCAACGGTTTCCACATGACGAATGCCGAGTAAGCCTAAATCTTTGACTAGTCTCTAGAAAGGGAAGGAGCGATATCTCCTTAAATATCATTGTTTACACTAAATCCTCCTTCCTATCCGGAGTATATCCCGTGTTTACCGGTAAGACCGGAAGTCGCGCCCTACAGTAAATTCGGCAGCAGCCGAGGACTCCGCATCGGATAAAAAGAGCGCGCCTGGCTCTCCACGTGTGAGGAATGTTGACGTTCTATGGGTCAGGGGCTTGCAGGGATGAAATGACAGAGTGGGGTAGAATCGAAGACACGATCGTCCAGATACGACTTTGATTGGACGGGCTAATTTAGCTTCTAGACTAACACACGTTGCCGATATCAAGGTTTACTTGTCGCTTAATTAAATTCATGATCGAGAGGGGAGCTCGTAGTCTTTGCTCGATGAGGATATAGGTAGCTTTCCGAGTAGTCCTACATGGCGTGGGGTACTGTTTTCCTTGGTCTACTAGTATATTGTGGATCTTTCCGAGGAATAGCCGACGAGTATCGAGAAAAAAGATGGAGGTCTACTTCAGCAAATTCACGCGACGAGATCTTGATTTTGATTTTCGGAAATTAAACTAATTTACGTAGGTTCTTTCTAGCGTCGCAAGTCCATTGACCCCTTAGGCCAGTAGTTCCACCTATCCGCAGAGGGACTCGATATCCTCGGGAACGTAAACACTCAGGATAGCGATCAGATCGGAAAGATGAATCCAATCCAAGGTGCCGTGGATAGTCTGCACAGGCTGGCCGCTGTAAAGAACGCGGGCATAGTAGCCAGCGCTACCCTTGCCGTTGGTTTTCCTGCGATGTGTCAGAAGATATTTACTGAAGAAAAGCGTACGAAGTCAGAAACTTACCAAACTTCGAAAGCAACGTTGGAAGCCATAGCCGGCCACCGCAGGGCATTGATACCTAGCGCCCCAAGGATGGGACCAATATCGCCATCGTGAACGAAGATATGGCTGTAGTCAAGAGAAGACTTTCCATCCAGGACGGCCTGCAGGCGAGCGACGATCTCCCCGATGAAAAGACCCTCCACGACTTGAATGTACTTGGTGACGTACGGGTTGGTGCGCCAGTAGTAGTTCCACTCCCAGTCACCGGCACGGAAGACTTCCTCTGCCATCTCCATGGTTACGCAAGCAGACGAGTTGGAGATGCTGCAGGGCAACTCGTAGCCGTTGCACAGGCGGGCCTGGAAGTTGTCGGAGAAGTGGTCGAAGGTGCTTTGCCACGAGCTGGATGTGGCACCGAGCATAGAGCCAAGCTTGGAACGGAGCTCACTGGTCACAGACAGGTGCTCCTTCCACTCGGTGGTGGACTCCAGCTCGCTCAGTGTGGAACTGATGGCGCTGCAGGAATAGCCCTCGTTGACGGTGTCGACCGAGGAGACCATCTGATGCAAAGGCAAGGCACCATCGTAATCGGGCCAAACTCCACGCAGAACGGCACCGGCCGAGCCCTGAGTCAAGGCGGACTCACTGGAGCGGAACCAGACGCGGTCGTTGGGCTTCTTGGGAATAAGGCCCAGCTTCTTGCCATACACGTTCCAGAGGTCCTTACCGTGCTGATATCCATCCTGAACACCGCCAATGGTGATCTGAGGATACTGGCAGGTGCCGTTCACACCCGGAGTGAATGGGTTGGTGGGATCCTGGTACGTCTGAGCGTACATGGGCATGGGCTGAATCCCACTGTCGCTGTTTCCGCCAGCATAGAGATAAGGGCGAACATTGTCGCACTCATAAGCTTGGTTCTAGAAGAATGTTAGTCACAATTGAATGTACTCAGGGAGAAAGCAGACTCACTTCACCGCCAGGGAGAATGTTGTAAGGAGAGCGACGCTGATGACGCTGAAGGTACTCGAGGTAAACAAGCTCTCCCTTCACCGACCCATTCGCGATGGGCCCTGGCGACTTGTACTCCTGCGAGCGCGGGTGCGGCATCGAGCAGTAGTCATAAGTGCCATAAGGGTCACCACCGGTCGGGCCATTGGTGGGAGCCTTGTAGATGCCACCATACGTTCCAATGGAGGAGTTGGAGATGTATGAGGTTTGGTTGAGAGTTGGTGGGTAGAAAGTATCCAGGGGTGACAGGCCGAGGACCGGGCCAGCAGCCCCGAGGACGAAACCAGCAGTAAGACTGCGCATGATGAGTTGGAGAGTTACAAGTGGAAGAGAGAACAACTCAACCTGTGCTGGATAGCCATTTCCTTTCAAGCGCGCGTCGTTGAATTTATCAATCGTGTTGACATCAGAGCTCGGCAGCTTCGGTCGCACTAGAGATCGACTACCAGGGGTATCCACCTCCTCAGTGGCCAGTCGCGCGATCAGCTTCACCACACGTGGGAATAAGCACTATCCGACGCGAAATGAACCCCACGCCTCAACGTTGCAGAGATGTTGTTTGCCGTTCCCGATCTGGTCGTCGGCAAGAATGTGGTGAATCCCAAGTAAGTTCGTGTTCGGAGGTTTGCCGAAGATCGCGCCAGTCGGTAGTTGCCCAAGGGGCGTTTAAAGACGGGGCCTGCATGAGGCCAGTGCAGCCAAGAATTATTATCCTTTCTTCCTGAAGATTCCTACTTTCCACCATTCGAACAGAAAAACAAAAACAGTTGAATATGCGCGGCATCACCTTGCCCCTGGCTGTGTTGGCCACCTCGTGGGCCTCTGTGGCCCAAGCATCCTCGCTGTCTCAATACGCTTTGCAGAAGGTCCTCGATGATGCCTCCCCTATTTTCGGCTCCTATGTCAAGCAATCCAATAGCAAGACAGAATGGATGAAATCCTACTCTGATGATACCCTTCTGGTTCACATGAACATCCCTGGCACCCACGACAGTGCGACCTGGAACTACACCCAAGCCACGCAAGATGTGATGCGCGGTATCACCGACCTCAATCAAGTGACTCTGCCAGTTCCTGAGGCACTGCGCTGCCAAGAGCTGCCCATGATTGATATGCTCAACATGGGTATTCGAGCATTCGATCTTCGCTACGCTTTCGACCCCACGAACAGCACCATCATCTTCTATCATTCTCAGGGGCTCCTGTCAGAGACTGCGACTCTAGATGATGTTCTGTTCGGTTTCTACAAGTGGCTCGATGATCACCCCTCAGAGACTCTGTTCTTGTCCATGCAATATGAAGGCTCGACTGCCAAGTATGCATCCAACGATGCCGCACTTCAGCTGAAGCTCTACAACGCTTTGACCTCTCCCGCTGCCCGACAGTACTTTGTCCAGACCAAGGACCAGCTGGGAACTCTGGGACAGGCCCGTGGAAAGATCACCTTGATGCGTCGTTTTGACCTGGACCAGTTGTCATCTTCCTACACAAACTCCCTACCGGGTCTTCACTTCTCGCCCAGCTTGTGGACGGACAACAGTCCCGACATTGTTTTGACCTATAACACGAAGGAGAACTTGACCGCTTATATCGAGGACTACTACGAGCCTCTTACTCCCACTGGTTCAAATGCCACCGAGAACATCCAGTGGAAGTACAATGCTACCACAAAGAACATTCTCAAGGCTACCACTGAATACCCCAACAGTCTGTTCTGGACGTGGGCCTCCAGCACGAACACCGACAATGCGCCCCCAGAGTGGCCTCGGATTATGGCTCTTGGAAACGGCACATTGACCCCCGCTGGTGGAGTCAATCAACTTCTTGTTCCTTTCCTGAAGCAGCAGAAGGGCAAGCGTGTTGGAATCGTGATGTTTGACTTTTTTGACCAGCCTTCCAAGCTGATCGAAACCTTCTTGAGCCTGTAGATATGAGCTGAACGAGGCGCCTATCTCATAGTCCATGAAACTGATCTTCCATTTGGATGTAGTAGAAACGCCTTTTTGATATACGCTCTTATTATTTCCCACGGGGATGTCACTTCATGTTCTGTATACTCCTAGAAACCCATCGTTTTTGACGAGGATCTAAACTGCGTAAGAGTTTGGGTATGGCCGTTGGATCAAGGTCCGCCCCATCTCTCCACGGACCGGCTATGTCCTCTTATGTCTATATTGGAGTTTACCACGCTTGGGTATTGTCCAAATTAGATAATTTTAATCCAATAGGATCATCCAGTGGTGATTGTCGCAAAGTAGGCCACTCTGTAAGGGAGCTATTAAGCAGATGCCAGAGAGTATGTGGCGCTTGGTCTTGCAACTTGAGTAAAGCCCACATGAATCTTGTCAAAACAGCACATCGCGTCTGTGCCCATTGAATACATCTCTCACTTCCGACCAAGGAGCAGCCGAAAGCAAAGTTCTGGCCAAGACTTGTTGGTGCGAAACCCGGTTCATCAACCCTTTATCCTGGTGATCCCTGGCTGGCCACACAACTCCCTTAATATCAGTGAGCTGGGCAGGTTTGGAGCCAAGGGGGGAATTCAGCAATTTTCCTTGGGCCAGGCTCTTGATCGACGTCAAATATCCAGAATGGATAATCTACGCCGATTTCATCGAGTCTTTTGGTGCGACCTGAGTCCGCCATGGGGGTAGTATGAGTTTGCGGTTCGAGTGGATTGATCTCAATAGATAATGAGATATTCAACAGTACAGGGACGTCGACCAATATCCTTCATTCGTCCTATCTCCCCGCTGCATTACAAATATGACTCACAAAGCTGACCTAGGTAGATTCCATCATCCTCTTATGTGTTAATGAGTCCTTAATCGAGCTTATGCCTAAGGATTGAGGCAACAACCGGTCATGGGATCGATCGGCACGGCGCATCGTCGTGGCGTTCTCGGTCCATGAACCTCGGCCCAAAACTCACCACAACCGCTTCCCTATACTATCGGGTTGAAAACCTTCCGCGGTAAAAGTATACTGATAGTTCTCTCTTTCAGCATTCCATGAGGCACAAATCGGAGAGTCGGACTGGTTTGACTACCAGAAGTTTAAAAAGCAATAAACCGAGAGCCAAGGTACTGCTGCGAAATACAAACACTTGGCTCTGTTTCTTCAGGGACAATTTCAAATGAGTTCATTTAGTTTGCGCCATGACAGTAGTTTAACTTGGTAAGGACCCAAGTGGCCGGGTATGGCTTGATTTGTAATTGTTGAAAAAGTATATCCCCACGGAAAGTTCTTGCAGATATATTGGTGATTAGTGAACTTGACTCAGCTGGCAAAATTATCTTAGGAACCTTAAGCGGAAACCTAGAAGCTGTCAGATATTGGCTAAGATCAAAAATCTCCCCCTCTCTATCACCCATGTTAGGGTTAAGGCTGGTTGTACTTATGCCCAGCCAAGCAGTGGCCATACTCGATAAGGCCGATGATGCCGTGGGCCCACAGATGGAACGCTCGGGAAGCCGGACCCTTCTGACATCATTGACTGAATAGCTCGGAGTGATTATTTTTCGATCGCACGAGCCGAGGAACTTTGTCAAACTGTATGAGAACTTTGACGAGATTCTACTGCGGGTTGAAATATTATAAGTTCAGAGTTCATTTTCGCATTCGAATGCCTGTTAGTCTACTCCTCAAACCAGACACTCACCCCGCGCCGATCTCCCGATAGACATGCCCCCAGTAACGCCTGTTACTGGAGGGGCGACCTCCGACCAAGATGACGGCATCCGATCGGAGGACTGGCCCACGGAGGTCAACGATCCCTATTCTCATGACAGTGGTGATCGAATGCAATTCAGCGGCGACGGACTGAATACCGGAGTTCGAGTATTAGGTGCGCAGGCTTGGATTAATTTGCAATTAAGTTTCGTTACTAACTTACGTCTACATTAAAAAGGGGATGGGCGCTTGGATATCCGGATCAATCAGCACAAGCCTAGTATCGCAGGACTACTCAACCTCCAGCGCACTCCTATACCGTCCGAGCTCGAACATGACGAAGAAACTGATGGTGCCGCTGGAGTACCCAAGGAGGATGGCAAACACTTCCCGCTGAACCTCAATATCGTTATCCAAGTCATCGGATCGCGTGGAGACATTCAACCGTTTGTTGCTCTAGGAAAGGAGCTAAAGGCGCATGGGCATCGGGTCCGACTTGCCACGCACCTAGCCTTTCGAGACTTCATCCTTGATGCCGAGCTGGAGTTTTTCAATATCGGAGGTGATCCTGCAGAGTTGATGGCATTCATGGTCAAGAATTCCGGACTGGTGCCTAATATGAGTACGATCCGGAGCGGCGCAATCCAAAAGCGCCGTCGAGAGATGAAGGAGATAGTAGATGGTTGTTGGAGATCTTGCTTCGAGATGGGCGATGGCACACATCTGCACCAAATCAAGGAAGACCCTTGGAGCGATGCAGTAGATTATCGCCGGCGCCCCTTCGTTGCGGATGCTATCATCGCCAATCCACCGAGTCTGGCACACATTCACTGCGCTCAAAGACTGGGGATACCTCTTCATATTGTTTTCACGTAAGTCCCAACGCTTGTCCTTATTCGAGAAGCTGGCTACAGAACTAATGATGCTTGTTCAGTATGCCATGGTCACCCACCCAATCATTTCCGCATCCTCTTGCCGTAATTCACCAACAAAACTGCAAACCAACGGTCGCAAACTTCGTCTCCTATGCAATCGTTGATATGATGATTTGGGAGGGTCTTGGCGATATTGTGAACAAGTACCGCCGTAATATCCTTTCTTTGGATGCGCTAGATGGAATTACCGCTCCAAGCTTGATTCACAGATTACAAATACCGTGCTCGTATCTCTGGTATGTCCTCTTAAATGTGCTAACAATGATATAATATTGCAGCATTCGCTGATAGTTCTTCCAGGTCTCCGGCTGTTCTTCCCAAACCCAATGATTGGGGCGACCACATCGATATTTGTGGCTTCAGCTTCCTCCCTTCCAAGCCCGACTATACTCCCCCAGATGAGATTGCACGATTCCTGAACGCTGGGCCAAAGCCTATATACGTTGGCTTTGGTTCAATTGTAGTCGATGATCAGATAAAGTTGACGAGGATTGTATTCGAGGCGATCAGAAAATCTGGACAACGTGCCATTGTTTCGAAAGGCTGGGGCAATCTTGGCGTTGACGACATGGATGTGCCTGAAAATATTCTTGTCATTGGAAGCTGTCCCCATGACTGGCTATTCCGACAAGTATCATGTGTGATCCATCATGGGGGTGCTGGTACAACTGCCGCCGGGTTGGCACTGGGCCGTCCAACAATTATTGTCCCATTCTTCGGTGACCAGCAGTTTTGGGGAGACATCGTCGCGAGGGCTGGTGCTGGACCATCGCCCATTCCTCACAAACGGTTGACAGTGGAAGGCTTGAGTGATGCAATTGAATTCGCTCTGAGAGATACGACCTTTGAGAAGGCTGGCGAAATTGCAAAGAAAATGGAAAATGAGTCAGGCGTGCGAGATGGCGTATGCAGCTTCCATCGTCAGCTTGATCTCCGGGCTCTACGGTGTGCGATATGCCCGACACGTCCTGCCGTGTGGCATCTGAAACACACGAATCTTGGATTCAGTGCGTTTGCAGCGGCTGTACTGGTGGAAACAGGGAAGCTCAAACCGGAGGACCTGGTCTTGTGAGTACTCTTTTGTCTCAATCACTTATCAATCGCAGCAACTGATCGCGCGTAGAAACCGACCGAAGGAATACGATACGTATCGCGACCCAGCTGGGCCTTTGACTGCTAGCGCCCAAGTTCTTTTTGGAGCCATTGCCAACTTCGTGACTGGCATCGCAGACGTCCCTACAGAGGTATACAATGATTTCGTTGCCGCTGGCCGTGCCTTGGGTCACTCTCATGAACACCTTGACCCAAATACCAAATGGCGACACCGAAAATGCCACCGTACAGATTCGGGCTTCCAGAGTGATAGATCTCCAGATAACGAGGGAAGCTCACAAGAAAATGAAAGGGCTTCACCCCCCAGCCAAGCTACCAAAGTGATTCTGATGAGCCTCTTCCGGACGAGAGCGACGAAGACGAGGAAGATGAAGATATGCTTAGCAGCAACAGTGATTCAAACACAATGGACATAGTCCCAGATTCAAGTATGGAAAGAAGGCGCAGTCTTCAACTCGAGAAACAACAGACAATGAGCTCTGAAATCGCTCCGCCCAAGCCGCACACTGTTCTCTCCGAGGCCGCAAATTTGAGCAGCAAGATGTCGAAGAAATTCGTTAATCTTATTATTTGGTTGCCAACAGATCTCACACTCAGCCTTTCGAAAGGGTTTCACAATGCACCTAAATTATATCATGACCCGATGGTGAAGTCGATACCCAAGGTGCATGATGTTCGCAGCGGCTTTAAAGCTGCTGGGAAGGTGTTTATTTCTACGTTTTCACACGATCATGATAACCATATACTAATGGCTTGATAGGAATTCTATGATGGCTTTTACTACGGCGTGACAGGTCTGGTGACCCAGCCTCGATACGGATATAAGAAAAAGGGCACTAAGGGCATGATCAAGGGGGTAGGAAAGGGTCTTGGTGGAGTTTTTTTGAAACCACCTGCAGGTATGACAGAAGGAAACCCTTAAACTTGAAGTATTTTAACATCTGACTCGTCCTATCAGGCCTCTGGGGATTAGCGGGCTACCCTCTGAGTGGGTTACGACGGAAGCTGTTAAATTCCCTAGGCAAATCTAGCGAGGGACATATCGTTTTATCGCGGATTGCACAAGGCCACGAAGAAATGTGCGCGTCTTCGGCTGACGAGAGGGCGGAAGTGGTTAGCAAATGGGCCATCATCGAAGAGTCGCTGAAGCATGCAAAGAGGACAAGCAGACGTTGCCACTCGCGGTCTCAGCATATCACACCGCAGGTGCCCGCGATAATATCTAGCAGCGCTTGACAGACGCTTCACTTCTAATGAGGCCGTCTAAAGATCGCGGGGTCTAAGTAAGCTGGCTTACTGAAACGAGACACATTAGTTTGATACCTGAGTACTCCCTCCTTTCGGACAATATATCACACTCTATCAACACAGGTAGTCGTAGTAAGATGATCACGGCATCCAGCGATCTCTCCCTTTTCAAGGAAGGTATTAGTGGTGACTACCTCGCTAAAGGCCATATATTCTATCTGAGATTCTATGGTACGAGCGGCCTTCATTACTTGATTAACTAAGGGAAATGGGAAGGTCCATATGAAGGAATGTGATTCTAGTATAGACTCCAGTTTGTTAACCAGTTTACCAGACCTCTGACCAATATCTCTAGAAAAGTTTAGAGAGTTTCAACTTAATGCCGTATTCACTATACAATACCGGTTGTATAGTTCTCTTGTTTGCCGCTTGATCACCACCAGAATGAATCACAATCTATAGCTCATCGTGCCCCTTTGGCAAAACTTCTTGGTGTCTGGTTTCTTCCCTGCCTTTAATATTCAAAATAACCCGCCGATAAGTCACCAACTCACCATCTGACACCTCCAATATGATATGCAAATGCTTGTCTGCGTTTGGATGAGCGCCGCGTCCCTCCTTTTTGACAACTTCCTCGGGTGGAACAGTAACAGCAATGATAGGATCGTCCACTTTTTCAAAGGATAATATCGTCACATCCCGCTTCGGGGAATTGTTATTGGAACTCGGCTCCAAATACTGCCACCACTTGAAGGAGAGTGTGTCACCATCCGGATCACAAGACCTCGATGCATCCAAGATTACTCGGTCATCGGGATTCACAGTATATTGAAGAACATCGCGGGTTGAGCTTCCATTTAGAGTGACAATGGGATGGTGATTGGCGTTGTTGAACTTCGGTTGAATCCCCCATTGCATCCGAACCTTGAAGTCGTTTTGGAACGCGGCCCTCCATCGCCACACTGTTACCTGGGACCCCATCATATGATGGCCATTTTCATCAACAATCGTATCAGTGCTGTCCGCAAAGTGGCCTTCACCCCATACCACGGGTCCGTAGCGACCTCCCCAGGAGCCCCATTCAGGATGCTCGGGGTCTGATAATCCATTAGGAATCATATAGAGGAGAGACGGAGAATCGCCTAATATTCAAGCCATTAGTCCTGGAAATTTAGCTGTTTAGAAAATGGCAAACTAACCCTCGATAATGAATTCTCCACTGGGATACTTCGCGCCTAAGGGTCCAATATTTTGGATATTTTCTCTTATCCAGGAGGTTGAGACCATCTCTTTGTCTGCATTGGTCGGGAAATGATAGTAGTCATCCCCAGAAATTCCGCTCCAAGCTGCGTTGGCATATCGATTGAAATGGTGTACACTGGCAATGTAGAACATGCCTGGCCAGTTTCGCCGAATCCACGGACCGCTGTTGTCTTGGTCGGATATAGCGTAGACCCGCAATTTGGAAATAAAGGTCTCGATTTCTGAGTCTGGCCTTGTTGCATTGACATGCCAAAGCGCTTGTGCAAGGGTATTGGCACCACCCCAGACGAGGATCCACAGAGGCTCATCAGATGAATCAACAGCTTCCACTAGAAGAGAAGAGCCTTCACTGTCATGCCCTTTTCCGACTCCATCCATGCCGTACTTTGTTGATCCCGATTTGACAAGACTCAAGAGTTGCTCAGTCTCTGGCCAGCCCGAAGCATGCTGTTGCAAATTCTCCAAAGATCGCCCATATGCTCCAACAATTTCTCGCATCTGGTCCGGTCGCGTGGTGTCATTAAGCCAGTAACTTGTAGTGGCTACCAGCCCTTCGATGTGAAATTCATTGGCATATACTAGCAATCTTACAAGAGACTGCGCGTCGTCGGGCTCATTTGCAATATCACTCAACAAGAAAATTCGACGAGATGGACTTGGGTGGAAACGGCATCCAGCAACTTCCGTGGACCAAACACCACTGGCAAGCCTCCAAAAAACTGCGGTGAAGCAAATCAAATTCCAGCCGTTAAACATGGCGGCTGTACAATGGGAACTTTCAAACCATCCGTTATTTGCACATGCCGTCCGTAACAGTGTGATAAATAGGTGGTCAAAGTTGAGAGATCGTCCGAAGCGCTAAATTGGGCAGGGGTGGCTCAAGTTTCCGCTTTTCCAAGTAGGGGCCGAATATGCACCTACCGACCGGATTTCCTATGCCCCATCCTGCCTTTCCCTGTTCGTTTTGGTACTCAGACTCTCGCCGCTTTTGCTCACTGAATAGAACTGGGCACGTCTGAGATACGACGAAATGCGGATGCGCCCGAAGGGCATTGCCAGATCTCAATCTGTCGTGTAACTTCGAACTTGATAATTATTCCACTCCACATAAGCAAGTAGTAAAATCACGTACCCTGTAACCATCCTCATATTTACCTAATGCGGACCGCGTGCTCACCACCTTTAGGGGCAAAGTCCATTTCGGCCTGGAGCCTTTTCAGTAATTGGTCCACGATTCAGCCACCAGCTCTGGGCCACGGCTGAATCACAAACCGCTCGACTCTGACACCAGTGGGGCACTTTTCTCTACACATGCTATCTCGGGCTAGTCTGCTATAAGCATACTCAGCTGACACTGAACTAAACTAGTGATCTGGAATGCTTAAAGGTGACAATTAAGATCTGCATGGGGATTTAAAGGTTCACCCCTTTCCCCGAAACTTGTCGTCAATAGGAACTTGCGGTTCCAAAAGCTCACCATGATCGACATAACACAGCTCTTGATCCTCGGTGTCGTGATGGGACTGGGTTACTTTATGTTTGATGGCTCGCGACACGATCCTCGTGAACCACCGTTAGTAATTAGCGGTATTCCGATCTTGGGACACATATTTGGCATTTTGTGGCATGGAGTCAATCACTGGGGTAATCAGGCGTAGGTTTTCTCCGACTTATCCGAAATGGTGGAGTTAGGATGATAACAGACGAATTGAACAGCAAGAAGCACCCTAGGCAACCTATTATTAGTTTGGACATGTTCTTTACAAAGTTTTATGTGATTACCTCGCCAGATCTGATGCAAGCTGTGCAGCGTAACGCCAAAACGCTTAGCTTGGAGCCGCTACTATTCTTTAGTGCTAAGAATATCTCCGGTATCTCAAACAAGAGGACTCTGAATATCCTTAAGGAGAGAGATGCTGGCGGTGAGGGTCTTAGCTCTAAGATCTTGCACGCGATGACCCCGGCACTGTCGGGGAAAGCTTTGGATAAAATGAACATTCAGATGATCCAGTTGCTTCAGCCATTTATTGATAAGTTAGGAGAGGGAAAGTCAGGGGAAAGCTCCATGTTCGACTTATACGAATGGTGTAAAGATGCTACTATCGCTGCTAGCACAGAAGCTATATACGGCCCAATGAACCCTTATAAGGATAAGGTAATTCGGGACGGGTGGTGGTAGGTTAAACCTTGTTTTTATAAGACTCTTGATACTAAGTAATCCTAAGGGACTTCGAAACCGGCCTAACTATGCTAATGGCAAATACGCTACCGTGGCTTACTGCACGAAAGGCATGGAAGGGTCGTCGGAGAGCTACTAATGCAATTCTGAAGTACTTTCAGGACGGCGGCCATATCCAAGCATCGGAACTTACAACTATGCGGTTCAATATATCACTAGAAAGTGGATTCACTCTCGAGGAATACTCTAAGCTCGAAGTCGGTACGCTACTTGGTTTAGTATCGAATACTATTCCCGCGATGTTCTGGTGCCTCTTTGACCTATACTACCGACAAAAGCTCCTCGACGAAATCCGTGAGGAGATTCAGGGGAATGCTCTTATTATAGCTACGGATGGAACATATCGTATTGATTTGACAGCGATTCGGGAGCAGTGCCCTCTTCTACTCTCTACATTCCAGGAGATTCTTCGGACCCGGACTAATTCCGCCCCGACCCGCCTCGTTTTGAAAGACACTCTCCTTGCGGATAAATATCTTCTGAAGGCCGGGAACACGGTCAGCATCGTATCGGAATTGGTGGCTCGGCACCCAAAAGTTTGGGGCGAGACCTCTGAGGTTTTTAATGAACGTCGGTTCATGAACTCTGGCGAGAAAAAGGAATCTCGTCGGGTGGGAGGATTCCTGACATTCGGTCTATCGCCAACAGTCTGCCCCGGCCGACACTTTGCTAGCTCCGAGATTCTGCTCTTGGTAGCCATGGTCATTCTTCGATATGATGTTTCACCTGTTGGTGGAGTCTGGAAGGAGCCCAAAATCGCGGCGAGTATGGTTTCGATCATGGGACCTATCAAAGGGAAGTTCCTGGTCGAAGCTAGCGCAAGAAAGGAATATGCAGGTATCAAGTGGGGTTTTCATGTGGAAGAGGGCAAAGGGCAGTTTCCACTAGTTATAGGATAGTTAATTATCCCATTAATGAAATGGGTAACTATGTTATCTCATAGGACACAACCATACAAGCGGAGTTCTGTCTCATTAAGATTCTAGTTGAAGACACAAGTATGGCAAAGGCTCTCATGGACATATGAGAATAAGTTCGTGACCAGGTCAGCCGAGCTTGATCATCACAAATTGAAGTCAGGAGCTGTTGTTTACGGAGGACCATTTCAAAACTACTGCACGGTACACAGGTCACTAGCCCTAGAAAATACTGTATCATATTATACACTACTATCCTACTCAGCCCCCCTGCCCTGCCGATACTCTCTGCGCTCTCTATGTTTGCTGCCACCTTCTAGTCCAAGCAGTTCTCCATGCATTATAGGCCTCTGGTCTAGAATTTGGTGCACCCTTGCGGCTAGTCCTTCGCTTCGTCCAGGGCTATGCAGGCTCAATCCCATTAAGATCTGGCGAACGGGGGCACCAAATTAGTCTATTAACAGCTGCAGCATCATATACACGCTATTGAATCTGGTGACTATGCACAGGAGCCTTATCCTCTTGGACAAGGGTATTTGGCCGATCAACCATAGACTCCATTGCAAAAGGGATAAGCTTCGGTAGTAAGATAATCTATTAATATCGATACTAACCAATCCCACTCTTTTGGCCTCGGCCAAGCTTGCTATTTTCTTGATTAAACTTCGAAGTAAGCTTCTTACCAGCAGCTTGACGCCCAAGATTTACACGGCGCATTGAAGTCTCAAGCTCCCATTGCTCGCGTAAGATAGGCGATTGCCCTAGTAGGCTTATTTAGAGTATAAATTCGGCTACATAGCGGGTAGCCTACGAGTATACTTATAATGCGTCGAATCCCTAAGATCGGCTATCCGGATCTTGTGGAGGAAGGTTTTCCTTAGGTTAGTGTAAAGATATACTCTACAAGTCAGATACAGACCTGTCAATAGGTAGGAGAAGAAGCCAAGTAAATTGTGTGGAATGGTCAAAGGCTGTTGCTTGAGGAACGTAAGGACTCCTCTTCATGATTCAATTTATATACAGTCGTACCTCCTAGAACAGGAAGGAGAATCATCCTAGTCATAAAAGGGGATCAAGATGAACACGAGGCTTGTGTAACCTTTTCGCAAGGATTCCCCTTGGAGAGATTCGCTCCCATGTGGCGAATGAAAAGCCAAGGAATTGTTGCCGAATGGGCGCCGAGCCGGAAGCCTTAAGCACCTAGATGTGAATAACTTCATGTCGGGTATATCATAAGAACTTTCTAAATTTAATACTTTTGTCACAGGTTAAACCCGATTCTTACTATATAGCCCTGCTATATAGCCTGCTCCCGTTCTGCCACCGCCTTGCCCGCTTCTTCTATTGCTGTTCCGCTTATGCCATTCCTTCTCTTCTCCAAGCTTTTTGTGAACAGCATGTGGGCCTAGTTAGATTGAATCAAGTCTCACTTTAGCCCTTCACAATTTTAAGTACTTATAAATTATAATTGGAGATTAGATTTAATATCTAGAAGAATAAGTATACTTTGATTATAAATTTAAAATTATGTTATGTAATTTCAAACACTTGTAAGATAGTTATTACATCCCTATTAACTATCATACACTAGTACATACGAGTTATATGAAGTGCTAAACCGAATTGATTTAGCGACTTTAATGCTAGGGCGGATACTATTTAGATTCTGCGGATGATCGTGACTTGGATGTGGATAGTCAAGCGATATCCAATATCCGCATCGGCGGATTTGCCACAGCCTACTCTTTAGCGACCTTATCTTTCATAGCAATAGAAATATCTCCCTCTGTGCCCTAGGAAAGCTCCATTGAATCTGAGACTATTTTAGAAAAAGGATGGGTATTGTAGTAAAGAGCGAAGGATTGTTATGAGGAAGTTGTAGAGTGAAAGAGTAGAACCTCTATTTTGTACTTCAATGTCTGTCTAGGCACGGATCACCGGTATTCCTTAACACCAGGGGCTAAAAAACGGCTGTTTTCCGGTGCCTGCCTTTTTGCGGCATTATTATTCGAGTTGTTTATTCTCTTAGAAAGATACAATAACTCAAGAAATGGCTTCATGAAAGGAAAAGGGGGCTACACAAAAGTGATTATCGAAATAAACAATATGGTGGGGCGCTGCTTCGAGTTAGCCTAGGCGCGGCGGACGGGGTGCTCAATAGATGCCTCTGATCAGTATCTGAGTAATTAGTGAGCTGACTGACCACACTCCCGGAGCGTCTCTGAGCGTCACGTGAATACTCCGATCAGTCTTTAGTCTGATTCCGGTCTGAGATTTACTCAGTGAGTCTCACTAGTTATGTGTTCCGTCATAAAAGCAGCGGTATTTGATAAAGGAAAGCCCCACCAGGCAGATGAAAATCGCTCGGTAGAGTGACCTACAAACACTCGATGGGGTAAGGGTGGCTCAAGTTTCCATTTTGGAAAACCCGAGCCAAATGTATTTTTGCTAGATATAAGACCTTTTCAACATAGTCAGTATCTAGATTAATCTCAATCTTCAAGATCTAGCCCAAATCTCCTGGCCCTCACGCTGTCATGCCATCACTTGTTACCGTCGTTATCCAATCTGCCCTCCTCAAAGCAGCCGCCAACATCACAGCTCAAACCATCGCTCAGTGGAAATCACAGACAAATACCCCATTTGATTGGGGTCGAGTGCTTGAATTTGCAGTTTTTGGAGTCGTGTCGACTCCTCTCATCTCTTTCTGGCAAAAATTCCTAGAGCAAAAGTTCCCTACACAACAAGAAGTCCATCGCCAGCCACCCCACGCCAAGTCTTCGAAGCATGCACCCCACACTAAGCCCTTGGAGCAACCAACAAACCAACCTCCGCAGGTTAATTGGAGTAATGTTCTTGTGAAACTTTTTCTGGATCAGACTATTGGACTTTTCATCACGAATGTCATCTTCATTACTTGTACAACCGGGGCTAGGCTCCTGAGCGCAACTTTGGTTATTCGAGAGATTGAAACCCGCATTGCAGGGATTTTAAAGGTTGGATGGAAAATCTGGGCCCCGGTTGCCCTAATTAACTTCATCTGGGTGCCATGGCAGTGGAGAGTGGTAGTTGCTTCAGTTGTAGGTTTCGGATGGAATATTGTTTTGAGTCTGTTGTCGAGCTAGACAGCTCCAAGAGTAACGTAACGCATGTCAATAAAACACTCGCAGGGTCTGGATTATTATGTTATTTTCAAGAACTATTGCCTGTACCCAAGTATCAAGACACAGGTTGTTATGCTCCATCTTCTTTTCCTTTTTCTCAGACCATCACGTACTCTGTGTGCACCTAGGTTTATCCTTTGCTTGTCCTGTTGCTCGTCAATGACATAGGGAAATAATACAGAATTGACGAGGAAACCTGAATCCTACAAATAAACCGTATACGGACAAATGACCCCCACGGTAAATGACCCTGTATTCGATCACAGCAGGTAGTTGTGGCTACACTTGCTATTCTGGACCCTGGGGCATTGCTTCCCCGCATCTCCACATCCTCCGCCTTTTTGGGGCATTATCTGAGTACTAAAGATGATAATGAATGTACACGATGTAGCCAAATCTTTTAAAAGGGGAAGAACCCCTCCGTAGTCAGATAATAGCCTCACCATCTCACACTTCTACCTTTGGATTCAATCATGGCTTCGTTTAAAGAGCAACCGTTGATACAGGACCTCAATTGGCGCCTCGTATTGATAGGTTTGATCTCTTCCCTTGGAGCTATGGGCTTCGGGTTTGATAATGGATGGTGGGGTGGAGCTCTAGGGCTGTCTCAATTTCAGATGAAATACGGCGAGTATGATGGGAAGCTTGGACGATGGGCCATTCCTTCGGAAAAGACCTCTGTTGGCACTGGAACTGGCTCAGCTGGTATCATCTTGGGTTGCATCATGGCGCCCTTCATTACTTCCAACTTCGGAAGAAAGATGGGATTCCTCGTGTTGTCACTACTTATGATTGTCGGCGTTGTGTTGGAGGCCAGTGCTATCACGTCATTTTGGCAGCTGGCAGTTGGAAGAATTATCGTTTATTCCGGCATCGGTCTTGCATCTAATGTCGTCCCGACCTATCTTTCCGAGTGTTCACCGCAGCGGGTTCGAGGTTAGTCCTGAATTACTCGATAGTTTTCTGTCTTTTGCTGACAACTTAGGTGCTTTCCTCGCCCTATATTCGTTTTTCACATCATTGGGAGTTTTCATCGCCAGCCTAGTGGTGTACCTGTCCCGCAGCCGCAACGACAAGTGGCAGTATCTGTACGAAAGTGTCCTTGGGGTATATGAGAAAGTGAGCTAACCAGGGCTTTCAGAATTGTGATTTGCTGCCAGTTATTTGTTCCAATCGGCTACTTGATTGCCTACCCTTTCCTACCCGAATCACCCCGATACCTGGTCTACCGTGGGCGATTCACAGAAGCAGAAGAAGTCATGAGAGGTCTGTCCAACCATCCAGAGACCATCTCGCAGGAGATCCAACTCCTCAAGCTGCAAATTGAGGAGCAACGTGAACTTCATAAGGCCACATCCATACTCGACTGTTTCAAGGACAGCAATCTTCGCCGCACAGTCGCAGCCATGGGAGTTCAGATTTTCCAGCAGGCACAAGGAGTGTCTTTCATACAAAACTTCATTGTGACATTCATGCAACAACTGGGATTCCCAGACCCTCTAAGGACCAACCTGCTCGTCACAGGATGTTCATTTGCCTGCCACGTCTTGACTTTTGTCACCTTCGATAAGCTCGGCCGACGATGGTCTCTGCTTCTGGGCTCCGTTGGAATGGCGGCCACCATGTTGGGTACCGGAGGCGCTATAGAATCTGGTGGTGCTGTATCAGACCTATCGGTGCAAGCCAAAAACGCCTGTGCCGCACTACTGATCCTCTGGTACTGTATCTACGGGTTTACGTGGGGTCCAGGGTGCTGGATTGTCACCGGCGAAATCGGAACCGGTCAGCTTCGTGAGCGAACTATTTTCCTCGCTTCTATGGGCAGTTTTTTGACCTCGGTACCTATTAACTTTGTCAACCCTTATGTGCAAAAGGCAATTGGTGGCCGTGTGACATTTATATATGGCGCATTTTCCGTTCTGTCTATCCTCTTTGTCTGGATGTGTGTTCCCGAGACACGTCGCAGATCTCTCGAGGAGCTCGACGAGATGTTCCAGGCGAATGTGCCCACCTGGAAGTTCAACAAATACGTCTGCACCGGGATGGGTGCCGAGATTACGCGACTTGAGCATGGCGGGAACGCGGATAAGCCTACCAAGGAAGAGATAGAATGAAAGTTCCAGCATGGTGGCAGAACATGATAGTGCAGTATTTAAGAAAATACAGTAAGTGAGATGGTAGCTCTATGCATACTGTTGGGGGTACGGTATTTAGAAGAATCCAGTATCTGGCAGAATACGGTATTGAAGCTGAGATAGTTTTCTTATTACGACCTGAAGTGTATGGCTGTTGGGGAGATGTGATCTTGAAATAAATTGATCTCTTCTTTTATCTCTTCTTTTTTCTTGCCTTTTTCTTGCCTTTTTTCTCGAGCATATCGGTGAGTCTGGACTAACCGGTCACAGCTGCCGACTTGAAAGGGCCTTCTTGCCGGCTGGTCTTGACTGTATGGGAAGCTGATGATGGTCATGTTATTGATTGAAATTAAAGCGTTAACTAGTACCTCCCTCCATCGACCTTGACCCTTGATCTGTCGGATCTCAGTGGCATTTTTCGAAGATATCCCATAGACTCGACACCGTTGAAGCTCAGCTTTGTGGAGCCTGCGCGAGGCTACAGACACGATGGATCGCCAGCTTTGGGGAGGTTCCGACCCACACTCATAACCTCGCGATAGTCCACTCACTCCTTCAGGCTCTCCCCTCCAGATACCGCACGCCACTTTCAACCTGGCTCAACAGGGTTCCGGGGAGAGAAGTGGAGCTGGTTGTGGCGCCCCTGTGGGTAGATTCTGCATTACTATTTCCGTTAGTGTTTGGATTCATCTAAGATTAGGAGTGATCAACTGACACGGTGTATCTAGGCAAATTGAAGAAGCAAGGCAACAGAGACGAGGGTCTTCGGATGGGAAGGCTCTTTGAGATCTTGTTATTCGATTCACCTTACTCGAATGGAAGGGCGAGGCCTAGACGCTTATATTGGTCAGCAGATGAGCCGATTGATTTCGATTCAAGGCAAGAAACCAATATAGAAGCGTTTCATCAAATGTTGAGTCAATCGCATCTGGTTATATATACCTCGCAAGTAATCCAGTGCGTGATGGGATTCCGGGATAATTTTAGTCATGGACACTCGATTAAAGGGGACCTTATTGAGGCGTATCGAGAGCATGGCTTGGATATTGATTCCCAGAAAGAAGAGATGAAAGCCTATAGAAGGTCGGCGAAGAGAAAAGAATGGTTGGACATAGATTCGGAATCGGATGAAGGCGACTCTGAATAGCTTAATGAGCCGCAAGTATGGCTTTTTCAAGACATCACAGAGGGTATAGGTTAAGTTTTTCGTGAGCTCTCAATGACACGACCTCTACATAGCCTAATTGAAATTCGATCAGTGCTGTTCTGATATTACAGCAGGATGGATGTGAACTACCAAGTCATTAGATCTTAGAATCGGAAGTCTGAGACGTAGAAACTAAGGTTAATCACCCCCCTCGGAGAGAATCCCACAAGAATTTAGGTTACATGTCTGTGATTGTGAACGCTGCACCCCTGACGGCTAAATACACCACGTTACTAACAGCTCCTTTCATTCTCAGCAAAGGGATACATAGCGACGAGTGTATCCATGCCCTGATAGGTCAGATACATGCGAGTCTGTGACGGTCTGGAAATTCGGTGATTACCAAAAGGGTTTGAATGAGGGGTTAAGCGGCGATGATAGATCCAAAATCGATCCTGAAGCGTTCATTGTTTGCAAGAGGCTGGTAAGAGGCTGACAGATGGAGCGGGCCCTACCTCTTCTAAAAGACGAAAATAAGCGGCAGATTCGTTTTCCCCTCCAAATGACACCTTTAGTGACCTTTGAACAAATCATTATCTTTGAAGAGGTGCTAGAGCGTCGAAATCAGCCATCAGGCATTATCCTCCGACAGAATCGATTACTGGACTGCTAGAAGCATCATCACGTGACTGGAGAGATGTCGTCGTTTCTTTGTCTCACTCACTTCTGTTCTTCCCTGTTCCCTGTCACTCACATTCAAAAAATTCCTCTGGTCTTCAGAATCATTACATTGCCCCTTTCTCTCTGAATATGTCTCTGGTATTAAAACATGCTAATTACACTACGTTACTTTGCCTCCATCTCTTCCCGCCTTCCGGATACACTAGCCCAGCTACTCCCGTGGTACATAGCCATGGGCCTTGGTCAACGGGGACTCGTCCAAGCTAAAGAAGAAATAAACTATGACACAAACTATGCAGCTCGCTCTGTTACTTGCACCCACATATCAGAGATCGCGAAAAGACCGAGGACATTCCGCGTCTCCCAGGGGCGCGTCGGGTTGATGATTGACAGGTCGAAGTTGCGCAAGAGCTGTGTCAGACCGGCTGAATGTTAGCATATTACCTAGAAAAGTGAAGGAATCTCTTAACAGCCCTGTTGGAATGTTTTACTGACCTCGAAAATAGTTTTTCCGATTTCGAGTTGAGCCACCGGCTTGCCCAAACACTGGAACTTCCCGTGACCGAATGTGAGATCATTGGTCCGAGTCATTTCGACCAACTTCTCTGGATCAGACTCGAGCCAGCGCTCGGGCCGGAAGGCCTTTGCGTCCTTGCCATATATCTTCTCACTGTGGTGCATACCATATGCCGAATACCCGATGCAGACACCGCCAGGTAGGAACACGCTCTCACCGTCGACGATAACCGTGTCACCACCGGGTGGAACATCGCGGGAGAAGATGTTGGCGACGGGTGGCCAGACTCGCAGAGCTTCGCGGATCACGGCCTGAAGATATGGAAGTTGTTTTGTCTGGGAAGCAGTGACCAGGCCTTCACCTCGACCGGGTGCAAGGCCATCCCGTACGGCGTCATCGACCTCGCGCTGCAGCTTGCGGTATACGCGAGGGTTCGTCATGATGTGCAGCAGGATGCAGCGAATCGCGCCGGCGGTGGTATCGGAACCCGCGATAATCTGTTCTAACGCCTCAGTGCGCAGCTCGTCTCCTGCCAGGCCGTGGCGCATGAAGGAGGCCAGCATATCGGATCGTTTATCGGTGGAGCTTGCGGCACGCTCGTCTACGAGGCGGAAGCATGCGGCCATCATTTTGCCGAAGCCGTTGTTGTCCTTGGGTGAGGGCGCGACGAACTTGCCGATGAACGGGGCTTGCGCGATCCAGCTGAAGCCGAGAGCGAGGGCGTTGTGACCTATGGTTAGACCTTCCTCGCTCGATTGAAGGTAGTTGTCCACGTCACGATCACTTCGGAGCATGCCGAATGCTTTTCCGAGGCCCACGCTGCTGATCACATCCAGTGTGAAATATTGCACCTTCGTCGCTAGGTCCATGGGTATGATTTCCCGGTCGGTTGAGACATATTTCGACCTGATAAGGTGCAAAAAGTCCTCGAGCCGCTCATTGACGGACTCCTCCAGGAGGAGGTTCTCCCTTCCCGAATACTGTATAACGATCACGGGTCAGCAGTGTCGAGCGACACGCACAAATAGCGAGGGATTTGGAAAGCTGGACAAGCCAGCCATCATACATACCCCTGGCGCCATCTGCTTTCTGCGCTGCTCATGTTTCACATTATCGGTCTGACTGAAGACGTTGTCTCTCCGGTACTCAATGCGCGCGGCTTTGTAATACCAGTCCGAGCGCTTATAACCGGGTTTGTTATTTACATGCATCCAAACTTCTGGAGAAGACGTGATCAGCACCCGAGGCGCGACACGGGCGATAGGACCTGGCGCGCGACGAGTGTGTTAGTTGCCGTCGGGGATATGGCATCTGGACTAAAGAGGCAAAGCACTAGAAAAGAGCCTCGAGGATGATCCGCACCATATTTCTCGTTGACCTCTGCATACCACTCGTGGCAGTTGCCACGAAGCATCGCGATGCTATGGGGCCAGTTCGAGATACCGGTCCACGTGGGGCCCCGGAACTGGCGCAATCTGGCATACGTGGTGATTGTCCTGAGGAGATAGAGGGCCAAAAGGCCACAAAGAAGCAGCACAGCTGGCCCAGACATGGTGACTATCTCCATGGCGCAGGCAACATGAGTAGGGAGTTGACGAAGGTGTTTGAAGTCTAAATTTTGTCAACCCCCCTCACCCATGTCTTACGTGGATACTCTGGAAAAGGCCGGAGTGGTTCGGGGGCCTGTCATCTGCCGATGGCTACATAGGCCAAGATCTGCTAATTCTCATTGGGTGATGCACTTCTGGTGAGCACGTTCCCGTCTCCAACTAGTTTTAGTGCAACTTGGGTCCCGAGTGTTCGGGTCGAAAAGCGGTGTGGGGGGCTATTGTCACCGAGCGGAAAACTATTCCCCTTATCTTGCATTGGCAATTCTCGCTATTTGTCAACCATATATGCACTTGAACTTGTTGATATTTCGGGACTATGCACAACCTTATTTCCTTCCAACAACTGCGTCCAGTAAGGGGGTTCTGGACACGTTCGCTCTAGGACGAGACAGGTAAGCATCTACAGCTAATACACAGGGGACCCCTTCCAACCAGGAACTCGTAGACTATAACTCGAATCCCATGCGGTCGATTGCTCATTTACTGATAAGCTAAGAAGGAGAAGACTTATTGAACTTTTCACTAAAACTTTTTACTATGACATGGATCTCTCGCAGATTAATCACTCTTGGGCTTGTCCGACGACTCTGCCTGGAACAAAAGCAATCGCCTGTGCTCGAAAACCTCCTTTACAGCCGGAGCGATAGTGTCAAACAAGGAAGCCTTCAGGAACAACTTGCCAGGGGCCTTGGGGGTCTTGGTGTAGGTGGGGCTATATAGTACTTATTAGAGCCTCTCGATCTTGTCGGTATCGGAGAGTTGGTTGATCAACTTACCTTCCACACTTAGAGCAGAAGTATCGCTGTTGAATAAACATATTAACACCGATTGAATTACTTACATTTTGGGTTTCATGAATTGAGGCCTACCTGGATAACATGTCCTGCGGCAGTGTTTTGGTCATCGTAAACGCCCATGGCATTATTAGAATCCTCGACGGTGATTTCATCCTCGGCGACAAAATAGTTCACAGAGAACGCTGAAATAGGTTAGCTCGAGAACATCGAAGAAAAAGATTCCAGAAAAGGATGTCTTACCACCACCAGCTCTTCTGCAGTTTTCGCTATATTGGAATATAATGTCAGTATTGAACGCGATGACAAATGCTGTTCTCGGAGCTGCGGATACGAACCAGTGGCAGATAACCGAGCCCGCGGGTTGTTCTTGGAGCGTGATTCGAACGCTATTGCAGTTGCAGTGTCCAACGTATGCCATTGTGCTCAATGTTCTTGAAAGAATCTTATTTGAAGTCTGATCTACAAGAGAAATGAACTGCAGGCCACGAAACGGAGCTGATTTATATTTCCCGGTGTCCTTGAGGTGTGATTAGAAAGCGGAGAGGGACCGTGGAACTAGGAATCGCGGAATGTTTCTAGAACCTCCGCACGCCAAGCTGTGCGCTGACGTCATATATCAGCGGAAATAGAGTGTGGTTCTTTAAACTTGAACCATGGGCCGAATCACAATCCGGAACTAATGCTTCGGCCACGCACAAAGCCGAGGACAGGCTCTTCCTAAATAGGAAGTTGTCGCAGGTCTGGCTGGACCCTGATTCTCCAGTCGCTATATTCAAACCATTGAATTGTAACTGTACACTGACCTTGTGTCCTTTTCCTTAAGCCGAGAATCCGTGATTGATAAGCTTATGCATCAAGCAATATTGACTAATCGATGTCCATCGTGCAACTGCCTGGTTTGGCAAGGACAGATTTGAATTATACCTCGATTCTATACTCCGCTCAGTCGTGAGCCGGAGGCTCCTAGATCACCACCGGAGACTTCCACCACCAGCGAGTGTTTGCCCCCTCCCTTTCTTAGTTGACACCTAAGGTTACAAGACGCACTTTCCCTCCAAGACTTTTGCTTCTCCGCAGACGTTCCCTGACTGCTTCCTCTTTTTTGAATCGCTCCAGACATCTTTTTCTTTTGTTTCTTGCCTCTCAGCGCTTGGGGATCTCAAAAACAGAGACTGGCTACGTTGGTCGTTGATTTCTTGATAGAAGCCGTCCAGATATACTTTGAGAACAGTCAACGACTCCAACTGGTTGCACTAGTTGTTCTCCGCTCCCTTGGTGGCACTGCTCCTACGATCCAAGGCAGACGCTTTGGCCCCTGCGATAAGCTCGACGACTTGCGCTTCGCTGCGGGGTCAGGAACACGAACGCACCACGGTTGACCTGGAATACGCCATGAATACCGGCTAAATACAGCGATCCCGATACATTCCCCATCTTGTTCAGTCACCCTCCAGATTATCGACATATGGGGCCTCTCATCACTTGGGGGAAAGGGTTCCTCACTGATATCCTCGCTTGGTTTGTCTCCCAACTGTCCAGAAATATAGACTGGCGACTGACGGCATATCCCACAGAATCCCCCGTTCATACCGTAATACCTGCCTGGACATCTGATCGCTGCAGTAACCGGTGCATCAGACAGGGACTTGTCATCTCACCCCTGCTATATATTCATTATTTCAACGACAGGAATTCAACAACGAGGACAAACCTTGTTCGACTCAGACCAGCCTCATATCTATGAAGTTCAAATACTCAGCATGTCATCGTTAGTCCCCCGCGACGGATACGTTTAATTACTCTGGAGGGAGACGTCTCTGAAACCCAAAGCCTCCCTAATCCCACCACTATACATATGGATGCTTCTACTCCAGCAAGAGGAACTCTAGACGCCCATATTTGACAACGGTATTCGGCAAGAGCTCTACAGCTGATGAAGGGTTGACGAGGCTGATTTCATTCCTAGCGTTCGAGAGGAAGATAAGGATTTCCACATCCCGGCTGATGAGGGACCACGCCAGCGTGGTATTCCAAGCTACAAGCTCATTATTCTCAATGCAGCACACCCATGGATAGATGCTGGGCTTGCGTTGATGATTCTGATCTCCAGAAAGACCCGGGGGATTTTACTGAACTGGAGTGCATATTGAGAGCGAATACTCTATCGCAATGTGAGATTTTCCCTGGATATACGTCCTCGCGAATGAATGCATCCATATGAAATATATCCCCAGCCAACCACACGCAGACCGCCCCGAAACATTGCACTCCCGAGCAAAGCTTTGCTGGAAAGTACCAATGGGACTCTAATGTGGAATCGCATCATCGATATATACGGGTTCTGTAGTCTTCTGCCTGGTGGACTGAATCTCAGCGACGTGAATCCGAGGAAGCAACCTACGCGAACACCGTTGCGAAGAACGGCGGATGGCCGACGATGCGTATGGATCCGAAAAATCTTGTCATCATTCCACAGGGGGATAGAAGACAACACCTCGTCCTACCCCTCAAAGACGTTCCCGGTTTTCGCCCAACATGTTCGGACCCTACGAAAACCGTCGATATCAATACCGCGAAGGATCATAGGTTCGCGGGATACGACGATCTGGCCGCACTCCCATGGACCGTGGAGGACCCTACGACCCCACATCCGGAGCGTTCGAAGGATACGAAGGTTACAAAGGATCCGCAAACGCCAGCGTCGACCCCGAAGAAGTCGAAGAAGACGACGAACGATGATCAGAACGCTTTGATCGTCGATATTTACGCGTGTGTGGGCACGAAGAGCGGGACAACTGCACCCCCTTGGAAGGATTTCGCCTTCATGACAAATATATTGCGGAGATGCTACCTGTGAATCCTTATGAGTACCCTTGGCCACCACTGACTGATATCTCATATATCTCATCTAAGGCCTCGGGAGATAGTATGATGTGACTATTCGACACATCCTGTGAAGGTGCGACTCGCAGCGATTACTTTGGTAATCCCTTCCCCCCGTCCCTTCGTCATCGCGCTGACTCTCCTGGAAGCTCCCGCTCCCGTCACCCGCTTTGTCTGGACGCGTCCTGAGAATATTTCCATGAGCAATCTTAACCGAAGAAGAAAGTCGCCACGACTACTCTGCGACCGAAGCCTTGTCAGGAACATGAACAATTACGGTTGAGGATGTCCTTGTCCACAATCGCCGGTCATTTTTCATTGTCTTATTTTGGCCACTTTGTCAAATTGGGGCTTACGGTGCCTTGGGCTTCAACTACCCCATAGCAATGGCTTCATCAAAGAAAGGTGGTGACTCGACCTCCATTAGCCCTGACCTCAACCGTTTGGCCATGCATGATTCCCCCTACAGGTCTTTTGGTGATTGCCAGGGCCAGGCCCTTGTCCTTTGTATCTTGTGGGCCTATTAAGGTCCTTTCCCCCTCCCTTTCCTTTTGCTTCTTCGTCCTCTTCCTCTCTCCAGAGATAGACCAGTTTGACTTCCTCCCTCCTCTGCTTTCTGTGTGCTATCAAAAGGCACCAAAGCATCGCAAGCTCTCCAGCCGTTCAACACGGAAATCCTCTACAGCCACGATGAAATCATTCAGATGCAAGGCTCCGTCCAGCACCTAGCCGGTGCATTCGGCCATGACACTGTTGAGGACATTTACAGAATCATACAGACAGAGCCCACGCCCGCAATAGAAGTCCTTACTGAATACCTGTTGTTACGGGACAACAAGTATGGCTCGCGGCAGACTTCGGAAGATCCCTCGGCACCACAATTGAAGGAGGAGGCGATCTACGGGTGGATCAAAAAGCTAGAATTCCTCAAACTGCTGAAGAATGACGAAGACCCCACGCTCTCAACTCCCGTCAACCCGTCCTCGCCTCGAACGCGCGAATTTCATCACAATGTGGTACGCGGTTGCATTGATGAAGTGCAACCCAGAGATGTACCCCGCCGGATTGGATGAACTCACTCCGGAGAAGCTTGATAAGGGCGAGCTGACGATCAACCCTTACGATGCTGTCCACGCCGTTTCTCTCCTGTTACTCTACCAATATCCCATTCATTGACGGAAAGCCCGTCCTGAAGCCCGTGAACGATGTGAGAGGCATAGAAACCGTCTTGGAGCCCTGGCAGCCATCCGGCATTGCGTGGTTGATGCGCCAGTTGCATAGCCCCCTTTATGGGGGTATCCTTTCTGACGCATGTGGGCTGGAAGACCCTGATGTCTCTGTGCCTTCTCTATTTCGCGGCCCGGCGTACCGTCCAACGGAATGAAGCCGCCAAGGAGGAGGGTCGTCGTCCAGACCAGGTCAGCCTCATTGTCACTCCTGCGCGCCTCATATTTGCAATGAGTGGACTAGATCGATAAGTGCTTTGGGTCTCATTTCAATATACTCATCTTCTGGGGCGACCCTGACCATGTTTCGGACTCCGTCCGAAAGGACCGCACGGTCAAGACATTGGAGGACCTGCATGCCAAGCTGGATGCGCTAGACCCTGCCGATCCCAAATCCGCCCACACCATCGTAGTCACCAGCTATGACACGATGAGACTCAAGATAGGTCAAGAGGGGGTACTAGGATGGATCCTTGCGTTGAGGGATCTCATCCTGGGTATGGAGGATGCCGTTGCGGAACGGATTTGGGGCTTCGTTTGAGGAATCCATTGCTTTGGAATGATTAACTGAAAGGGTGGCAGAGGGAAGACGGAGGGATTTTGCTGGCCTGTAGATTACGGCGGACAATTAGGCTCACTTCCCTAAAAGTTTAGTGTTGAGATTAGCATTGAGATTAGTCTTGTATAGTTTGTGGCGAGTGCTCTCCTAGGGGCCGGTAGGTTACGATCGATAGAAAATGATGCAGACGTCACATGAACACCACGGTGAGTCTACCAATTGCTTATAAGGGAATAGAAGCATGTTATCCAGCCATCTCTTCAGTCCTTCTATTTTTGGTGGTTATTACATAGACATTAAGACATGTCATTGGCCCTTGTTACGCTGCTTTATGAGAACCCCCAAAGGAACATCATCCTCGTCGTAGAACTCAGCGTCCTCATCAACGCCAAAGTCTCGCAGGCGTTCGCCCTCGGCATTTCGCCAAGACTCCTCGCCTTCATCCGACTGGTCGCCATATACAGGCCCTGGCCCGCGCTCGTCATCGCTGTCTCGACTATCCTCTTGTTGGTACCGCTCATGGAACCGCTTGCGTCTTTGGATTTCAGAAAAGGGTCTGGTGCGGCTGAGATCTTCTGCTTGGCGACGGCGGAATGCTTCAATCTCCTCTCGGGCCGATGAGTACGTCTTCAGTAACTCAGGGCCATCTCCTGGCAAGGGGCCAGCTGGTAGTGGAATGCGATCTGGGTCGGGCGGGGGCCATGATAGACCCGGATCTAGATGGTGAGCAAGTCAGTCTTTGTCCCGACGAGTAGTTGGCATCCACGATAATTACCTTCAAAGTCATTAATTTCAAATTCCCACCCGGTCTTTCGATTGGGCGTGGCTGCCAATGGCCAAAACCAGCTGATAATCTAGAATGAGATTAGCTCTCGATCTCAACTAGGAAGTTCGAGTCACTCACGTTAGCGCTTCCACCCATTCCATTTTTGACATTTGACCAGATCCCGATATCGTAAGGGAATTCTTGTTTTCTGATTGGAATTTTCTTTCCACCGGGTGCTTCTAGATAGCCGCCCAGGACCCGAGCGCGGCGAACAAGAGTTTCGTGTCTTTCAATCTCCCATGACTCGATAGTGGTGGTATTGAAGACAAGAGACCAAAGGCTTCGCACGAGGAGAATGAATAGAGCAAAAACTGTCATGCTATTCACGACGATGAGGAGAAAGAGATGAATCAGCTGTCCAATGGACGGACCGAGGTACTGGAAGACAATCAGTGGATGAACAGTGATCTACCATCGGCGGGATGTCTTACACTGGGAAGATCCCTACTTTTCCAGACAATGGATCCTCGCTCCCAAAGAAGGGTTTCGAGATAACCCATTCCAACCACCGCATAGAACAGGAAGCGAATGAAGTGGGGGAAGGTAAAATGCGAGACACAGTTGGAAGTCCAGGGACAATGATGATCCATTTTCGGGATGCATCTGAATAAAGTCAGTCTCAGTTCAGATATTTCACATTGTGGAGAAGCAGACCTCTTGCATGTCTTACAATGGTGAGCTCGAGGGGGTTTGTAAGCTTCGCATCTTCGACACCACCGTGGCCGGCCCGTCGTGGTATCTTTGTCGGCCTCGCCAGGAGTGATCGATTTTGAGCTCAGAGGAAGACGCCCGGGATCTACATAGCATGCACGGAAATAGCAGATCCAAATGCATAATGCAAATATGTTGATCTTCCACACTTCATCCTTTCGGAGGGGCGCCGACTCGAAGTGGAGAAAGAAATATTGGGAGGTGTAGGCGAGGAAACTGATCAACAAGCTGACGGAAGGAATCGCCAGCTGAGATATTGTGAAGTCATCACTCAGCATTTCGAAATTCACGATCTCGCAGTCGCAAGACAAGCTCGAGGAGAAGAGCTTCAACAGACGTGGAGGACGTGTTTCCAGACGGCCCGGGCATCGGACGGGATGACTAATCGCCGAGTGGCCGTCGGGTCACTGCCTGGTTATTGAGGCCGTCGACCACTCATCTTCACGTTGACAACAAGTGAACAACAATCCATCAGTTGCGCACCGGAAGGTCTCTGCGCAGAGAATATATACTGATCAATTGGATTTTTCTTGTTGAGTCGGGGCAATGACTGGCTAGTCGCACCTTCCCACAATGCCAATCGAGGCTCTCCCGCAGGCCACTGTGAGAGCAATTGGCTCCACTTCAGTCATCTCAGATCCCTGCTCGGTGGTCAAGGAGCTTCTAGACAACGCTTTGGATGCATCAGCCACATCAGTTTCAGTCGAAATCTCACCGAACACTCTTGATGTGATTCAAGTCAAGGACAATGGACATGGTATTCCTGCTGAGGATCACCCTTGCGTCTGCAAGCACGCTTTTACCAGCAAGATTTCGACCATTAATGATCTGAAGAATGTCGGCGGGAGTTCTCTTGGGTTTCGTGGTGAAGCGCTGGCCAGTATTGCTGACATGTCGGGTGGCGTTACCGTCATCACACGCGTCGCCTCAGAAATCGTCGCGTCAAATCTTGAATATGGGAGAGACGGAGAACTTTCTCAGTGAGTCCACACGCTCGGCTCGACGATATCATTCTGACTTGATTAAATAGGTCTCAGAAGACTTCTCATCCAGTAGGGACTACGGTGCGCATTCGAAACTTTCTCAAGCACATCCCTGTGCGACGGCAAACCGCGCTGAAGGGAGCAACGAAGTGTCTCGCCAAGATCAAGGCTTTAGTTCAAGCTTATGCTATGGCCCAGCCCTCCAAGAGATTTTCATTCAAAGTCATCAAAGCCAGAAACGAAAACAACAACTGGTCATTTGTGCCAGGGGCGGATATAGCCCTCGCAGACGCATCTGTTAAGGTTGTTGGACGTGATGTTGCTTCCTGTTGTACCACGAAGGAGTCCACTTGCACACCAAACGCGCATAATGCTGCCAATTTGGACCAAAAGACGTATCTCGTTACGGCATTCCTCCCAAAGGCTGACGCAGGTAATGCTTTTTATCTATAAATTTGAATTCAATGTGCTGATCATCGCAGATTTCTCCAAAGCCAACAACAAGGGCCAATTCCTCAGTATCGATGGGAGACCTCTTTCCACATCTCGAGGTGTGGGCCACGACATTGTCAAGTTGTTCAAATCCTACGTTCGTGCTGCTAGCTCCAAAGGGGAAGCACCCAAATCAGTCAGCGATCCGTTTCTTTGCCTCCAGCTCAGGTGTCCCTTGGGAAGTTACGATGTCAACATTGAGCCTGGCAAGGATGATGTCCTTTTCGAGGACCGGGAACTTGTGTTTGCACTAATCGGAAATCTTTTCGCTGACAATTACGGAGCACTGCCAGATGCGGCAACCAAGAACTCGGCCAAGAAGGCTGCATCTTCTAACGACCCCGCTAATGATGCTGGTTTCGACCTGCTTATGGCCCGGAAGCCTGCCCAAGCCTCTCAGATAGTGTCCATCGAAGAATCAGGTCCTTTAGACGTTCCCCTCATTACTAGCCCTGGTACCCAGAGGTCATCGCATTCCCCCTCGGTGGCATCCTCAGAGCAGACGCCCCATAATGGAGGTCGAGGTAGGGGACTTGATAATAACCTGGTCTCTGGGAGTGGTAGTTCGCGTCACATCAATCCATGGTCAATATCGCGGATCAATGCTTCATTCCAGGCCCCAGAACCTGGAGATGCCCCATCTTCTGCGGTACCTCTCAGTCCAGCGACTACCTCACAAGCAGCCAGACAAAGACACACACCGCAAAGACCAACTTTGACCTCTCCCGTTCGAAATTCCGAGCAGTCTAGTCCGGTTTATTCTACACGGACCCCTGTCTCTCCGCTGAATCACCGTCGAAACCCTCCAACACCTCATGAATCCCCACTTCAACCGGCTTCATCGATCAGTGCCTCCCGAAGGGCCGCGCGAGAAAGGGACCGGGAGCGCTATGGGAACGGTGCTCTAGATACTTGGTTCCAGCGGACTACTCAGGCGTCGCTTGATGCGAGATCGCCAGAGGCTCTGGGCGAGGCTGACGAGGCTAGTCTAACACTCTCCCAGCTGGCGGAACAGCGATTCAATCCACCACGGGGTGTCCCAGTCATCACCCTACCGTTGAAGAACAACACTCGATCATTATCACATGATCCACGGAGGGAGCAAACACCTGACCCATCTCCCCAGCAAATTGACCGTTCTGCTTCGCCGGACAATGATCACCAGACAAGGTCAATGGACAGCGGTCGAGGGTTCCCCGTTTTGGAAAATTGGGCTGCCAGTATCCATGAGGGCTTCACCCCTGAAAGCTCTGCCGAATTGGAGAAGGCGTTGGATTTTGAACGGCGAAAACGAGAGGCCAATCAATTATATCGAACCCGATCAAAACAGTTGAATGTCGGGGCGAGAATTCCTTCATCGAACTCACCACACCGCAGTCGGTATCTTGCGGCCAAAGCTGCGTTGGCTGCAGACAGCACCGGAGATAGCCCGCCATCTGCCATGGTCCTTCCCCCGGGCGATCCGCGATCGTATCTCATATCCCTCCAAGCAAATCCATTGTCGAATGACTCTGTTGATGCCCCGGGGATGCTTCGGCGAAGCCGAACTAGCAGGCTACCCTTTGAACGGATCCCAGAGGGTCTTGACCTTCACAATCTGCGCCTTCCCGTCAAGGCCTGTTCTTTGGATATTCACGAGTCGTTCAATTTGACGGCTCGTCACGATCACTATACCGGGGGTGGAGATGAGCCGGAGTCATCGCTATTGTCCGGTGTGACCGCACTGCTCCCATTCTGGAACGAGAAACTGAACACGATTCTTAGCAAAGGCTACAAGACGAATGACAGCTTACAGCCTCCAGATCTATGCATAGATATCAGCACGGCTATCGCGGATCTTGGAAGACATTTCCGAACAGCCGAAAGCCAATCTCCGTGAGCCAATATTCACCCTGCGGGGAGTCGCGCTTGTCCAATGTATAACACATATTGTATCCTATCGAGAATTTTTAGTGACGCGACCGGCGAAGCCCTGTTTCTCTTTCTATCATACCTGAGCTACTACCTTTATGACCTTATGCAAGGATTATAACGATGAAGCAGAAATGTATCATTCATAAATCGAGTCCATTAAACATTCATATCGTCAAAAAAAAAGTGGCAAATAACCCGCAATGTCCATGCCCATTTCATTAATTTTCATCACCCAATCCTTTGGTCCATCCCCTAAACTCCACTGCGAATATACAGTTCATCCTCATGAATAGTCTGGCCCCTGATCTCTGTCCTCTCCTCTTCACTAATACTCACCTCTGAAATCTCAGAGCCATGACGTGCTCTCGAGACACTCTTGTTCGTCTCAAAAGCCTCCTGGAAATACGACTGGCGGCCAGTAATGACATTGTCAATTGACAAGGAGGGCACGCTGGACGCTGTCGAGGGGCTGCGGTAGTGCCCTGGACGTGTGGAGTGTGCCGTCTCGCCTTCAGGAGTTGCTGGCGAAACTGGCGACCGCATTGGTGTTGAGGCTGGAGATGTAGCGGGTGTATCTGAGGCGACGTTGTATGGCGTGGCAAGTTCAACGGGTGAAGAGTCTAGATAGGGTTAGAGATTACTCCACTTGTGCTTATGTGGTGAGCTAACGTACCCTGCATCTCGTATACTGTTCCTCCTCCTGATTCCACCGTGCGGGGCGAAACCGACGTTTGCACGGAATCTTGTACGGAGGACTCGTTCACCCTGGACTCCAGGCCTGTCGATGTCGATTGGGGCCCAGGCATCGGAGAGGTTGGACCGCTGCCGTACATTAATTGACGCACTTCTGTGCTATCGGCCTCTCTGGCACCAGGTGTCTTGCCGAAGCTAGGTGTGACACTTTCAGGACGCTGGCGACGGCGGCGACGCCAGAACCACCACCCGAAGAGGAGGAGGGCGACGACGAACAGTCCAACGAGTACACCGATCACTGCTGCGGCCCATTTGGGTAGGCCGCCGCTCTTGTGGGTTGATGTGTCGGTGCTCGTAGTATTTGTGCTATTATATGGCCAGTATGTGGTGATAGTCTTGGAGTATTTCTTGTCGAAGATAGCGGCAAGAGAGGAGTTGGTCCATGACGAGGGCTTGGTAGTGGTTGCACCGCCCGAGGAGCTGCGGGAAGGGTTAGACTGGATATATTGCAATTCGTAAGTTGACACTCACCTTCCGCCAATCTTCGCTGTCACAATGTCTGGTACCTTATAGTCGCTCCATTTCTTCGGGTCGTAGCTCTCCTCAAAGGTGAGATTGTTCAAATTGAAGTTCACAACAATTCCTCCTTCCACACAATCGGTGGAAGACACATGAACACCTCCAAGCGACAGCATTTGGTCTGGATATACCTTGATGCAGCGGTGCCCGCTACGCCCGTGCGTGTTATTGCCGCTGTAGGCTTTGATCCACGTGAAAGACGGGAGCGACAAGATATAGACATCATCTGACGCAGCACTGTCCAAATCAATACCATTGTACCCTCCATAGATGTAGATGTTATGCGAAGAGCCATCCGATGCGCTAGCCAAGACAGAGCAGAACTGCGTCAATTGAGGCGGCGTATCGCCCGTCGTGTTCTGCATGTACCACTTCTGACTTTTGACATCGTAGACGGAGACTGTCTCCATGAAGGTCGGGCTGATCTTCTTGCTCTCCGCGGTCTGTGTGGTGTTCAGTCCGGTGTTCTGGTAGAACTGGACTGGGTCCACGACTCCTCCAATGGCCACCAACACACCGGAGTCGGAGACGGGCACCCAGACTAGCTCGGCATTTGCACGTCCAGGGATGTTAGGGGGCAGAGTGGTGTTTGTCCAACTCGAATTGCCCATTATGGACATATCCACAGTTATCAGCGTGTCCGCTGTGACGTTGGCGTTGAACTGGTCGTATGTGAATGCGCCCCAGTTCGCAGCGCGCATTCCACTGAAGTAAAAGCCCAAGTTCTCACTTGGCGATGAGACTCCAGCGCCATTGGTGATATACCGCGTGACATTAGTGGGGAGGTCTTCTTTATGCCAACCGGGCTGCCAAATGTTGCGGTAGGCGCCATACTGGTAACCTTCATATCCGAGGACCTCATCAGCAGGCGGTGGATCGCTGTTGTCCGTCAAAGGAATCATTCCTCTGCAATAATTGATTACAATCAGTAAATTATCCTTTCATAGATTCGGCGAATTCGACAAACCCATAGAGATAGAACTCGTTCTCGTTTGAAAACATCACACCGTCGATGTAGTTGGGGGCCAGATTACTGGCAGTGCCACCGGCGACGGTTTGATTTTGGAGGACGTCGGTGAAATTCGAACTGGTGTTGAACGAAGTCCCAAGGTCGAGGGTATAGATGTAGCCCTCGAAACTGTCTGTTCGCTGTTAGCTTGGACAAATTTCTTCGGTCGCATCACGCTCTTCTTCTCTTCGATCTTACTATCAGCCGCATAATTAACACAACCATCGTCAAATCCTCTGCAATTGTCAGTTCCGGCTCAAAAATGATGAAAGGAAAAAAGTAAAAAGGTATCGCATACTGTTGTAACCAAATATGACCGCCGTCAAGGTAAATTGTGTCGCGAAGGATGTTGGCTATCTCACGGTCAGTTCAACTACTGCTCTTGCTTTCCTATACAAGTCCCAACACGAGGATGACGATGACGCTTACCTCTCAAGTTTTGCCAGGTGCACATCGAAGTGTTGATTTGTCTAAGCCATGTTGAACACTCGCTCGCTGCGCCGTCCACGACCGCCAACAGAGTCAGCGCCGTTACAAAAGAAAACCTCATCGCTGGATGGTCACAGCCGCATTGCCAGCAGCTCACAACCGTGATCTATCAGTTTTGTTACGACGACAGGATACTCCACGGAACGAGGCGGACGACAAAAAGAACAAGCGACACGCATGTTGCATATTGCGGTCGCATTTATCCCGCTTTGTCAGGCTAGTTGGACGCCAGGTCTGACCCCTTCCCAGCCTTACCCTCGTCGGCCACTAGTAGTCAGCTGCGGGTCGAAGGAAGAAGCGGCTTGACCAGCGAGGGGCAATCAGGCTGCGCCTCGAGATGCGGCTTTGTTCTTGTCTTCTTTGGGGTCTTACTCCTTCTTTGTTGTCTAGGGTGCATCGCTTCTCCACCTCGCGTCCCCGTGCGGTGCGGCATAGCCAACGAGAATTGAGCCCCTCGCTGCAGGCGGGCCTGACCTTTTCCACGAACGGCCCAGCCCCGGACCAAGACTGTCGATCAGTGGTGGAACGGAAGAATACATCCAATATTCCTCGGGGAGTCGGGTCCGGCTGATTTGGCTGACATCGTTTCTTTTCATCGTCATTCATTCATCCATTGGCTTCGCCTCGACTAGTGGCAGTCGACCCACCTCGTGTCCGGAGCTTTGCATGGAAGCTCGGATTCTGAGCTGACCGACTCCGCACGATGATGGTGCAATCATTCCCAGCCGCATTGATTGTTTACGAGCCTCGCAGGATGCAGCCCTTTGAACATGGAGAAGAAGGAAACTAGCGGGGCCGTGCTGCTGGGCAGCATTTCTTCCTCGTCGGCCACCCCGTCTTTGTGTTTTTTCCTTTAGTGCACTTCACCACTCTCCGATGGTCTCGAAGCAGTCCTTGTCAATTTGCCAAATAGGTCTACGATGAAGGTTTCACTCGCTTGCCTTTCGCTGTGGGCGACCACTGCTATTGCGCTAGCAAGAAACGGTGTTGACGGGTCAATTCCAACGCTGGTCCCGACGGTTCCTGCGACGATTCCTAACGATGTCGACTCACCAGCAGTCACTCCTCGCGCATTGGGACTTGGAGTGAGCGCAGGCGCAGACGTACTGGGAATCACTGCTACTGTCACAATTACTGTTGGAATCACAATTGATATCGGAGAGACCATTACTTGCACTGAGACGGTTACTCGGGAAAAAACAGTTACAAGAACTGTCGCCGGTCCAACTACTACGTTGACTCGAACTATCACAGATGTTTCGACCACAACGAAGACTATCACGACCGGTGGAGCAACCGTGACGGACGTTTCTACTGTCACAGTTACCGGGCCAGGCTCAACGGTTACTACTACTTTACCTGGATCAACTATAACCGAGCCAGCATCTACGGTCACAAGTACCGTCTCAGGGCCAACGGTCACCGAGCCAGGGTCTACAATTACGACGACTCTGCCCGGGTCGACTATCACTCAGCCGGGATCAACAATCACAGAGCCTGGCTCGACAGTAACTGAACCAGGTTCGACGGTTACAACAACATTGCCTGGCTCGACAGTGACAGAGCCTGGATCGACTATTACTCTGCCTGGATCTACTGTGACTGAGCCTGGATCGACTATTACTCTGCCTGGATCTACTGTGACTGAGCCTGGGTCTACTGTGACTGAGCCTGGATCTACGGTGACTGAGCCCGGGTCGACAGTGACTGAGCCTGGATCGACTATTACTCTGCCTGGATCTACTGTGACTGAGCCTGGGTCTACTGTGACTGAGCCTGGGTCTACTGTGACTGAGCCCGGGTCTACTGTGACTGAGCCCGGGTCGACAGTGACTGAGCCCGGGTCGACAGTGACTGAGCCTGGATCGACTATTACTCTGCCTGGATCTACTGTGACTGATCCTGGATCTACTGTGACTGTGCCCGGGTCGACGGTGACTGAGCCAGGCTCAACAATTACAGAGCCAGGTTCAACAATCACTGAGCCTGGTTCGACTATTATAAGCACAGTCGATGGGTCGACTGTGACTATTCCGGGGTCCACAATTACAATCTCAGGATCAACAATCACCCTTCCAGGTACGACCATCTCTGGGTCTGTCACCACTATTCCAGCATCAACCATCACGATCCCAGCCTCGACAGTAACAACTACCATCACCCAGCCTGCGAGCACTATCACATTGCCCGGAGGAACCACTACTTTGCCAGGCTCAACTATTACCTCCACAATCACCTACCCAGCAAGCACGGTCACTATCATTGGATCGACCACTATCATCGATACGGTCACCATCCCAGGTAAGTTCTCACGTCAGATATCCATATCATGAATATTTCTAACATAACTAGGTCCAACCGAGACAGTGCCCACGACAATCACCGAGACTGTTCCTGGATCAGGAACAACTCGGACACAGACGAACGAGAGGACGGTCACCACGACTATTTCGTTGTCTGTGTGCTCGACCCTTGTCGCCAATCCAACATATACGCCCACAACCGCGCTTCCCGATGACTACACCTGGGGCTGTGCTCCGGGATATCTCTGCCAGCCCCCTCATACGGGCGATCGTGCTAACTGCAATGTCGAGGCCAACCTTCCCGCAGATGGCTACGTCTGTGCTCCTTCCGAATGTGTTCTTGCTCCTCCCTTGATCTATAACCATTCTATTGAGGGTGGCCAGCAGTACAACTTCAGCCAAGATTATTACAACCTTGACCCGCGGGAGTTTGGTCTGAATTATAGCATCTTCCAGTACACTGAGACTTACACGATTTCCAGCCGCAAGAGAAGCATGTTCGCTCCCCTTGTGGACCTTGTCGCCCCGAAACACAAGAGGGCGTCTGGCAGCATCCCCTCTATCTGCTATAACAGCTGCAATGATGCTGCTCAAGAGCCTCAATTGATTGGCAAGGTAGCAGCACTATGTGAAAGTGACTCTGCCTTTATGATAGACTTGAACAGTTGCAAGTCGTGCATCAGTCGTTGGGCCTCAACGCCGTCAGAAGTGTATTCGCAAACGCTGTTGCCATCGTTCTCCCAGTGGCTCAACTTCTGCGCTGATGTGACGACGACTGCCGCTAGTACCACGACACAATCGACAGCTGCTACCACCACTGCCGAGACTACTGCTACAAGCACGGGCTCAAGCTCGACCAGCGACTCAACGGCGACGTCGCCTACGCCTACGGCCACGGGAGGGAGTACCCAGACGAGTGCATCTGCCAGCACCCAAACTAGCGATTCGAGTAGCTCATCTACCAGCGAGTCAAGTGTCTCTGGCTCGACCTCTGGCTCTTCTGACACTTCTGGGTCGACTTCCGGAACTTCAGGAGCCACTGGCTCAGCGACCGGATCTAGCATTGGCAGTTCCATCACCGGGGCAAGTACCTTGGCAACCGTCACAGGCTCAAACTCCGCTGGAGCAAGTGGAACGACAAGAGACAACACAGGCTCATCTTCGGGCTCAACAGGCACCGGTTCCGGCGCAACGGGCGTCGATGCCATTGGTGTTGGGGCTACCGGTACAAACACATCTGGCACGAGTCCCACTCAAACGAGCTCCCAGGGTGTCGGCGGCTCATCTGGCTCATCCGGAAGCCAGTCTGGCACAGCCAGCGCATCTGCATCTTCTCCCACATTCAATGCGGCACCATCAATGAAGAGTGTTCCACGTACGGGCTTCTTGGGTCTGTTGTTGGCTATTCTCGCGTCACTCCTTTAAATGATTAATGGCTACGATATGTCTTAGTTCCGGATTATATTCCGATGATAATAGTTACAATGATTTGATCTCGATCACGAGTATTTTGAAGATAGCAGATTTGTGCGTACATTTAGTTGTCCACTTGTCGGTATTTCATGTTGTAGGCTAGCTCAGATGACCGTAAACTCTAGCTGAGTCGCTAATAGACAAATCTTGTTGGTTGATTTGGGGAGAGGGATATCTCGAGGGGAGGGACTCCAGCCTCCAGCTTGTGTATGCAAACTGGCTAGCCTTTCACTCTATCTATAATCCAAGTACATACGAGTCTCACAGCCTCCTAGCCTCGTAGTAATTTCCCCTTTCATTAGTTTAATTCCCCCTGATGACAAGAATGCATCGCGATCTCGGTCCGGTTACATAAGACTGACATCAACAATGCGCAACAAGTACCTTTATAAGTTAATTTCAAAATTTCACTGCACTCTTTCGATAGCATACTGACAATACCAATCTTCCAAAATTGAGAGCAACAGCCCGTCCAATATCATCGCTATGGCGGGGGCTCCAGCCTGTTCTATGATGATCGATCCAAGACCCCATTCACGGGCTCCACCTCCTCCAAGCCCCGGCTTCAAAATGACAACCGGAGATGTCGGTATCCTAAAATCAACTCTTCTCCCTTCATTCGGGCTATACTCCGGCTTGTCAATCACAGCATATGCCGTCGCACGATCAACCGACCGTCTCGAGATTAAAGACTGGCTCTGGCCATCGGCGCAAGTCCTCAATGCATGGTTGACAGCTATAGGGCGGCCGATGTATGAAACCGGGATTACGTTCCCAGACGCCTGGAGGGGACTTACTTGGTCTGAAAAGCTGCTTCTTAGTGGCGTAACTGTTTGGGGGACTCGACTTTTCGCTCGCATCGTGTGCCGGTCTTTGGCTCGTGGGAAGGATGATCCCCGGTATGAGGCGCAGAAGAAAGAGAAGGGGTTCTGGAAAACGGCTCTTTTTAAGATATTCCTGCCTCAAGCTGCTTTCTTGAGTTTCATCTCTTTGCCTCTCACGGTGCCCTTCGGTATGGGTGATACTACACTCTCGGTGAGCACGAATACGCTTAGTACCGTTCGTGCATTGGGCGTTGGACTATTTAGTGCTGGCTTTGCCCTCGAAGTAATGGCTGATACACAGCTCGAACTTCATCGGAAGGAGAGAGAAGATCTGTGTCGACATGGAGTCTGGAGTCTTGTGCGACACCCCAAGTATGTCTTGTCTGGGATATGCACATCGTGTTTGCTGGTTATACTGACGCTTCTTTAGCTACCTTGGAGACACGCTCGTGCATTTATCATTCCTCTTGATGAACATCACAGACTCCTTCAATCCGATTGTTTTGCTCGGTCCGCTGGCCAATTATCTCTACCTTCGCTTGGTGGGTGGTGACAGGAAGACCGAGGAGAGCCAGGAGAAGCGCTACCGAGAGCAGAATTATCACAAATACGAGCAGCTGCGTAATTGGCGAGGGCAGAAGAATAGCTTCTGGCCGTCTTTGAAAGATTTGACCAACCCTTGGGCGTTGGCAGTCGTTGGATGTGGATTGATCGGTGTTGTTACCGAGGAAGTTGTGCGGAGTACTTTCACCATGCGGTAAAAGTTGTCATATCATCAGATCATAGAAAGCTAGACGTTTTGCTCGTTGAGTTCGGATTAGAAAATCTGTCACTAGCCAATCCCATTCGGATGTAGAACACTGTATCCCATTATGAGTTGTATAATAATATCCCGGGATGTCAGGTGATTACCTTTTCATGTGAATATTCCAGGGCTCGCACTTCACCTCCAAGCAGAATATGCCCGAAGGCAGGACCCCATCGGCGCATTCCTTCAAATTCATTCGAGGACCTCTTGAAGACCGTGATCTCTTTTTCAAATGGAAGATTCAAGTCAACCATGAACGACTCGAGGTCGGTTGTCTCAAAGAAGAAACGCTGACTCGCTCTGGGCAGACATCTCTACATGGATACTTAGAGTTCTACGGTCGGCCTTATAGCTACACAATCACAACTGGACGATAGCAATCCAGACCAGCCCGTCAGAATCATGGCGTCTGATTATCCCAGTGAGAGGCGCTCAGGAGCCCATTGCCGTTCACACGGTCAGCCCGCCACCACGCCGTTTCGTGGCCCCGAGGGAGGATAGCGCGATGTTTCAAGCCAATCACGGAGCGCGAATGTCCCGCTTGTAAACAAACAAGATGGAAGGGCCGTCGCCATATTTCAAGCACACCTTCAATCCCGTCGCGTTTTTCAAGCTTCAGAAGAGGAGAGGAGCGCGCGAGGGGGGGGTCCACTATCAATTCCCACCCTGCTGTTGAAGGAAACCAATTGCCTCTCGAGCGATGATCGCAGAGGTTCGGAACTACGCGAGACAGTCGGTTCGGGTTGCCCCGCTGGACTAAGCTGAGTCGATGATCCGATTCAGATCTCGCTATCTTTCTCCATGTTACTAAATTCTAGTGTGCTTTGATCGCGGTTTGAAGAGGAGGAACTCGGGGAAAGCGAAGGATGAGCAGAACATGTGGATGAAATCGGCACTTCGCACGGTCTCGCGGGAATTGATGGCTCTTGGCTCTGGCGGGAGTGGAGCTGACATCCCGTGCAAAGCAGCTCCACCGAGTCCACTCGAACATGTTCACCCCCTCGATCTCGGGCCATCTGCAGAGTGCCAATCTCAATCATTCGGCGAGACCCATGGTCGCTTGCCTGTCATGCACCCTTCCAATAACACATCCGGGCGGCTCACTGGCTGTACGAGAATTGAGTCACCCCCGATGACTCTATTTGTCACCCTACTATCTCGCGAGAGTATCCCAGCACGGAGGATTTTTTTCGTCTCTGGCGGTTTCAATTTTCCACTACAGAGCTCGTAGCCGTCGATCGACACTCTCTCCGTGCCCGGATCGCGATCCAGGCCTATGATTCTCCGAGTCCTCCCAACCCGACTCCACCGTTCTTGACTACTTCTTGCGAGCGCTCCGTGCAGATCCCCGCCTGGGCTGGACGCCACATCAGACTAAAGCTGTGTCCAGCTCCATTCAGGGTCATTGCTATCTACGGAGGCTTGTCCACCCATTCAAACTTCAGCCCGCATGCGCGGGTCCCAACTGAACACCCGCTAGCTGAGGCTGTTGGCCTGTTATGATTGAAAACAAGGGATCCTCTGTATCCGCCGGGCTGCCAGACCCTGCAGGTTTCACGCACCGAGGGATACCGTTTCAAGTAGCAAATCACGCACATCGGCAGTCGAGGGGTGCTGAAGGGTATGCTTAGCTTTTCTTCATGTCTCGGCGGCAGTCTAAAACCTGCACTAAGGTCGGTGGCATCTGCACCTGTCACGCCGGCTAGTAGTACGAAGGGGGAAGAGAAAAAAAAACAAAGAAAAAACAACCGAATCGTGCAGCCGATTAATGATCCCACAGCTACAAATATGCACAAGCACCCCTTTCTTTGAGTTGTGGTGTTTTTAGACCTCGATTATCTCCTGTTGTTCCTACCTCTGATCTCCTAGTGCGCCGGCAGCCATGGCAGAAGGAAGTAGAAGTCAAAGCTTATTGCGCAGAGTCATCGAAGCAGTTCTGTTCCGTGAGGACAACACACCTCCACCGATGGCCGCTCATGCTGCTGCCGCTGCTCAGCGCACCAACAGTGGGCTCACTACTCAGCGTACCAATAGTGGGCTGTACGGATATGCAGGCTATGGCGCCCCAGATTTGGAGCAGGGAAAGCAATTTAGCAACTTGACGAGCAACCCCGACCATCTCATCCCACCAACCGACAAGCTCCTCATCTTCCGTGCCTTGACGGGTATCGATAGTGTTCCTGCTCTCACTCAAGGCGGACATCTTCTCCGAACCGCACCCAATGTCGGCATCTATACTCGTGTTGTGACCAACGAGGCTAAATCTCGCCGTGCCTACACCTTCTTCAATTACCTCATTAATATCTGTCTGGGCATTCAAATCGTTGTGGCGGCGGCATTGACAGCCCTCGGCGCTGCCAGTGGTCCCCACTCCGCCATCACAGCCTTCGGCGCCATCAACACCATCATGGCCGGTGTATTGACCTACTTGCGTGGCTCGGGCCTTCCAGATCGCCTGAAGAGCTACCAAAACAAATGGAAGAATATACGAGAATATATTGAACAGCGCGAACGCGAGTTCTGTTTGGTGGGCTGCGATCTAGACGTGCAAGAGGAAGTCTTTATCGTGGAGAGCATGTACCAGAATGTCAAGTCGGAAATGGAATCGACTAAGAGCAGCGGTGAATCCAGACAGCAACAACCCGATGACCCTCGAATTCGTCGCTCGCTTCTACCCACTTCCAATCACCTCAGTGGTGGTCACCGGAATACTGCAGCGCCCGCTCGACGGTCCGATGCACAGACAATTGGTGCTCATTCTGGAGAAGGAGACGTCAGCCCTATCACTATTCCGGAGCAGGCAGTTGAGAAGCACTGAGTCAAATTGTGAAGAACGACAAGGCATTGTAATTTTTCACAGATTTGACAACAATGCATGGTGATGGCACTGCCCTGAACCAAGTTCTCATCACCCGCTCCAAAGGGACTGGTCATATCTTCGTCGCCGCCCAGCTTGACAGCAAGCTTAGCTTGCGTCGCTGGCCAAAATAATTACTCATTTCTAATTGCTTCGGACATGGGCTCTTTCGTCAGTGTTCGATTTTTCAATGTCTATACTACGCCATGTCGCCTTGGGGAACACAATTATACATACCCAAGGTGCTCACCGAAAGCATTCTGTCCCTTTTAGGATAGTTATGGATTGTGTTAATTTTATTCTATGCCTATCATAATGGTCGATGATTATAAATATATATCACAGGCATGTACTTTATCCTATCACTATACATTCAATGGCCGTCTGGCACTGTCAGCCTAAATCAAAATTTGGGGTAATGTGTCTAAACACGCAATGGTACTGTTACAGGGAGGACACAAGGAGGACCTGTTTGAGCATAGACCTTTGTTACTTTGGAACTTTAGTCGCAAGCCAACAAACCAGCCTGGTAGCAGCGGAAAATTCTGCCGCGACCGGGATCCGCTCTCACGCAACACAAAAACCGACTTGCCCAAGTCGCAAACTTGCATCTTGAACGCCAGTCAAACCGTGGCAGACACGAGGAGGCGGATCAAAACAAGATCTATCACTACAGTCTCTCAATCATGGCGTCCGACGTGCAATTTGCCCAGTCCGCCGACGCGCCCAAACTCGCCGAGGTATTCTTCGCCGCCTTCTCTGATCGTTTCAACAGAACCATGTTTCCGGATAATCCGGAGGTGCGTGTCTGGATGGAGAAGAACTTGCTCTGCGGCGAGGGAATCGCGGAGAACCAGATCATGCTCAAGGTGACGGACCCTTCGAATCCTGACGTGGTGACGGCGTTTGCGAAATGGATTCGCCCCTCATCTGGATCGAGTGCGGATCCCGATCGGCATGAGGAGCCCGCTGTGTGGCCCGAGAGCAGCGATGGGGAACTATGTGATCGGTTCTTTGGGACCATGGATGGGCATCATAAGGATGTTATGGAGGGGAGGCCTCATTACTGTATGTTTGCCTTTCCAGTTAATCTTGTATTCCCATCCGTGCTTGTGTTCGTTGATGATGAATGCTTGTCTGGATACCCCCCTTGAATCCCTATGCGTTCGCGTTACCCAGTTTAACTGACGAACAATAGATCTTGAACTTTTGGGTGTTCACCCATCGTACCAAGGGCGTGGCTTGGCCTCCAAGCTTTTACGCTGGGGTCTTACGCATGCTGATGAAGAAGGCGTTGAAGTTTATCTGTCAAGCTCCCCCGACGGCAGGCCGTTGTATGAGAGATATGGATTCCAAGTTTTGGATGGGCGCTTCTCGCCTTTCCCTGGCTATGAACAAGTGAATATGATTCGGCCTGTCCAACAAAAATAAACTGATGGATATCTGAGCTGTTCTATTTTTCTTGTGGCAGACGTCAATAAAAACGTGTTTGGATAGGCTGGGCCTCGTTGAGGAACACATGGGGTTTTCTTTCTTTACTCTCCCGTATCTAACTAAAAGAACATATTTTCAGCAGCCAGATGTAATGAGAAAACAATCCATTTATCGTCATCATGACAACATTACAACAACGTAGAAAACTGATTCGAGCGATCAAACTTCCGGAAGCCCGTGCTTCCCATGCGCACTAGCACTATGTATCTAGCTGTTGGACGAACTCATGTTCCTTCCAACGTGCTACACTCTGCACGGGGGCATACATTGAGGATATCGCTCTCACTACAAATCGTCATGAGATAAAGTCGCATAATAATACCAGATTGCTCAATAAGTGGCAACGAACCAATCTTGCCAATTATCAAAACTGGGCATCAAGTATGACTGAAAGCGGAACCACGGGAAGGCGCCATGTAAGCTTTCATCCATGGCTCGCCGTCTACCACGTTCAGGTTTTTATACATTATAGCTTACTTCCACTTGGCAAGGAATTATCAAGTCCTTGATTCAAGATAACCATTCATCTAGAATTTGAAGTTGAGTACCAATCATTATCATTTATCTTCAGAAAGCCCGCAACATTTCCTGCTTCTATCCGCTTCATGTGTCATACTTAAACCCAAATGAGATGAATGTCCAGGTTTCCAGCGACATTCAGTGGCTACGGATTCCGCATGATCGATTATCATGGCGTCAATGAGTCGCCAAAGTATCAGGCCTTCTTGAGGCAACAAAATATTCAGGCGAGCTATATAACGCAGTGGATCGAATCCTAAAGCATAACCGTTCAGCACACGATTATTTTCATAATCTCGAAATAAATCCATTGATATTGCAACTACTGGCTCTCTAAAGCTACAGGATTTTCACGGAAAATGTCGAACTTTATGCACAAGGTAAAGGACGCCGTGACCGAGAGCCACGATAGAGACAGAGTGCCCAACTCCGAAGTTCCAGGTGAGATCAGCTTGTCTTTATAAGAATAATGCATGTGGCACGGTGCCATGATACTGACGAGCATATAGGAGCACACAACACGTACAAATCCTCGAATCCCTACACAAAGGATCCTGTTGCGAGCCAAAACAATCCATCGATGATGGATCACGAATCAGGACCCGGAACTAACAGACTTGGCAATCATGGCGGAGCTAGAGGACCTGATACATACAGCTCGGCCACCACAGGGGCCAATACAGTCAATTCTGGACCTCACAACTCGAAGTTAGCCAACAAGCTTGACCCTCGTGTGGATAGTGATCTTGGTAGGTCGTGGACACTCTCGATGGACCGACGTTCATCATACTAACCAAAGACTTGGAAGATCATCGAGCCCAGAATGCAGGCACCATGGGATCGCAAAATCTCGGCGCTGCCCCTCAGGGAATGAACGCCGGTAACATGGCTACTGGTGAAAAACCTCGTGTCTTCGGTTCCGACAATCATACGTCCAATGAGGATAACTACAGCAAGTCTACGCAAGAGCACAAGACTCATACTCAGCCCAGTGTCCCCGGTTCAGGCAATCAGGTCACCAGTGAGGATACCTCCAGTAGCTCCTCGCAGGAACACAAATCACACTCTAGCACTACCCATACCACACCTTGTCAGATGAATCCTCGTCCTGAGCCGGGTCTTGAAGGTCGCGCTATGCAACCAGAGTTTGGCGGCGGTGCAGCTGGAGGCAGTAGCTATACCCAACCACCCGTCCGAGAGCCAGCTGGTATGCAGAACACCAATCGCATGGGTAAGGCTGACCCTCAAGTCCAGGGTATGGGTTATGAACAGAATGATTTGGCGAACCAGAGAAGTGCATATTAACCTTTTCTTTGCCAAATACTGTCATTACTGATCAAGTTGATTCGCTATGTGTTATGATTTTTGCTCAATGTTGCTCAATTTGATGTCCAGAAAGAAATATATACAATTTGAAAATCGATGTCTAAGGGGTATCTCATGGAATGATCTCAGAATGTGCCGAGCCTGTTCAATGGGAATGGTGATGGTCCGAAAAAACGCCTTGCTCTGCGCATGCCTTACGGCATTCCTCCAAAATCTTCGCCTGGCGAGCGACGTCGGCAAGGCGACCGATAACTTCTTTGTTCCCATCGACAAAAGTAAAGACAGCGTAGGGGATCTTCACATCCTCACAAAACTCCTTGACAAACTTCTGCGTTTTGCGCAGGTTATGACGGGGAATGCGAGGGTACAAGTGGTGGATCGCTTGGAATTGGAGACCGCCATGGATGAAGTCCAGCCATTCCGGGCAGTCCACATCCATCGTTGTCCGAAGCATTCGCTGAGGGAAGGATTCAAGGGGGCCGAGATCAGCGGTGGACATGGCATAGTGTGAGAGTGTAATTTGCACGTGGAGTGGAGCGGTGACCATGTGCGAGATAAGAACGAATGCGATCTTGTTCCAAAGGCCAGGAATGCTGAGGTAGAGCACACCATAACCGAACCACGTCCAGAAGAAGATTTGGCCAGCGAGCTCAAACCACCGGTGCCACCAGCCCGCGCCGTGTTTGGGACCAAGGCCGAGGTAGATATGTTCCCAGCTCAAGTAGTAGAGGTTGAAGCGACCGAAGAGGAGGATTGGGTAGTACAAGTAGTGCTGGTACTTAACAGTGATCTTGGCCACTGCGTCATATTCCATGATCCGATCGTAGTAGGTGCTACGCAAACTCTTGAAGAAGCGTTGCGACACGGCGAAAAACGGCATCAGTTCGATATCAGGGTCGTGCTCTGGGGCATTAGTGACGATGTGGTGAACATTGTGGCTTCTCTTCCACCAGCCTAGGCTGAGTCCACCTAAAAAGTCTGCGATGATCATACCGATCACTGTGTCTGTTTGGAAATCATGTGTAATACCCATGTGGCCAGCATCATGGGCAGAGAAGACGAGCTGGTGCCAAAAGCACCCGAGAAACAAGCCGGACAAACAGAACCAAGACTGCTTCAAGAAGAAAATAAAGAGACCGAAAAATAATGAATATCGGCATATTTCAACCGCGTAAGCAGAATAGTTGCAGTTGTAAAGCCCGGCTGCGCGAATGCGCTCGTTGAGCTGACGGTATTTTGTGGTGATGTACTCTTGATGTTCGACATCGAGAGGGGGATACTTGGACTCGTCCAGTTCGATCTCCTGTTGAGTTCGCGCATCAATCACGCAGATTTGGCGTTTGGCCTCTGTGGTTGATAGAGGAGTAACACTGATCGAGGAGGATATCGTGGATATGGATAGCCTGCGTCTTAAGCCGAACATGTCTTCTGATGGTTCGAAAATCGGGGATGGTGGAGCTGAAGCATCTTCGCTTGAGACTTCGGAGATCAACAAGTCTATTTCGTCTGTTTCTTCTTCGATTTCGCTATACGGGCGGAAAGTGCCGCCTTGGATGGGTGGGAGGAAGTTGGTCCATCTTCCTTCGATGCGGCCGATCTGGAATTTGCTCATGCGCTGGCGCGCTTCCTGTGAATGCAGTCTTTGGATCGTTAGTCAGTACGTTGGAACAGGTTATGAATGAGGGATTTAATGGAGACGTACGCGTTGACCTCATCTGTAGCATCTTTGCCAACCATGTGCTTGATGGCCATGTCACCGCCAGGGTGAAATTTAATCCAAGCATCCAGTCTGAGTACTTTGTCGTCAACAATGATAATCAACTTGTCCTCGGCAATCATGCCTTCAATCTCAGCCCTGGAAAGGACATTGTCCCGGCCTTTGCTTGAGAGAGACATGCTGATTGAAGGTGAAAGAAGGAAAATTCCGTTTCATTCAACCCTCGAGCATATGAGCAGAAATAATAAAGGCTTAAGAGGAGAAGGACATATCTACTTTAGGATAAATTCTCCAGTCAATCTACACTAACCATACGTTATGAGCTTAGTAGCGCTGTGGCGCAGATTTCCCTCCACTTCCCCTTTAACCAAGGGGACAAAGGGGCAGTGCCGTCTCCAAAATTCTATATGCGTGGCGAATACAATGGGAAAGGGGAGTTGTAAGTGGATACGGTACTGAATATGCGTCGGGTTTGCGGAGATACGAATACGCCAGAAGTAATTGCCAGCGGTCAAAGACTCAGATAGAAGCAAAGTGGACACAATACGGCCGCGTGGAGAGTCACTGACCAAGGGAGAGGATAAATATGGGGTCGCTGGTGGGCCAAGCAACGTACGCGTATACCAAGCCCTACGACGAAAATGACTCGCCGAGCCAAAACAAGCTTAAACTTTGACGGCAGCCCCTGTAACAGATTGACCCCTGTTGCAAATTAAAAGGCCAGATCGCTAAAACTAGCCTATTCCCCGTACCCATTTAGACGATAGTTAGTTGGTCCCACAATTTTAGGCGCGGGAGGTTCCAAAGTTTGCCCTTGAGAGGGTTTTCTGGAATTTCTCAGACAAGGTTCGCCTACACACGGCTATTGAAGTTCTACTATTGCCGCACAGTCTGGTCATCTTGGCAGTCTCATTCCAACAACAGCCACAAAAGCGAAATGCTTTTTTTCAAAGAGGCAGAGGTTAATGTCTCAAAATAGAAACTAGAAATTATTAGCGTCTTTTGTAGCCCACATTCGCATCGGATTCGTATGTGGAACAGCTTATCGCAGTAGCCTATGCGCTTGGACAAACTAAGGGGACAAAGCTTTTCCACGTGGTCACATCAAGTTTGACGGATAGTATCATTCAGGAGACATAGTTTCTATATGACGCTGCAAGCTGCTCATTGGCTGTTTGTATCATGATAATCGATGGCGAGAAACATCTCAGTACAGGAGAAATGGCATTGACCGCGGGGGAACCGACCGTATACCGTATTTGTGGATAGAGACCATCTTAACCACTTTCTGAACCGGCTAGTCGCCCACTCAGAGTGAGTTACCTAATTGTTGCCCCCACACTGGGAGGCGAGTGGCTGCGCTACCCTACGTACCCACGTACGTATTTTTATTCTCTTCCAGATCGAGGGGCAAATTTCTTTCCCTCCTAGATATTATCATTATTAAAAGTGTCGTTTGTTCCGTTCTGATCGGGTAGCCGATTACATGGGCGTGAACTTACAAATTAATGAAACAAGACGGGTAGATATCTGTTACGTAGATTGTTATAACTAGAAAGAATGCTTTGAATAATGACTCTGGGTTTGAAGGATGCCATTTTTGGCTTTTTTAACCCCTCTTGATGCTTGGCACCTGGGCGCAATAGCATATCCCCTTTAATAACCGTCGAGTTTTCGCATCGACTTGCCCAGGCAGCAGCCATTGCTCGGACCTTTGTCGGTAAGCCAACTGCGCCTGCAAAGCCATAGACAGCCTTGATGAATCCAAAGATTAGAGCCCACTCTTGGTCCCCATTATAGTTGTCCTTTTAAGCGTGGGGACAGTGCAACCCCTGGTTGAAACAAACCCTAGAAGATCTCCAGAGGACCAGCAATCAAAATCTATCTCGGCTCGAGGTCAGAATAGCCTACGAAGTTGAGCGGATAATCTTAATGCCATTTGTTCAATCACATGCTACTCGTCCGCTCTTTAGAATCTGCAAATATAAGCGAAATGGCCACTTCAGCCCCTGCATGCTTACGTTGAATAGTAATTTCTCCGGCCTCAAAAGCAGCCACAGTTGGATATGGACTAGTACCTACTGCGAGATGGAGAGAGCAAATTTCCGCTCATCATCTAGGGCGAATATTGCAATAAACTTGCGATCTGAGCCATGAGGAAACGATTGTTTGGGAAATATGACCCGGAATTGAGAAATCTAGTGTTATCCAGAAGAGAGCATAATCTTGGTCTATTTGAGCATTGTAACTCAAATTGCACTTCGATCCTCCACCGTTATAAGAAATGCAAGCAAACCAAGCGCCCGACCACGAATTCGGTTGCCTATTTGAGTGTCCTAGTTTAGCTCCGTGCCTTGAACATCACGGCACTACGGGGTTCTCTTGAAGGCGGAAGCAAGATTACAAAAGACTAACGTTGTATACCATCAAATTCTATATGATTGAGTGTCTGCAATTTCAAGTAGCGCCTCGAAAACAATGGGGAAATTAGCTGTTGCAACTGCTACTGCTGCTGTCAAGATAATCTTTGCTTCTTCGCTGGAATTCGAAGCATAATCTTTACATCAGCTTCAGAGGTACATTCCGGCCACAACAGAAGATATCCTTGTCAAGAGATATTAGATATCATTTCTCAGAATCATGGAAGTTCCCACGTTCGCACAATAATCCAGCTTCTACAATCCAGCTTCTTTCTTCAAAGGGGGCTCAAGATAAGGATATGATAAGGCTGGCAAGCTCATGGACTGAAAGGGGATAGCCTCCCTTTTCAACCAATGAGAATTAAAGCTGCCAAAGATCCAATTTCATGCATTAGAGATGCATCGCGAGCTAATGGTGGTGAGGCCCGAATTCCCCACCGACTGCTTACAAATGCGTTCTACTCGCGGGGTCAAGATCTCAATCAACAGGAATCAGAACACGGAGGAACAGCTACCTTTCTTACCAATAGCAGCCTATTTGATACCGACCTCACTCCCACCACCGCCCATAAGATTATCGCTCAAAAGCTTATCACACCTCAAGCGCTCTCGAACTGTTCACTCACTTTAGTCCACAAAGTTCCTCTGACGTCACATATCTATCATTGCTCCATTTTGGCCGTGGCCTGACAAGATGACTAAACTATTCATGTATGTAGCTACCCTATCCACCATGAATCAGTTGGTTCTTTTGCTAATCAACCCATAGTACCGGGGCAACTGGGTACATTGGCGGCGACGCCCTTGCGACTATATATGCTGCGCATCCCGACTTTTCCTATGTCGCGCTGGTTCGCAGCACTGAGAAAGCCGAGCAGGTCAAGACTCGCTTCCCAAATGTCCGCGTGGTCATCGGTGATCTCGACAACTCGGCTTTGCTAGAGCGGGAGAGTGCAGCAGCAGACATCGTCCTCCGTGGGAATCCCAAGAAATTATTCCTTTCGAATAGGACTAACAATCGACTTTAGACACTGCAGACGCATCTGACCATGTGGGGGCTGCAAAGGCAATCGCCGCAGGTCTGGTTGCTGGGCATACGAAAGAAAAACCGGGGTACTGGTTGCACACAGGTGGAACTGGAATTTTAACCTTTGAGGATAGTGACAAGGGGTCGTATGGTAATAAGAGCGACAAGATATACGATGACTGGGATGGAGTTGAAGAGCTTTTGAACCTACCCGATCATGCTTTCCACCGCAATGTAGACAAGCTTGTCTTGGATGCTGCCGCGAAGCATGCGGACGTCCTCAAACTAGCTTTGGTCTGTCCTCCAACCATTTACGGTGTGTACCCTCCAAGAGCTCCTCCATCAAATTAGAATCTCACTAGTTAAGTAGGACGCGGACGAGGCCCATGCTCGCAACGCGGTCGCCAAGTCTATGAACTCGCGAACGTGACACTGCGGCTGCAGAAGGGCCCAATTATTGGTTCCGGCCAGGCGATTTGGAACAACGTCCACATCCACGATTTGAGTGATGTTTATGCATTGCTCGTAAATGCTGCGGTCGCCGGCCGAGATGACGATGGGATCTGGGGTCCGAAGACCTACTACCTCACCGAGAATGGGGAGCATCGCTGGGGAGATCTAGCGAAGTCCACCGCGGAGGCTGCGGCAAAGCTAGGTTTCATCCCAGAAGCAAAGGCTGAACCTATCGATCTGGATAGTGCGAAGCAATATGCGGGCTTCGAGTCGCTAAGCTGGGGGATGAATTCTCGTGGGCGGGCACTGCGAGCCCGTAAGCTTCTCGGATGGAATCCATCATCTCCCAGTCTGTTGGATGAATTACCCCAGATTGTTAAGAGTGAGTGGAAGCGACAGCAAGAGCAGGAATCTGATAGATAGGGTCTTATTACTGGCACGCCTAAACATCTCTGTCTAGAAGTCTGAATCCAGTGACCAGAGAAATTTTCTAGCCAGATATGCTTAAACTCACGCTCTGTTTGAAGATATTTCTGAATGTCTTTGGACCGTCTCCCGAGGCAGCTTTTGAACCATCCCTTGGGCTATCTTTTGGTTTATGATCAAGAGAGTACTCCTGAAATATAGTCAAAGAATATCACAGAGTATTGCAGTACTCGACTTTTTGGCGTGCCAATCACAAGATCCTATAACAGTGATGATGCTAAAGCAAGGGCGAATCGCATAGGAGATTACCACCCTTGAAGTTTCTAATATGGTCAAATGCGTGGAATCAACGTCTTCTAGTATGTTAGTCTCCCAGAAGATGTTCCACTTTCACTGCAAGGGCAGCGGCATCTCATGGTGTCGGCTTCAGCACAGCGACGATCGGTCTCGTTTTTCTGTCATGGATATCTTAGAGGACTTTAAACTCTGGCCGTATAATAAGAGACACCAGTACGGTCTATAAATAGCAACATGTATTAGGATTCAACCGGGCTACCAGTGGCCTCATAGTTGACGCTATGGGTGCTCACACAGCTGCCCCCAGAAGCACTATAATCGAAGGCTGTTTCGACAACATTGATAACAAAGCACGAGGAGGGTAGGGTGAATGTAGTCGTTAATGGAATGACAGTCGTGGATGTTGACATGGTGAAGATGTTGTTTCAATCATTGTAGAGACTTGAGAAAAATGCCCAGGGATTTTCAGCACATATCTAAACATAAAATGAAAAGGAGTGAAGAACTAACAAAAGTACGACCATCGCGGCATTGAGCCTTCGAAAATCACTTCCTAGGGCCAAATCCATGCTTGCAGGGATTCACAGTTAGGTCAGTCGCTCCTCGAGACACTAAATGCATGTAAATGAAAGCCCTCGGGGAGATAAAATCCGTCCATCTCCCTTCATCCGCGTGGGTTGCGATTAGGCTAATAAAACGAAAAAGTCAAGGGCTAATCACAACTCTCACTAGAAACCTACTGCTAGGACCCTAGATGCACTAAGTTATTCGCGTCTGATGGCCTTCCCTTAGGGCGTCGTCTTTGAAGCCACATGGTTTCATGACTAAGTCAAGCACAGCAACCCTTTCTCGCCGCTAAATCTGGTTTTTGCATTCTAAAAAGTGTCCTAGTGGCGCATTAGTTCGAACGGTGACAGTAAATCAAAATTATTTATAGTGAAATAGGTATAGTAGATGCCATGGTTCCAAAAGTAGTGAGGCAGACCTACATGTCGCCCGGGGACTACAATCTAGCTGCACCAGCGGTAACTCCGATGCGTGTCTGAAAAAGTCCGGGGACTTTCCAATCTCTGTCTTTCTTTTCGTCTTGTGGACGGATCATGTGAGAAGCTACTATCTATATATCTATCTGGAACTCTATCTATCTATCAATCACTCTGTCATTCCCAATGAAGACGTTAGTCTTCACTGTTAAGTGTGTATATCAAGGGAAGAGGTCTAACTGGTTCATAGCTAGACAAACTGTATTCAGTACTTCGTACAGTACGAGTCAGTAGTAGGGACATTAGTTAACTGGTTAGTCACTTAGCCCAAGGCTAGCCAACTTTCCAAAGTCGATGCGCTAGTCCACACGCGTGACACACAGAATTAGGGCACAGCCGAGCAACCGAAGACCAGTAACAGCTACACACGGTGGCTTAAGGATGAACCTGAGGAGTCAAGACAAAGGGGGAAAGAGACATAAAATCAACTGCCAATTATTGCCTGTCGCCAATGTTAAGGGAGACGAAGAAAACTGACTGGATCATAGGCCATAAGACTAATAAATATCATAGTCAACAAAATGGCTTCTCAGAAGTTCCAGGTTCAACCCTGTTGGTTACTAGCCTTAAGACATGTGTACCTTATATGTTTGGAGTAATCCAAGATCCGGTGTTTTTGTCAACTGTACCCGTTCAACACAAAATTTGAACCTTGCGGGTCGATTTACACAATCCTTTCTTGGTCGGGACGATGTGATGGGTGCTGGGAAGAGAAAGTCAGTATTTCCGATATGGACGGAGATACCAGTCGCTACTTGATACTATATCTGGGGATATCGATTTTCTAGTTGAGTCATGGCCGGAGAAAATAATCATCACGTATACTACCGGGAAGCCGGACCAACTAGTGGGGGGTTAAAAGGAGAATTATTATCTTCTCCACCAAAGAATCACCCGGTTAGCCTAACAGCAATCGGGCCAGAAAAAATCATCAACACGGCCAGCACGCTCCCGATGGCGCATGATCTCCATGGAAGCCCCATGGAATTGGGCAGGATTGCACCGATTCCCGGCTGAGTGGGGGGCGTCGGCGTGGAGTTGGCCCGATTCTTGGCATTTCAGCCTCTCGGAGACAGCATCATGACAGTGAGATCCTGAGATTGTGGCTTCGGAATAGCCTAAATTTTTCTGCCTATCGCCAATGTGCTTGTGTAGAATACGCGACGGGGGAATACTTCACCCTGCTCCAAACGAGATGGAGGGTCTAGTTCAATCCGCATGGCGGTTTGTGCGAGGGGCCTCATCATCACCGCTTGTATATAGACTTAAGGATGCAGGCTGTCCGGGATCCTCCTTCAGGACATTTCAAATATAAAATTTTCTCTGGGACTGAAGGCAGCTTCATCTTTCTTTCTAATTTCCTATTGCCTTCTCAGCTCTCTTCTTGTTGTTGATCAACAATGGCTTCCGAAGATCCATTCGTAAATGACTCGGAGAAGCCAGATCCTACGAGCACTATGAGCAACCCTGGATCAGAGATTGCCAGGGACCAAGAGTATGATAGCAAGACCGAGAAGTTTTCACTTGGTCGGCGAGGCCAATTGGTGTTTTTTACCTTGGCCGTTCTTACGCTGATGGCTGCTTTGGATGGGACTTCTCTTTCGGTTGCTTTACCGGTAAGGATACATGATTATTTTGATCTCCTTTCCGGAATAGAAGCTAATAAATATTAAGACAATTGCCAAAGCCTTGAATGGCACAGCTATTGAAGCCTTCTGGAGTGGAACGTCTTTCCTACTCTCCTCAACAGGTAGGCAGAACTTCTTCGAAATGTTCAAGGTGGATATCTAACATCATGGCAGTCTTTCAACCTAGTTTCGCATCCTTGTCCAACATTTTCGGTCGGCGCCCTATGGTTCTACTTGCTATTCTCTTCTTCTGTGTTGGCGCCATCATCGCTGCAGTTGGCGACAACTTCACATACATGTTGGTCGGTCGGACTATACAGGGTGTCGGGGGTGGTGGTATCATTGCCTTGAGTGAGATTATTGTCACAGATCTCATCCCATTGAGATATCGTGGTCAATACTTTGGTATCCTGAGTGCCATGTGGAGTCTTGGCTCTGTGACAGGGCCTATTCTTGGTGGAGGCTTCGCAGAGAATGTGACCTGGGTAAGTTGAATATCGTCTGTATAGAGGTACAAAGCTAACTCTGCTCAGCGATGGATCTTCTATATCAATTTCCCCTTCATCGGATTTGGCGCTGTCTTTGTGGTTCTCTTCTTGAGGCTCAGCGTCCTTCCAAGCTCTCTAGTCGAGAAGCTTCGTCGCATCGACTATATCGGAACAGTATTGTTCGTTGGCAGCATGTCATCATTTTTGATTCCTCTTACTTGGGGTGGAGTCTCATACCCCTGGGACTCATGGCATACTCTGGTACCATTGATCATCGGTGCAGCCGGGTTATTTGTCTTCGCCTTTTATGAATATCGTTTCGCCGCCGACCCAATCATTCCACCAAAAGTCTTCCGCAACCGTACGGCAACAGTTTCCTTCATCGGAAGTGTCTTGCAGGGTCTGATCCTGTGGTGCACGTTGTACTATCTTCCTCTCTACTATGAGGCCGTGAAGGAATATAGCCCGATCATCTCTGGGATCGCTCTGTTCCCGGAAACCTTCACAGTCGCTCCAAGTGGCATGGCTGCTGGTATTCTCATCACTATCACGGGCCACTATCGTTGGGCAATCTGGCTTGGCTGGGTGGTGTCAACTATCGGTCTGGGATTGATGTGTATCATCAAGTCTTCAACCAGCATCGCGGGCTGGATTTTACTCAACATCGTTCCGGGTATAGGACTTGGCCTGCTTTTCCCTTCGCTCGGCTATGCCGTCCAGGCATCAGCAACCTCGGAGAACTTAGCTATTGCAGTCGCCATGTTTAGCTTCTTCCGTGCTCTGGGTCAGGCAATCGGCGTGGCTGTTGGTGGTGTTGTCTTCCAGAACCGTATGCGCCATAATCTGTTGAGGTACCCTGCGCTTGCGCCCATGGCCGACGCGTACAGTCAAGATGCAGCTGGTCTGGTCCAGATCATCAAGGGAATGGTAGACGGCGTCAACAAATCTGATCTCAAGGATGCATACACTGATAGTCTACGCATTGTGTGGGCAGTTTGCTGCGCGATCTCAGGAGTTGCTCTTCTATTCAGTCTTTTGACCGAGTCTTATGATCTCGATCAGACTTTGGAGACGAACCAAGGCCTGCGGGATCCGGATGAGAAGGAACAAAGCGAGAAGGATCTTGAGGCCTCTGCCGACAAAGCTGTCCAGGGGAATACACCCTGGGCCTATTGATTAGCTACGTCTTTTGATGATTGATGATGCACGTATAGATTGTACAGCACAGTTGGATATTTAGTTCATAGCATTAATAGTGACATTCCCCATTCATGCCTTTCAGCTATTCTACTATCCATCCTATGAAAAGTCCACTCCCCGAATCAACGTCTTGATACCCTCGCCCCTCCTCGTCGTCTCCCATGCCTCGGTCACTTTTTCAAAGGGAAGCACCTTCGTAATAAGCGACCGGAGATCAATTTTCCCCATTAGCGCCAGTTCCAAGGCCATCTTGTAATCTCCAGGGCCGTATCGGAAACACCCCTTGACGGTGATCTCGTTCATGGAGACTACCGTAATAGGAAAATTGACATTCGGATTACCGAGGCCAGTCTGCACGAAGGAACCTCCTACCCTCAAGGCATGAATGGCCATTTGAATGCAAGGTCCAGCCCCGGTAGCTTCAATTGCAACGTCAAAGCCAGGCACATCCGCGTCTGAGAGGGAACTCTGCTCCGTAGCTCGGAGATGTTCCGCATTCTCCTCTGCGGGAAGGGAACTGTCCGGAATGACAGTCGCAAATTTAACGCGTCCATCGGAAACGAATGACTGCGCAAAATCCAGCTTTTTGCGACTGATATCCACCGATGTAATCAAGCTTGCACCGTATTCTCGAGCAACCGCCGCACACAAAAGTCCTATAGTTCCAGCTCCGAAAATGACAACTTTGTCGCCAGGCTGAACTCCAACTTGTCGTACCGAATGCACTGCGACAGCCAGTGGCTCAATCAACACTGCTTCGTCGAGGCCGAATGGCTTCTCCAGGTTGGTCGGGATCTTGTAGCAGCAATCCGCGGGCATCTTGTAGTATTTTGCCAGCGTTCCATGAGTGTAGGGCGGGTTCGCCGCAAACTGCATCTGCGGACATAAATTGTATTGACCTGCTTTGCAGCGACTGCAGAGACGACAAGCTGAGCCGGGTTCGATGGCGATAGAGTCGCCTGGTTGCAGGCCTTTTACTGCTGGTCCTACTGCATGGACGATGCCCGAGGCTTCATGGCCCATGACGAGGGGTCTCTCTTGGGAGACCAGATTCTTGACGCCACCGTGAAGCCAAAAGTGAACCTATTCTCAATATTTAGGATAGATCTCGCAAAGACATAAAGTGTATAGGGTGGGAAAAACAGGGGATTACCTACGTCACTTCCACAGACCCCCACGTAGGCGATGCGAATAATTACATCGTAAGGATCCTCGATTTGAGGCATAGGCCGGTCTTCAAAGCGGACATCCCCAGGGCCATATAGTAAACAAGATGGATTCTGCATGATGGTATCCGTGGTTGTTCTGATGAATGTCAGTTCAGGCTATGGATCAAGCTCTTATAGTTCCTAGTTGTTCGTCTATTTACGGAGAAGAAAATGCCGAGGAGCCAGTCATCTGACAGGACAAATATCCGTTCTCGAACGAATCGCCAATGCGATCTAGTCCCATCTGGGGGTGGATATCGGGCGACAAAAAGCCGATCGTTTGATCAGGCGGCCTGAGCGTAACTGGGATACAGAGGTGTGTCAAGTGCGACGTTGATAAACCGGGGGCACACTATCCAGTCTAGCCTCTCAGAAGTATTCGCATTCCAATGTACATCGGGCCAGTAAAATATTCAATTGAAGCATGGTGGTCGTCACCACAAACTCGGAACTCAAAGAAGACCAAACCAACGAGTGGTGAAAACACCGAAAATTCAAAACGCCAGGTGAACCAGACTTTCAGAGACGCAAGTCATTGACAACAAACACAGAGTCGTAACATCGTGAAGGGAAACAGTAAATAGCAAAAATTAGAGTCGAGAGATTACTCTCGACCCATGACTCTCAAACGTTCCTTTAGCAGGTCCATCTCCTTGTCATAATTCATCCCTGTCTTCTTCTCCAGCTTCTCTCTGTCGCCGTCTTTCAGCATAATCGAACGATAGGCGCCATCGCCATCAGGTGCACCGACTGTGACCCAAACAAACTTCGTTCCATGGCTTCCGCCGGAGGAGCGGTCCTGTGTCCCTTGCCAGAACATTTCAGCGGGTGCCGACTCATCTCCAGAAGCAGAGCGACCGGGAGACGGACGACCGCCGAGTCGTCCATACTTGATCCAGACTTTAAGAACATCTCTGATGAAGCTGATCTTTTGCAAGAACGAGTTGGCATCTAGGATTTCACGGATGCGGTCCTCCACGGAATTGATAGACTCTCCATTGGCGATGCTGAGGAAGGTAGCGGCTTCATCTGAAGCGACGGCACGAGTGTCAAAGCCCGAGGGATGCATCTTGCCCTTGGCAGTGAAGTAGCGAGCTGCGGATGGGGAGAGGTGATAGAAATCGATCCATGGAGAAGAGCTGCGAGTGCGACCGGGTGCAAGGACGAGTTTGGTATGATCGGGAAAGTTGAATTGGAAAGCGCCGTCACCAAAGCCCCAGATGCCGACATTGCCAAGGCGCTGGTAAAACTTGATGAACTGGCCACTACTCGGGGCTGGTGTGTCGTCCGTGATCCCCTCATCGCCATGGCGACCAAGAGATCCAATCATGTATTTGCCAAACTGATCGACCAGTTTGACCCGCTTGATCTTCTCAACATCTGACCTTTCAGACTCGGATCCAGAGTTGGCTCGAAGCTTCATCACCTTTGAGTGTTTAGCATCAAAAAGGGATGTATCAATGAAAGCTCGTCGAATGCCGCGGCACCCAAGGAGGTTATCATCACGGTTCTCGTAAAATTCCACCGGCACCCCGGCGCGAGGAACAAGTTGGTCTGCCTCGGAATATGGGATACCCTTTTCCTCGGGAGTATCAACACTACGTGCCTTGCGACGAATATGCCTCTCGCCATCTCGAACCACAACGCTAGTGGCAGGCTGACCATTCTCTCCCTTGAAGACGCATCCCACACTGCCGTCGTCCAAGACGTACCCAATACCGTATCGGTTGGTATAGTCAACCCATTTGATCACATAGGCGTGGGGTTGCTTTCTGGAGCCGACTCGGCGCCGGGTGGGGCCTTGGGTAATCAGGTTTGCCAACATAAGGCGTAGATTGGTGTTGACATCGGCCAATGAAGTACCTGGCAGGTCCTGGCAGACATCATCTTGGTGGAAAATAGGGCTCAGTCCCAGACTGGAGCGAGCTTTGCTGGACTTGCTATCAGTCCGAACAAGACCCTGGGGTTGGGCTGTTGACTTAGTATGTTGGGTGGATGAGAAAGCTGACTCGGTTGGACTGAGCTTGGGTCGTTCAACCCGTTCAGCGGCAATCTTCAAGTCGGTGCGGGACACGGATCGCAGAGAGGCTTGGCGACTTATTGTTCGTCGCTCCTCGGCTACTGTAGACAGCTTTGCGTCACTAGTAGGGACAGCTGGCTGCGACCCTTGGCTGGCAGCTTCCAACCTCCGGGATTGCGATCGTGTTTTACCGATTGTTAGACCAGAAGGCATGCTCGTAGACTTGGCCAGTTGAGGGACCACGTTTTCACGCAGCGTAGGGGCGTTGGAAGCAGACACCATCCTTCGCGTGCGAATTGGCCTCTCGGCGAGCCCGCCTGCAGGAGCATCAGTGCTAGACAAAGGTGCAGGTTCAGAAACTTTGGGCTCTCGGTAGGGTCTGGCAGAGGGCTCTGCGAATTCGGGGATAACTGGCGCTTTTCTGACGGAAGCCATTCCAGGGCGAGCCTGTTGGCGAAGTGTCGCTGCATGATTCTGACCCTCCATCCTGCGTTGTTGGGCAGCCGCAAGTGCAGCGTTCGTTCGAGTAGTTGCGACTGCGTTGGTGCGAACCGACACGCTGCGCCGAGACAAAGTGCTACTGTCCATTGCGGAGTCCTCTGTGCGAATCGTTTTACGAGAACTCTCCATCAGACACCAGTCTCCCTCGATCTCGTGCGGCCATCGATAGACAAAATCCATGGGTAGAGGCACGAGAGGCCGGAGACCTCTTGCATCCTCCGTCTCGCACTCCGAGTATGCCGATTTTGAGCAGTTTCGACCAACAGACTTGCGAGCAGTTCCATCGGGTTTTCTCCCGACGCCACACAGCGAGTAGAACGCAGCCTTGCAAGAGTGATACCGTTGGCTAGGATCATCCACTTGATAGACGTAGGCACGAAGCTTCTCATCCGAGTCGAGGCCATAGCCCTTAACCATGGAGTCGCCTCGGGGTGATTGGTCTTTGAGCCAGATTGGCTTGTTGAATCGACATGCTGGGTCCAGTTGGCGAGGGATACAACCGTCGTACATATTGAAGAAAGGATGCTCAACGATGTCATCGGGGTCCGGCCGTTCCTCGTCTACCAGGTTCAAGCAGGCACTGACCAGATCTTTTGCCTCGTCTGGAATGAAATTGGAGTTTTCGGATTCTTTTGGCCATACATAGGTCAAATTTCGGACCTTCTTGTAGATCTCTTCCTGTGTTTTTGATTGGAATGGTGGGTATCCGGTGAGCATTGCAAAGCTGGGCAGAGAATATTAGCCAGGTTTGGATCAATAGTATTCTGCATGCACTTACCATATAACACCCAATGACCAAATATCGACCTTTTGGGTATGGCCGCCCTTGCTCTTGTCAAGAACCTCGGGCGCAATGTAATTCGGTGTCCCGCACAAAGTGTTTCGCCGCTTAGCGTCTTTGTCTGACAAAATCATCGCAGCAAGGCCAAAGTCTCCAATTTTGATGTTCATGTTACGGTCGAGAAACAAGTTCCCCATCTTCAAGTCGCGGTGTGCAACGAATCGCTTGTGTAGGTACTTGACGCCGGCACAAAGCTGAATCATAAATCGCCTTACTTCTGGAAGACTGAGACACCTTCGTTTTCGGACCATATCCATCACTGACCCATTCGGACATAACTCGAGAACGACGTATGTACTCTGCTCGAAGGCGAAAGCGCGGTAAAATTGAACGATGAAGGGGTGACGCATTTTCGAATGGATTTGGAGTTCTGTTCGAAACTATGCCAATGTCAGCATGCGCCCTGAATATCTCTTAGCAACGGTCGCTGTACCTTTTCTTCCATCTTTTTCTGCGGCATTTGTGACTTGACAACTTTCATCGCAAACACGCGGCCATTCCGAGCCAAGGTGCCCTCATAGCAGACCGCGAACCCTCCCTTCCCCAAAAATCCGCCAATGGAGTATCGTTCCGCATCCTCCTCGGGCTCTGTGACTATTGATGGGGGTGGGTCTGCGTGGTTCTTGGAAGCTGAAGACGACTTTGGCGCCGCGGCGACGTTGTGTTTATCACCCATTTTCCTGTCCATTGGAGCCTTAGGCTTTATCATTTGGTTCGTCGTCCGAGGCGAAAGAGCTTCCATTATGGATGTTGCGACGTTGGGGTTGTTGCGTCGAAGCGATCAGGGCTATCGCGACGGGTATGTTCGGTGGGATCAGAACCTCCAGTAGCAATGTCAAACGTAAAGATCATAAGATGAAACAGGATATTAAGCGGTCGTGCAAGTTGGTGGGTATCAAGGTGCTGCAAAATGGAATCCCTGCAACGATCCGGAGCGTTAGCACTTGACTTGAATTGATCTCCGCCCAGTCGGCAAACCAATCCCAGCAGCTCGGTCGGAAAAGGCAGACGATAGTCACTTACCGGAATGCAAAGCGCTAAAGAATCAAAAACTGTACAAATCTCCCAAAGGGAACACGGTTCAACTCGACCGGGGGTTGAAGTGGGGAGAAAAGACAAAGTCCAGGTGAAGAAACTCGGACCATAATAGTTTTCCCGATTTGGAAATCGATAAACAGTGGTTCCCAGTCACGTGACCCCATAGCAACCTCGAATTTTCAGACCAAACGATCTAAATAGCTACTCCACTCTCTAATGATTTTTGGTGGAAAGATATTCATGTGTAAGTGAATTAATCTTCTTGTAATCCGCTCAAGGTCGGCTTGGATCATTCCACTCATGTGTTGTGTTGTTACCGTATCAATATTTGACACCCAAATATATTTTTCATTACCCGCACCCCGAATCGCCCCTCACGTTTAATCCTGTAGAGATTCTACTGATCTACCCAATAGACTGAGACGTTGTTTCTCACATGGTAACAAGACACAACAGCATTATCTAAGGTTCACTGTTTCAGTTTGGTACCTCCCATCAATTTCTGAGCTTCAGACTGTTCTGTTTACAACTTGAACCCCCGCTCGACATTCCGGGATTCGTAGTGGAGCCCAACGCTCGTCGGAAGGCCACCTCCGCAATATTTCGTGTGTACCTAGGTATGTGGTTATTTACTCCGTACGGATGGGGGTCAATACTGTTGGTGATCAAGGCTGTAGATGTGTTGGAATCTCCGAGCTTAAAATCAATTACCGGAGCTCATCTAATGCCTATGCATTGGGACACTATCCACGCTACCACAGAATCTAGGAACAAGCACTTAATCGTTCCAGCTCATTGGCTAAGACATAGCAGGACCCACCTGCACTGACTTCCAAATTGACATGTCTGTCGATTTCAACAGGATCCATTTGACTCCTCAATGTATCCGTATTGTCGCATCAAAGATTCTAAACTTCCCATGATCGAGCTGGAGTAGTTAGGTAGCTTTTCGTGCAGACAGTCTCTTCCATTGATACATACGGCCGGGGCTGAATGGAAGGCGTGCTAATATATGACCAACAATTGCCCAGATGGTGACTATGGACAATGCTCTCTACATACTATCCATCCTATTTCGAGGGGTTAGTCGGCTCGACCGTCGTTGCCGTGTAGCATTGTTTGACCCAGCCCAGTTTTGTGTAGAGCCACCAGCAGAAAAATCCTACTGATGAGCCCTTAAAACACACTCTCGAATTTCAATTTCCCTTGATCTACAACGCCTTACTACTTTAGAAACAGCTGTTTTGATAGGGGCAGCTTCTGGTGTTCGGTCCAGTCTCTGTGCTGACTCAGCACGGACTATGCCGATTTTGCGCGGTGGGGACTGATGACCGGGGCTGATCAACGTCACGGGCATTTTACAGTCGTGAGTCAAGCTCGAGGCTGCTTGCCAGGCTCTGACTTTCCTTTCTCAAAGCACAATGTCGTTGACACTCAAGCTTTCTTCCCTTGCCATTCGCACTCTTTCCAAGCCCATTGCCGTAAGCATACAAGCTCCGCTCACCACCCCCCTAGGGCTAAGCTGACACTCTCGCAGAACCAAATCAAGGCTCAGGCTCGCGAACATGAGCGATTCCGCAACATTTGTGTCTCGATGGCACAGGCCCTCCACCGATTCGATATGCGCCTCCGATTAGGATCCATTCGCAATGATACCGCAATCCGCAAACAAGCCGAGGCCGCGGCCGAAGCTAAGAAACACGTCCCCACATCGCCAACGGTCAAAACCGAGGCCGCAACAAAGGCGGAGGAGGAAGCTCTCTCGAAAGCCAAAGCTGCAGCTGAAGAAGCGGCAAAGCCCCATCATTACAGAATTCGACCATTGTCCGAGTCGAAAGCTATCGAGTCCGGCGCCAACTTCATCAGTGAATCCTTCCTTTTCCTCGTTGCAGGCGGTTTGATCGTATTTGAGTCGTGGCGGTCTCGTCGCAAGGAGAGCACTCGCAGAGAGGGTGTCGAGGACCGACTAGCCGAACTCGAACAATCCGAGCAAACTGCCCGGGAATCTCTGGTAGCCTTGGAGAAGGAACTGCTGGCTCTCAAAGCCAAGCATGGAGAGCTACCCAAGCCAACACACCGCATCCTGCCTCGCCAAGTTTGGGAGGTTCTTCCTGAGGTCGAGGAGCCCGAAGCCCCAGAGACATGGTGGACACGCATCACCTCATATATACCTTTCGGCCAAAGCTCTACCCCGGCTGCTCCGGCAGAGCCAACGCCAACAAAGGACATTACACCTGCCACCGAGAAACCAGCCACGCCAGTGCAAACAAGTGCATTAAATGGAAAATCCTAGGCTGAGACCAAGTGCCCATTATGGATTTCTCCAATACCAATTAATACGTATAGAGCGTTTGAGCATTGCTACTTGGCGCTTTTCTTTTCTCTTGATTCATCTCTTCAACTTGGATACCCTCCGCTCTCCATCTTCATCTGGCGCCTTGTACATAGACATCTGTCCATATTCAGGTATATATACTTTCGAATTCATTTCTTGAAACTCGACGCTTAGCACTTATCCGGCACTTTGAAATGGAGGGGGACCGACTGTGCTTTGTGAGACCCATGCATGGCTGTGCGTCTTCCTATACTCTTATTCTTTCCTCGCCATAGTGTATAAAATGATTGCTGTGGACGGCCGTACCCTTCATCTTGAGGTTCACTGCGTTAATGTTGGCTCGAGGATCCTGGCTTTGCTTGTCAGCGTCTCAACTAACTCTTATTGAACCACCATATACAGGTGCTTGCTGTTTTCAAGTCTATTATATCTCGTGAACAAGGATATTTATAGGACAATGTTATTGACACGACAAAAAAATTCACGGCACGACAGAGCTAGTCCTAATTAGGAACGTACCCCCCAGATACAAAATGCTACCTTCGACATCCACATAATAATTGCCAAGCCCTTATGTATGCATATTCCCATACATAAGCGCTTCCCGCGGATGCTCTAGTGTCGTCAGCGGTCATACCCGCCTCTATCACATGACCTCTATTTGTTTATCTCCATGACATACCAAGTCGGCTTCCTAACCCACTTCCTACCATCACCCTTTTCCAAGGCTATTTTACAACCACCTAATTCATCTAAACATGCAGGGATTTGAAGCAGAAGCAATTTCAAATTTCAGAGGCTAATTAATATATTATCTAGATCGATTTCACCCTCATACACGCCCTTCCCGCCCAATCCGCGCAGTACGCTTCCTAACAACCTCGAAACCAGAAGGATCTCGCTTGGTAGATCGGTCTAATCGATTTGACCGGCGGGTGGCTTTCTTGGTGGTCTTCAAGTTGCTAGCTTTGGTGGTTTTCAAGTTGTTAGCTTTGGTGGTTTTCAAGTTGTTAGCTTTGGTGGTTTTCAAGTTGTTGGCTTTAGTGGTCTTTGGCTGTTTCTTTGCTGCCGTGGCATCAGCAGTCTCCTTCGCTGCCAATACAATGGGGTCTTTTCGAGCATGGTTAGCTCGCCCGGGGGGGCGCCCTGCAGCTTTCGCGATTGCTGGCTCCTTGACTTGAAGCACACTTTGTATGTAAAGTGGCTGGTAATCGTCTTTAATTGAAGTAAGGAGCCACCACTGGCGATGGAACTGATCCCTTTCGAGAGGCAGATTGCCTTCAATAGCCACCAAAATCTCATGGATGCATGGTAAACCAAGTGCCTGCCGATGGTAATTGGTGCAATCGACCATCTCCAATTCCTTCTTCCTATATGCATCTAGTTGCCTAGCAACCGATTGAAGGGCTTTCCGGTGCACCCAACCAAGAACCTTACGAAACAGGGGCGTAAGGAGGTTCCCTGGCAGCTTCTCACGCTCCTCCGCAATCGATTGGTTGATGGTAATATGGCGAGCACTGACCGCAGTTCGAATCCCACACATAACAGTGTGGAGGTCGCCAACTGAATACTTAATGAATCTCTTCAAATAGGCATGGGCCCCTTCCACTCGCGAGGATGAAGTTTCGCCGAAATGGAAGGTGTTATTAGTATAACAGCGGAGAAAGCGTTGCTGCATACCATCCTTCATCCATTGATTCGAGATGTAGTCAATTGCCTCTGTGAAAACCTGGTGCTTATAGTGCTTCTTAAAGCTCTTCCAAGCAGTCTCCATCTCTGCTATTGTAGGTGCAAAGATGACTTTATTGAAGAGGTCCTTTGCAGAATTCCATCGCCCGTTGATATCGTCTCGAATGTCCCCTTCCTTCTCAAGATAGACAAGAAGATGCTGGGCAATCTTCGGCCGCAGTCTCTTCTCAATATTCTTCTGGATATGCCATATACAAAGCAGGGAGGTTGTATTTGGAAAGGCCGTTGCTATAGCAGCCAGGAGACTCTCTGCATCGTCAGAGAATATAGTTGTTGGAAAGGGGATTTGGTGCTTAATAAGTTGATCCCGAAGGATCTCCAGAACCCACCGATATGCACCCTCTTGCTCATCCGATATAAAAGCGCAGGCAATATAGAAGGTTTTCCCATTAGCTGACCTTCCAACAATATTAACCATAGGCATATTGAACCGATTGGTCTTGTATGTGGCATCAATCCAAAGGAGAGAGGAAAATCGAGCGAGAAGGTCGAGGCCCGAATGAGATGCGCAGAGTATGTGTTGGACCCGGCTTTCTCCCCCCTCGGTCTCCTTATAAAAGACGTCCCAGCCCGGCAGCCCCATCAGGAGGGCCGAAGTAGGCGTACGTCCCCTAAGAAACCGCTTCCGTGCACGATAGCGAAGGTTCGCCAAGTCTCTTGGGTTGAGGCGAATGCGGGATTGGTATGGGTCTTCTGCATCAACTTCGGCCTTGCTATAAGCTCCCTCTTGCCGTAGGATACTGATAACTTCGAGGTTCGAATGCCTTAGCATGAATAGTTGAATTACCCGCTCCTGGGTCTCCTTCATCTGCTGGCGCCGGTGAATTGGGTGTATTGCAGGTGCAGAAGCCGTGTGGCCAGTATGAGAGCCCTTCTTAACGGTGAAGAGCCAGCCGTTGGTTTCCTTCTTAAGGTAGGCAGAGAAGTGGCAACCGCAGCGGCGAGAGGTAGTCTGGCGGGTGGTTTTAGAAGGGTGCTTCCTAGGCTGGCCACCCCGATCGCACTGGAGGGTAACCGACCGATCGTTCGAATTCGCAGTGGTAATGGCGTATCCTTGGTGAGAGGCAAATTGGTTAAGGATAGCCCGGGCTTCCTGGCTAGTTTCGACCTCGATTAGCCAGTTGTTCGGCGGTGGTTGAAGAGCCATGTTGAATTGGTAGGAGTTGAATTGGTAGGAGTTGAATTGGTAGGAGTTGAATTGGTAGGAGTTGAATTGGTAGGAAGCGAATTAGAAAGAGATATCGGCCCTAAGGAGAGAATCAATTAGCCATTGAATATAAAACTTGGTGGTAGGAAGGGGGTTAGTATGTAGGAATGAGTTTGGAATGCCGACCTGGTATGTCATGGAGATAAACAAATAGAGGTCATGTGATAGAGGCGGGTATGACCGCTGACGACACTAGAGCATCCGCGGGAAGCGCTTATGTATGGGAATATGCATACATAAGGGCTTGGCAATTATTATGTGGATGTCGAAGGTAGCATTTTGTATCTGGGGGGTACGTTCCTAATTAGGACTAGCTCTGTCGTGCCGTGAATTTTTTTGTCGTGTCAATAACATTGTCCTATTTATATGAATCATACTCTAGTAACGCTAAGACGCCAAGCCTGTTCAGGAACGTACCTTACGAGTAGTATAGTACACCTAATGGATCCGATATCTGTATAATACCTATTAAGCCTTTCTGTACGGTATAAACAGTGATACTTTGTGCCGAGCAGTGAGAGCACTACACAAAGCTTGGCGCGTTAAGAACGCATCGAGCTCATCCGGGTATCCTGAGAACCTCTACTCTGGTCGTTATTATCAATAACGACGATCTCTACGATGATCCACTCGAGTGTCAGATTTGCTTTCGTGGCTTTCTCGGTACTGGATAGCCTCCGGGATCACTTCGAGAGCTCCCATCCCGAAAAGCAGGCTAACTATCTTGGCTATATCTTTCGGTACTGGGACAACTACAGATATACTTGTACCGTGAAGGACTGCGAGTGGACCTTCAAGCGATACGTCTACTATATTTATCATATGGAGAAGTTTCATCCTGGTGTATCTCTTGGTGAGCGTGAGACTGAGTACTAGGCGTTCCCACCGCGATGCAGAACGATCCTAGTGAGCGCGTGGTGACAGAGCTGATCCCTTCTACAATTCCTGTCCCTTCTACGACCCCTGTCCCTTCTACGCCACGGCACCGGATGATCAACGAGGAGTCCTGTCCGTTGAGAGCACGTGCTCTCAGAATTACACTAACTGACCACGTTGAATCCTCCATATACCCTCCCCTTCACCACGGGAGTGGGCTTTATCGCCATGAGTATGGAAAAAGAAATCCAGAAAACAGAAAACATAAGTATAGCATAAGTCCCGAATATCACACATGATACCCCTCGAATGCTCCCTTGACCTTAGGCCATCCCAAGCCCAGCAAGTTCATAGCGGTTGTCTCCACGTTAGTCTCCTACTTGGTGGTCTCGACATTGGTAGTGCCATCAGCGTTAGTGGTCTCGACCCGGGCCTTCTTTGTATCCGGTTGATCGAGATTATCCTCCGCTGCCTCTGCCTTGCGCTTTCGAATCCTCTTCGGCTTGCCATTCGCCGCTCGGTTGATATATCCATGGAAATTTCTTGCTGTACTCGGCTGTGGAACTGTGGAGGGATTTTATAGCACTTCTGCCTCTCAATGTACAGGTATCGCAGCGGATTTGCTGTGTACCAGGAGTTGTCGGAGGTCCATAGCAGGCCCCAAGTGTCGTTAGTCTTCAGCTTAGACAGACAGATTGCACATGGGGTAGGATTTAGCGGAGATACTACGACACGATGATCACAAGAACCAGATTCGGAATTGACCAGATTCTGGTTCTGGTTATCTGCGGGGGCTCCAGAGGGATTACTCTACTGCGAGAGGCGCCCACAGAAACGTAATTGGCCCTATCTACGACCTTATTTACTAGTATGATGTAGGGAGAAGGCTTGGCTAAGGTACAAGCATACGAGCGGTTAGGTTAAGTGCAGGTTATAAGCTTCCTGTCGAGTATTAAAGACGGAAAGGCTAGTCTACATAGTAGTAAATATAACTAGGACGTAAGATTGGTTATAGGATTGGTCTTGAGATTGTACTTAAATTTCAGCTCTAGTAATCTTATTAGTTAATTAATTCAAATGAATTTCAATCGTTTTCCAGTGGTAAAATCGCTGACTCAGAGTTTTGGGGAAGTCCACGTCCACCATGGCGGTAAACATGTCAGGCGTCAGTTTTCCGCTGGGTCCATGCCCAATGACGTCGATGCTGCTATTCTTGACCCGCACGAGCCACAGTCCCTGACGCTCGTGGCTAATAATTCTCTTGTCAAAGTTTTTCAGTGATAGACACTAAAGAGGCAAAAAGTGAAGAGACTAGTCAGAGTCAGTAATCTCATACCTCGTAAATGTGCCGAGACTTCCGACTTCTAGTATCTTTGTACCAAGTACTTTAGTTCGCCGCCCCTGAGGCAGCAACGGAAGAGAACCATAGAACCAGAACCCTCGCAGTGTGGCGCAGTTGTGCGGGTTGTTTGATTTGGTTTGTTCTGGTTGTACGTAAGTCCGCAGCCCGCCTTCCGCTTCCCTTCGATCGTCCACTCTGGCCCTTTGTCGCCTCAACATCCCTCCTCGCTGCAATTCTCCTTTCCGAGCGAATCGGACTCTCTTGATCACCTTTGATTGATTGTCCAAAATTGTTGCCCGGGCGCGAGATATCCGGTGCTTGACACAACCATGGTGAGTTGCTCATCATCCACCCCCAGTGTCGCAAGACAAGGCCCCCGGATTGATCTGAACACTGACCCCGCAACTTTTTCACGACTTTTAGGGTCAGTCACGACGCCCCGCTGGCGGCGAGAAGAAGAGTCGCTTCGGGCGCAATAAAGCAGTCGCCGATGTAGGCGACGGCCGACAGACGGGCAAGTCACAGGTCAAGAAGGCCACTTTTGAAAGTTCCAAGAAGAAGGAGATTGGTGTTTCGGATCTCACGCTACTGAGCAAGATCTCCAACGAAGCCATCAATGATAACTTGAAACTTCGTTTCGAGCATGACGAGATTTATGTAAGGGAGCCGCCGGCGCAGCCGACTGCGGGGCAAGCCCGCTGCGCGGGATTAGAATGAAGGCTAACGAGCGTCATACCAGACTTATATCGGACATGTGCTGGTCTCTGTCAACCCGTTCCGGGATTGTAAGTCGATATGTGAGCTATTTCTCTCGTCGCCGAGTTGCTAACGGACGATTTCTCCTATAGTGGGTATCTACACTGATAAGGTGCTCGACTCCTACCGCGGCAAGAACCGACTCGAAGTCCCCCCTCATGTATTCGGAGTCGCCGAATCTGCATACTACAACATGAAGTCCTACAAAGACAACCAATGTGTGATCATTTCCGGAGAGTCGGGTGCCGGAAAGACGGAAGCCGCCAAGAGAATCATGCAGTACATTGCCAGTGTTTCCGGGGGAAGCGATTCGTCGATTCAACAGACTAAGGACATGGTGCTGGCCACGAATCCGCTGCTGGAATCATTTGGTAATGCGAAGACATTGCGAAACAACAACTCCTCGCGATTCGGCAAGTACCTCGAGCTCGAGTTCAACGCCAACGGCGAGCCGGTGGGTGCCAACATTACAAACTACCTTTTGGAGAAGTCTCGAGTTGTGGGCCAGATCACGAACGAGCGAAACTTCCACATTTTCTACCAATTCACAAAGGGCGCGCCGCAAAAGTACCGCGACACTTTCGGCGTGCAACAACCACAGACCTACCTCTACACGAGCCGTTCGAAGTGTTACGACGTTCCGGGAATTGACGACGTTGCGGAATTCAAAGATACGTTGGACGCGATGAGAATGATTGGCATGAGCGAGGCGGAGCAAGATAACGTTTTCCGTATGCTAGCAGCGATTCTGTGGATCGGCAACATTCAATTTACGGAAGATGATTCGAGCAATGCGTCAATTACGGATCAATCGGTTGTCGATTTCGTTGCTTATCTGTTGGAAGTGGATTCTTCCCAGGTTAACAAGGCCTTGACCATTCGCCTGATGGAGACCGCTCGTGGAGGACGAAGAGGCTCGGTATACGAGGTTCCATTGAACACGGTTCAGGCCGTCGCAGTTCGGGATGCTCTAGCCAAGGCCATCTACTTCAACCTCTTCGACTGGATCGTGGAGCGTGTCAACCAGTCTCTGACTGCCCGAGGATCTATCACCAACTCGATTGGTATTCTGGATATCTACGGGTTTGAGATTTTCGAGAAGAACTCCTTTGAGCAGCTTTGCATTAACTACGTCAACGAGAAGCTGCAACAGATTTTCATTCAGTTAACGCTAAAGGCGGAGCAGGATGAATACGCTCGGGAGCAGATTAAGTGGACTCCCATCAAGTACTTCGATAACAAGGTCGTGTGCTCCCTGATTGAGGACAAGAGACCCCCTGGCGTGTTCGCTGCATTGAACGATGCTTGCGCTACTGCCCACGCCGATTCTGGTGCTGCCGACAACACCTTCGTGGGCAGACTGAACTTCCTTGCTCAGAACCCCAACTTCGAGGGTCGCCAAGGCCAGTTCATCATCAAGCACTACGCTGGTGACGTGAGCTATGCCGTCGAAGGAATGACCGATAAAAACAAGGACCAGCTTTTGAAGGATCTGCTCAACTTGGCCGGCTCCAGCAGCAACCAATTTGTCCACACCCTCTTCCCCAACCAGGTCAACCAGGATGATAAGCGCCGTCCGCCTACCGCTGGTGACAAGATCAAGGCCTCTGCCAATGACCTTGTTACTACCCTGATGAAGGCGCAGCCCTCCTACATTCGTACCATCAAACCCAACGACAACAAGGCTCCTCGGGAGTATAATGAGGGCAACGTGCTCCACCAGATCAAGTATCTTGGTCTGCAAGAGAACGTGCGCATTCGTCGTGCCGGTTTCGCCTACCGTCAGACCTTTGACAAGTTCGTCGAGCGATTCTACCTCCTCTCGCCCAAGACCTCTTACGCCGGTGACTACACCTGGACTGGTGATTCCGAGTCCGGTGCTAAGCAAATCCTGAGGGATACCAGTATCCCTGCGGAGGAGTACCAGATGGGTATCACCAAGGTCTTCGTCAAGACTCCCGAAACCCTATTTGCACTTGAGGCTATGCGAGACCGCTACTGGCACAACATGGCCATTCGAATCCAGCGTGCTTGGCGCAACTATCTGCGTTACCGTATCGAGTGTGCTATTCGTATCCAGCGATTCTGGAGACGCATGACTGGCGGTCTTGAGCTTATCAAGGTTCGTGATCAGGGACACCAGATCCTGCAGGGCCGCAAGGAACGCCGGAGAATGAGTTTGCTTGGCTCTCGTCGCTTCCTGGGTGACTACCTTGGTGTCAGCAACAAGGGTGGTCCTGGTGAGATGATCCGTAGTGGTGCCAACATCAACAGTAAGTTCAAATGCGTGTTTCCAAATGAACAGTACCTAATATTTTATCATAGGCTCTGAAGATGTGCTCTTCTCTTGCCGAAGTGAGCTCCTGGTTTCCAAGTTTGGTCGATCTAGCAAGCCTGTCCCTCGAATTCTCGTTTTGGTAAGTTTCTGAAACCAGCCTCTTTGTCAAACAGCGACTCACAGCTTGCTAGACCTCCCGTCATGTGTATATTGTGGCGCAAAGTATCGTCAACAACCAACTGGTTATTTCGTCCGAGCGTACCGTTCCCCTTGGCGCTATCAAGACCGTCAGCACTTCGAACTTGAAGGATGACTGGTTCTCGTTGGTGATTGGTGCTCAAGAGCCCGACCCTCTTCTTAACTGCGTTTTCAAGACTGAATTCTTCACCCACCTGTCCAATGCTTTGCGCGGCTCTTTGAACCTCAAGGTTGGCGAAAGGTAAGACGAGATTTCCCTTTCAACATTATGAGAACATCTTCTGACTAGTGAATAGCATTGAGTACAACAAGAAGCCCGGGAAGCTGGCGTACGTCAAGGCCGTTAAAGACCCGGCTGCGGGTGCCGTGGACAGCTACAAGAGCAGCACTATCCACACTAGTGCTGGTGAACCTCCCAGTTCCGTGTCCAAACCCACCCCTCGAGCCAAGCAGGTTGCTGCTCGGCCCGTCACCAAGGGCAAACTACTCCGACCGGGCGGTCCTGGTGGTGGTCCCTCGAAGCTATCCGCTGCGGCTCGCAAGCCCGCACCGGCCCCCCAGCCTTTGCCTCAGTCAACTCCTCAGCCTGCTACTCAAACTCGGATCGTTCCTCAGCCCGTGGCTGCGGTTACAGCCGCCGCTGCCGCACACTCTCGCAACGTGTCGACCGGCTCTGTGAGAGCTCCTCCTCCCCCTCCCCCAGCAGCACCCCCGGCTGCTGCTGCAGCCCCCAAGAAGCCCACTGCAAAGGTCTTGTACGACTTTAGCAGCGACCGCGCCAACGAATTGACCATCCGCACTGGTGAGATTGTGCAGATTGTTTCCAAGGAAGGAAACGGTACGTTTGGCCCCTCTTGTAACAATGAACCTAGCACTGATTTCTCTCCAGGATGGTGGCTCTGCATGAACACGACGACCTCTACTCAAGGTTGGACTCCCGAAGCTTACCTCGAAGAGCAAGTCGCTCCTACACCTAAGCCCGCACCTCCCCCACCACCCCCAGCTGCCCCTCGCGCCACACCTAGCCCCGTTCCCAACGGCGCTGGTGCCGTCGCCGCAGCCAAGTCCAAGCCCGCCCCGCCAGCACCGCCTGCCAAGCGTCCCAACATGGCTGGTCGCAAGCCCGCCCCTCCTCCTGCTCCCCGGGATAGCACCCTCAGCATGAACTCGGGAGACTCTTCTGGCGCGAGTGGTCGGGGTACGCCTAACAGCACCTCGAATGCTAGTCTAGCAGGTAATCTGGCCGAGGCACTGCGGGCCCGGCAGAGTGCTATGCAAGGGAAGCAAGATGATGACGATGAATGGTAGAATATCCCCGATCTGCATGTGCCAAGATTGTTCGTGATTCCGTTCTGTTGTGCTTCATGTACCTGGTCGGTCGCAGGTGATGGATCCGTCTCTTCGTTTCTGCGCTTAGCGTTGGACCTTTTGATTTTGCTCTGCTTCTTGTTACACCCCCCCTTGTTGTATCCAAATTCTATTTCACTTCCTTTTCGACTTCTATGACTTTTTCCTGTGTCTGTGAGAAACGTTGGTATGAAGTCCAAGACATTGTTCATTGATTCTGGGTTTCTGATGGATATGATCCCAAGTCATTATTGTTCTGTTCGTCATGGACTGGCAGCTTCTGACTGCCCTGTCCTTCGTCCCTTTTACTTCCTTTTCAAGATTCTTTTGTGGTTTGAACAGTAGAAGATACGCGATTCAAAGAGTGGAAATACATACTATCTACAAAAGAAGTCATACTTCTGATCAAATTGATTCAAATAAACATCAAAGATTATTGGCATGCGTATCCTATGCCTCGAAGATATTCATAGCCCCAGAACGTAAACTTTCCTTCGCTGGAACTAACATCCTGTCAGATATCATCCCAAACTAGGACAGGAACTTGCTAGCCAGACTCATCAGTCCAGAAGCACTACCAGTTCCACTACCACCACCCTGACCCTTCATGTACATCTTAAGAGCCATCTCCGCAGCACTGTTCACAGCAGACTGCTTATCACCAGACTAGACACAACCATTAGCATCAACCGCAATCCCCTCCCAGAATCAAAGTCATAAAACTCACCATACTAGCCCCAGCCCCCTGCTTCTCCTCCCACAACTTCCCAGCCTGAGCCATCGCCAACCCAATCAACTTATTCTTATCCATGCCCCCATCACTCGAACCCCCAGAAGTAAACATCTTCAACGCCTGCATCGCCGCACCCGCACCCACAGTCGAAGAATCATGGCTGCGACCCTCCTCATTGCCGCCTCCATTGTACATGGCGTTGTGAGCCTGCACCGCGTGCTGCTCGTCCACCTCGATCCGCGATGGGTCCTGGAATTGGCCCTTGCGCTCGTTGAGGAAGGATAGGGCGGAGCTGAAGAGGGAACTGTCTTCGGAGGAGTGGTGCGATTGTGCGTGCTGCGCTGCGCTGCTGAAGTCGTCGCCGCCGCTGTATTGCTGGTTGCCTGAGTAGCGGGTGTCGTTCATGTCGCCGTGGCGTCGGTCGTCGCGGTTGTACGAGTCGTTGCTGTAGCCCTGGTTACGGCCTTCGTCGCGGCCGTAGCTTTCATTGCGGCCTTCATTGTTGTAGCCCTGGTTACGACCCTCATCGCGGCGGCCGGAGGAACCCTCGTCATACGAGTTTCCCTCGTTATAGTAATCACGGGAAGCCATGGCGTAAAGACAGGAACTCAGTTTTCGTTGAGTCGTGTAAAGTAGAGTATTCCAAAAAAAAATAAGAGAATTGAATTGGGGGGGGAGATGGTGGAGAGAGCTGAGAGAGGGGTATTTACGTTTGCTCTGGATCGGAGTGGCGTGGTGGGGGTGTTTGGGTTGGTGGGGCTGGAGCTGGACGATGTGCTGGATCAGATCTGATTTGGAGGTGTTTGCCACGTATGTGTCAGGGGGTTGTAGTGTGCTTTATTGGTTGGTGGTTCTGGGAAGGGTTCAGGTTGGTACTGTAGGGGAGGTATGTATTGTAGAAGAGAAGAAGGTTGGCGGAGACTTTTCTACACTGCGAGGAGAGCTGTAGACACGTGGAGAGCGAATCTGTAGTAGAGGTTGCCACGTTTTTCTACGAATAGAAGACAGAGATTCTATTTCAATTCCGGAATTACTTTTACCAGGACAGCCATAAATGCAGAATGGATTGATTCGCGTCATTCTATGAATTCAATAGCCAATAACACCAGAAACCAGAACGAAGAACACAATGCTCGAGAGAAAGAACAAAAGCCCAGGGTATCAGATGCGAATCGCAAGGAACAAAAGAAAGAAAGAACCACCCATTTACAACATAAACATCTCATACTCCGCCTCATCCAACGTCCTCAAAAACCTCAACTCCCTCTGCCTCCGACCAACAAGACACCTCTCATCCCCTTCCAACTCCCCCTCACCCAACCACTCATTCGGCAGATCCGCCAATCCAAACGCCTGCCCCCAATTCCGACGCTCATACCGCATAAACCCGCCAAAATGTGGGTCCGTATTGGCAACCCAAATCGAGCCACCGTCAGGCGCGTAGTCGGCACCTCCGATTTCGCCGAAGAAATCGTGTACCTGCCTCGACTGATACATCTGCGCGTCAATGATGGAGATTCGGTCTGCGGGTTCGGCGCAGAGGAGGGTGCGGGGTCCGCCGCCGACGGGGGAGAAGCGCAGGGAGCGGTAGCCTGCGACGTCCGAGTCGATGGTTTCTAGGGGTCGCCAGGTACGTGCGTCCCAGATGATGACCGTTTTGTCTTGGTTGCTGGTTGCGATGTGTCGCATGTCTGGGGACCAGGCACAGGCGAAGCCGAAATCACGGTGGCCACGGAGGGGGTGCACGGGACGACCGGTGTCGGCTTCGATGACCCATGCGTCTGGGGAATCGCCAATGACGACGCGGAGTCGGCTATCTGGTGATGTCGCGGTGCAGTTTATTGGGCGGGAGAGTTCTTGGTCGGACAGGAAGATGTTCGCCTCGCAATCTAGGACGCGAAGGTGTCGGTCATTCGAGGCGAAGACGCAGATGGGTGAGTCGCCGGATCGATTACGGATAATATCGACGTGGTTGGTGATGCCGTCGTTGAAATCGGGGGTGACGAGCCCTTTTGCACCACAGCCTTCACCGCTGGTCCCACGTAGTGCGTACTCACCGCAGAACCCGCCTGCGACGGTAAGACCGTATGCTGATTTCATACTGGAAATCTTGACTGGACTGAGGAATCCAGACTCTGGTGCTGGGCGGGTAAGATCGATAAGACAGCGGATATCGTCAAAGTCTGGCGTCCACGAGTAGACTTTAGACCGGCTAGCAAAGTGGACAGTGTTGTATCCGGGCACAGACATCAGATTGCGTAGCTGGAAGTGCTCCACGGTCGCCTTGTACTCTGTATGCATAGACTTTTCTTGGAAGAAGTTTTCGTCCTGGGGAAGCCGTTCGGCGAAAATATTGTGCGAATAATCGAGGTTGTGGTAGGAAGTGTACCATGCATCGCGGAGTGCGCGAGCATCAGACCGTTTCACCTTGAGTGTTTCTGCCCAAGGCATCTGCTGTAGATCGTAGAAACGGCCCTTGAACCCTCGTGGGCGGTGGATTTCTAGTGGCTGTTGCCAGCCCATCATTTTGGATAGAGGACGCAGCTGGGGAGGAACTCGGTTCTCGGAATGGAAACCATTGGGGATGATATTGGAGTGGACCATCCAGCGTTGAATGAACTCATCGATGGTCAAATTTCGTTCATATGCTAGAACTGGTTAGAGATGCCCACAGAGAAAGATTGGGGGCCTCATACTTGTTGTGTGAATGATAGACGCAGGATGCCATTCAGCGTCCTCTTCTGGTAGAGGCTCGACAGGAAGTGGACCTGCAGGGGGAAACTCAGGTGCTACCGCAGGAACTTGCGGTGGAGTGGGATTCGTCGGTTCGTAACTGATAGTCTGGTAAAACTCATCCAGATTCACATCGTGCATTGCAGTCTCGCGCGGCGAGTGCCCGGCAATATACTTGCGGTAGTATTCTTCCTCGTCGGGGTAGAAACGGAGCAAGTCATCTAGATCATCATCCGGAACGGTCGATGGCGATGGCTGGTCCTCCTCCAGAACAGAGTCATAGTCCATGACCATCTCCTTCCGCAACTGGTCAGTCTGTGCCGCTATCGTCGCGATGTTCTGCCATGTCGCGGTTCGGTCAATCAAGTCATGTACGATGCTCTCCATATCCACATCACTCTCACTCGTCTCCGAACCCGACGACGAATCCTCCGATTCTGATGGGAAGCTGTCTGCTCCAGAATGCGTCGAGTACAACACGTTGGCCGAAGGATCCGAGGTATTTCCTTCCACTTCCATGATCCCGGCTCCAGATCGGGGGAACGACGAGGCACCGCCGGTAACAGCATTCACAACCTGATTAACAATAAAAGAACCGCTCTCCTCGTTGACGGCATGGGGATACTGGGCTACAGCTGCCAAAGCCGCAACCCCCACATTGTGCAACCGCCGATCCTCCTGCGCAGCCATATCGCCAACCGCAGTCGCCAAGGCCGAAGAAGAGGAACCACGAAGAACTTCCATGCTCAGGGCCGACGCAACGTCGCCATCGAGAATAGCGGACCTGCCGCTGGGGACGTCTGACGAATCACTATTCATACGTGAATGAGCTGGCACTCCAGCAGTATCACATGACCCATTTCGAGACGCAGGTGGTGAGAGATAATCTGACTGGCGAGGCAAGTCCGATGAGGGCAGCGTAGTTCCAGCGTTGCTGTCACCACGCATTGCCCGTCATGGAGGGTCGGAAAGTGCGCAGGTCTCCCGGTCCGGGGAAGATACCGAAATGGCGGGGGGGGGGTGTGAAATTCGGAGAGAAGCGAGAGCTAAATTGCCTTTGGGGGGGGGGGGAAATAAAAGCCCGCAGTTCGGAAACGGAGCGAAGTCAAGAAAGTGATCTGTAGAGCGACGTGCCAGGCACAATGCAGAACAGAGGCAGATAATTAATGCCGGAAAAGAGAATAGGCCGGGGGTTGATTGGCAGCGCGGGGTTACACAGTCGAAGTAGAGGCTGGCAGCGTAGGCAGCGTATCTATTCTCGCAGAACCCTAGATGTCGGGGGGGTTTTCTTCTTTCCTTCTTCCTTTTCTATCTTCGGTCTTCGTCTTGACTTTCACGAGGGTTTGTCGACTGGCAGCTGACTGATACGCACTGAAGTTTGTCGCCAAAAGCGTGGCTTACTGGGTCTCAGGCGCCGACGAGAAAGACCGTAGTTAAATGCGGGCGGAAGTAAAATGCCGAGGGAGAGCAACGGTTGGAGTCGGCGAGAAGTATAAGATGGTCAGATCGCACGGGCTGCAAAGGCGACCAGGGATGGATAGACCGAATAGCGGGGTGCGGGCAAGGCAGTAGTCAGCGCAGGGGGCAAAGAATGAAGGGCGTAGGTTATAGAGGAGGGAGGTAAAGTAAACCCGTACTCCGTAGTCTTGGAACGGAAAGAGTCGTTTTGTCGGCACGGGTCAAGCGACTTCCAACGTGGCTTTCACGCCGTTAAAGTCTCCAACACGGAGACCCGGCGCAGTAGAGAGAGAGAGAGTTGGGGACTGAGCGCAGGCCGTTTTTTTGGGGCTAGCGCCTTGAGTCTTGACGGGTCCAGGAAAGCGGCGGATGCAGGCGATGCGATTGGGAAGGGCACGTAACCAGGAACCCAGGAATTTAGTTCAGTAGGCACCGACTGTCCGAGCGTACTTTTGCCTGATGGGCATGACAGGTGTGGGAAGGATGGGGGAACGTGGAGCGTGGTCGGAGGTAGGGCAAGGAAGATCCCAGTTTGGGTATGATAGTAGTAGCGGAGACTGGAGATCGTGGTCGAGTGAGAGCTTCAAATTATCCCAATTCTGGCGATGCAGTCCCAGGATACAAGTCGAGGCTGATAAGCGGGATGTAAGATGACGAAACGAGAAGTGGAGTGAGAGGGTGGGGGGGAATCTGCTGGGCGGTGGTGGTTGACGGTTGAACCGGTTGGTGATGGGAGAGGGGCAGTGCAGGCAGCTGAAGAAGGAAATAAAGATGATGTGCGAATAAGAAAGTGAAAACACAGAGGTTGATGAAACTCAAGTAGGAGAGATGAGGAGCTGAGCTGTTGCCTCCTAACTGCTGTACGAACTTCTCAAAATTGAGGTTGGACGTTCGAGGATCAGGGTTAGTCAGCAGAACCACGTTCCATCGTTACGTGATCCAAGGGACTCGGCTGGTGATTCCTGGGGTAATAATCCTGTCGATATACTTCAGAACCGAGGTTCACCTTAAAGAAGGAAACTATACATTCATATATACCATATTATTCCCTCCTAGAGCGAATATATCCATCTCCAATTCATTCCTCAATTCATAATCCCTACCCATCGCCCTGCACCTCCATGTAAATTATCATGCAGGGAGCGACGCATTGCAGATCCAATCCTGGCCAATGCCCGGATGACCTGCGCTTTGATCCATTAGGCACGCTTTGGGCCGGGGGCAAAAGGGAAAATGGTGATCCAAGCCACAGCCCTGAACCCAAGCCCCGGGGATCGGAGTTCATAACCGGGTCAGTCATCATGTAGCCCCGAGTAGCTTATAGCAGCCACAGTAGTCCTCGTATGTGGCGAGTGTGGAGGGGGGCGAGGGAGATCGAGGAGACGGGCACACTATCGAAGTATAATATCCTGGTGTTTGGATGAAATAGTCAAATCAAAGCTGGGACGGAATGTATTTCCGAGTGTTTAAAAGTATGATGAGAGATCTACCATGCTCTTGAAGCCCGGTCGATCATCCGCTACGTAGCTTGTGGTTGCATATAGTACGATATCTACAGTTCCGCCATTGTTGGGCTTTCTAAGGATGGAGATGGGAGGTAAGATAAGTTTCTGCATCAACTGACAATCCGGAGAAGACAATTACTAGCTGTTTCATACAAGTCGAAACCAGAATGACACCATTCGCGGGCAAAACAGACAGATCCAAAAAAAGCAATATCGATGTCAATTGGGCACAAACATGCTGGAAACGGTAATATCAGGTACCCGATCTCCAGATCAACACACCAGTCAATAGCCCGGTCGCTGTACAATCTCAAGCTAACAAAGGGACAAAAGGAATATGAGATAAGAAAGATCCAAATACCGATGACACACGTAAGATGTATGTAAGCTCTCGTCACTCGTGCAGCGCTGGTCAATTGGCGAACACGGATTAGATCAATGCAAGTCAAGTAAGTCCACCATTATCCACAATCTCCAAAACAGCTGCGTAGATTAAGTACAAATAAAATGCAAAATATAATATTGAAAACGCCGTCCCGAGAGTGATAAGTGCTTCATATGGTAAATACGATGGTATGAAAAATGGTATGTAAATGGCAAGAAATAAATCACAATCGAAAACCGACCGCAGGGCAAATTAACAAAAACCATAAGGGGAGGGTCCGTCGACAAGGAAACGACGTCAATAACTGACCCACTCTAATAATCCGAGTACGCCTCGTAATTTCCAGGGTACCCGTTGCCAGAGGCATGAGTCTGCGGCTGCGTCCAGCCATTATTCCGCATACGACGCTCCTTCTCAAAGTCGCGCCACCGCTTCATGGTGATCTGCGTACTGTCGAATTCGCCTTCTGCCGCACCGTGACCCTTGTCCTTCTCGCCGGCCGTCTTCCGGGTATCACCCCAGGAGAAGTCGTCGAATTTCCAGAACGCATAAGTAGGCAGAACGAAGTTCCAAATGGGAAGGGAGCACAGGTAGATCAGCATCCAGAGGACGTAGACGAGACGGTGGGCAGTGACCACGATCAGGACACCCGGGAGACCGAGAATCAGAGCAAGCAGGACCAGAGGAATGACCTGCACTGGCCTGCGGACGATGGAGGAAATGACGACGTAAATAGTGAAGGCAATGGCGGCGGGGAGGACCAGAGTGCCGATAAGCTCAATGAAGATGACAAACTGCATACTGAAGCAGAACGTTCCACAGAGATCGCGAACAAGCACTAGTTCTAGCAGATTGTGCACAGTACTGTTGATCCAGCGACGACGCTGGGAGAGTAGGACCATGAACTTGTCGGGGACGACAGTCTTGCAAACGGCTTGCGGGACGAAGATCTGTTTGCGCTTGGGGAAGGTCTTGAGCATCAGTGTGGTGAGGTATCGATCCTCACCCAGGAGAAGCAAGTTCTTCTTGTGCAAGGTATCAACCACGTTTTCAGAGTAGTGCTCGACAATGTCCGGGTTGGCCAGAATGGGCACCCAGTAGTTTTGACCACCCTTGGGAGCCTTGATACGGTACATCGAGAAACAACCGGGCAAACAAGTGACACCACCGAAAACGGACTCGAATGACTTGGCCTGGTGATGGGAAATGAAGTATCTATGAGAGAAGTATCGTTAGTATAGGGCACCACCAGCAGCAGACGATAGAGAAACGTACTCGAAAACTTGAATCATCGTAACCCAGCTGTCAGTCTTGTTGGCAATCTTGGTCTCTCCACAAAGACCCATCACATCGGGATCCTTGACCATGGCCGAAATCATATGCGTCAAACTATCCGGGAACACCTTTGTATCGGCATCGACCATGAGAACGACCTCGTAGAAGTCCGGCGGAATACCAGTAACATTCCACATGCCATTGAACATCTCAAACTCAAGCTCGGTCATACGCTCGTCAAACATGACCTTCTGCAAGAAGGACATCAGAATAATCTGACTATCACGCTTACCACGGTTACCGGGCTTGGACTGGGTCGCTTCGGCAGGGGTACCGCACTTGACGATAACCATCATCGGGACACGCTGTTGCTTCTCGGGAGGAATCATGGAGGTCTCGCCATAGTCGTAGAAACCAGAGTAAACCTTGGCCATGTTGTGACGCTTGGATCCAGTGGCAACGGCGACATAAGAGAAAGGCTGGACTTCATCGGGAGGAACAACGTGGTCCTTTACCATGCCGAGTACAATTTCGGGAGTCGAAAACTCTTCACCCTTTCCTTTGATCAGACCGTCACAAATAACGAGAATCGTCTTGTGACTGTTAGGGTAGTCGGTCATGGCAATCGAGTCGAGAGTCGTCCGAATACCTTCCTCGCCTTCAGAGTAACAAGTGACAATGCAAAGAGCGTGGGCCAATGGATAGCCAAACGGCTGCCAATCAGGTGGAGGTTGCGGAACAACGGATTCATGAATGAACCCTGCGGGACCGGGACCTTCAGATTCAGAAACGATAGTGGAAAATCCGGGTTCTTGCTGTCCTTGGGGCACGAGGCTGGTTCGGCTGGCGCCAGGGTTATGACGAGAGTTATCCGCGCTGAGGGTGCCGTTACTGCTGTTGTGGCTGAGTTTGTACATGGTGTTGCTGTTGGCAGAACTGGGCATGAGACGAGAGGTCGAGTTCTGGCTGGCCATGGTGACATATTGCCTGTTTTGTTTGCCGCTGCCGGTACTGCCAACCACATAAGGACTGGAGAAACGAGATGTAGTGGGCAAGAAACTGGCACGCTTGCTGACACGATCAGGAACGGGGGGATCAGCAATACGAGGAGCGGGGCGATAGATATCATTGGACCAGTCTTCGATCTGCTGATTGCGAGTTCGGGCATCGGAAGCCATGCTGGTACTCTGGGCGGCGAATCTGGGCGCAAGGAACCACTGGAAAAGCAGGGCAAAGGCGAACTTGACGACGACGATGGACAGAATGAAGATCAAAGACACGTAGAGCACAACCTTGGAGGCAATACAACCGACGGTGTCCGTGTCGATGCTGCCGACCTTGATGATCTGGGTCAGACATTTGCCAATCTTCTTCTGGTCTCCGCTTTGGAAATAATAGGTGAGATCGACACCACGGACGGCAGAGTTCTCGCGTAGCTCATCAAATTCAGCAGGGTATTCCACCTGATCAGTGTTGAACCACCGTAGCAGATCCAGATCCAGAACATTGCCAGAGTAGACGGCCAAGTTTCGACTCTTGTTCTTGGTATCCTCCCAAGTGTAGTATACATCTCCGGATCCAGTCAGGTCGTAGAAGGAATTACGTGCGGACCCACTGGTATGACAGGCCCAACCCTCGTAATAGGAAGTTGTGAAGTTTGGCTCCGAGGAGCCGTCCTGGTTGAACGCTGTGCAGGGGAAGTACCAACCAAGGTCGCCCTTGGAGTTAGTAGGAACACCGCCGCCATCCTTAGCAGTGATAAGCCCCTTGCAAGCACCGTTAACTTGTTGGAAGAAGAAACTACCATCCTGGCCGCCGTACTTGTGCGGAAGATCGTACAGAACGTTGGTACCGGACGGGATGCCCTCAGCAGCAGGGTGTGTCGATTTGGTCAAATCGTAGGCCTTGCCATGGAAGATCATGTATCCACTACCGACCTCATTGACCTTTAGACGAACAGGGGGTGTACCGCAGACCACGGCCGTGAAACCGAATGTCAGGAAACCCACAAAGGCGGCAATCATGAGAATCAAACTGATCAAGCCAATCTTCTCTCGCCAGGCAGTGCGCTGCTCCTTCTGCGGCATGCCAAAACATTTGAGTACAAAGTCGGGGACCAAGCAACTAATCAAGGCACAATAGGTCGTCCACAAGTCTGGCGGCCGTGCCTGCTCCATGGCCTTCTGCCGCCTCCTCTCCTCAGCAGAGGTGCCGCTCTTCGACGTCCGGTGAGAAGATCTCTTCTTCTTTTTCGACCGGTGCCGACTCGGCGCGCGGTCCATGGGTTTATTCACGTTTCCATGCGCGCCGTACAGCTGCTCCTTCGACTTCGAATCCATGCTCTTCGAGCTGTTTGTCTCGGCCTCGGGGTCGCGGTCGAGCAGCGGGTCATCGCCCGTGGAGGAAGGGTGGACGGGCATACGGTGAGATCGCTGTCGGTAGTGGTAATTGGGGTGATCCCGATCCATGTGGCGTCGCTCTGGCTTGATTAGGCTCTTCTTGCGCTTCACGTCACCGCCGCGCTCCATGCGTTCCTCATCCGTTTCGGCGGCCCTTCGGTGACTCTGCGATCGGCGGCGGTGGTGTCGGTGGGAGGACGGCGAAGTTGGGTTGTCGCTGAAATTGCCAGAGTCGATGTCTCGGTGTCGCCGACGGTGAGAGGGCTCGCGGAAAGCGCTGCGCTCCTCACGCCGGGGCGAGGCCTTGCCAGGCCTTTGCGGCAAAGACATTGCGGTCCTATCGGCGGGGTTTCAGTCAGACGGGCTGTCAGACAGCAGACGAGATATGAGTCGCCGTAGGATAGAGATATCGCGCTCACTTTTTAGATCGCCGCGATCATGCAACTGCAGTGTTGTTTTTTTTTTGCTGCGATGCTCGTTTTCTTTTTAGGAGGTGGATGTTTTGCTGTCGCGACTAGCACATAATCGACCCTCGATTTGATCAGTGGAGAAAACGGGGGTGCCCGATTTGCGCAAGGTGCGTCTCCCGGTCGCGCACTAGAGAGCGAGAGAAGCTCAGTTCCCCGTCAGGCACCGTTTCTCAAAGTGCGGTTCGAAAATGAGCCGATGAACTCTGCGCGAGTTCAAATTCAGTCTCGACTGGCGGACACTGCAGGTTTCCAGGTGGTAGCGCTGGACAGCGGTCGGCCGGTGCAACGATGGCCGGGGGTGGAGAATAAACAAAGGTCCACACAGCGATGGGTCAGTGAGCGACGGAAAGACCAGCGAGGTCAAAGAAGGGGTCGAGTTTGAACGAGAGGATAGGCCACCGATAGCGAGTGCAGGATGTACCTCTTAATGGGATGAGGACTGGTACCTGTGAAAGTCGAGTCGAGGACTGGAGAGAACCAGAAGTGAGACAAAGACGACCGGGTGATTCTGTGGGGGGGGGGGAGGAGAGACTCAGGGTCTCCGAGTCACGGGCCCAGAACTTTAGTACTCTTTTCTAAGGGACTGACTTGACTAGTAGTCGCATATAAGGAGGTATTTTATTACTACTAGTGCGTACAAAACATTAGTAAATGTTTAGCGTTGCGTTCATGAATTTTCAGAGACAGCCCTTGGCCTTGCATAGTTCCTTCGTCAATACTTGTGTAGTAGTGACTATGCTTTACCTGATAAAAAATCTCTGCTCCGATTCTTCTCCGTGCCCATGATATTGACCCCTAATCACTAAACCCTCGAATATTGTGGACATGAAATCAGCCCAAAAAACCCCTAAATTAGCACTGCAACCAAATAATCATCTCCTGGTTGTCGCTAGGGGCAATGGCCTCTGCATCCCACCAATCACCATGCGATTGGCGACTCGACCCGTGGAGCTCCGCCCAGTTGCGCCGCGGGAACAAATCACACGCCCAGAAGAGCAGCGCCATCCCTCTCAAGGCTAGGCCCGGCTCGGTTGGTGCTTTGCTGAGGGGGAAGATCAAGCCGAGGGCGTATTTCGTGCTTGTCTCGCGAATCTTTTAGTTTGGTTAGCAGTTAAATTAGCTTGACGAGATTGATGGAGCTAAGCTTTATCAGGAACGCGACAGTGTCTTCTGGTCACGGGGGGTTGCTATTTTGGTAGACAGACAGGGTGAACTGCTGCTTATTATGCCGTTCATAACTATCTCGACATTCGTGGTTATTGACTACTGTCATATCTTCGATATTCGGAATACCTACTACTTATTGTAGGAAAACTATCAAAGAAATCAAATGTTGATTCGAATCATTGATCATTTAATCCTACGTTCTAACAATGATGATGCGTCCCTGCTTGCGTCCTCCAATGACTATTAATGCATTGCAATAGCCGATTCCTACCATAAGTACCAAGTACTTCGCATATTGGTTGTACAACTCCCCAGCCCTCTGATCTATCGCTTCTGTCTCCCTGTTGCATTCTTCTTTGTACCCGGGATAGAGAAAGGAAGCTGTTAGCGGGCTACACTGTCCTGCCTATGGGCAGAATACGAGCCTCCATGCGAAGGCCTCGTCGTGTATGTCATGTCTTTCAGCCGCTTCCCCGCAATAACCCATGGATTCGAATGGGCGCAGCATAACGAGTGTAAACAACACTAATGGTCAGTATTCAATTGAATAAATAGGGGATTGAGTCGCTGGTGGCTCCCTGTTATTGTCTTTAGTAACAGACGCCTTGCAGGATATCGGATTGATCGAAATGTAGGTATTTCTTCGTGTCAGAATGGGGGTTGGGACGTCTTAATGATCCTACACTCGACTCCTACTGACACGGCAAATATAATCGAGCCGTTCGAGACCGTTGAGGCTCTCGTGTTCCCTCGTTGTACAAGTAAATGAACCTCGTAGCCATCATGTCTCACCTTTAGCGACACATCTCTACGATGGACACTGGACAGGGGCTGATTCGCCAATTTGGCCCCTGCGCTCGAGCGTCCTTACGATGGGATCGACTAGCGTGTGGGCGATCATCGCGGTACTTGGTCCGCCCTCCTCGAGCTGACAGGCTTGATATACACGAAGTACGGAAAGTAGTGCTTGGTATGCTCTTGACCGTGAGCATTTTACAACTACATTAATTGATACGTCTCAATATATAGGATACGGTGAGTGTTTATTTCACATTTCAATATCTTTGCCGCCTGCGTCTCGAAGCTAGATTGACCGGTCGGCCTAGGAACACTGGACCCTGTGCTGGATTGCTGGGACGGTATCCCTTTCTGCAGCGCGGTGCAGCGCATGGGAACCACGTTCTACAGCTTGGACTGGAATGCGGTGGATCTTTGCATCTGACACTGGTGATCGGGAGGGGTGTGGCGTTGGTATGCGCCAAGGTCGTATGAGGGAGGATGTTGCAGCATTCTACAGAGTACTATCTGATGAATACATACTACAATTACCTCCTTCTGTTGCTAGTATCGGGGAACCAAGTACTGTAGTTTTCGAAGCGTCGTCATCTAAGACTAGTATATCATGATAAATTCGTAATCCAATTCAAGAAATCGTCTCCTCTTCACTCATCCACGTACACCAACGCAGCAAGGAGGTCGATGTATAAGAGATGTACGAAGCAAGAGGCCCGTGGCTCGGGCCATGCGAGACGAACAAGGCACCAAAGAGAAGACTCGACAAAACTCAATTCCTCCCTTCGAATTTCTCCCGTTGGATACTCTGCATTCAACGAAGAAAAAACCAGGAAGACTCGCAGACGCAGACGGTATACTTGCGTGCCAAGACGTTCTCGCTGGCTTCGTGCTGACTTGACCGCCAGTGTTAGATTGTCTCATCGCAGCGGCTACGGTGGCGCCAGAGGGCCAGGCTACCACACGGGTCACGACGGAGCGTTGGAATGCGCTGTCCAGTACTGGTTCTCGATACTGTACCTACTCGGGCAGAATCACCTCATCTTTCTCCAACTCATGCGATCGTCTCATACCTACGTGAGCCGATGAATCAGGCTACTGCCAAGAACCGGACAGGTCAGCCTCCGCCCCGAAGCAGTCATGTCTGAGGTGCATTCTACAGTATTTCAGTATTTCAGTATTTCTTTCGATCTCAAGCAGTCTTTCGCAGATGAATTTCTCTCAAGACCCGCCCAGTCGCAGGCTATGCCAGTGGCGCGGGAGCTGAACTAGAAAAACAAAAACACTTTTCCCTTTCGCTAATCGGAGGCTGAATAGGAAAGAAGGACAAAGAAGACACGGGAATGACAAGAGATGTCCGCAGTAAGAACCAACCAGATCGCAAAGTATCCGAGCCTCGAAAAAGGCTCATTTCGTGCCGCCCCAGTTCTTAACCTAATTCGAGCCCCTCGCGACATCTCAGGTCTTGGTTCTGGGGGATTTTAACATCGGCATCGGGCTTGCCCTTGGCTTCTACTAAGTTCTAACTGAACAAGGGTGAACTCCGCGTGTTTGTTGGTGGAGACGGTGGATCACAGATCCGATCCTGGCCTGGTCGGACAGAGCAGAGCCGTGCAGCTTTTCTCGGATTGAGTCCTCGAGTGGGTAGATGAGGGCTTTTTATTGGAGGAGGGGGTTTTCTTTCCTTTGGACCCCATCTTGAATTGTCGAATTGGGTTACTAGCGTCAAAAGGGGATACCTGGAGAATGAGATCCCTTTTCAGCCCGTGTTATACGAGGAGAAGGGACAGCACATAGCAGGCTAGCAGGGCAATTTTTTTGATGGCGGTTATAAGGCCGGAAGAGGCGTGGGATGGGCATAAGAATAGAAACCGCCTAAAAAGTTGGTTTCTTGCAAGACTTGCAGTAGTCTCCCAGTGTAGTTGTGACTTTTCCCGAGTATGGGGATCGAATTGAGTGGTTCACGTAATAATAGTTCCCCCCACTTTCTGCGCCGCATGATGTCCGCATTTTTTTTTTCTTTCCTTTTTTTTTGGTCTTTTGTCTCAAATTCTGACTATCGCGGCAATTTTTGGCAGCCTAACAATTTTATGGAAGATCTTAAAGATCTAGATAAGTTGTCAGGCTTCTACTATGAGTAGATAAACAAAACAATAACTCTTCCAGGATAATAACCCCAGCCTAAAGACCATAGGACGCAAAAAGTCAAAACCTCCTCGTAAAGCTTTATGAGTAAACTAGCGATGGCGGAGATGACCCTTGGACCTTGACTGCCTGAATTATTACTTATTACAGTATTCTAAGTACATCGTGCACTGTGCAAAGGACACCAAGCCCACTAACTCGTGCACTAAACTGCACTAACAGAACCAAGTAGAGTATGCCCACTTCCTCTTACTCCGACTCCTCCAACTCTTCCCCTCCCCTCGCTTCATGAACCCATTACCTTCTTTTATTCCTTTCCATATCAATAACTGATCCAAGTCGGTAAATCCGGTTTCTTCAAAGTCTCCCTCTCCTATTCCTCGCCTGGTAAATCTGCGCGGTAGCTCTCCCCAACTCCACCTTTGAACTGAACGAATAAACGACCAGAGACTGGGGCTACCCGACCAGGCTCCACGACCCTTTCGAGCTTTGGAACCCTGTTTCCCTTTCCCCAGAGTTCAAGGGAGGAGAAAAGAACGAAAGCTGTCCTGGTCACTCGATTTTGACCGAGAAACTTACCTCCTTCATCTCATCTCCTCGGCCTTTCCATGTCGCAATAAGAACCACCCGCCCTGCCCCGTGCTCCCGTCATTTCGCCTCACTCGTTTAAATTTGGATCGCCCGTCTCATTTCGCCGCCTGTCGTTACAACGGGGAATTTCCTCTAGCACGACCCCTCAAAAACACTCGCTGTATAGCTTGCAATTCGCATCTCGTTTCGCAGCAGCACCATCCAGGGTCTGGAAAATGGCCTCTCCCATCGCTGCCGAGCATCCCCCCATCCCCTCTCCTCCGCCAGCATACCTCCGATCAACGCCTCCATTCCCCTCCCCATCCTACGAGTCAACCCCCCGCACGATTCCCCAGCGCCCCGGGGTGGTGCAAATCGCACGGAAACCGCTGTCAGTGGTGACCCCGGACTCCGAGACCCTACCAGTTATTCAAGCTTCTCCGCGTTCTCCGGTCAGAATCGACCATGGTACCACCAAGATCCCCCCAGCATCGACCGCCCAAATCGAGCACTTCAACAATGTGCCCGAGCCACCACAACTGGAGATTCCCGAATTTGCAAACATCTCTATCGAGGACCCTGCGCAACAACGACAGACTTGGAACCCCGCATTCCCACCCAGGCGAGACTCTATCCAAGCTCCGCAGTATCCGCCGCAGCATCCGCCACAGCATCCATATGGCCATACCCCGGCCAGCAGTGGATCGTGGTCGGTGGTCGAAGGTCAGGTGAAGGAAGATGGCCACGATCCGAAGAAAAGCGGTTCCTTGCGCGGTCAAGAGGGTCTTAGCCAGAATAATTCCTCGCGCGGTAGCTTGGAAAGCGATGCACAGAATTCTGATCCCTACGAGCCTTTGCCCTACTTTCACCAGCAGCAGCAGCAGCAGAGCACCCCCAATGTGCGACACTCCACATTGGGAATGAACTTGGCAGGCAATCCCTCCGGCTCGACTGGTAATTTGGCTGTCCGGCGGTCTCGAATTTCACGGCCTGTCTCGAATTACTCTTCAACGTCGGATGTGGCTGGTGGGAACCACCGTCGCAATCTTTCTGCATCGCCATACATGCAGGGCCGCTCCTCATCGCGCAATTCCACTGCATCTCCCGACAATCGTTCGCTCTCGGTCTTGGATCTGCTCAACACATCATACCCTCAGCCAGGCCCTACTGCCCCGCAATTCGACAACTCTCACCTCCGGTCCTCCGTCGGAAACAATGCCTCTCTTCTCAGCCATAAGCAAACGTTCGAAATGTACCTTGCAAATGTCAAGAAAACCGACGAGCCCCCCGTGCAGTACGAATTCGCCGTGTTCATGATCAATTCCATGCGTGAGATGCCGGCGGTCGACCTCGAAGATTCCACCTCCATCACCCGCCAACGACTTCTGCGCGAGTCGAAATCCATTCTCCAGCGTCTCGCAGACCGCAGCTACCCCTTCGCGCAGTACTATCTCGCCGACGGCTATGCCTCGGGACTCTTCAACAAGGGCAAAGAAGATTACGACCGCGCCTTCCCCAATTTCCTTGCTGCCAGTAAGCACGGGCACATCGAGGCGTGCTACCGTACTGCACTCTGCTACGAGTTTGGCTGGGGTGTCCGCGTGGATGGAGGTCGTGCCGTGCAATTCTACAGACAAGCCGCGTCCAAGAACCACCCCGGCGCTATGCTCCGCATGGCTAAAGCCTGTCTGGCTGGCGATATGGGATTGGGCAAGCGTTACCGTGATGGCATCACTTGGATGAAGCGCGCGGCGGAGTCTTCAGATTCACAGTACAATTCTGCGCCGTACGAGCTGGGTGTCATGCACGAGACTGGCTACGGCGATGACGTCTTCAAGGACGAGTCTTATGCTGCGCAGTTGTTCACCAAATCCGCGGAACTGGGCCACCCCGAGGCTGCGTACCGTCTAGGTGATGCGTACGAGCATGGCAAACTTAATTGCCCGCGTGATCCTGCGCTCAGCATTCACTTTTACACCTCGGCTGCGCAGAGCGGACACCATGCGCTTGCTATGATGGCACTGTGTGCGTGGTATCTTGTGGGCGCGGAGCCTGTTCTCGAGAAAGATGAGAACGAGGCGTATGAGTGGGCTACACGGGCTGCTTCTCTTGGTAGGCTCCCCTCAATTACATTATTGATAAGACATATCGTGCTAATTATTTGATACAGGTCTGTCCAAGGCGCAATACGCCGTCGGTTACTTCACCGAGATGGGCATTGGCTGTCGCCGCGATCCGCTCGAGGCGAACGTCTGGTACGTCAAGGCTGCAGACCAGGGTGACGAACGCGCAAAGCATCGTATCGCTGCTATCCGGGCTGCAGCCGACGGAGCCAATCCAGCTCTTGCAGCTCGCTCTGGAGGGAGGTACCGCAAGGGCGATGCACAGGGTCAAGGTGAGTGCTGCACGCAATGAGGGAGTAGATTCTCGAGGCTGACTTGTTTTAAAATCAGATAAAGCGAAACAAAAGCGCTTCGTCATTTTCTAAACCTGCCGACTTCGTCTAAATTGTGTCACGTCTTATGCAACTTACATTGCCTTGTCTTGTCTTGACCCGTCTCATCCTATCGACCATGATTCCCCACCGCATCCAACTCATTCTCCATACGCTCGCATTGACTTTCGATTTCTCTTTCCCAATCTCGCCTCGATCTGATCGCCATGCTTGTGGCTAATACATAATTCGATCTGCATCATCTCACGCCCAAAGGATCTCTATTGTTTTTTTGTCAAAGTTGATTCTCCCTTGGACATCACGATTCCTGAATTGTGGTTTTTGTGTATAGCGCTCTTCTTTTCTCTCCTTTCTGTCTTTGCATTTGATGCGCACTCCTTTTTATCATTATTTCCATTCTTCCTTCTTCATACTTCATTTTTATCTTGCCCCGTTGGGCTACGCACATGGTTTCGATATTGACTTTTTGACTGTCATCTTTCCTTCTTTTCTATACGCGGGGCGTTTTTTTTCATGCTGGAGCTCTTTCCGCCTTTTCGTTTTCATTTTCCCGTCATATGAATTGAATCTCATGAGATCAGTGGTCTCTTTTTCTTTGGATCTGGTACTCCAATTAGGTAGAAATTGTTGTTGTAGAACCGTCTTGAGATAATGCTTCAGCTTAATTGAGGGCTGTATATGAATCGACCAATAGAAAGCAGAAAGTATGTTGGGTTAAGTTATACTGTAAAGAATTCTATAATGTATCCTAACCTTTCATTGTTTTCATATTTCGAGTCTCTGAAGGAAATGAAAACCGCGGGTGGCTCTTAATCTACAGTGGTTTTAGCACCTATAAGTCTCGAGGTCATAAAATTCTACTTTACCGCGTCATCATATTTTATCTCCCTTCTTAGACGTCCCATAAATTACAGCCGTGCGATATAGGTATCTTTGGTTCCCTAAACATGGTATCCCAGTTGACAAGGGCCAATTTACAAAGCACGTCACCTCCCGATGGAAGGATGAATATGGGGGGAGCGTGATCAAGGTTAGCGTTCCCCACCACTTTAGCACTTTAAGAACGCAGAATTGGATACAATTATCATCTTATCCCTTCAAATTCCTAATGATGCTGTATACTTTTTTTGCCTTTTCGTGGTGTGGCAGGTATATCTGACTTATCCTCCCAGGAGTAATCATGACTAAGATGCACAATGTCCTTACAAATGTTTTGGTCGTGGCCTCTGGCCAATGATGGAACTGGCATTAAAGTAAGCATATGCGTAAGGCAGGCAAAGGTCCGGTTAATCAAGGCTTACCCAAGCTTACCTTCTAATTATCAGCCAGACGCACAGCTATATAGAGGCATATAAATGTGGGTACTCCGCTACAGTAATCTCAAAACAAAAAGAGAAACGGATAGGACCAAAGCAGCTTTAAATCATGCTTGTTCTCCAGCCGATCACATTCGCCATCTTGCTACCACTAGCCTTGGCCGCCAGGCCGCAGTGCTTCGATTTCAGCCTCCCGGTCCAAGTCTCTACCCCTGTCACGAAGTTCAATGTTTCCCCTTTCCATAATAATTCCGAGTCCACGTCTTTGCTTGTGAACTCCGTGGCCCGCACGGCAAATGTTCAAAATCTTGTAGCTGGAGAAGTGAACATAAGCCGAGCTTACGACATCAATTTCCGCTATTGCGAGCCTAGTGGGGGCGTACCCCGAAACGGCATCATACAACTCTTGACCCATGGTCTTGGGTTCGATAAATCGTGAGTTATTGCCTGATAATCATAGACATCTACTGATACTGTAATTAGCTACTGGGACTTTGAAGGATACAGCTACATTGAATCTGCCACTGCGGCTGGGTACTCTACCTTATCATACGATAGACTGGGTGTCGGACGATCGGAGCTTGCAGACCCTTACCTTGACGTACAAGCGGCAACGCAAGTCGCAATTTTAGCAAAAGCCTCAGAGCTTCTGCAAGAGGGGAAGCTCTCTTCGAAAATATCGATCCCCAAGAAACTCGTCCATGTCGGCCATAGCTTTGGCTCATTAATCACGAATAGTCTCGCAGCAACGCACCCAAATTTGTCCAATGGCATTGTTCTTACCGGGTTCGGTCACGACTTTTCCTGGGCAAGCTATTTCCAATTATGTTACGGGTTCGAAATAGCACGGGTTAACAAACCGCTTCGCTTCCGCAAGTACGACTCCGGTTATCTGACCTGGGGTAACGAGTTTGATAACCAGTGTGCCGCTTTCAACTACCCTTATTTTGACTGGGATATTCTCCACAATGCCGAGCTTAACAAGGCACCATTTACGATTGCCGAGTTGCTTTCATTTGGCGTAACCCCCCTTGCGGCGCCAGACTTTGCTAGTCCTGTTATGGTACGTGGCTCACCTACAATATAATATATCCTTGGTGCCCGTAACCACCTCGAAACCAATTCCGGGCCAAGAACTGACTGTGTGTTTCTTAGATCATAAATGGCGCTCAAGATCTTTCTTTTTGCGGTGGTAATTGTTATGGTGTGCTCGACGCCGTGGACTCTCCTTCTACAGCGGTCTTCCCGAGCGCGAATCCCCTTACTAGGTATATCCATCCTAATGCGGGGCACGCGTTGAATCTGCATCATAATTCAACCGCGGCTTACGAGGTCATTCTCGGCTTCTTGAAAAACAATGGGTTATAGCGGTAGAATATGAGGTGTCTCTCATCCTAGTGGTGGTATTCCGGTCAATTCAACCAGGGGGAGAACCGGAGATTGAGATATAGAAGGGGCAAAGACGGAGGGGCTCGTTTAGACTATGTGCTTTGTTGGTCAAGAAAGATAAGGAGAGAAGTTGATGTTCCGTGACAACTAGTCTGTCACTATCTGTCAACAGCCCATGTTCAGGATGTAGCGATGCGTTCTCGAAATAAAGAATAAGGCGGCGAAAGATCCTAATAGAAGTCTATATACTTCTGTCTATTTAGTAAGGTAAATAACGAGCTTTTTGTAAAGCGACCACTAAGGCAATCTAATCCGTGCAGTATATCAAAATTTCGATTGAGCTGGAAAATATCCGACTCGTGGCAAATCTCGCTGTAAAAGCGTGCGGATATAGGGAATATTGACTTCATGTTCCTGGGGATTCTACTTTTAACATCGCATTCAAGAACAATTAGTTGATGTTCAAGCGGATTCAGGAGGAGCTGAAACATGACATTAGAATCTAGGCAATGATAGATTCGCAGTGTCGTCAACCGTGGACAAAATGATGGCCGAACATGCGATATATAGGTAGATAGTAAAAGATTCATACGATATCAGAAGAAAAAAAACTCATAACGTGAAAGGAAGCAGGAATTGGAGCCGATATATATATCTATTTATAGGAATAGTCGGAGTTGGAGGGAAGATAATATTACTTTTATAGGGTGAGAACCATCAAGTTGGTATCTACTTATTGGACTATTAATTTTTATGAACTATATAGAGACTAAAGGACTTTCGATAAGTCCACAATTCCTATTTGCAATGCAAAAAGAAAATCGTGGTGCTTTTGTCTGGCGCGTGAGCAGATCACGGCGTTAACCAGGCTAGGATTAGCTTGATTCACTAGTGCGATCAACAAAGAGGGGACGACCCGTGGGGCATCTCATTTGGCAATAGCAACTCCTGTAGACACCCAAGTAAGTCTTCCAGCGGCAACATCGGCTCAGCTTTTATCGAAGACGGCGAGGATGATGAGCTAAGAGAGGAACCGGAAGTTGAAGACGAATCACTCCCTAGCAAGCTGGACAGTGACTGCAGCCTGTTTGGCCGTCGTAACAGCATCAACATAAGGTTCCATCGCTTGCGCAGATCTTGCATTTCGGTAGCAAGGGCCTCTTTTTCTTTAATGATCTTAGACACCTCTTTGGACTTCTGCTCGAATCCCTCCGAGAGCCTTTGGCACTTTGCTTCGAGTTCAGTAGCCCGTTGCTCGAGTATTTGATGACGCTCTTCTTTGCGTCCGCGGAACCGGCGCTGCGCGTCACGGTTTTGCATGCGTCGCTTGGTCTGCATTTGAATGATCAGATTCAGTCCCTTTAGAGAAGGTCATATGATATACTTTGATGCTTACAGTATGTAATTTATGTTTCTTGCTTTCCACGTCATTTGTGACTGAGCTCTGGGCTTCCTGTGAGTCTGAGTTGGATGGCGAAGCCGGAATAGAGGTATCAAAGGAGATTGTGGAGTTGAGATTAAGAATTTGATAAGCCTCCGGTGGCTGTAGACTGCAGTCCACTTCAGGTGTCGTCACTGAGCGAGGAATGATGGCGGGAATAAGCTCGAATTTTTGGTATCCAGTCATATGTTTCTTCGTCAGTGAGCGACGTGTTTCCACTATAAGACGGGAGTCAAAGTAGCCGAACTCACTATTTTAGGCCCTAGTAGTGGTATCTCCCCACCCTTGTATTGTATGTTAAAAAGGTTGGTGTTTGGAGAGTTCCAATAGTCCTCCATTATGTGCATGCGTATATTTGTGCGTGGCTGTGTAGCTGCGTAGCTTTATGCTGAGAAATGCTGTGTGAGTTCTTGCGACAGATGGAATTTGATATGACCAAAGAAAGGAGCATATGCTTTATATATGCAGATTGGATTTTTTGTTGATCTTGCACGGTGCCTGCAAGGACATGAACGTTATTAACCTTTAGCCAATCAGAGCTACCCAATGCGATACCGTTAGAGGAATAGCGAACCATTTATCTACTATATACGGGTTGGACTCATTCAATGATCTTAGACGGTACTTGTAGAGACATGGATATTATTAACCGTCCAGCCAATCAAAGCTACTCACTATGATACCGTAAGAGGAATAGCGAACCCTTTATCTACTACTGCATAAGCACGGGAAGCTGCGGGGAATACTAGCCTTCTTTGGAGATAGCGTCTAGTCACAGCAATTAACGGAAACCGTTTGAGCACTCCTCCATCCGCGCGGTGTGACTTACATTGATTTGTAACGTGGGCTGTGGAGACTACCTAATGCTGAGCCGGTAACGGGCAATCGTCCGCTGGTGTACTTCGGATCTACTGGATCATGGATAACATTAGTTTTAAACCATCCCCAAGGCCCGTGAAATCGATTTGAGACCTACTGTCAGCCAATAGGATAAAGCTTAGAACCATCCTCATCAGGCATGATTGCCGCCAAGTCCATTTTGCAGCCCAGCGTTGTTAGTGACATAAAGACAGATATAAGAATACAATTCTGCTCTTTTCGGAGGTGAAGCTGGTAACGGCGAGATAGTATGGATCAGTCATCTTCTTGAACTAGGTACCCCTAGCTCCTGCTATCATTACTGTGAGATCTCAACATTGGACTTGGACTAGATTCCGTTAGTTACATCTGCATCGAAGACCATTTTTTGGAGGGAATCGTGCCCGCATAATAACGCATTAGTCGCTTGGAGTATGTGGTGGGACCACCGAAATGGAATTCTCAAATTGATGAGAAAACCGATGACAGAGAAGTAAATCATTTCCGAGCGTTCGACCTAAGCCGAATCTGGCTGCTTCAGAGCCTGCCACGATTGGTCGGGAAGAAATTCGGATCTCAACCGAATCTGGCTGCCCTAGAGCTAAGTTAGAGTCTGTCACGATTAGTCAGGAGTGTGTTTTGATCTTAGCCGAATCTAGCTACCTCAGTAAGGAATAAATTTGGATCTAAGCCGAATCTGGATGCCCTAGAGTCTGCCATGATTGGTCAGGAGTAAATCTTCACATACAACAGAGGTTCCATGGGCATCGTCCCCTCGCATCTGGTTTATATCTTTAATTGCCACTGTGAGAGCTATGAGCCCAAAATTATTTGACCATTTCATAAGTTCAAAGGCCCCCCCCCCCTTGATGACCTAAAAGAATTCTCTTCTCATTCAAACTTGATTGCTGTCGCCATGGAAAGCAAGGATCTCATAATTTCCTTTCATCTACAAGACCTCCAAACCAAATTCGACCTAACCCTACCAGACCTTCCATGTTGATCAAGAGCTTACAGGTAGGCTATGCCCAATGCGTTGTGACGGACCGGGAATTTTCAAATTGCGGAGTTATGTGTAACTGGCTGATTTTATAGGCTTCAAGACAGACTGAACATTCTCCCTCCCCTCTGGATGATATACTCCGATGCGAAATGGCTATGGTAGCGTGGAGAACTGGCACATACCCTACTCAACTGGCGATAAAATGGTGCAATCAAACAACCGAAACCATGATTTGGCCGGACTCGCCTCGTATCACGCTTTTTCGCGAGATTTTCTTCTACAGTCCTTACCGCCCTAAGCACTCAAATACACCTCATGTCAACTCACAGCAAGTTGGTCAAGAGCTTCTTATCGCCAAATTTGAGGGCTGAAAACCATCAACAGGCTCACGATTATGACGAGCGCCTCCAACATCTTACACTCGTGTCACGCCACAATTCCACTGTTCGAGACGCATGTGTTCGCCGCCCCTCCTTTGGGCCAAAACCTTCGTTTTTCGGTTCAAAACTGGCGAAATCGAACCAACAGAGTTAGTCTCACCATTCGACCCGTGATGAGTGGGGTTTCAAAGACCCTTCGTTTATGGACAATGCTTGCCTCGCCCCTATTGGCTATTCACCGCCTAGCGTCTGACAGGTGGACCTGCGAGATAAGACAGCGAACCCTTTCTGGTGCGATTATCTAATGGCTAATTTGCCGACGGGACGGTGAGGTACTCTGGTGTTGGCACTGCGGGAAACAGCGACTTCGCATGTAGAAAAATACCATTGCAAGACTCGACACTGCAATACTCGCATCTTTACGACTGTAGATTGCTTTTGCGTCTAGAATGTCCAAATTATCAAATTCGTCGACCCCCGAGTCGAGGTACTCTCCATCGTCTTCCATCTCGCCGCCATCATCTGCATCGTCGTGTTCCGACCCTCTCGAGGAGGCACGCCCGGCCCGGAATCTGCCTCACAGAACCACAAAGCCTGTGAAACCACAGTCATCATTCTTCTTCGTAGACTACCAAGAAGACAAGCTACAGAAGAAGAAGCTACGCAACGAGAAACAAGGCTTTATACTCAGGAATTACCACAGAAAAAAGAAGGAAGCGTCCATCCTGCGCTTGAAAACCCCTAGTACAACCCCCGCCAACCATTTTCTAGTCGATCACTTAACAGGCGAGCAACCAACCTCAGATAATGCAGACTCTACCAGTGAGAAGGATGGATGGGCTGATAAAGGCGAACTTTCAAGAAGAGTCCCCGGGCAGGCCACACTGCGGTCTGAGATGTGGTCCCTTAAAGCCTATCTCAGTCAGGGCTATGTCGATCCATTCAGGGCGTCAGCGGTCACGATGACAGATTCGATGAATATGTACTTTCATCATTGTATGCAGATCGTGGAAAAGCGGAGATCTAAATGAACGAAAGCTGACTCATAATAGTCAGGCTCCATACCATAGCGGCATGCTACCCAGTCGATGCTACGAGAATGAGTGTATGGTGGTGGCAGAAGGCAATTACACAGCCAGCTCTCCTCCAGGCGCTGCTGTTCTTAACAGCGGGCCACCAGGCGACATTAGAGTCGAGCAACGGTGTCTCATCTCTGGTCATCAAGAAATCCATGCGAGATTCGCTTCATCTCCGCGGCGATACACTCAAGATGTTGAATAATATAATGCAAGATCCTCTCACAGCAGTAGCTGAGTCTACAACACTGGTTGTTGCTTCACTTGTCGCGATTGAGGTAAGCTTTTCGTCAAATTGGTGCTCGATCTTCTGGCATGCTGGGAGGAACTCTAGGGTTCACAACATGCTAATCTCATCTATCCTAGGCCGTCGATGCAAATATAGAGGCTCATGACGCACATATGAAAGGACTCCAGAGGCTTGTCCAATTGATGGGCGGATTGGATAATCTGGACCACATGACCCAGTCAAAAATTTACCAGTATGTTCTTCACACGTCTTTATATTCACGATGGATCTAGTCAATAACAATTCTCAGGAGCGACGTAAAAAGTGCTGCTCTCTATAATACCCGACCAATATTCCCTATTTCTACCCGCTGGCGCAGCGAAATCATCCAAGACTTCCGACTCCTCCTTACGCGGGATGAGATTGATACGCCCAAAGACCTTGCTTCCCTAGGCGTCACCATTTTCTCTTCCTCCTGGTATACAACGCTTGACCGTACTCTAAAAATCTTCTTCCAGGTTATCCAGCGCTTGATTATCTACTACGAACATGCACAGCGCAACCCGGCTTCTGTAATGCCTACAGATAACGATCTTTTTCTTGTTGCCGAGCACCAAATCCTCTCCGCATGCTTCGAGACTACAGACCCAACCGATATCAATGAGCCTCTCCGCCTGACTTTAGTCATCTACCTTAACCTACGGGTGTGGCACTTCCAGTCTTTCCCGTTCATGCAATATGTCGTGGAATCACTCCGTCAAAGTCTTGAAGTTCCATACCAACATCTCCAAAACGAAACGCCAGAGCTACTATTCTGGATTCTTGTCCTTGGTGGCCTTGCGTCGCAGGGGTACAAGTGCCATCGGTGGTACCTCACCAGGCTGATTGAGATGACGGAGCGGTTGGGGTTGAGCGAGTGGCAGGCGGCGAGGGCGGTTCTGGGCCGTTATTTCTATACCGACCAACCTAGCGAGAAGAGGGCAGAAGAGGATCTTTGGAATGAGGTGCATTTAAAGGGAACCTGTAAGTTGTTACTGGAAGGGCAACGGTCGGGTGCTTTGGGCCACTGACAATAATTTTGGTAGATGCGTATATTGCACCAAAGCCAACCTGATACCATAACCCGTGCTGTGTCGGGTTCTGCGGAGGATTGAGTTTATAATGCCAGTTCAGGAACATTTGGGAGGACTAGGCCTTCTAGGATTTCAGGGCTGTCGCTGATACACAACACGAAAAAGGGTAGCCTCGTCCGTGGCCAACAACGCTATGTTCTGGTTATTCTCGTGATCATTCTCGAGTCATGCACAATTTGTTTTCGCTAATATTTATTCCGTTTTGTTTCATTCGTGATGAATTCGCATCCCGAAAAGACCGTACGTAATCTACCGTCAAATTAAGCTCAACTTTAATTTGGGACCATTGCTCGTCCATCCCTAAGCTCTTTAGCTTATTGCTTTCAATACTGTACTCTATTTTCCAGCTCTAACATGAACCTCTGCAACATCCCTCGACACCCCAAGATCATCATTCACAGTAGAATCTACAACCAGGTCACCCGTGCAAACAAATCCCTTGAATCCCCTCGCAGCCACTCCCTTCAAAAACATCTCATCAATCTCCTCCAACGGCCGACCTAGATACTCCGGAACACAGTAAAAGATAAAGACCCAAATACACACCCCAAACCCACCATACATAAACCCAATCTTCGCCTTGAGGTTCGCGGCGTTCGGGTTGATCAGATAGGGCAGCACAGCGGTCCACATAACAGCCTCGCTCCAGGCCGTGAAGACAGCCAGCGACTGGGCCTGCGAGCGGAGCCGCGTGCTAGCCGTTTCGGAAATCACGGTCGAGGCGACGACGACGAGTGAGATTGTAAATAGAAAGTTATACAGAACGATGAATGTAATCAGGATTTTGCTTGCGATCATGCTTTGCGGGTATGCGGTCCCCACGGACGAGAAAATGAATAGACAGACCACGAACCCGGCGACACAGAGTAGGAGGAGCTTTCGCCGTCCTATTACGTGAACAAGCGGGATTGAGAGAACTGCAGCTAGCAAGGCCGATAGGTTTAGAACCATACTGATAAGAAAGGGCTCGCGGACGCCGGCGATCGAGAAGAAATACGTCCCGTAGCTGAAGAGGAAGTCGCGGCCGCCAAAGTTCTGGCACGTCATTAGACCCATTGCAATTAGCGTCCGGCGCCGGTCCACGCCCCGGAAACAGTCCAGGTAGCTGGTGCTCCTTTGTATCGCTTTTTCGTACTCGACAAACTTGATGATCTCTTCCATCTCGCGCTCTCGGGGGTCTTCGGCCTCCATCGAGGCTCCGTGCAGTCTACCGTAAGCGAGACGTGCATCCTTGACGCGGCCACGGCTGACAAGAAACCGCGGACTATCTGGAAGAGCCCAGGCTCCTAACAAGAAAATAGATGGGCAGACGAGCTGCGTCAGTAGTGGGATGCGATAGCTCCAGCTACTCGCGAGACTGTGCGTCCCCTGGTTGATACACGTTCCAATGAATCCACCGAATGTGTACGTAAGCGAAAATGTGCCCAAGAGCACACCGCGTAAATGCCCCGGCGCAACTTCAGCCTGATACACGAGGATGAAATTCGTTGCCATTCCGATGCCCATGCCGACGAAGATTCGGCCGCATATCAGCAGTGATAATGTGCTACTACTGGCCTGGAGAGTAGAGCCGACGATCGATGTAAAAGCGCACAGCATGAGTCCGTATCTTGGTCCGAAGCGAGCGCCCAGGGGACCGGCAATGATTGAGCCCACTGCGGCACCGACATTTATCATACACGTTATGAGAAGTTGTCTCGACGGGGTGATGTCCCAGGCCTGTGTTGCACCATTGAAGAAGCCAAAGTCCTTTAGGAACCCGGGCATTGCTGTAAATCCGGAGATCTGAGCCGTGTCCAGTCCCTGCAGGAATGCCAGGAGAGAAACGAAACAAGCGGCGAATATCGCGACCTTTTCATTTTTCACCGAATGGACATCAATCGACATGTTGAAACCCTAGCGACAACTACGTTAATTCGGAAGCCAATGGCAGTGACCTAGGAGGGCATCTCAAGTGAGGGAGTTCAAAGTGACCAGATTTAGGGAGCAGCTGGACGATTTGCCCATAGTTCTCTAATAACTTTGCCCAGCTTCCGACAGAGTGGAGACTAGTCTGTATCTGTGTCCTCTGTGAAGCGCTCTCCGACGTGAGTGTCTCCGCAATCGCTGTCACATTTCCAATACAGTTTTTCGTTTGAAAAGCCACTGAATTAGCCGATTCAAATAATCTAATTATTTCCTCTTGAGCCCTCTGTGGCAGGTCTACGCCATGTACTAGCTTCCACTGCTTCGCGCGCTGCCTGCATCTTTCTTCTTCAGGTTAATTAACCGATTGGCATCACCGGCTTATGGCGTATTTATTTTCAGGCCAGAAACTAAAGTTCTAGCTTTGGAGTGCGCGATAGACTCGAGCATATTGGGTTGTAATTAATTTGACTAGTTCCAGCCGAACATTAAAAATGTAACGGGGATTGCGGGCGCACCCACAGTGGGAAGATGTATAGAGTCGTCGGGGTATCACCGAGGGCATGGATATAGTTATTTGGGGTCCCTGACACACCCGAGCATTCCCACATGCAGCTACGCACGGAGAAATCAGCCCTCTACTCCAGGAGACATGGTTGGGCAACCAGATCTGGCCGAGTGTCAACTCCACAGGGATTAAAAGCCTATGGAAAACTCTGAACCGATCAGTCAAGTAGGCACTTCGGTTAATAAGACTAGTCCTCTTTGGGAGAAGTTAATCTCTCCGATGATTCGCCCACCGAGCTCGAGCTCTGTTCCAGGTTCCTGACTTCCATCAAGCTTGCAAGATTTAAAGCATGATACTTTGCTCCTTCTTCAGTGATTCCTTTCTTTTTGATTTCCTGCTCCCAAACGAAAATCTTCCCTCCAGAATGTCCTGCCTTCGCCGATAAACTTCAACTCGTCCCGCCTCTGGCAAATTGGTGCTTGCCTAAGTGTCGGGTCCAGTCTGACCCAAGTGGGGCTGAGTGTTGATTGGTGATGGTCCAATTCTTTGGGACCCCTTGGATGCATATTGGACAGCAACTTTTTCGAGTCCGTTCGACAGACTGGCGTTTGAGGCATCACACTTCCCGGCATATCTACCACAGGGATCTATTGGTCTTCATCTATCACCGCTCTTTGACATGTTCATAAACGGAGATAATATAGAGGCCTATTTTCGAATTGGTCTTCCCTTATCGCGGCATTAATTGCTAATCCACCGGCGGAACCCTTTTCACCTCTGGTTGGCGGTGTTTCCGCTATGGCTGAAGCCACCTATCTGGCGCTAGGGACCATGACACGAGCCGAACCTTTGACAAGAGATCGATCACCCTTGGAATCAACCTCGACCACATTCTGTTTTAGGAAATTGGTACTTTGAGCAGATCCCTCGGAGAGCTAACCCTCTTGAGCAGGAGGTTAACTGCTGAATCTTATCTCCTGAAAAATAGGCGAACGTCTCTCCATATGCTAAATCTAACCGAATAGAGCCCAGCTAGCATCCATCAGTAGCGGCTTCATGAGATATGATAGGGCCCTCGCATTTGTACCGCTATGCTCGCTTGTAATGGAGCTCCTTAGGTATACCGTTACCGATCCCACACGTTGGCTGCATCGAATACTCTTTCCGATCCCAATCCTGACTATTTACCGAACCCGTTCTCACTCCACCCAGCTAGACAAAACCAATACTACAAGCATACTATCCACTCACAAATCGGCACCCTGCCAACAATCCACCCAAGGAAGCGAAAGTGTCAAAAAGACGGGCGGAACATTGACAAAAAAATGCCAACCACCCCTCCGCCAAATTCTCTGCTGTCAAAGGTTGCCCTAGTCACAGGTGGCTCGCACGGCATCGGCGCCGCAACGGTCACCCGCCTCAACGGCTCTGGCGCAACGGTGATAATCGTGGATCTAGCATCAACAGCACACAGCGCACAGGAGTTGATTAATTCCTTGCCCTGCCCGTCAAGATCATGTTTCATGCCCGCTGATATTAGAGATTGGGCTGAGCTGCGTAGCGTGTTTCAATCCGTGCAGCAGCGGTATCAGCGACTTGATTTTGTGGTGGCTAATGCGGGCACTATGGAGCACGAGCCGATCCTACAGGATAGCTATGATTCAAATGGGATGCTGGAGGAACCCGCCGAGGCGTATCGGACGATCGATGTGAATCTGAAGGGGACCTTGAACAGTACGTTTCGTTTCATCTGCCGGTTATATCCCGGCTCCTGGGTTCCCGCTAACTTGTACTTCGCCACTCAGCGCTCAAACTCGCCATCCACTACTTAAAGTCCTCGCCACCCGATAGCCCTCGCTCTATCGTTCTCATCGCCTCAACAGCGGGGTATTTCGACGGCGCAGGGACGCTTGCATATACGGCGTCCAAGCACGGGGTAGTGGGCCTCCTTCGGGCCTCGCAGACTGAGGCAGAGAAGCATAATATTTGCGTGAATGCCATTGCGCCGTTCTTCACGACTACGCATTTGACCTCGGGCATCTCAGATGCGTGGCTGCGAGCCGGTCTCGAGGTGAACACACCGGATACTGTTGCGGAATCGATAGAGGCGACGCTGCTCTCGACAGAGTCAGGGCAGGGATTGTTGGTAAGTGATACTATACCTGCATTTTCCGGTTCCGTTCTTTTGCAGACAGTATTTGCCCATAATTGAGTGTGTATCGCTAACGTGGTGGTCAAGATATCTGGTAAGTATATTCGCGAATTGGAGCGCACAAGACTAGGGCTTTTGTCCTCGTGGGTAGGGGATGATGTAGCTCAGTATATGGGGCGAGCAGGCGATTTCTTCACTACCCTCGGCGGATATATCCTGCCCAAGCCTCGCAACAATTAAATTTTGTTCTATAATAGTGTACTTAAATCGTATAGTTACTTTAGAGTTGAATTGAGAAGTACAAACAATCGATAGGTAATAAGTTTGAGGTAACTATCTATTTACTAACGAGGACATCCGGTATTGGCGAAAACTCAATAATAATCATCATTCATCCAAAAAACCATAGCAGGCGATGGTATAATGACCACGAATCCGTCTGCCAGTCGAGACGTCTTTCCAGTTTCCAATCAATACCTTCAACATGGACCCGAAAAATTGACGCGACGAGGAACCTAGCATTGTGCCTCAGGGGCCATCGCTGCATAGCTGAGGTGCTCGCTTGTCGTGAATGAAAATAGCGTTTTGTGAGTGATAATAGCATGAGCGCTGAACTGGGGTATGCTGATCTTTTATAGAGATGGTCTTTTCCGATGGTACAGAGTCTCAGACTCGCTGATGATCATGAGATCAAATACTCTGCTCCAAATTGATATCTTTTAATTTTCGAGGTGCCGGTTGTCTAACGATTGCATTAAGGCATAGTTTCTATTAACACCAGGTGAGTTGGTAATGACACCAATCCCTTCCTTACTCGGTACTGCTGGGCTCCATGCTTCTTTGAAACCAGTGGGCAATTTAAGCGGGCTTTAAGTTCAGAAAGTGGTCGTAATTATGATCATAATTCTATGGTAACCTAGTAAATATGATGAATTCTACTCAGTAAGCAAAAGCGGCGATCGGGCGAGCACTAAAGGTGAAGGGGAGCGCCAAGCGTTTTCAGATATTATCCGGTATAGCATAATACTGTACGGAGTAATAAGGGGTGACGGTGAAAAGACCACGATTGTGCGTGGCTTTTGGAAGGAGAACCGTGGTCATTTCACCAAGCGCCTCGGACACCACGGCCGGAGCTAATTTAGGCTTAGCGTGACTTCCTTTTACAGTTCCCATGGGATCACCCGGCCAAGTTTATTAATTAGCAGATTCGATTTCGGCATGACAAGGTTAACAAAGGCACCGGTGACCGGGCACATAGACACCTTTTACAATAGGAAATTGCTGCCTGGTATGCCATTCTCAATTCTTGTGTTTAGCTACCTAAATCTCCAAAAACTAAGCAATAAATGCACACAGCCAAGTCCACCAAGATTCCGACTTCGATGTGGAATAGTCCACTGGACCAGAAACCACCAAACCAGGACCCACGAAATAAGCCTCTGCCATTCTAAACAGAAAGGACGGATCCTTATTTTCAAGGCTAGTCTGAAGCTTCCTTGCAAGTTCTGTCTTGTCACTCGCCGTAAGTTCAACGTCTCGGTAGGTGGAACAGCAAATGCACTCGATCGTACAGTGCCCGATGCCCTTCTTCCGCTGAGAATTCAAGTGACGCTGACCACAACATCCGCAACTTCGACTACAGCAACCCCCTCGGTCCGCACAGTCTTTGGTAAGCTCCTTTCTCATGTACCATGCTCCATTCTCTCTTAGCAGATCGTAATTCCGCTTCAGGGGCCACTCAGGGATCAGCTGCTCGTGTTCGTAGAGCTCCAAATCTTGTTTCCAGCACTCTCGCTGAAGCTGCTCCAGCTCAACCTTCCATTCATTAAGCTGGGTGTTATTGTTCTCAATGGTTGCAGCTTTTTCCAGAGCTTTGACTTTATTTTTTACCATATCCACCCGTTGGACTGTAGCTCGGAGACTGTGCTCGATGCAGATAATTCTGACAAATATATCACGACGGCACGTGAGATTAGGACCATATTGAATGCAGTACCTGTATCCACAGTCGGCGACTGCTGAGAATGCGTGACCAGGATTTTCGAGCTTTTTGTTGGTTGGCAATTTCGAAGACATTTGTAAAATCATCCACTGAGGCGCTGGTTCGATAATGTGATAGGAAAGAGGATTCGTGAGAATGAAAGGGAGGGAAAAAATAAGGAAAATAAGATATGGGCTGTGACCGAAGAATGACTCTTAGATTTGCTTCTCACGTCTCTAACCCGCCGCCACAAATGAGAGTCCGCAACCTCGTTTATTATTCTGTGCTAGGGTTTGGCTTGATTTGGCTTAGTTTGGCTTAGGTCCGTCTATTCAAGAGCCGCCATAGAGTAGCTCGTGGCGGGACAATTCATAGTATTATACAATTAAAGAGCTTCCTGAGATCATCATGTGTAGTTCAGTAATCCAATAAAGCCATTGGTATTCAGCACTGTGAAGTTCGGAGGAAGAGGAGATCGCGAAAAAGTTATGTTCCTCTCTGGTTTGAATGGAATGAGAAGTGCTGGAAAGCCATGCGTTGATACGAAAACGAAGGTATATAATTGTATATTTTCAGGTTCATGCTTCAGGCTGCCGGTATCGTGATAACCTTCAAAATCAGAATTCGTCCTTTTTGTTGAGCTGCGAGAGGCTTATCTCTTGGGTCCTGCTCCAACGTACTACTCTACATTGAATTCAGAATCTTGGTGGATTTAGCTGCGCTGCGTGAATGTTGGAATTTCAAGGATCTGAAGTAACTGAAGCGCTAGAATTGAGAGAGGAATAGGTAGCAGATGAGTTACTGATACTGCTGATTCGGCCATTGAGTTGGCTCATAATCATACGGACATTAATTATACAGAGTAAACAAAGGGTGGACCATCAAAGTCCCATCCTGAAGAAAACACAAAAACCCCACAGGGGACCTCACAGGAGAACACACCAAACACTGCACAGAGGAAAACCCTTTTACTGACCCTGGGGACCCTCCTTTTTTACGTCAGCGAGGGAGGCTTGTTTCCACCCAAGGGAAACCCGACTAAAAGGACCTTCCCGCCCACGGTGACCTGTTCCATGGAATCACGGTCGTTGCGACTCTTGTACACAAGCAGGAAGGGTCTGTCGTCTACACACATTGTCTGGTCAGTACAGGACCTGCCAATCCACAAGCCCCATACCCCCAGAGAGTGTAACTTACGTGTCTGCCTGAGGAGGTAAGAGAGTCTCAGGGTCTGCTCATCGGACTGGGCAGCGGCGAGAAAGACACCTAACTCCATCTCCTTTATCTTGAGGCGGTAGTTGGTTCTGTAAAACGATTCCATGTCAGTACTGCAATGTCAAAGTCTCTACATGCCAGTAGAATACGGTATCCCAGGCACCATTCAGTGTCCCAAAGTCGTATTGGGTTTACACCGGCACCATCACACGTCCCAAGTGACTTACATGATGGTAACCAGGTATACAAAGAGGTATCCAAGGCACGCCAAAACGCCAAGCCAATACAGACTATTGATAGAATTCTCGCTCAAGCCGATCAGACTAGCGACGGAGGCGAGGGGAACAGGGCCGCAAGACGAGGAGGAGGCATTGGAGGCAGCGGGGGCTGCGGAGGCTGCGCAGGAAGAGTTTGCAAGAAATTCAGAGATATTCTGAGGAGCCATGTTGTTTGCGAATTGATGTATGAAGGTTGAAGAAGTACTCTACTCTGGGGGCAGGGAGGTATTCAAATGCCCAGATCCCCGTCCATTGCTTCCTGCCATATTAAAACTGCGCTTGCCCTATGTCCTACTATGTGTATTCACTATTTCGAACCCATAATCAACTTTTGTCGTTCGATCTGGCCATGTTTGACGGATTTTAGTCGGATAAATTCCTGGGTTGGCCAGCACGTCTCGGGCCAGTTTAATTTCAGGTCAATTAAGAGATTGTGCTCCCAGATTCAACGAGATCAACGATGGAAATTGAATCAGTTCTGATCAAACCGTCAGCTTGTAATAAAGGAACCATGGAAATGAATTGAAAGGGGGTTGCGGAGAAGGGAAGGGAGGAGGTCAAGTTGTTGTATAGTTGTGGCTCGCAACCAATCAGATAACGGCATTCCAGATCTTGATCTTGACCGTCCAATTAAAAGTGGAGCGCTGTACTTTATTATTTGGCCGTGTTTGAGTCTAATCTTTATTGCAGCGTTTCTGCTTTAACTTCGATCTTGAATATTGGTGAAAGATCAATGGTATTCGATATGGAATCTTGGAAAAACGGCGCATTCTTGTTGTTCTTGTTGTTGGGGTGACCCGGTGGATTTGGTGGTGGTTGCCCATTGCGTCCCTGGCAGGAGGGAGTCCTTCCGAGTAAAGCAGCAACAAAATCATCCATCAAAACAAATATTCCGTCATAGATATGTCATTGAGCTCATAGATATGTCATTGAGCCTTTGCGAGCTGGGGCATACAGGATGGGGTCTAGACCAATATCCATATATTTTTGCAATTTTGACCCAACTTCAAAATGTGACGTCGTGTGTGGTAGGGTAGTGAGTAATGCCACGGGTAGTTAAGGCTACTAATACCGTCGCCCTCGAATTACGCCCCTAAGATAAATTTAAAGCCCTGCTAGATATAGACGATTTTCCCGAATAAGGGAAGGACGAATCCGCGAAGTTGAAGCGGCGATAAAGGGGACTTTATAGAAACACGCACAGCAATAGCAACGCGCAGAGAGGCGCTAAACCCGAAACGGCACGCTAAACTCTGCGTAATTCACCGTCACCGGATTATACGGAGTAATCAAGGGTGTTGATGAAAAGGCCACGATTGTGCGTGGCTTTTGGAGGGAGAATCGTGGAGCGAAAGCTGGGATCAGCGTCGGGGTGGGTGTAGGGGCCCTCGCATTGATTATCATTGCGGCTGGTGTTCTCTATCGAAGAAAGCGACAAGCGAGGAAAGTTGCTGGAACCAAAGATGACAGTGGCCTTGGAGAGTTACCAGGTGTATTGGGTCCTCAGATGAAGTCTTCACATGACCCGCCCTCTGAATTACCAGCAACACCGAGGTATGAGCTTTATGGGAATTCAAAGTGAGCTAGCAAAAGTGCTCTCAATCAAAGCCTCTAGGGCATAAAGGAAGTGTGTGAATAACCATGACAACTGTCATCCCAAGACGGTCACCACTTTCGATATTCTTCAGACTCCCTGAATCAACACGGGCTTCATTACCCAGACCTGTATCTATAGAATTTAGTGCAGAGGCAGCATGCATATAGATATCATATCTATACTCGGTACTTTCTCCTGTAGCACTGCATACCCCATAGTTTGATGCGGTCCTGAAGTACCGAAGTACTTGGGCTATAGTTATGTTTCCCTGAAGCAGGCCTTCCACCTGCAGATAGGCTTGCAGGGCAGCTGTTCCGTTTAGCGGCGGTAGTATTTTTCATATATCGAGTTACATGATTGTTTCCAACCCGTGTATTCGCTTATCGGTATCATTGTTTCATGTATCTTTCTACTGCCCCGAATTCTACCAAAATTGCTGTATCCTTAGGTCACGCAATTATTATTCCAGGTGGCGACTACGAAAGCTGGACGCAATGCAGATCGCTTCTTGCGCATGCAAAAAGTGTATTGCAGTCTCTACATGACGTAATTGAAGATCGATTAAATGCCGCCACCCTCTCATCTAATTGTGAGTGGTTTCTTAGTCTTCAAGGAGCTTACAAAGAGGCAGAGGTGATGCAGCGATGGGGATTAGAGGCACGAGAGAAAGTGCCTTGGACGCGAGCATCCCGACACGCTCACTAGTGTCGATAACCTTGGCAAATTGCTCGATAGGTAAGGGAAATATGATGAGGCAGAAGCGATGCATCGACGGACGCTGGAAGCACGAGAGAAGGTGCTTGGACGCCAGCGTCCTCACACGCTCTCCAGTACGAATAACCTTGGCTGGGTGCTTAGTAACCAAGGGAAATATGAGGACGCGGAAGCGATGCATCGACGAGACCTAGAAGGGTATGAACAGGTGCTTGGTTGCGAGCATCCCTACACGCTCATCAGTGTCAGTAACCTTAGCAGTGTGCTCGACGGCCAAGGGAAATACGAAGAGGCGGAAGCAATGCATCAGTGGCCATGTAGATGAGATTTACATGCGTCTAGACATCAATTGCCTGAAACACTTACTCCTCTGGATATTGTATACATAGCTTGGATCAACACGCCAATCGTAACGCAGTTTCATAATTCCCAGCCTGCATCTATAGCATTTGGGTTAGAGATAATCTACATCGGGATCTAATCTTCATACTTCCCAACTTTTCCTGTAGGGTTGTATACCTTGCAAGTCTGATGCGGCCCCGATCACTTGTACTAGAGTCAACTTTTTCTAGCAGCGTCTCCTATGCGGATCGGGGTTGTGGCGACTGTTCCGGTAAGCGGCGCTAGTATCTTTTACAGTATCATAAATCGAAAAATAGTAATCTAGCGTTCTACCAACAACAAATCCAGCATCACTGGCTGGATCTACTTTGATGCGAAAAGGTAAGTACTGTATCACTATCACAAATGTGCTTCCAACACAAGCCCTACAAGCACCCGGGTTGTCATCATCCGCACCTCTTGAGGAGACTATTGCTTCTTCGGTCGACTTTCCCGCTATTCATATCTTAGGCCTTCTTGATGTTGCTGTGAGAGAATATAGCAGCTGGCAGCAGTCAGGTTTAGGGGATGAGGCATTGAAAGCCGAGGTCAGGAAGGCGTGCGATGTAGCCCTAGATGATGGACTAGATTTGGCGCAGATTGATCTCTACTACCGATCATGGCTCTATTCTTCTTATATCTCGACTCCAAAGGTTGACTGAGCTAGGGAAGTCTTTTCAGCTCAATAGACTGGACTCCAAGGATACAACGGAACTACTCTTGTAAAGTACCCATTTATCAGCCAGAGATATCGTTGACGAACTTAAGAGCAACCGAGGTACCTAAGTCCTTTAATACACAGATCCGAGTGATAGTACTAACTTTAATAGATACCCATACTGTTGCTAGTTGTCTAGATGGACTTCCATTAGCAATCGTAATCGCCGGGGCCTTCATGCGTGAGACTAAAACTTCTACCACCGAGTACTTGCAGTATTACCAAGAATCTTGATCCGAGTTACAGCTACAGTCAAATCCTGAACGCCAGTACCAGCGGGATAATTTACTACAAACATGGATGATCTCATACTATAAGATCCAGAAGCGGGACCCGCACGCGGCGAAGTTACTTCTTTTACTTGCTTACTTCGATAATCGAGGTATCTGGTATGAGTTGATAAAAAGCAGCCACTATAGCTCAGACGTTCCTGTTTGGCTTGAAAGGACTATATCAAGTGGACTCGCGTTTAGAACCGGCGTCAAGAATCTCATCGGCTTCTCTCTGCTTAGGATTAAGGAACAAGTTGGAGGCTATACGATACACCCAGTGGTGCAAGACTGGTGCATTCATCATTCAAGCACAGACACAAATATTGATTCGACCCTGCTCTATGAACTTACACTGATAGCTGTTGGATACAGTGTCCCTAGCCTAAGTGACAGAAATTATTCCGAGCTGCAATAACGGCTTATTCCACACGCAAATTATGTGCGTCATGGGGGCTGGTCACATGACAACATTGACGTTGCGGTATGGGAAGCATTTGATGGTTTAGGGAGTCTCTACTCTGGTCAGGGAAAGCTGAAGGAGGGAGAGAGATGTACCAGCGAGCACTGGTAGGCTGCGAGAAGGCCCTCGGTCCCAATCGCAATTTGACGCAATAGGTTATCCAAAGATTAAATGCGTTAATGATTACGAATTAAAAATAGTCGATTACTGTTACGGTCAAGCGAAAAGATTATGAATCAATTCGGTACTGTTTAAACGAGGCAACTAAATCTAGAGAAAGAAGAAGAGAAGGAAGATTCTAATCCACCCAAAGGGATTGCCTTTATATGGCCCTCCCTTTTCGGCAACTCCCATGCAAACACTTCTCGCCAGTTCGTTCGCAAGACTTTCCGCATCTACGAATCGTAACATTGCCCCCTTGTTTAAAAGGACCTGGCCCTCCAGGTCACGTGCATTCGGGTCTTCCTTTCTGAATCGACCAATCAGATCGCTTTGTTGTCATCTGGGTGATCTGGCTCAAAGCGATCGTTTAATGCAGCTTCAATCCATGCAGTCAATCGTACTGGCGGACCTGGCAGATCTGGGTACTTTCGGTGAAACTCCATCAGCTTTTCAGGCGCATTCTTGTAATCGTGCGCGTAGTACCAATTGTCATCGTCGTTGCCGATCCACTTCGCCTTGTACTGAAGCTTTCGGTAGTGTAGGCGCACTGCCACGATCTCATCGACTTCCCATTCAGGCTCGTCGTCAACGACTTCCGGGGGTTTCGGGTCTTGTAGTTGCCCAGGCAACGGTTCTGTTCGTGCCGCTAATCGGAGTTTCTCTGCCGAAAAAACTGGGTGCACACGAATCGATTCTGGGAGGTCTAGCTTGTACGCATTACCAACCTTCTCCACGATCATGTAAGGTCCACTTGCTTGGTCTGCAAGTTTCCTACCTGGTCGGTCTAGTTTCCAGTGCCTTGTCGTCACAAATACTCGGTCACCAACACCGAAATCCTCTGCCCTACGGTGCCGATTCGCCTGTTGACGCTGACGTTCCTGCGCATGTGTAGCTTTTCTCTGCGTATCTTCCCATATTTCCTGCATCCTGTTGGTGTAATCGCTTGCTTCTTCGTTCTGCGACTCGTTCCTTTGTCGAGGTACAATTTGACTAAGCCAGTCCAAGGCTTCCGCCGGTTTCCAATCAAAGGACACCCGGGGTTCATACCCTCGTTCAACAAAGAAGGGTGAGACTCCCGTCGTTTCCTGGGGTAAAGCTGCGAAAGCGAAGTCTATCATTGCAAGATAGTCTGACCAGTCGTCTTGGTAGTAACTCACGAAAGGTCGTAGTCGCTGTGCCATATACTGATTCACAATCTCGCTTTGACCGTCCGTCTGGGGGTGATGAGAAGTTGATAGTTTTCTTTCAATTCCGAGGATTCGACAGAACTCCTTCCAGAATCCTGATACAAACTGAGGCCCTCGGTCGGAAACAATCGACTCTGGCAATCCTACCCATCGATAGACATGGTCCACGAATAACCGGGCTGTTTCCTTTGCATCAACATCTTCGTGACAAGGTATCGAAATTGGCCGTTTGCTCAGTCTGTCCACAAAAACGCAGACGGTATCATATCCTCTGCGGTCTTTCGGGAACGAGCGGAAATCCATCGTGAGATGTTGCCACGGTCTTCCAGGGATCGGTAGGGGTTGTAGTAATCCTGGGGTTCGGTCTCTCCATGCCTTCGTCCGCTTACAGATTTGGCAGTTATCCACATATCGTTTCACGTCGTTAATCATCTCTGGCCAGTGGTATCTGGCTGTAAGCATACGCTTCGTCTTTTCGATTCCGGGATGAGCGATTGACGGTTGTCGGTGGATTTCATCTAGTAATCGTGCGCGTAGGTCGCCTTCGTCGGGAACTACAAGCTTCCCTTCATACAGCAGTAGTCCTTCTTCTATCGTCCATTTCTGATCAGAATGCACTAAGTCACGATATTCGAGAAGACTCTCGCTTGTGCGGTTCGCTGATATCACCCTTTCGACCACCGGGGATAACACCGTTCTTTTCAAAATCTCGGTGTGTCTCGGAGTCGCTGGACTAGCTCCGTTAGGAGCAAATGATCCCGTAAGTCCGCAGGAGACGGGGGTGAGCTCCACGGGCAGTGGATCATCTGGATGGGTACCCTGCTCTAGTGCTTCTCGGGGTAACAGGATCTGTTCGGCTCGCTGGCCGGTCGGTCGGTCCTTTCGAGACAGTGCGTCGGCCACCACATTGCCCTTCCCTGGGCGGTAGCGGATTTGGAAGTGAAACCGTGAGAGGGACTCTCCCCAGCGTACTTGTCTTGCGTTCAGCATTCGAGTAGTCATAAAATACTGGAGGGATTGGTGATCAGTCCAGATATTAAATCGATCTGTACGTTGTAAGCCCTCCAGTTCGGCTCGCCACTCTTCCAGTGCGCGGATAATCGCCAGCATCTCCTTATCGTGGGTGTAGTAGCTCTGCTCCGTAGGATTCATGGTTTTTGAGAAATACGCCACTGGATGCCAACCGTCGTTCGCTCCCTTCTGCGAAAGAACAGCGCCTAAACAACCATCCGAGGCGTCGGTTTCGATCTGCGTGAGTGCGTAAGGGTCATAGTGTGCCAGTACGGGCGTGGTCGTCAGCATGTGCTTTAGCTTCTGAAAGGCTGCTTGGCACGCGTCGTCCCATTTAAACTGCACTTCCTTCCTGGTTAATCGGTGTAAAGGCCTGGAAATCTTACTGTAGTCCTTGATGAATCGACGGTAGAAGTTGCACATTCCTAAGAACGATTGCACGCCTCTGACTGTACTCGGCGACTGCCATGCGTCGATCACTTCAATCTTGGCAGGGTCCACGCGAATGCCGCTCGTTCCGATAATAAAGCCTAAGAACTTCGTCTCCATAGTGTGGAACTCACACTTCTGGATAGCTACCTGTAGGCCTGCAGCTCGCAATCTGGTTAGGACCTTTCTAACGTGCTCAACGTGCTGCTGCTCGTCACCCTCTGTGTAGATCAAGATATCATCGATAAACGCGGTGCAGAAGTCGTCCAGATAATCTCCGAGGGCATGGTTTATGTATCGTTGGAAGGTCGCGGGTCCATTCGTCAATCCGAAAGGCATCACTTTGTATTTATACGAACCATATCGAGTGCGGAAGGTCGTCAAATCTTCGGATTCCGGGTGCATCCGAATTCTGTGGAAACCCTGCTGGATATCCAACTTGGTAAACCGCTTTGCCCTCCCTACTCTTTGTAGTAGTTCGTCAATCAAAGGGATAGGGTAACGGTCTTTCCTAGTCAGTTCGTTTAACTTCCGGTAGTCCACGCAGAATCGGAGGCCTCCACCTGGTTTCATGGCCATTAGGATTGGTGAGGCGTACGGTGCTGTGGAGGGTACTATAAACCCTTTCGCGAGGTTTTGCGTGATGTAATCCTTAGCAAAGCGTAGTTCTTCTTCACTCATTTTGTACAAGGGACAGTAATTCAAGTAGACAGATCCGTCGAGTTCAATCCTGTGATCGGGACTACCTCTCAGTGGTGGCAAAGTATTTGAATCGATCTTAGAAAAGACATCGATAAACTGATGATAGGCAGTTGGGACACGCGCACGAATCTCCTCAGCTTCTAGTGCATGTTCTGGGCTCTGCTTCTCTTCGAGAATTCGATCAATCTGGGCTATCGAGGTTACGAACGTCTCTGTTCCTTCACGTTGCATATGACGGTGGAAGCCGACTCCTCCGATCGCTGCAATCTCGATACCTTTCCGGGGAAGATCGTCGACCTCAAGTCTCTTCTTCTGGGAAATAACTAACTCGTCTCGGAGAGATCGGTTCATCTTGCCCACTGAGTCTTCTTGGTGGGAGGCTCCATAGGTTGTTCGAATCGTTCTTCGGGATTCCTTCACGATCTGGTCTTCTATTAACTGGTCTCTCCGGTCTGCGTCCTTCTGGTGGAGATCGTTGACTAGTGGTCGCTTCAGGATCTGCCTCGGGATAGGTTTCACCATGCCAGTTTTTACCTGGTCTTGTAGCGAGGGCTGGTCTGGCCACAAAAGCCTTCGGTTCTTGCAATCAGGAAGTATCCTATAGGTTTCGAACCATATCCTTCCGAGAATCAGGTCATGGTTTCCAAGATCCGTCACCAACATAGTCTGACGTTGTTGTACGCGCTGACCAATCATCAACGAGAGTTTCACTGCGTGGGTAATCGGTTCTCGTAAGGATCCGTCAAACCCAGTGATCGGACACTCTCGGGGGAGTCTTCTGGTCCGTAGGCCTAGGCCATTAATCATTGTTTTCACAAGGTCGTAGTCGATAAAGATATACCCATCTGCTCCGGTATCTGCAAGGCAAGAAACGCTCACTGTTCGTCCATTGATAGCTACTCTAGCTTGAAAGGTTAAACTATCTTCTGCAGAGGACAACAGTTTCCGTAAATCCACCTTTGACACCATCGAACCTGGGATGGAGACTTGCCCCAGGTTTACTCTTTTCCCGAATCGCTATCGTTCTCTTCCGCGGCTTTCAGGTCGTCCGTCTTCTTCAAATTCGAATCCTTTCGCTTCGGTTCGGCGGCGGCGGCAGCACTTATGGGGGTGGACTTCTTGGTGGGGCAGTTTCGAGAGATATGGCCCTGTTCGCGGCACACAAAGCAACGTCCTTCCTTTAGGAGGGTAGCCTTCTCCTTGTCATCAGGGCGGTTTGAGGGTTTCGAGTTCTGTGGGTCGCTTGGAGTACGATTCGAAGGGTTCGTACGGTTCGGGTTACGGTTACTTGCACGATTGGCGATCTGCTGCGAAATTAAACGGGCAGCAATCTGACACTTCTGCACGAACTCTTCAAGGGTAACAGAGCCTTGACCTGCATCAATCATCACCTGGTTCTGGAGGAGGGCAGGAAGCTTCCGGTACAGATCACGCTTTCGAAGATCCACAGGCTGTTCGGCCTCCTCCGCAAGGTAGGTAAATTCGGCCAGGAAATCACCGAAATCCTGCTTAGGCTCCATCTTTAGGGCGAGGTAATCGTCACGGGCAACTTGCTGATGGTTCGGGTCGTGGAAGACACTCTGTAGGTGGTCGAAAACGTCCTGCGCAGTTCGGTACGCGGCGGTAGCGTCTTCTTGCATTCGGGGGTTGATGTGTCGGAGTGCCTTTCCTTCGCAGCGACTACTCACGTACGCGAGCTGGTGGGCAGAAGTTGGATAGTGGTCCTCGTTCAATAGAAGCTTACGCTTCATCTCGGTCTTCCAATCCTTGAACTTCACATCCTTTCCGTCGTTGAACATGGGAGGGTCAGGCATCTTGGTTGACTTCCTGTTACCAGCAGTAGAAGGGGTCACCGAGGCTTCTCGCAACACACGGTTATCGTCGGTTCGCATCATATTCATCACGGTCAACAGGCTATCACGCTCCTTCCGGAGGGTTTCAGTTTCAGTTCGCATTCGGGCGTACTCCTCCTCCACCTGCTGGTCACGGGCAACGGAATCCTCTCGTTCGGTCATTGAGACAATCTGCTCACGGAGGTCGACGATCTCTTCTTGGTGGTCGGCGGTCAGGGCAGCAATCTGGCCTTTCAGGTCTTCGATATCCTTCATGCGGTTGCACAAGACCTTCCATGCGGTCTCGGGGTCTTTCTGGATCCAACGGATCAGCTCGTCGGTATCGGTCACCTCGATCTTCTCAGCGTCGGGCTGCTCATCGAGGGTCAGGGATCTTCTGCCACCACGGCGGGGGCGTTCGGTCACGTTGCTAGCCATCTTGGTGCAACGGTTCTTCGTAGGTTCGTTCGGTTGAGTGGTGTAGTCACTAGGTAGCTAGAGAGCACGTATGTACGCGTCTCTTCGCTCAGCCAGTGACTAGAAGGAAAGATAAAGGGTGAGATTTAGTTGTATGTTACGGTCAAGCGAAAAGATTATGAATCAATTCGGTACTGTTTAAACGAGGCAACTAAATCTAGAGAAAGAAGAAGAGAAGGAAGATTCTAATCCACCCAAAGGGATTGCCTTTATATGGCCCTCCCTTTTCGGCAACTCCCATGCAAACACTTCTCGCCAGTTCGTTCGCAAGACTTTCTGCATCTACGAATCGTAACAATTACTGTGCCCCGCCTATACTGTACATACTTTTGTCCAGTGGGTCCCCACAATAGTAGTTGGTTGAGTACATGGTCTCCCCTCGATTAAGGCGCAGCCGCAATTAAAATATAGAGGGTTTCTCAAGAGGCTTACATGCTAATCTGTCTAATCTCTAACTAGCTAAGTTAGTTAGGTTAGTTACCAGAAATGATGACTAAACGGAGTTTAGGGGCGACCTAATATTGCGGAATAACGGTCGCAGTTGTGTATACTAATCAGTATTTCAGATCCACATCGTGCAATCTTACATTAGGAGCTGATGCTATCAAACGGATCTTCTCGAAACAAGGCAACGGAGCATCCCAGATTGGATTTGCAGAGATGGACTAAATAGTACTCTTGCTCATCCTAATTAGGAATAGTTGTCGAGCTGACGCAGAATTCATGAAATCCGGAAGATCGCGGTGCAAACAAAACAAATATGACGTTATGTCCCGGGTGTCAGAGAGATGTTCCTGTGCCCGCAATCTAACTTCACTGAATTAACTTAACCTCAATCTAGCCCCTTTCACGTACGATTACCTATAGTCTAGAGCCCACTACCCTCGGCGGAAATCTGACAACCGTTTCGACATGATCATGCTCCCTGAGCATCGGGGTGAGCGACCCGTAGTCATGATTCTGCGGGTTTGCATAATGGTCGTTCAGCGCCTGTTCACCCATACCGCAATCCCGTACTCCTTAATCGCTGCCGACGCCATCGCTTCCTCTAGGTACGGCTCACAAACAGGTAGGGTTTTCAAGTCTTCGGGTTTTGCAATCTCCACTAAGCACAATTACTATATTAGCTAATGACAGCTCATTGCTATTTGGGGGCCATCCATTCGTCTAAGACCGAGCGTGGTTCTTCACCTAATCATGGGGCAAAGAATATTATGCTAGTCTGCGAATGGTGTTAACGTGAGTATTCCGTAGCCACTAGATCCTAGCGGATCTGATTGTCTACTAGTGTATATACGTAGAAGTAGGCCCACAAAACTCAGCCTTCGCGCTCCGCTTAGAGAACACGTACCCCCGCCGTTGCGTGTTTGTCGCGGGGCAAAGCATTTCCTAGGCTCGTAACGTATTGCTTCCATCTCCCCTCCAAGACCTTTGTCTCCTCTCCAAAATCCCCTCTTTCTTATATACCCATGGTCACACTTGCTGTCTTCATGAGTCAACTATGTCTGTCCCTAAAGAATACACTGTTGGTTGGATTTGCGCCATTAGTACAGAGTAGCAATGTGTACAAAGCAGGTGTAGTTCAGTCCGGGAGATATTTTTGGTCCAACACAAAGCCATAATACTGACTCACTTGATGCTGGTCCGATGTGCTTAGACTTATATCAGTTAGTGGCTATCCATTAAGTCTCCGATCTCGGTCTTTGCTGCCCTAAAAGCAATGAGTTTAAAGGTTTAAAGAAGAGGATTTTGACCCATTCCAAATTTCAAGCTACATATGATATGGAATGCCCACCTCTAGAGATATGATCGCACGCCGTTTGTGGCAAGAGGGCACCGGAAGGATCCAGATTCTGCATAAAGTCGTAACCCACGTCCTCCAAACCTAACGCCTGTACCACATACGCGTTACCCGAGTCCCCCGAATCTTCTTCTGAATCAGAAATATTCCGTAAACCAAGGCTTCAGCAGTTGGAGGACCTTTCAATGTGTTCAATAGTCAGTCGGGCACAACATGTACCATATATAAGCTGGGGGATATGCCACTCACATCCGGGAACGTAGACGTCAACAGGCACAACTCGATCGCAACCTCGGACAACGGAGTAGCTGTAGTGATAATATCCGCCACCGTTTGCACAGCTGCCCATGCTGATGACATATCGTGGCTCAGGCATCTGGTTGTAGACCTGACGAAGTGCTGGTGCCATTTTGTTGGTGAGGGTTCCTGCGACAATCATAAGGTCTGACTGGCGCGGCGAAGCACGAAACAAAAGGCCCAGTCGACCAACGTCGTACCGCGGTCCGGCGACATGCATCATCTCCACGGCGCAGCAGGCAAGGCCGAAGGTCATCGGGTAGAGGGAGCTCTCGTGAATCCAGTTGGCGACTTTATCGAGGGTGGTCCTGAACATCCACCACGTTCGTCAGCTCTTGTAGCAAAAACAGCTAACCTTTGGGTCACCAACAGGGCATATTGGACCATGCTAGTTGATGCTTCCTCGCTAGGTAGAGCGGCGTCCTTTCGAACTTGTCCACTGGCGGTCAGGGCATGCTTCAGTCGTTGACCTTGCACCGGAACCTGGCTGGCTATGGTGAACATGTTTGGAGACCATTGTCGGGCTTGAGGAATTCGGGAGTCTGTTAGCTTAACCTCGCTGATTTTGCCGGTATCATATACTCACATTTGAGTCCAGTGGCTATCATTGCCCTGGTGAGAGCGGCGCGCATCATGCGTGGGAACATGGTGACAGGATGGGTATCCGAACGTCGGAACAAGGGTTTGTGTAGACCTTGGACAGGAAAGTGGGAAATTGCGACGATTCAGTCAACCCAGATCCGACTCGGTCTGTAGGGAGAATGAAGAAGAAGAAATCAAGCGACCGTGGCCAGGGATCGTTTGATAGGTGATCAAGGAAGTTCCCATAAGGAAGTTCCTCAGAAACAAACAAGCTCATTCACCGAATGATGCTTCACCCCTGGACATTTCTCCAATTTTTGCAGCAGATACACTAATAATCTGGTCATGAACCGAGTCGCTCCTACCAAATGGCACAAATCTCGCTCAGAAAGGGATTGATAGAAGTATATTATACTTCCCGATGAGGTATATCTTACGAATATAGGGTCAATACAACAAAATAGTTATTTTACCTCTTTCCGTGAGCAAAGCTGGAGGTAATATGTGTAAATTACCGTAACATTATCATAGAGCTAAAGAATTCGTCAAAGAGAATACCGTATTGAGTAGCTTCATATCCTTAAAAGCAAAAAGGCCATTCCAACTGGACAATTCGACAAGCCAATCCTCATGGCTCGAGAGTTCCCCACATGAGCTGATGCCTACACTCTATCCCCAAGTTGCTCTGGTTGGTCTCCACTTGGCGGGTGTTGCCTGACAAGTGGCCAGGCAGCAGCCCCTAACAGCCTGATCTTTCAGGCCAACAACACTGCCGCATGTCTCATAGTTGACACTTAAAAAGCCGACGAGCTCAACTCACTTTCTCTTTCTCTCTCTAATATTCTTGCATCAATCGCATCTTTCCTTCTTCCTCCTTCACGGTCTGGTACTTGGTGCATAGCGTTGGAGTTTCAGCTTTTCTCTCAACACCCTTCGACCACGCTACTCCACACGCCCTCGTATTCCCTCGGCCTTGGCCATCTCATCTCCCCCTTTCCCCCCAACCTGACTTTATTTCCCCATACATCCTGTCGCTATTTTCTTGAACACACACACAATGGCTCCTCGATCATTCAAAAATACGGTCATGGCCGTCAGTGGCACTTTTCCGGGCTACAAGCAGGGTAAGGAGCTGAGCGCGGGTCTCGGGGGATACCGACTGACCCCACGCGAAAAGTGGAGATGAGGCTGATTTTCCGTGTTTTCTCCTTGCAGCTGATATTAAAGCTCTCGTGGAAAAGCATGGTGCTACGTTTAGCTCTTCGGTTACCGATCAGTGTACTCACTTGATTACTACGCCCAAGGATGTTGAGAAGAAGGGTACCAAATGTGAGCATTGACCTGACAATTTAATTTACCAGTTTATTGTCCTGGAGATTTTGATGTTGACAGATTGATTCTAGACCAAGCAGCTTCCAACTCTGCCACTTGTCAAATTGTGTCGATTGACTGGCTAGTGGAATCAGCGGCCAAGAAGAAGCCCATTGCTGAAAAGCCGTATCTGCTAGATGCGGGCACTACCGCTGATGTCGCTGCTGCTGATGGAGCCGATGACACCAAGCAAAATGTAAAGAGGCCAACTCGCAAAGCTGCGACAAAGGCCGCCGACAAGGATTCCAATGATGCCGACGGCCAGGACGCCAATGGGGATGACAAAAAAGCCGTCAAGAAGGGCGCCAAGTCTGCGTCTGCGACAAAAGCTGATAAAAAGCGGGCCATCAAAGATGAAGATGATGAAGATGAAGCTGAAGACAAGGCCAAGGTCACCAAGAAGCTGAAGAGTTCGCAAAAAGCTTCTTCCAAATCTGTGGTTGTCCCCGTGGATGAGAATTTCATCTACGAGAAGCCCAACTTCAAGAGTGAGTGACCAGCTTTGCTACCTTGATTCTTAATATTGACAGTTCCGAACAGATCCCCAGGTCTACATTGACAAATCGAACTTGATCTGGGACGCCACTCTGAACCAGACAAACTCCACTGCCAACAACAATAAGTTCTACCGCATTCAGATCCTGACTACTCCGGATACCAAGAACTTCGTGGCCTGGACCCGCTGGGGACGCGTCGGTGAGAACGGCCAGTCTGCATGCCTTGGCGATGGCTCCCTAGACAGCGCGAAGAAGAACTTTGAAAAGAAATTCAAGGACAAGAGCGGTCTTGCATGGAAAGACCGTCTCAGCACTCCTCGGAATAACAAGTACACTTTCCTCGAGCGCAACTATGAAGAGGACGACGAAGAGGCCGAAAAGGAGAAGGAAAAGAAGGCTGTCAAGAAGGAGCCCACCGATGACAGCCCCCCTGTGGAGAGCAAGCTGGAGAAGCCAATCCAGGACCTGATGGCCTTCATCTTCAACCAGCAACACATCAATTCCGCACTGGCATCGATGTCTTACGATGCCCAGAAGCTCCCCCTGGGCAAGCTCAGCGAGAGAACTCTTAAGGCGGGTTTCTCTGTGCTTAAAGAGCTGGCCGAGTTGCTGGTCGATCCATCCCTCGCGATTTCCCGCTATGGCACTACCCTTGGACCTGCTCAAGAGAGCTTGAGCAACCGGTACTTCACCCTGATTCCCCATGTCTTCGGCCGCCAACGACCCCCGGTCTTGGTCTCAGACGCTATGATCCGGAAGGAAGTCGAGCTTCTGGAGGCATTGACGGATATGGATGTTGCGAACGAGATCTTGAAGGACTCAAAGCAGGCAGACGAAGTACACCCGCTGGATCGTCAGTTCCAGAGTCTGGGCATGGAGGAGATGACACGCCGTAAGTACAATATTGCCTGGTACTACAAGATTTCAAACTAACAATTCCAAGTGGACCCCGAATCAACCGAGTTCAGCGAGCTATCTGACTACCTGAACAACTCCCGCGGCGCCACACACAACCAGGAGTACCAGGTACATCCCCCTCCCTCCATCCCCTTGCCCTCTTTTCAAACCAAACACACTAACCAAACCCAGGTAATCGACATTTTCCGCATCGAACGCCAAGGCGAAACAGACCGCTTCACCTCCTCCCCCTTCTCGAAGCTCGAAAACAGCGACCGCCGCCTCCTCTGGCACGGCTCCCGCAGCACCAACTTCGGCGGCATCCTCAGCCAAGGACTCCGCATCGCACCCCCCGAAGCCCCCGTCAACGGCTACATGTTCGGCAAGGGCGTCTACCTCGCCGACACATCCAGTAAATCCGCCAACTACTGCTGTGCCTGGAACAGCGCCAACACGGGCTTACTCTTGCTCTGCGACGCCGAGCTGGGTGCTCCCATGTTCGAACTCGCCCGTAGCGACTACCATGCTGGGGAGAATGCGAAGAGTGAGGGGAAGATTGCTACGTTGGGTATGGGTCGTGATATCCCCGGTGGTTGGAAGGATGCGGGCGTTGTGAATGGGAATTTGGAGGGGGTCAAGATTCCGGATGTGGGTGTTGGGTCGGTGCAAAGGGAGGATGCGCATGTGTACTTGCAGTACAATGAGTACATCGTTTATGATGTTGCTCAGATTCGGCAGCGGTATTTATTTTATGTTCACATGCGCTGAGTGATGTGGAGAGGAGAGGCGTGGGTGCGCTTCCAGCTGGATGTTGTCTTCTGGCGTTTGACAAAACTGATATCGGGCCTTGCACTGCGATGGAGTTGAGATTTATCGGTTCGGGAAATGTTCTTTATTTTTTAGCTCATCGGCTATGTTTCAATGGATATCAATGTATTTCTAAACATGATTGAAACAGGACTGGTAGCATGGAAGGAGTTCAGAATGTCGCTTCATGACATAAGATATTTTTCATGAGATAGGCATAGTGAAGTGCAATGGTAAGATATCCACTCGCTTCTAAGAGGTGTATGATAAAAATGCAAAGAATAGAAATGCTCAAGTCTCCCGCCCATCCAGCCTCAAAATACTCATAATCGGCGCATCACATCAGTTCCATCAAATCCCAACCACAAAAGCCTCCATATCGACCGAGCGGACATCGGAGAGCGACTGATCAGAGACGGTTTCGTCTGCACCGAACACACGCCCGCAGTCTACAATCTGGACATTCTAAAATGAACTCTTCCATGATTGTATTGCATATTTCGCACGCGTGTTCACCCTCGATAAGCGGCCATCGTTCAGGGTGGTCACAGACCTGGCCTTGGCGGATTCTGTTCACAACCCGTTGGACTGCTTGTGGATTTGCAGCCGCTGGCCGAGCCACTTGTGCGTTCTGCGGGGCTTGCCGAGCAGCAACCACTTCTGCTCGCTCGACGAGTCGAGTTTCGTCCCATGTTGCGCATTCGCAAGTCTTCCACCGTTTGGCGCAGGCGTAACAGAATTCGTACCCGCAACGGCAGCTGATGATCAATCATTTCGTTAGTCACCTGGATTTCTAGAGCACGACCTTATTATAGAGCATACGTACGTAATGTGGTTGCAGCCAGTGTTCAATTCAACGACATGACCGCACCGACAGCGTTGCCAGTTTTGCTCAGCTGCAACGTCTAGAAGGTCATCATCCGCCGTTCGGCATCGCCCCTTGTGGGACTCCCTCTTGCAGATTGTGCAAGTCTTTGCTTGACACTTTCCGCAAGTTCCGACGTAGCCAGATACGCGATCTGGCAGGATGTACGCGGAGCACGTCCTGTTGGAGCAATACGTCTTTTCCGGGTCCGCACGCTCGATGCATTTTTCTTCATATCTGCGCGTCAGATCCGGGCCGATAAGCACGCTGATAATTGAAAGTGGGAGGGTCATGCGGCAGCACCGCGGGGGAAACAGCGACTCGTCGATGATAGATTGTTCAACAAGTTGAACCAGGCAGACCGCACAGTAGTGGTGCGCACATGGCGCTTGGATGATATCAATTTCGTCGCTGGCATCATTACATGCGACGCACACACACTGTGGAGCAGTCGAGAGATGCTGCAGCTTAGCCATAGAAGATGGCTCAGGCGACTCGCCTCTCTTGCGCTTGTTGATGCCTGCCTCACTTGATTCACAGTCCGGGGGATCTTGAGACGGTTTCACTCGCTTAGATGCCTCGGAGGCATCAGGGCTTTCAGACCGAACTCTCTTTCGCGCGGTAGGGCAGTTTGGCCCCGCAGCCGTACTCGATCCAGCAGTAGCACTTGGACCAGCGAGTGCTGCGTTCATTTGATAAATCCTCTCTCCGTCGAAAGGCACCGAGTCAGTTTCTTGGACCCTCCCACCCATCCGAGCAAGACGCAGGGCCAATTGGCGATCGGCACGTGCTCTAGCTTCCTCTTGCTGGAACAACGTGATTGCTGCTCCGTCATCGCGAACGGCTCGATCAAGGCTTCTGGCCATGGCGATATCGATCTCGAGCTGCTCTTGGTTCCCGAGCTCTTGATCCCACTCCTCAAGAGCGACCTCAATATCACTGGGGCCCAGTCTCGGCTGCTTGCCCTTTGTCGTACTCATCATTTCATTGAAGTCCTGATGCAGAAGTTGGCTGATAAGGGCTGCTGATTCGGGGTCGATAGTTAATAACGGACGTGCGGGGGTTGATGTGGTGGTCTGGCTTTCCTGGGCCTTGGTCGTACCTCCGATGGAGTGGGAAACTCCATTGGAAGTAGGAAGACCTGCGGGCGTGGGTGGGTTTGTGGAAATAGGCGGCACCGAGGGAAAAGGTTCCTTTGTAGGAGGGGGTGTATCGGGAGAACGGGGCTCACTTGCTGGAGCAGGCATCACAGTCGAGGTGGCCGGAGGTGAGAGCTTAGATGCAGAGGGTGGTGATGTTGAGGAAGACGCTTTCTCTTCGGTATCCGACATCCTGACAGTGTATAAGTTGACTTGAGATCAATATTCTGATAGAATCTCGAGAAGAGTGATGATTTTGGATGGAGGAGGGATGGGAAGGGGGAAAGGTGGAGGTTGGAGAAGGTGAAGTTCAATCGTGGAGGAGTGGTGAGCTATCTCTCACTTCACCCCCCTTCCTTTTACGCCCCGCCGAGGACGACCATACCTCTGACCCTTGGATACAGTAGTCAAGTGACCTACATGAATCGGTTCAAAAATTAGATGGTTTTAAAAATACACCATTTCTCGTAAACGCGACATCGTCGTGTCTATCAATCTGGGATGACAGCCAGACCATGTTCTGTATAAGCCCCAGGCGGTCGCCATGTAGTCATTAAAGCTACGTTCCAGTGGAATATTGTGCTTTTGAAATTATCATATTATATTGAAGAGTATCTTCCACTTCGAAATGTTGGTATGATCTATGAAGCGCATGGCATCGAAAATGATGCCGTAGACTACCTCACGAGTGCGTATCATTGGTTTTAAGCGAGCAACAGCTAATCCTCCTTGCCCAAGGAGTTCCAGGGACCGTGAGTGTCACAATGATAATGATAAGAATCCTTTGATCTTGGCCTGGAGTGGTCGTAGTGCAATTGAGTGTCTCATTTCTGGGATTTTCCGGCTGGGGAAAGAGTATACAAAGTCTTGGCATCTCAATCTACGTCTTTCCTTTATCAGGTTAGCGTACTCCTCGACGAATCCCCGGATCTCGGAGCTCTCTAGTCTCTAGTAATCTACAAGACATCCTCATTTACCCCATGAAATGCTGTCCCCCTCATTACCGAAGACAAACGCAACACCCCCACAACCCGTTCGAGTCGAAGCCGAGGACAATCCCGATCGGGAACCCGAGACGCGAGGCGCTAAACCATACATGGTGATTAGCCGGGGCACTAACCGCTTTTGTCGAGGCATAGCCTACGCGCGCCTTCTTTGGTGAGTGTTTTCTCGGTGAGTACCTCGATATTATTTCACGATAACCAAAGCAAAAAAGAATGGGGTGGATTACTTATAGCATTGCAAGGGCCTAGATTGAGATTTAACCCCTCCTCTGTGATTTTCAGAATTGTCTTCTCCAACATTCATCACTCGATATATCGCTGCACTCTCCACTTGCACACAACCAGCAAGACAGCATACAATCGCCAAAATGGGCATCAAATCCACAATGACCACCCAACCACACATCTGCGTCATCGGCTCCCTAAACATCGACTTCGTAACGTCAACCCCCCGCTGCCCGGGCGCCGGCGAAACCCTCACAGCAACCTCCCTGACCGTCACAGCCGGCGGCAAAGGCGGAAACCAAGCCACAGCCTGTGGCCGCGCCTCCTTCACAACGAACACCACCCAAGACGCATCCGTCAGCATGATCGGCGCCGTCGGCGCAAACGACGTCTACTACTCGACCCTCCTCAGACCCGCGCTGGAGAAATCAGGCGTTAGCACGGCGGATATTGAGGAGTCGAGTGTGGCGCAGACGGGTTCGGCGACTATTATCGTTGAGGAGGGTGCTGGAGGCGAGAATCGGATTCTCGTTGTGCCTGGCGCTAATCATGCGGGCGTTATGGGGGATGTTGGGGCCATTGTGGATGTTGTTAGAGGCCAGAGTGTTAGACCTGGTGTTATTGTTTTGCAGGGTGAGATTCCCAGGGAGACTACGTTGGGGTTGTTGGAGTATTTTAATGGTGGCGGTGTTGGGTTGGGAGAGGAGAAGGTCCATGTTGTGTTTAATCCAGCGCCTGTTTATCCGGAGGGGATTTCTTTGCAGGCGTTGAAGCATACTTCGGTGCTTATTATGAATGAGACTGAGGCTGTCCAGATGTCGAGGTCTATTGCGGGGTTGCCCGTTTCTGACTCGACTCAGCCGACGGACTTGGATGATTTGCAGCCTGAGGAGCTGGCGCCGCGGTTCCATGAGACTGCTGACGTGCAGCTTGTTTTGATTACTTTGGGTGCAAAGGGTGTTTATTACTCGACTCGCAGTGGTCGTCGGGGTGCTGTGCCCGGAATGCGGGTTCCCAAGGTTGTTGATACCACAGCTGCTGGTGACACATTTGTCGGATACTTCTCGACAGCTTTGGCACGGTTCCTCGCCAGAGGAGAGCCCCTGGAGGCATTCGACAGCGAGATCGAGAGCTCCGTGAAGACTGCCAATGCCGCGGCTGCCAAATGTGTCGCTGCGCCAGGTGCAATGCAGAGCATTCCTTTTGCCTATGACCTAGAGTGAAAGAAATATGTGACAACATAGATACTCGAGAAGCTTGATATACAGATTAAAAGGAAGTGGCGTCTTGGAGTATACATGATAGAAATGACATTACATATACATATCATCCGAATCCTCGTCAAATCGTGCAATTTTCCACCCAGATTGAAGCGCTTCTGTCTCGTGGTCCAATTTGATCCCAGTCGTAGCTGTGATCTTGCGGAATATTCCCATCAACACTGCCTGCTGTGACTGGTGGGTCATATCTCGTGCAATCAGTAGGAGACTAGCAACGAGAACAGGATCCCATTGCTCGGGTGACTCATTGCTCGCTGCGATGCCCGCAATTGATTGTGCGTGCCAGATGTGCGACGTAAAGCAGCGTGGCCCCGGTAAAGATTTTAGTAGTCGAGGTTTGTGCCCCAAGAGCAGAAGCGATGTGATGTGATACACAGCATTGGCGACCAGCGCCATGGGTGTAGTGTAGATCAGGATTGGCAGGGCTGAGTCATGATTTGGATCGATCTTGTCTGCTTCGCCACCGCGGACATCCACAATCTGTTGTGCGTCAATCGGGCGCTCGTTATACCATTTCTGGCAGTCGCTCCAGAGAAATGTCCATTGTGACAAAAAATGAGATTGTTGAAGGGCAGGGAATGCTGCGAATTCTGAAGGGGTAGCGGTTTGGGGAAGTGATACGTCGGGGCCACCATAGATGAGGGACAGGCAATGACCGAGCAGACATAGTGCATGCTTGTAGACTTGATTGATGGAGCGTGGTCGAAGAGGGCGGGGTATTTGAATTGGTGAACCGTCGCGGTTGAGGTAGGATTGGAAGGGAATGATTGGTTGTTTCGCGGTGAGGATCGAAGCTGCCAGGTCGAGTCTGAAATGGAGCCAGAAGACTCCCTCTCCTAGCTCCTCTTCCAAGGCGGCCGGGTGTAGCAGGCCACCAGGGGACTGTATGTGCGGTACGAGAATGTTCCTCCAAAGCTGTAGCCCGGACGGTAGAAGATCTTGGAGAAGTAGCAGTACCTGTCCAGCATGCCCGATCACTTGTGATTCTAGGTCAAGACAGTCTTCTGCCTCGCCTCGAAAGCGCAGGCTGCTATCTAGATCGTCGATATGTGACGGAACGGAAATAAGTGGCCGTTGGGTGGCAGCTAAAGCGAGTATCGCTGCCTGCAAAGGCCGGTTTGTTCGAGAAAGTAGGAGGACTTGAATTCCCAGAGCGCAGTCGGGATCTCCGACATCGATCCAAGGGCCAATGTGATAGCGAAAATGTCGGAGAAGGTCTGTTTCATGATTGCTGCTCGATAATGTTGTCGTTCGAGATGATATCTGACCAAGGAGTCGGGGAACACCCTGATTGAACGACTTAAGGGGTTGGAATGACGAAGGTCCTTGATGCGACTCGACGGGCACGTTTGAGGTGAGAATGTGGTTAAAGTCAAGAGCAGTGCGAGTTTCGGGCAGGTCGTGATATACAGTTGCATCTCCAGGATTGGAAATCTCTGATTTTGCGTAGCTACTGGCTCGTAGTTCCGATGCGCGGTCACTGAGCTGTTGAGATTTCTCTTTCGCTGCTGCGCGTGCAGCTGGCGAGTCGTCCACGAACTATATCTCTATCAGCACAACATCCATCATTCGACGCGATGCGAGACCATCCACTTACCGTGATGGTGCCATACACCTGTCTCCCCCCAACACCAGCATCCCCCGACCGAGGCGGCACAAAGGCTAAATCAGCACCATACTTGCAAGTGAAGCCTTTCACCTCACAGTTGGCACATCGCGGCTTCTGTTCATCACATTTTCGTCGTCTTTTCCGGCAGGTTAGACAGCCCGTCCTCACCCTCTGCTTTCCCGCAGGCGTCGGTTTCCGAGGCATGTTTGTTGGACTATAGCGTACATGACCCCAGACGGGGAAGTGAAAGAAGCAAAATGGGCGATCTGGAGGCTCCATACCCCCCAAACGGTGCTCAGACTCTCTGCGGAGGATGCCGTCAAAACGTGCAGGGCGAGTCCATCCAGCCGGGGAAGTGGGGCGGGCCGAAAAGGGCAGGCCGATTCGATGCGGTTGGCTCCGCTTCGGGTTGGGTTTTTTTCCTCTCCCGCATCGTCATTTCTTCTGTGGTGTCGGACGCCACCCGAATGCAAGCCACGATTGACCGGCGATGCTTGATTTTGGGATCGAGTTATGAGAATTATTGAGATGGACTTTGTTTCTGGGGCTTTAGGTGTGGATCCTCTTCCACGTGAATACTTTCTTTAAACAGCAGGTACAGTCATGTGACATCATTCTACTTTTACTTGATATGCATCTCTGTCGCTTTACCTAAAGGGGATATAGAGCTTTTATGGATTGCCATTCGCATTTGTCACGAAAAAAATGCATTAGAACATCCCTGAGTTATCATCTGAATCCATCACAAGACTAAGTATTCATGAGCACCATAGCAAGTATGGCACTTTTTACACAGACTCGATATAATCCGAGCCCTCCTTCTTATCCATATCATGTCCAGTAGCTGATCCCAGTCTCTCGACAAAGGCAGTCAGTCCAACATCGCGCTGGGCCTCGCGTAGAAGCTCGGCATCCTCCTGACCCTTCTTGCTGCCGAAAACCTTGTCCATCTCCTCAAGAGAGGCATTCTTCGTCTCGGGAAGGAAGAACCACACCCAGAGAATGCCGACAAACAGGAAAACAGCGAAGAAAATATAAGTCCCCCACTGCCAAGCCTGCAGCATGGGAGGAACAAAGAAAGCGATGGCAAAGTTGTTGACCCAGTTGCTGGAAGCACCGATCGAGGCACCCTTGGCACGAATGGACAGGGGGAAGATCTCGGAAACGAGAGTCCACGAGCAAGGTCCCCAGGTAGCGCCAAAGCCAGCAATGTAGAGCCAGATAAGAGCTAGGAGGAGTTGTTAGTTGTATTCTGAATTTTTGTTTGGGAGTGTTACATACCAACGGCGGTCCAACCGGCGGCGACGTGTCCAGGCCAGTCGTGCTGGAACTTGGCAACGATGACTCCGACGATGACCATGCTGCAGAACATGACGATCGATCCAACGATGAGCATGGGCTTACGGCCGACCTTGTCAATGATCAACTATAATGAAAAATGTCAGTAGAGTGATCAATGGAAGACTCAAACTCATTATTAAACTCACCATGGCAGGAATAGTCGAAATGAGGAAGACGACGCCAGTGACACCAGTGGCTAGGAGGGCAATAGTGCCACCGGTAAGACCAAGTGACTGGAAAACGTTCGAGGCATAGTAGATGACTGAATGTACATTAGCAACTGAAATCGACTCATTACAGTCTTCCAAAACTTACTGGCATCAATACCACTCCACTGCTGGAAGAACATGATCAACCAGGCAGTAGCGACACGCTTGAAGTTATCCATAGAGCGCACGCAATTGGCATACTGCGCAATCTGGTTCATAAACACACTCTGGCGCTCACGCTCAGCCAGCTTGGGAGCCGACTTGGCAAAGGCGCGCTCCTCAAAGACAGCCTCGGCCTTGATCTCCAGATACTCAATTTGAACGAGCTCATGCTCAACGGGAATCTTGCGCAGCCAGGCAAGAGTCGCCTGAGCCTCTTCATCACGGCCCTGCTTAACCAGCCAACGAGGAGAGAATGGCATGAACCAGATACCGCAAGCCAAGCAAGCAGCAGGGATACCCTGAATAATGGAAGGCAGGCGCCAGGCGAGATCCGACTGGCCCTCGCCAGTTCCACCGATATAGTTGCTTCCATAGCCAACCCAAAAAGAAATCATAATTCCGAGGATAGTCGCGAGCTGGTAGAAAGAGACCAGCAGACCGCGCATCTCGGGGGCAGCAAGCTCTGCATTATAGAGAGGACCGACACCACTGAACAGACCGACACCGAGACCGGTGAAGAATCGACCGGCGTACAAGCAAGCAGGGTTACCAACGGTGGCACCGACATAGAGATATGATCCGAGAATTACCCAGCAGCAGGCAATGAACATGGTGTACTTGCGGGAGATGATTTCGCCGAGAACACCAGCGGAAAGAGAGCCGATGATACCTCCAACTTGGAGAATGGAGGTCAACCAACCGGTCGCAGTTGAGGAGGCCACAACGGTCGGGAAGTTCTCTGTAAAGCGGGTCATCACAAGACTTTGTCCGAGGACACCTTGTTGATAGCCATATTCGAAACCGCCAAGACTGTATTCGAGGTTAGCATTTGAAGAAAAATTGTCCTAAGACATTGTGCCGAGGACGTAGTCGGCATCATAAGATAAACATACGAGGCGAAGAATGCGATAAAGAGAACCTTGGGGTTGTCAAAAATCGACTGCCACATGGACTTCTTTGCGATTTGCAGACGCGGAGTCTCCTCCACATCCACCGAAGTTCGGTCGGCCATTGTGCAAATATGAGTTCGGCCCGAGATCAACTAACTCCTGAACAGATTGAAGAGAGAAGGAACAAAACGAGGATATCTCTTCGCACAGAAGAAGGGATGAATTATCGAGGACGATCTTCAATCTTCAAGAAAACATAGCGGGGCGGAGATGCGTGTTATATGTGTTTTTTTTCTTGGACCATATGCCCTGCAAGAAAACTTAAAAGGTCTACCCCGGGCTCGGCCTCCCGAGAAAAATCGCGTGGCCCCGGAAAAAGAGGAAACGCGGAGGCAAACGAAGTGCGGAGGACCACCAGACTAATCCCCAAAAGACCCTGAACGGAGGCTATGATACCTTCTTTGGGCGAGTCTTAGCTAAGGAGTCTCGCTAAGTGGGGCGACAGCTTAACCGAGCGGGCGGCGTTTGGCTGAGAGTTTGTTGCATCCCCACGGACCCTGGCCGGCGTATTCAGGGTTTCAGCCAATGACGGCGATTCTTATACAGCCTAATGCCCCCAGGGGTGAGACTAGCACCTGCAGATGGTGGAATAAGCCGTCGTCTGATGGTCTGCTTTGGGAAGTCGGAGGCACTGCCCTTCTCTTTTGGAAAGTCAATGCGGGGAGATCGTGGAGGCTCGTGGAGTATGCGGAGAGCGATCGTGCGGATATTCGATGTCATGGAATTCAATTTTATGGGGAGAATGGAGAGAATCGGCAGCGGCCGATGAAACGATGGGCAGGCAACAGGTTTGGAGCAGATATAAAGGTTTCGGCGAGAGAAGGGAGGAGAGAAAAGTTGAGTCTAGAGTGCTGTTGGGCTTTTTTGAGACTTTCTGTGGCTGATTGGGTCGAAATTTGACTATATTGCCTCAAAAGAGAACAAAAACATCGCATAAATTGACATCATGCATTGGCGCGTTTCTTTGTCAGCGCTCTCTCTCGCTGCTGGGGCATTCGCTAAGCACTATGCCATTATGGACAACGATTGGTATACCGCCGGATTCGTGCCTTATCTGATCGCTCTGGACGGAGATATTGACGTTCTAGCCTTAGCCTCGGGTAAGCATTTACCACATTTACCGCGGTGGACACAAAAGAAATACGCTAACCATTCCCCCTAGATACCGCCAACAGCTGGCAGCCACAGGTAGCACTACACGCCGTTGCTACACTCGAAGCCGGCAATTTGAGCTGCATTCCCGTCTATCCAGGCGCCACATGGCCTTTGATCAACACTCCCGAGCGCTTCCAAGCATGGGAAACTACCCACGGCAAACTGCCTTGGGAGGGTGCATTTGCACCGGAGAATGCGACTGCTGAAGCTGCGGGCAATGATCCTACTTCGGGAGATCCCAACCGTATTGTCAAGGCCGCCTTCAAGGAAGGGTTCCCCAAGGGCAGGCCCAATAACTCGACCTCTGCTGCAAACTTTATGGTTGAGATGGTGCACAAGTATCCTGGTCAGGTTTCTATTTATTCCGCCGGTGCCTTGACAAATGTCGCATTGGCTGTGCGCATGGACCCCGAATTTGCCTCGCTTGCTAAGCAGCTTGTCATTATGGGCGGATACGTTGATTTGAACATGCTCGAGGCTACTGGCAGTATTATGTTGGCTGATTACCAGTCAGATGTAAGCTTTCGTCTGATAGAAGAAAATGTGGTTTCACATATACTAACTTTTGAATCTACAGATCAACCTCATGATCGATCCTGAGGCTTCCAAGATTGCATTGACAGCCGATTTCCCCAACATTACCATCGCCGGCAATGTGGCCAACCAAGTGTTCCCTACTCAAAAGTTTGTTGACGAGGTCAAGACTGCCGACAATGCCTACGCTCAGCTCTTTGCCAAGTACTACGACCTCTCTTTCCCCTTCTGGGATGAGACCGCGGCAGCTCTGATGGTTGATCCCACAATCGCCACTAATCAGACATCTGGTATGGAGTACTCCAAGAAAAGTTATTAATTATAGATCTAACAGTTATATTTTAACAGTTTACCTCGATGTTGATACCAGCTATGGTAGCCCCAACTACGGTAACATCCACGTTTACCAGAAAGCTCTTGCTCCCGGTGGCATTCGTGAGGTCAACTATGTTTTCGAGGTTGATGCCAAGAGACTCACTGAGCGGATTAAGCACTCCTTGATGCACCCCAAGGCCTGTGCCGACCTCGAGTGAACATCAGCTCGAGGCCGTCATAATCTGTTGGCAAGTATGGGGGCATAAGACAGAAGGATGATCATATAGACACTGTAAATATCCCAGTTTAAAGTACTTTGAGACAATATGTATATTACAGGAATACTCAGCGACCGGTCCCGAGTATTCTGACAGGGAGATTCAACTGGACATCTAGATACACAAAATTTGGGTATCAACCATTTATCAGAAAAACCGGGGGAAAACCCCAAACACTCGTATTCACATCTCAAATCGCTGATAAAATTTCACCCGGCTCATATCCCCACGCTCGCTCAAGATCCTTCAACCTCCATAACGCACCCCAGCCAGTCGTCTCCTCAACAATCTTGAACAACTTCGCCACCTCAATGTGTTCACTGTGGTGGCTGAGAAGTTTCCCCGCAATATACAACGGTTGAATAGCATTGATAAGATTCCCAGAGTGAGGATTCGTCAAAGAAATCCCACAGACTCGGCGCGCGTGCCACACAGATGAGTAATGTGGCTTGGCCGGAGGCAGAATTTTCTCAGGGGGTTTCATATCCAACATCATTATGCAAGCAGCGTGATAAAGTTGATTTCCCGAGATAGCAGCCCAGTGTGCGAAAAGGATTTCAGGGAATATTTGACCCCCGCCGATTCCGGTTGTTTTAATGGGTAACATGGCTGGGGGTCTGTTCTCAAGCCAGAATTGCAGCTCTTCCCATAGACAGGTCCACTGCTCGGCGAAGGGGCGTGTGTCTTCGACCATCTCGCCTAGTTCCACGTGTCTGGTTTGACGGCAGGATAAATCACACGTCTTTGCGCAGAGATATACTGCCCAGTTTGCATGCATATCTGGAGATGCACAGCCGTCTTGGTAGAACATGTCTCGAATCATGAGTTCCCTTTCCCTGGGACTTGCGGTCTCCGGTACGGCGGGAACCCATTTCTCCAAGGGGAGCACGGTGGACTCGGCGCCCCCGGAAATGATCGCACCGCACAGTTCCATGCGCGCATAGGTCCAGAAGGTAGCAGAAAGGTGGCCACCAGATAAACCGTTCACGTTGAAGGAGTCAAAAAGAGCGGCACATCCTTCGACGTGCCTCCTCCAGTCGCGTGGACTAACGGACATGAGCTCCATTACCGCAAGAATGCAAACCGTTACCAAGACATTCGGATCTTTCGCTTGAAGTAAAGGCGCTAGTAACCGGATCGACTCTTGGTAAAGTTCCAGACTATCGTATGCCTTATCAAGACAGGCCTTCCGCTCAGTCTGACGAGCGGAGAATGCAAGAATAGCATAAAACAAAGCGGGCGACCGCTGCGCAAGAATCGGAATGTGAACGCCAAAATGACGCGACTCGTCAAATTTATCCAGATAAGGCGCGCATTCGGTGATCCAGTTTTTGAGGTAGAAAATGAGTCGGATTTTAGGAATAGAGACTCTTGTGAAATCTAACGTTGGTCGGGATTTCGTGGGCCCATCTGGTTGTTCTGAAGGAACTGGTGATGTGTATTCACCGGGATCGAGGCTGGCAACGGATGAAAAGAGCACACAGCGGAGCTCCTCTTGTAATTCGAGGAAACGTGGATTTGCGGCATACTCGTCTGCACTGGAAAATGTCCCTGGCGATAAGAAAGCCTCTTCTTCAAATAGTGGGGCGGCGTTATTGAAGGATTCTGACATCCTTGTGTCCGGTATGACAGTTGCAACAGGCTCATCCATGTTGAGAGATAGTGGCATGAGAAGTCTGGGGTAGAAAGGAAGGGAAAGAAAGAGGTGGACCGGAGTTGGTTGGAGTTGCCCGCGTGGGAGGCGAAACTTAGTTATCGTTAGTCACGGCCCACTGCCTCCATTCCAGTGTGGATGGGTCCCGAGAGAAGACTTGGTACAGGAACCATATAGGAATCGGGGAGACCGATAGGGAACAAATTATCGAATTTCAGTTTGGCCGTCTTTCACGATAACAGAGGGTCACAATGCCCTTGTTCCACACGGAGCACTCTGGTAAAGTCCTTAGGTTGGTGCTTTGACAGGGCGATCTAACAACGAATATTCCCTTCGGTGCCGATCTAAATATATATCGTATCATCGAAAGTGCATGGGTCTATAAAACACACAAAGAACTTTGATGCAACAACAAAGTTGCGAAAAGATTGAAAAGCTTTTCCTTATCTCCGTATAATACTCATCTGTAGCGATGAAATGTATATAAACTTCTCGGGCTCATGCCTATCCTCGGTCGCAGGATCAAAGTCTAAGGTTCGTCATCTAACCCACGCTCTTCCCGCCTACGAGTCTCACCTACCTCGTTATATATCGCGGTAAGACTTTTTTGACAAATTACACTTCTATTCACTAGCCTAACTTGCCGTATTGACCAAGATGCGTTCCTGCCACGTCATCATCCATCTCAGCTGGGAGGACAAGTTCCGGGATACTACTTCCTTGCTTGAGACGATTCTCTGCGCATTTGCCCAAGACAGTAGGCCAATCGAGATTGTGGACTTTGCCGAGGCTTTGACCCCCGACAGTTTGCCAATCAAAATCGAAATTTCCCAATCCTTTGAACTGACAGAGCAAAACAAAAATCACCTTAGGGGCCAGGCACATGATGTTGCTCGAAACTGGTTATTCCGGTATGCCTCGCACGGTGAGATTCCTCCTGCTTTTGAGTTGGTCCACTGGTCTCGTCGATAGATAGTTCTTGCCTTGCCGAATAATAATCCTTCCCTCACCAAATCCAGCTGTGTAAGCAGCGTTCGATCCGAGTGCAGTTGCATTTAAACGGAAAAAATCTAGAGAGATTATTCTTGTGCTACAATACATGGTAACACCAACAAATATAGAGGGCCACAGCCCGGCAGGTATGGGTTGGGGATACCATGTGTGTTGCAAAGAACTTAGTAGATTTGATAGATAAGCACAGAAAGAGCTGTACTAGAGTTTAATTCAATAAAAAGAAATTTGCTGGCAAGTTTGTAGCAAAAGCCTATCATAAACTTATTCTTTGATCTTGTTGAACTCCTCCACTGCCTTAGTCGCCAGCTTGACAGACATAGGGGCGCCGTGCTTGTGGAGAATCAATTTCGCAACCTCATGAATTTAAATATTAGCTGTACCCACGCCTGATATCATATTCATTGAGTCTCACCTGCGTGCAATCAGCCTTGACAAGCTGCACATCTGTGAAAAGCTCAAGGAGTTGATCGCCAGTCTGAACTCGGCAATATTTTGCAAGGAAAGATGGTCCAAATGTAACCCAGACCTTGCTGTAGTTCCACCTCGCTACTTGATTATACGATGCTTCCATGCCGTGGATCAAACGCTCGACTGTGTAGCCATCGTTGCTGAGAAGGAATCTGGAAATTCACCATCTATGTGTCAGTAAAATTACCCTTATTGCAAATTGGTAGATACCGAGACCAATGCATGGCGGTGTTAAGTCCGTGATGAAGGAAATCGGAGAAGGCCTTGATAGTCAATTGAAGTGATCCTTCACTAGTGACTAGGATGAGGTGTTTGATCGATCCGTCTGCTTTCCCTGCGGCGAAGGCTCCTAGTGCGGCTCCAGTTTCGTAGCCGATGCTGCCAAACACGGTCTGGTTGAAAGATCGAACGTTGTTTACGTTCATCAAGTTCGACGCAGGGATGCCGTAGCTGGAGGCAACGGCTTCGGCGATGACGAGGTCACGCGACTGGAAGTATTTGCCGAGTTGCTAAATAGAATTAATGACTCGAGCAAAAATTGAAGAAAGGTTGGCTTACTGCCTAAAGATAGTCCTGCGTCAGATTGTCGGGTTTGGGGGTTGAATCGTTAGGATATGAGTCCCAAGTGACATTTCTTTCCGCAACGACCGAGTCAGGGTTTGAAAGCCCCTGGATCATTTGGGGAAGGAGTTAATACATTATCTAGTATTAAAGTTTAGTATGGGGCCGGAACGAGACTTGCAGTGTCCTTTGACCAAGCCGATTTCGAGGGGGCCTATAATAACAGCAGATCAATTAGAAATCTTTAGGAGAGATGATAAAGATTATTGGATATCTGCTACTCCTTTCTCCACCTTGGGGAAGCAAAGTGTTTGGCTTCCGACCACATAATTCACAGACCACTATTCAATCACTCATATAGACATCCTTGAACCGGCCCTTCTGCATTCGCCAGTGTTGTAAGGGAACAGTGTCCAACAACTGGCGGCTGACTCTCCGCGTCCGAGGGAACAACAACCGCCCATTCAACAGGAAGCAACGCAGCATCACTGTCGCCCTCCGGTTGGTGGCATGCCGCACTGATAGCAGCACTACACGTCGAGACCGGTGGAAGGAGGAACATTGTCCTCTGGAACCCAATCCCGATGAGTGTAACAATAAGAACTATCCCTGTTGCTAGAGACAGTATAATCCCCATGGTGGAGTAGCAAGCTCTTGATGAGGAGTCCGAATCGATGGGTTCGCCGCTTGGCAGGAATGCCGTTGACCGAGCCAGGAACACACTCTGCGACACAAGCCAATGGAGCAGTAGAAGACATGCACTGAGAGGGACACTATATCGAAACGGTAGGGAGAGGAAATACGTTGACCTTTGCATGCCCTTTGGACAGGAGACGCGGAGGAACTTCCGCTCCAATCCGTAATGACTCCATTCGACTGCGACGCAGAGGCGGGTGAGAAGGGTGTTGTATAGGAGGTAGAGCAGGCTGATCTCTAATTGCCAGGAGTTTGCGAGGATCACGGCGCCCCAGAATTGCGAGGGGCCACGATAGATGAAGATTTGGATGGCGGTCATTGGGTTAGCACGACCGAGTCCAGGTTCCCAGAAAGTGCTCAGGCTCATCTCCACACCCTCGTTCTTTTGCTGTACAATGCCCCTTCCCAGGAGCGCGAGGACAATGACCACTATTGCTGTGCATCTGGAGCCATTAAATCCTGATCAGCCCGTAGAATATACCTAGGCATCGCTAGTAGTCACGCTGAGATTGTTGTGATCCAAACCCTCCGACTGGCCAATGTGAACTTGCGAATTAACAGTGGACCGGGCCATGGTCGACTAGCAAGGTTGCTGTGCCAGCTTCCCCGCTCAAAGTCAAACTGCGACACGAGACACATCTGCCTTGTGTGATCATCGCTTCGATTCAAAAAGGATTGCATGCAATCGCCAATCGTTACCAAAGCCTCCTGTGCAGTGGAGTCGTAAGCTCTTCGCTCCCGACGATGGGCCCGCAAGGATTGAATCCAGGTATAAGCAACGCCTAGGACTTTGACAAAGTTCATCACACAAACTATTATCATGATTGTGGTGTTGAAATGAAGGCCACACCGGTTGCTCAGGTCCTGGACTGGCTGGCCGAGACAATATTCCACTGGGATAGCTTGACCTTCGACATTCACGGTCCAATTGCCAGCATACGGAAGCAGCTTACGCTCTGAGTATGGACGATGCGGATAGTCGGGACTATCATAGATCCATGTTTGCAACCGATCCCAATTGCTCGTGTCCCAAATGCGGAAGCTTTTGACGAAAGAGGTGGAGTCGTTGTTTGTCAGACTATTGTCTAGCAGGTTGGTTAAAACCACAATGTCCCCAGCGCCTGACAGTGGGTCCATGTATCGTTGAATGCAGCTTGTTCCATTAAGCCGGTCAAATTCCCGTCCGTTCGTCTGGGGCGCTCGAGTATGATCATCTCCAACATCCCCCCATGGGTTGTTATTCGTTAGGTAATCATCTGTCACGAAAACAGTTGTGTACGAAATGAAGGGAAACGATTCGAATATTGCTGAGTTCCAGCTGCCACATGTATTCAGTACATTACCATGGTAAAATAGGGGATGAAATACTGACAAGAGATGCAGAGTCGCCGAGCTGAGCGCGAGAACAGCATACACAATAACACGCATTCGGCTGATCATTCCTAGGTTTTTCAGGCTGGGAGTGCCGATGTTGAACCACTTCTTTCTGCTATGGGCACGATCAACCTCTCCCCGCGTCGGGCTGGCTAGTATCTGCATTGAAAAGTTGCTGGCTCCGAGAACAGCAGTCGACAAGATATTGATGACCAAATGGAATCCGGAGTTCAGCCGGTTGGCCTTGGTGCAACTTCCCTGAAACACAGTTCCCGTGTCTCCTTTGATATCATATCGTATTGTTGCCCATACTGTTGTGGATATATTTATAGCAAGAAAAACAATGGTCAGGCCCAGCTGTAAACCTAGGGCAAGGTGTCTTCGCGATAAATAGGAGACTAGAGTCAGGGATTTCTGATCGTTTGGGTCAATTGTAGGCAACCAGGATTGGAGAAGTTTTATGCTACCGAAATGGGTCTCCGGAGGATTGCTTTACCATGTCAGATATAAAGTAGAGAAGTGCATCAGAGACTCATAGTTACCGCTGTAATAATGTTATGGTTTCACTGCGACTCAACTCGGTCGAGATTCGTGCATATTGAGACAGGGATTGAGGTGGTGCTTCTTCAGAACATGCAGTCGTTGATAAGAATCCGCTTTCATCAAGTCTGGAGACAGGAACCACATCTGCGAGAGCTCCAAGATCATATTCATCAGGCTGCTGAGCGAAGCCAAGCCCGTCATAGCTTGATGCAGTCCGATTCGCCATAGTCGTGAGGACTCAGAGATCTTGTATTTCCAAAAATTAGTGCAAACGTGAGCAGGAATCTTTAAAAGATGTGAGGCTACTAAACTAATCTGAGGGAAGTATACCTTGCAGTTCTGATAACCCACAGTAACATGTTGGGTTAAATACACTGCTTGTAGGCAATGATACTGTTCGCGAATAGGGGGCCTAAATATTTGCTTTTCTTTGGATAAGGCTTGACATGCAGGTGTATTTCATTCTTGGCCTCCGAAATCATGTGCTTAATGATTTGTTGTCGCATTCGACTTCCTTTTTTGGGGTTCCCATTACCGCGTTGGTGTGGCGCAACAAAGCTAATTAAGAGGCTTGTCCAATCCTTCACGGTACCAAGGCGTTCCCTGAAAGCATTATAGCTTAGTAGCATGAAAATTCTCAAACTTTCCTAGCCGGTGCAAGTGCTGGTGCATCACTAGGCCCAGTAATTACAATATGGCAATGGCCGGCCACCTACATGTGCAAGGTCCGTATTGAAGGTCGCTGAAAAGACGTGTCGATCCCTGTTCCGGCCGTCGCCCGGCGCTCGTACCGGTCGAACGACCCACCGAGCCTGCATAACATACCCAGGGCTTAATCGACCTCAAGTACGGAGATACGCCCAATTGGAGGCTTGGGAGCGCTCTCACCGCCACGACCTGATGTATCCTCCTGGATGAAAAACGGAAAGGAAATATGACAAATACAAGGGAGCGGACAAGACAGCTGGTATAAAAAGCACTACTTACAACGCAGCCATGCAGCATGCGGCGACCAATCGCGTGCCAATTTCCAGTGAAAATGATAAAAAGGGAAAGGTGTGAAGCTTTATCCACACGATCATAGGGCTCTGGCTCCTATAGCCAAGGTGGCCGGCTACGTCGCTAGAAAGCGCGTTCTCTGATATCGATTTAAAAGTGGATCATCGCTGACCTCTGAGGTAGTCATTCCCAGAAACGAAAAGGTTTCAACAGAATCACGTCGTCCGAGTGCCTAGGGACCAATATAAGACGCATGCCATGGCGCAGGGGAACACAGCCAACTCTCAGAACGGACTGAGGAGGCAGTTCAAGGAGCATAACAGATGTGCATAGTAATCACTACTATGAGAAGATCGGACATGACATACACAAAAACATGAGCAGCCGTGACACAACCGCACTCTGAAGGTTACAGTCCCGTCAATGAGGTTATAAAGTGACTTAATAGGTTGTCCTTAATGGTTTCGATCTTGCTTTGGGTATGGTTGAAGTCCTTCAGACCCTAATGCTTTCACCAGTCTCATACAGCATTCCAGAATCCAACGCTCCGAAAGAATTGACCAAATCAAGAAATCCCTAGGTAGTAGAGCTTGATCCCGAAACAAACGTATACATCCCCTCCTGCCGCCTCGCCATATAAAACCCATGTTGCCCAGCCACCACGGTGCTCATGAGATTTCCAATGGCCTCAATCTCCGGACTCGCGGGCAGGAGATGGTCATGAGCTACATGCAAGGGCATGATGAAGCAGAGGACCCCGTAGACGCCCGTGTCATTGCCTATGGATTGCTGTGCCAGACATAAAATCTCGCTTGCCAGATCGTGCTTGAGTTGTGCTCGCGTGTGCGCGGTTGATGGCCTGTCCAGCCTGGCCGACACTTCTATCTTTCAGCGATGGAAAAAGGAAAAATGTCAGCCTCATTGCCGGAGATCTAGCCAGCTGGATGCCTAATGCTCGTCCTTAAGACAGCGTGGGGCACCGAGGTATGACGATGTGTGTAATACTCAGATTTGAGACCTTACAATACTTCCAGTAATGACAGGGATATCCCGGGGAACGCAAAAATAGACTAGTGTGGCTGAGCATTGGATTTTGAGAAAGAATCCAAGACTGTGCGTAGTGACACCGATTTCCGTACGCACACGATGTATTTCTATGGGCGACAGTCGGTCACGCATGACACTATTATGCGAGCATCCTTGTCGCGGGCATGATCAAGGGTTGCAGCTGACTGCGAAGCTCTTTAGCTTATACGTACGGCTAAACAGTGACGTACTAAATTTTCAACAAATGAAAATCGTTCAGATTAAATTATATACACAATCTAACTCTATTTGAACCTATTCTAAACAACCCATATTTTCAACCTCATCATGCCGTGCTAGAACGACATCCACCGCCTCTATCCCAAAAAATAAAATGCTTTTTAGTCAATCAGGCGCTGTTAGCACAGGACCAGCTGCTGGAGCCCGAATCGCCGTGGATCGCAACGCCAGAGACGTAGAGACCCAATCCACACTGGGAAAAGTCAGTCATGTGACGGGACGGAAAAATTTACGTGCTTGAACCGCAACCCAGGTAGAAGCTGGTCACAATCGGGTAGAACTTACGATGGCGCAAGAAATAATGAAAATCAGAACATTCGTAATCGTCAAAACGGCCTTCTTCCAGTTGCGGAAGTATTGGCCCTTGTTCATGTGGAGCCAGAAGACGGCAGGCAGACCGACTGTAAAGGATGTTAGATACGGGGAGCCCGAGCAGAAGGTGAGGTAGTGTCAAACTTACAGCTGAACCAACTTCCAAACAGAGCGCTCTGTAGTTCAAACCGACGTTAGTTGACTCTTCCAAAGAAGAAAAGTGATTCTCGAACTTACAATGAGACTTAGGAGGTCGTTGAAAACGGGAATCGACTCAGCTACAACCCAGGAAATGATCCAGACAGCGATGCAAATAGCGACCCAAGATCCGATGGAAAGTAGACTGCGGCTGTGCATCTTGTCGGAACCACGGAACATACGCACGTATATGTACTTGCAAGCAACGTGACCCAGGACGACACCGGAGAGGATAGTCTAGAATGGTCAGAGCAAGTCCATAAAGCATAAGATAGAACAGAATGAAGTTGGAAACTATTTCGGATACTCACAGTAGGAATAGCAATACCCCAAGCAACCTTGCTCATGACGGGGCTGAGAGACGAGATAGCGGGAGACTGGACGTTGGGTCCAATGTAGTGGTAGATTAGCAAAGCGCTGACAAGGTACAGGACAGTGTCAATAATCTGAAGCATCGCAAGCGACTTATTGAAGGTGCGCGGGTCCTCCGTCTCTGACATGAAGCCGAAATAGGCAACGTGGGCGACTACAGTCTTAATGTTAGCTCATCCGCTCTCAAATTATTTAACGGAAAACCCCCATTGCTTGTGAAAATGGGAAAGCCTGCACGTACGGTAGGCGAAGATGATGTTGGTAACGGCCAAGAAGCCCTCGCGGAAAGAAACGTCCGTGGTCACCTCGTTCACGACGTGTTCCTTGGCTTCCACGCCGGCGGTGATCATAGTGATGATGGTAGCGACCAAAACACTCAAGAAAGCTGGGTACATGTTAGTCGAGATTGAACTGCTTCCAGAGGGGTCGGAACTCCTTTCAGCTATTGCAGGATATACTCACAAATGACGGACATCCAGTAGACCTTCTCCATGGTACGAGGCAAGGCACCAAGGAAACAGATTACAAGGCCGACTACGCCAAAGACGATGGTACAGGTACCGTGATCGGTCAGTACGTTCATCAAGATGTTAAAAGTCAAGATGTTGCTAGCCATGAGGAAGATAAGCAGCAGAAGCTGACCAATTCCAAGAACTTCACGACCGACACGACCCATCAGGAGTTCACCAGCGTCTCCCATGCTGTGGATATGGGGGTGACGGAGCTTGAATTGGCCAATGGCATAACCAGTATACCAGGAAAGCGCAGAGATGAACAGGATCATAATCGCAGCACTGGCGAAGGTGGTTAGTCAAGTCAAGGGTAAGATTCAAGAGTTCAATACATACGGTACCATGCCCAGAGTTGCGACCGCAGAAGGGAGCGACAGAATTCCAACGGAGACATTCTCCGCGATCATGACTGTTCATACAGTTAGAAAACCAACTTTCATGGCGATAAAAAGGGCCGTTGTTGATAAATACTCACGCATGCCGCAGTGCCTAATACGTGGTCAGCTTCAATAAATTTCAAATGTCGAATCTGCCACATTTGGAACAGTCACTTACCACCACTTCATAGTTCGATACTTAACCTCCGTAGTCTCTTCATTGCCAAAGGGCTCCAGGTCCTTTGCAGACAGAGGCTTCTCGTCATTCTTCTTGAGGGGCTCATCGAACACTCCCTTTCCGTCAGTACCGGATGACTCCTCGTCACTCATGGTGGATAAGTTATAGTGTTGCTTCTCGGCCTCGGCTTCAATGTCAAAATTGATAAGATATTTCAGCCCTAGCGAGTGAATTGACACGATAAGACCAGCATTGACCAATAACACAGGTTAATGAAAGAAGAAATCTTTACAAGAGAGAATTCGATGCTACCCCAGTTCGGCCAAGAAAAATCTGTCGGGCAACTTGGGTGGGTCTAGGAATTTCCCGCCTGCCGCGCGGGTTCAATAGGATCGGAGACTGCCGAACGCGGAAGAATTTACGCTTTGCGGCTATGCAAAAGAGGCTGAAAAGATCCCGAGATTCCGATTGGCGTGAAATGCGCTATATAAAAATGTCCTGGCGAAGTTTCAACGTTGAAAAATGTCTAGAATTGTTTCAGAGTTGATTTGAATTTTCCCGAGGGAAACTTCCGGCGTGGATCCCCATCTCCGTCATAGGAAACAACGATTTGCGCGTGAGGATTTTCGGGATAAGCTCGTGACAAAGGGCTTGGTCAAGATTAAGTACGCATGTAGCTTATTTTGCCCCTAATATGCGCCTCTATTCCCCCCATGAAAAGCCAAAATCAACATCTCTCTATTTCGTCATCTGTTAGATCCCCGTACCTGACCCACTTGTTGGCTTTCTGGCTTTTGTGGGGTTTGATGCCCAGTCGGGCCCCCAGATTACAGTATGTAGTATGTATGCTGTATGTGGCCTCGATGCACCAAGCCCAAAAGCCGTACAATAAAAGTAACTCAAGATAACAACAAATCCGAATCACCCAATCTTACCCGGTATTTTTATTTAGAAATGCATTCTCGTAAGTTTCACGGTTCTTTGATCTTCCTTGTCGTATGGCTGCCAGTCACGTGATCCTTTTTGTTTGAGCCTCCTGCCCTTTTGGTATATATCAACTCCAACATCTGTCAAACATTTCTTCTTGTGCATTTCCTCTTTTCCATCGTCCCTCGTCCTGAGAGTCCATATGGCGCTCAACCAGCTGCCCGTGGAGATCATCCTCCTCATCACAAAGTCTCTACTGGGAGATACCAAAACCTTGGCAAACTTAGCAACATATACTAAGCGTCTTCACCAGATCCTCATACCGGTTCTTTACTCGCATATCACAGTGATATGCAAATTAGCCCCCATTTCCATGTGGGACGGGTGGTCGTTAAGCCTGGATGGTCTGTCTGGGTCATCGAGAAGCGAGGATGGTCTATCTGAGTTGTCGGCAAGCGACGATGGTCAGGAGTACATTCAGAGACCCTCCGTAGGAGACCAGCAGGTAAGTCGACCACAACACATTACCTCCTATCATTGATATCAATGGAAGATTCGAAACCTGACCCGAACAATCCTACACAATCCGCACCTGGCATCACACGTGCGCTCATTCGATGCTTCAGACTTGTTCCATGAGCCTTGGGTCGACCGGAAGCTTCCACAACCTGACGCGATGGAACACCAATCGATAACAACCAAAGCTGACCCTGACCTCCAACGTCTACTAGATGCGGTGCAAATCCTAAAGAAGCCTGAGGATACGATGGATCAAAAACAGTGGTCGGATTTCTGCAGGCGATGGCAGGGTACGCTTAAAGCAAATGCTTGTAATAGCGATCCCCAGCTCGCGGTTCTACTTGCACACCTGCCTGCTTTAAGAACATTCAAACTTGAGACATTCGCCAAATCCTGCAGCGGTTTCACAATACCCCTGTTGAACCACCTGGCTGGAGGGAAAGATCTTTCTGGCGCAAGGCCCATCCCTGGGTCTCTGACTCGCCTGTTTGTTCAAAACCCTCAAGTCTCCAATTCCCCCCCTCGCCTTGAAGTTGAAATGCGTACAATTCAGACCCTGTCTTATTTCTACGGTACGAAACTTGACTTGATAGGGACTGAGCAGAAATACCATGTGAGAAACCGTCCATTTCAATCACTAGTGTATCTTCAGCTCATGGAATGTTTCTACGAGCCACGTGCTCTCGAAATCACTCTGAGGCAGTGCACTTCCCTGCAATCATTTGCATTCGAGTGTGGCTGGGAACCCGACGAGTCGAGAATGTCATCGACATCGACCTTTTGCATGCCTTACAACCTCTTCACCATAAGCTGAAATCTCTCTTTTTATCCTATTGCAATAATACCGATGTCTTTTTTCATGGGTTTGTGGGGCCAGTGAATCTAGTGGAGTTCCAGACCTTGACTTCGCTTCATATTGCGGCTCAATATCTTGTTGGAAAACTCGAGGAATGGAACCAGTATGAGTGGCCGAAGATTGACTACACAACCTGGGTCATTAATGCCAACATTGCGCTTTACAAGAGGTTACCAGAATCTCTCCAAGTACTACATATCATGATTCCTGAGGGCCGGGAAGAATTTGACCTTCTTGTCGAAAGTGTACGAGAGATGATCCGCATGCGCAAACTGCGGTCCGCCCCCCATCTACGCGAAATTCGACTTGAAGCACCCTTTGAGGGAGATGGCTCAGCATTCGGGGTTTTGTCGATGCAAAATGAGGCAAGCGATGCGGGAATAAGGCTGCGGAATTTGGATACTTCCCGGCAATATTCCCATTCATGGATTCGAGATATTTCCAAGACCAGGGCTACAAAGTGGTTCGACACTCCGCATGTCCACATGGGTCTAGACGGAGAATTGACATGGGAGAACCGGCCCCCCTACAACCAAGCTGTTGAATGAGACTCTTAACAAGTGTGACTGAGTGTTTCTCAATGCATCATTGTTCACTTTAAGCTATTTTTCTGACTCAAGTACTCCGTACATAGCTAACTATCATCATGATGCCTGATGACATACAGTACCAACACTTTGGCCCCCTTTCTTCAGCCCCACAATTACACCGCTTCCACAGTTCGCAATCGACGCTGTCCATCCTCCGCCAAGAGTCTTGGCTCGCATGCACCAGCCCACTACAAAGTGCAAACAAGACCACCACATCTGCCTTGCAGGATGACATGAGATCTTATTACTCGGACAGCTAAGGGCTGGTAGGTGGCTTATGACTCCGGTCTGTCCTTCGGTATTTCAAGATATGATCGCTGACAAGGGCCGCGATCAGGAATCGTGCTGTTATGTTCTTGTCCAATGCATCATAACTTGATTTTCCTCGAATTTCATTAAACGACCCACAGATTTTTCGAGAGGCGCTAGCTTATCGGTTAGATTGCAGTTCTTAATGCCCCAATGAGTAAACTATTTTTGTCACAATGTGAACATAAACAAGATCTCGGGTGGCACCAGCCACCTTGTCAAACGCGCACGAGGCGGAAGCCACTCACTCAAGAAACCCTCCTCCCCAGTTGGATATTTCCCGTTCACGGTAGACTGCAGAAGTCTCCTATCGGTCATAGGACTATCAATAGTAATTGGTTGGAATGTTGCGAGGTAAATACTGTAAAGACCAGCCCAGCCAGACCTGCCACTGCCCGTCAAAGAGACCTTCTGTTACCCAGCCCACCTGATTGCCCAATCAGCGTAGGTCGATCGGCCCCCAGCTTCCCCTTGTAGATCTTTCCTTGGCGGCGATGTTTCACTTGCATGGATTGGCCCAGCATTGGCCCCTGCTGGGCCTGCTCCATGAGTGCGTGGCGGACACTGGCGGTCGCGCTGCTCCTGCAGCGGATCGTTAGGAATGCTATAAGACGTTCCACCCCAGTGACCCGGCATTCTTTGAATAACTATTGCTCGGGTCTGACATATCTGTCTCTGTCTCGAATATTAATCTGGTATGTCGTTGTTTGAGCTTCCTCTGTGGCTCTATTTTACTCTTCGCAACTTCGCAACGCTCGCTCCTGAAAGAAGTGTCATCCTGCCTGTTGGAATCGCGCTGCATCCCTTGATTCCCCTCAACACTTCGCTTTGGTTCACTGCTAACTCGGTCTGATTTTATTTAGAGATACTTCACGCTCGACCTTTGATCAATTCAACTCCCTTGATCAAAATGCGATTCTCCGTTCTCGTCCTTGGCCTCCTCGCCAGTGGCACTTACGCCTTCCCTCGTGCCCAGGAAGTCTGCCGTGGGGTAAGCTTTAACACAGCAAGATGAGAAACAAGGGACTCTCGTACTAACCGCCTAACCAATTTCTTCTAGGGCAATTCCACATGCGATGCCTCTGCGCCTTTTGGAGACCCCACAGCTTGCTGTATTGGCCTGTCGTGTGAGAGCGGAGTAGGTTGCGACTCTGTTCATTTTTATCCAGCCAGAAACTAACGACTTATCTTCGATTTATCCAGATTTGCGTGCACTAACTACTGGCTCGCACAAAATTCGATAGGCCAAGATCATAGACTGAACCATAGCGCCCTCGGGAATTTGGCCCACGCATTGCACATATTCTCATTCCTTCTCGGTCGGCAGTTCGGTTTCACGGCATATAATAGGCGGAAGGCAAATGACTGTACGACGAAGAACGATCGCCTGTATCTAATTTGGTTTAATGGTATATACTTACTAAAGGTTGCTGCTAAGGTCTTTGTTCTAGGATCTGGAAAGATGGAATTGCTGTGTCGATCATTCTTCTCCTTCCATTTTCTCCATAGTCTGCTGGGGTGGCGACCTCGGGATTATGATTGAAAAGGAGTCGAGGACAAGTGGTGCTGGGGAAAGGATGAAGGATTTTCAGTATTCTTCTAGCCCAGATGGCTTTCCTGGCTGCTTGCTAGTTATTGGTAATTTGGTAGGAGAGAGTCCGCGATCGCTATTCCTGACCCATGCTCTAGATATACTTCACGTCCATGCATTATTTCCAACATTTCCTCTCAGCATGATTACTAAGTCATTCGTGTACATTTAGCTAACTAGTTAGTTACTTATTTATTCTTTCTGGCTACTCGGAGCGGGGTAGTGATACAGGAGCTAATCAGCTTGTCTCTGACAAGGCTAAATGCCGCTTCGACCGGATAAGCAACATCCTCAGGATCAACAAATACGCCGACTGCTTGGCACCCAACAACTACAACAGGAGCCCTCCAAGATGCGCATGGATCATTTCCCCTCAACTGGCCAGTCTCAAGTTGACCAACAGGATGACGAGAACACATGGTCACCTCTTCAGCTCGCCGCTGCAAAAGGGGACGTGGATGAGGTCAGGCGGCTTTTCGCCCAAGCTACGGTTGATCCTAATGAGCCACCTCGAGGGTACTATGGGAAAACAGCACTCCAAGCTGCCTCGTTTAATGGACACCTCGCTGTAGTTGAGGCATTACTAGCCGTAGGGGTAGACGTTAACCCCCCTGGAGGAAACAACGGGGGCCAAGCAGCCGTGGTTCTGGCCTCGGGAGCAGGGCATATGGATATCGTTCGTCTCCTGGTCTCCGTGGGAGCGGATATAAATCTTCCACCCCATAAGTATATGGGCCGGACCGCCCTACAGGCTGCTGCGGAAGGGGGGCATATCGAGCTGCTAGAATGGCTCCTTGAGCAAGGCGCCGACATCAATGCGCCTGCTGCCAATAATAATGGCCGCACCGCCCTCCAAGCTGCTGCATCAGCAGGTCATGGCGATATATTGGATATCCTACTACAGCATGGAGCGCGTATCAATGCGCCGGCTGTTAGGTATAAAGGGGTTACGGCGCTTCAAGGCGCAGCGCTAGGTGGTCGTCAACACATCGTTCGGCGACTGTTAGAAGCTGGAGCCGATGTGAATGCGCAAGGCGCGTATTACAATGGGTATACAGCACTTTCGGCGGCGGCAGAGAGTGGCCATTATGCGATTGTACGGATGTTGCTCAACGCTGGCGCCGATGTATCCGCTGTGTCAGGAAACAAGACACGAACTGCAGCACAAATTGCAAACTTCAGAGGGGAAGAGGATATCGCACAACTTCTCCAGCGGAGTGGCTAGACTGTGGACATTTTATAGGACAGAAAGCATCGATATTATGACAGACTAGAGAAAGAGCCTAAAGCAATTCAACTTGTTGAAAGCATGACCACAAAATGCCAATTAGGAGAGATAGCGTGCGATAACGGGCCCTCTGACGAGATTCAGATTCGTGCTCGCTACGTCGTCCGTATGGACGGTGGATCGAGCTTCGTTCGGCAAGCAATCGGCCTCCCTATGGAGGTACTTCAAAAGCACGACGATGAGCGGCTAATTTCCGACTTTGATATAATTGATACTGTTTTGAAGCCTCAGCTAACTTCAGTCCATATAGAAGTCCCGCGCCCGTTCTATTGGGGGCCTAATGGTGCCGCTCAATGCTGCATTGATATGAAGCTTCTCCCTGGGGATCCTGACGAAGTACGCACGCACGCTCACGCACTTGAATTCCTGCAACAGAAGGCCGGCATAGCACCGACATCGGCGAAGATCACCAGGAAGGTCACTTATAGTTTCCGTTCTGAGATCGCAAGGCACATGTGAGTGGGCAACGTGTTTATTGGGGGTGATGCGGCACACCTTATGACACCCGGCATGGCGCAGGGCTCTTGCAGCGCGATGCGCGACGGTATCACTATGGCAAGGCTGGTTCTAGTTAGACGCGTGGACGAATCAATCCTTGATGACGATGAAGCAGAGCGTCTCGCGCATGCCAGATCCCTTGTTGAAGGATCAATCATCATGTGGAAACTGTTATCAAAGACCGACCCGGCTAAAGCTGCTGCCAGCGACGCGTTTATGCATTCCGGTAAGGCGAAGGCGCCAAAGATGCCAACCATCATGTCGGGTTTCTTACAGCAAACCGCAAATGGTGAAGTCAGTCTGCTGGCCGGTACATCAAGCCCCCAGGGACGACTATGTATCGGCGAACGGGAAGGACTGCTCGATGACTATCTCGGCTTTGGATTCCCACTAGTGAGCAATGTTCCTATTGAGGTCCTGCTTGCATCTACCCATCGGGACCTACTGAAAAGTCTCGACGTTCGCATTATATTACGTGGGTCTGGAGACCAGAAAACAGAGGACATCGACAAACCCTATCAAACCTACCTCGAAGAGCATGGATTGGTGGCATACCTGAGCCGGCCTGACTTCTGCATGTTCGGTACCGCGGCTACTATGGACGACATAACTTTTCCAATCGACGCTCTTGCGACTGAACTTTCGCCGACCAAATCTCACAGAGTCACTGCCAAAACTGCCTCCAGCACTTTGCCCGGCTCGAGTTTTGTTCGCCGCAAGCTACCTACTGGAGGTTTCACGCTTCAATACGACGAATCGCAGCCATCCAACCCGATGGCCACGATAATATCAGTACTTGGATCGGCGGGCCTGGAGATGTCCACCGCTAAGGATCAGATTGTCGAGCAGTATCGAGTTACTAAGCTCAACCCACCAGGATAGGGTGATGAAGCAGACATCTCAGTTCGGCCGCAGAACGAAATTGGCTCTCTCTTGAATCAGGCAGTCGAGCAACTGATAAACGAGTCATTCTTACTAGTGGCGACCTCCATGAGTGGCGCAAACGCGCTATATCTCGCTGCGCAGATACCAGACAGGGTCCTCGGCATCATCCTTGAAGGGACTATGACTCCCATCCGGCCCCAAGGTATAAAGCCGCCGAGTTACCAGGGACTTACCACTGAGCTACGGAAGAAAGCCATGGGCCACAGTGGCCTAAATCGCCCACTAAATGAAAACCCGTATGCGGATGATCTCGAATACTAAAGGTGACACACTGCGGGAACACCGAATACCCGTGCTGGGCCGGCCTGGCACTGATGACGAGATTATCAAGCCCTCACAGGAGGAGTCTTTCCGGGCAGTGCTCCCCGACGCGGACTTTCAGTTTATCCCTAATGGCGGGCATGACCTTCAGAACACTTCCCCCAACGAGTTTGTTCAGCATGTGCAATCCTTCATGGAAAAAAAGGTCGCCAGTGGCCAAAGGATTGCTAATACCTAGTGCCTTCCCTATTTTGTTCCTGTGGTGCTATGCTCATACCGTCAGCAGGTAAGATTGTTGATCGGAATCTAGACCTGTCTTTATAGCTACAGATAGTTCAATTTATTTCTTATTTCCGTCATCTGGGTGATGGTAAACTGGTAGCCGTTTCACAAATTAATTTGGATCATTGGAGCATTGATGCTCTTCCTTATCAATGGTTTTATATGATGACGTAGTGTACAATAACGTTAGTATCTTGGTGGCCAACCAGCAACAGGGATCAGTTTCAGCAGTCGCCAATGATCAACGGGCATAACCAAGCACCAAGCCATAAAGAGAAAAAAAGAAAAACATAGCAAAAACATAGCAAAAACATAGCAAAAACATAGCAAAAACATAGCAAAAACATACAACAGCCAAAAGTATGGCCGTGCTCACCTAGCGCCCATCGTTTGGTGCTGGGCGACCCGGTAGTTCACCTCCGTGAATATTCTTCACCCGAAAACTCACCAGGGTGAAGACCGAGCTAGCAAAAGGCGCTGTTTTATATTTTCACATAGGGAAAGATTTTGCGAGTAGCTATTATAGAGAGCAGCGGTAGATAAATTATAAGCACGCGCCAGGAGCGTCTAGTAGAGGTCCCTATTATGATATACCCTGTTATAAGGTTATTCATATGAGGAGTCTTTTCGCTCCTCAAGAAACAGTCTTTAAATCATCCAACTTAGTTCCTTTCTCAGGCCTAATTAACAGGCCTCTACCCTGATTCGTAGAGTATATCTTAACATATTTATATATACGAGAAATATAAGTTCCAGCTAACATTTTAATTTTAGTATAGCTCTCATATCCTACGATATTTTAGGAACCTCGTACGCCATCTTACTCTGCGAAGGAAACTATTCCTGTCAAAGGGACCCTAGTTATAGAAGACGTTAACTAGATAGATATACCTAAAACTAATATACCGCCACTGCTAACTTCAACACCGTTATCTTCTAATACAGAAGGTACACTAGCCGATGCTCTAGACACTCTTCCTCACCGATCAAAGACCGCTGCAACATCGAATATGAGCACTTAAATTGTCTACAGCTCTTTGGTTATCCTAGGATATCTTATTAAGTCATATTACTTCCATTTGGTTAACGATAGCCCTAATATCTTCCATACAGCCGAAGGGAGCACGTAGGCATATAATTTAGACCGAGATATTTGCAGAACATAAATGTATTTATCATCAGAAATATGCACTACCATTCCCAAAATCCGCTAGATAATCCTCTAGGCGACTAAAAGCGACATAATAAAGTAGACTACGAAGGCTATATTAGTTGGCGAATCCAGTTTGACGATACAGGAGTATAGTGAAAATGACCGTACCTCGTCCAAGGAAGTATTTTTATAATACTGTAACTATATGTCGAATCCACCAGGGCGGTTTTGTAGATCTATGGAGTAAATTACCCCACAGATGGAATTTTCTTCATTGACCTTTCTTTGGTGCTCTTCTTATCATTGCTCTCATAACCAAAGCTAGCTCGAGTATTCTAATCTGCCCCTGAGATTCAGTCGATTTCTAATCGATCAACCCTTTTGTGAAGATTGGTTCCTCTCTTGAGCCTATCTCCATCTCTTTCGCCTTCCAGGAATACATAAACTATATTGTTCTACCCTGTTCCGACAGGTAACTACAGTATTTGAATATATAAAAACGTTTTACGTGGCTCTCGAAGCCCCGCTTCGTCTGGTCTTCTTTTCTCTTGATCCTAATAAACCCATCGAGCTTTGGAGGTTGATCATCTCTTTCAAAATCTACATATCTACATATGCTCATCATAAATACAAGTTATAAGCCCGATCGGGATGAAAAATCAGTAACGTAATTCCCGCCCGACCTGGCCACCCGAAACGTATACAAATGCGATAAATTACAACTTCATTCAACAACCATATAAAGCTAAGACAAACTATAAAGGATACAGATACTTGAGTGTATAAATAGCTTACTCGTATATTAGGATAGATTTAAGTCATTAGAGGGAGAGTATATTTGAATCTGAAACTCCAAAATTACACTGCATTTTATGGTAAAACACTTAAATAATAGTATGAAAGACTCGAAATCTATTATAGTTCTTCCTTTACCTATTTAGATGTATATCTAATTATAACCGAAACAAGTTCGTGGTGGTTGAAATATAGAGGGCTCAATCTCCAACATCTTGTAGAGAGTTTTAGGGTGGCCAGGTCGGGCGGGAATGACATTACCGGGAAAATGGTGACGTAATGTAGGGTAGCCTAGACCGAACTAGTTCCGTTATATAGTTGGTACTCCACCGCAGAGTAGAAAACTCGATTTTGGTCATATCGCGGTCAAAAATGCGATTTGCTCCAATATGTCTACAACGTGAGGACTGGGATACGCCTATCGATCGGAGCGTGCAGACCTGGAATTATGTGTGCCAGTCATTATGCATCTTTGGGATGTCCGCCTTCTTTGGCATCCGCCTATATACCCGGCTTTTCATTTTCCATGGTTTTGGGAAGGAAGATTGGACATGCTCTATAGCATGGTTCCTTGGTGTCTGCTACTCTGTTACTGCTATCGTCATGGGATATTACGGGGGAGGTTTGCATTACTCCGACGTCCCTTTTGACGACCATGTTCCGTTTGAGAAGACTGTCTATGTGACAATGGTCATGTATGGACCAACCGTGTATGTGACTAAGGTGTGTCTATTGTGGGTTATGACTCGTGTCTTCAGTCCAGTCCGTGATATTGTTATTTTTATCTATATCTTTATAGGCATTATGCTTGCCTATTATATCTCAGTTCTTATCGTCAAGATCAGGATCTGCAGTCCGATTGCTAGATTCTGGAACACAGATATTGGCGGCACCTGTCTTGACCAGAAATCAATTATTCTTGCCGACGCCGCCGTCAGTGTGGCAAGCGACTTCGGTATTCTTATTCTACCGTTAATATTAACCAGGCACTTGCAAATGTCAACGAAGAAAAAGATCAGGGTCGCGGTTGTCCTTGGTGCAGGTGGATTTGCTGTTCTGGCTAGTATCATCCGCCTCGTGCTTATTATCCTCACCGGACAGTCAAAGGATATTACTCTTGCATTCATGAGGATCAATATGCTAGGAAATGCCGAAGTCTCCATCGGAGTTATCTGCACATGTCTACCGGCCCTTTTAACATTCGCCAGACACATCGACCACGAGTATCACAGCAGCAGAGCAACCCGTACTTCTGAGCATAGGATAAATGTTGAAACGCGGAATGCAGAGCCAGCTGAAGACACCTGGATACATATTCCGCAGGGGAACTCAACGATCCGAACAACTATCCAAGGGGACACCCGTGATCCGGAAGTTTTGGTTGGTTTACCACCAGATAGCACAAGCATTACAAGAACAGTTGATATTTTAACGCACGTGGAGACGCAATAATATTAAGAAGCGCTACGAGTACCGAAATAAGAAACTGTATCTTATCTTGATTTAGGATCTTCACTACATACAGCCTTAGAGAAGAGGTAATCAAGACCTCACTAATAGAAGGCTGGCTGGTGAACCACGGTCTAGGACTTGGCCTGGAACCTCAAGAGTCTTTGGTAGGCGACTCTACGGGCCAAATGCCTTTGACTTTTATCTTGTGAATGTCAGCATGACGCAGTCGACTTGAACATAACAGATTGGGTTGAAGACGAATGTCTTATTATATACGTTGTGCAAATGTCCAGCTGTAAATTATTCAAGTGAACTTCACTATTCTTTGAACTGGAATAAACTTCAAGATCAACTTCAGCAAGATGTTTTGGATCAAAGTGAGCCTAGTCCTTACCTTGGCCCTGGGAACTTGCTCCGCACAGAGCCTTCCATCCGACACTCACTGTCACTCAGACTGGATCCAAAACGATATTCTCACCAAATGCGATTGTGACCCAGGAAGCGCGACTTGTCAACCGTGTGATCTGGGGACCTGCAATACTACTGCTCTCATCTCGACAAGCCTGCTAAAGCAGTCCCACTGCAACGAAGGCTGTACTGAAGCCAATTGGGGCTGCGACTCGTGTTTCATCTGGTTCACGTCGGTGTGTAACTGCGTGAAACGGAATAATTGCCCCCCTAGCCCCAATGGGTTGTGGATAAGGTTGAATAATGAACTGCTGTCAACCACAAACCGGGTACCGGGGATTCTGGAGCTCACCTCTGAAGAGCCTTGGGATTGGGGACAGACACTCTACGATGGAGAGACACAGGCTCTAGTGATCAATTCGGTAAAATCACGAAAACAGGAGCAGATCCACTTCCATATTTGTGACGGGAAGCTTCAACCCGGGGACCCTAAGTTTGTTCTAGGGGCCTTAAACTATACAAAATATCAGAATCTTTCACCGGTCCCAGGACATCCTCATTGGCTGTGTCGAGTCCAGTCAACGAAGGATGCCCCTATCAGTGGTGTGACGGACGATATCAGGACCCAGACTGCGAAGGGTGGTCCCTGTAGTAGATTAGTTGGAGCTGCCGTCTTTATGGATTCCCACGACCGCACATGGGCTTGTCTCACTACAGGTCTTGAGTCTACCCAAGGAACGTTTTGCAAGTGATGATGCTAAACTTGGTACATTTCCACATAAAAGTTTCTTTCGCCTACCTTTCTGTACAATTTTAAGACAATTTGACGGTATCAATCTTATTACCTAGCCCGAGAGAAAGTAGTTGAGAGACAAACCTCTCGTAGTTCCTGGAGGATAGCAGACGTAACTCCCCTTGGCAGCCGTAGTTTTCAGCACGTGTAGTTTTGTTGAAAACGTGTAGGTAGACTGTGAAGTCAGTCTCATTGGTCACAAATGATCTCTTCTTTCAACCTATAATAATCCATTTAAACAAGTTTGGTTCTAGACTGAGTAATCGCAGAGACTGTTAAAAGAGAAAATCTCGAGATATGTGTGAATGTTGAACTTCGATGTCTTTCTAAAAGGCTACCATTTCATGTTCGAAAAGGATTCTGCTATCTGCTTGTTCCAACAAATTACTCAATCAACAGGCCTTTGAATTAGCATTTAGTCCGTAATTTAACTTTTCGTCCGCTAGACAGAGAGTTCTCTTCCTCCATATGAACCGTGGGTATAAATTGGGAAGTAGTTCATTTCTACGTAACGAAGTTTGATATCAATGGCCTTTCTAGTGTCTCTCGTTGGGGAAGAATATGTTGCCATCATACCGTTGCATGTGGTAACTCCTGTTGATTGCCAATGCATTCTTTCAAGAGACTCGGGTGAGATGGTCCGGTTATTGGACTCGAAGCTGGTTTTGGTGATATTTGACGCCTGAAAATGCAGCGATGTGCTCGCTGGATAACGGTTTGCCGTGTTTCGAAGCAGCCGCGAGAAATTCCCAGTCCCTTTAACGATACAGGATTGGATTGAATCAGCAACATTGCTGAGAAATGTAACAAATTAACCCCTTGATTTAATTTGGCCTGTAATCTAGCCCACGTCAAAAGTCCCTCCAAGCATGCCAGTTATGATGCCACAAGCTTTGTGGTGCCGAAGAATGCCAAGTCACTTGACACTGAAACACTCCTGCCAATCAACAAATGCCTACATGGTTGGACACGCATTCCTCAATTCATATTCCCCGCCAGATGCCAGAAAAAGAAGGCTTTCACAGATTTTGTTGAGCGGATGTTAGGGGTATCAATTCAAATACCACACATTTACAGCTAAAGGCTCAAAAATAATATGCCCACGTGAATGGAATGTTCCCCAGGAGCAAAGCCTAGGTGATTATAAAAGTAGAGCACCCGGTATGCCGCCCAGAGTAGGTACACAACTGCAGAAATAACAACGGGGTACTACACATCTATCCACAGATTCAAAATGTACTTGAAAGGTGTCACTCTTCTTTTGATTGGAGCCGTATCCCAAGCTCAGGCATGGCAGGCTTCTGCGGGAGGCAATGTAAAGGTACGGGATATGCAATAACCCAGTCACAGAGCGCTCGACTATTTGAGCACTGTTCTAAATTCGTACTTCTATTTTCTTTACCCTCTAGGAACCAGGATATCCTGAAAGATGCTACCCAGATCCTTGCAAGGGCATTGTCTTTACCAATGCATCATACGTCTGTGGCAATGATACCCTTGGCCCCGTTCAACTTCCGAAAAACTTCCCTTTATCAACCGAACTCGCCACATACGCTCGATTTGGCGATCTGTGCCCGTACGAATTCCTAGCAAAGTGGACCTGGCCTAACGGATCCTATCATTATCCGGACGCCGAGGGATTTGTGATCGCAGCCGATGGCCAACCCGTCGAGGCTGAGGTGACACTCCCCGTTGGCCGAAAAATTGATCGCTTTGGATCTCCAGGGGGAAACTTCTTCAGCCCATTGGGTGCGCCGTATATTGAGAGAGCGCTACCTCCTCGCAACCTGAACAATAGTGATGGCAACTATCCTTACAGCTATCATGTGTACGAAGTGATCAAGGAGCTAAATGTCACCCTCGGACCCGTTGCTCCTTGGTTTGAGCAGCCTGGGATGGGAACGCAATTCAAGACAAATGGTTCTGCTGCACAGCTTATCGCAGACAAGTTTATCAAAGAGCTTCCTAGGTCAGAGTATGATCAGCGTGAAGACTTTGCAGACAACTACACACCTGGTCCAAACTCATAATTTGGTTTGAATGGATTCGATTCACATTGGAGAAGAAGCAGATGATACTCTGGAAATGAAAGTGATGCCGAGAGATGTGGAAATACTCTAGTTACGGAAAAGTCTGGTAATTAGTATTGTGCTGCCGGAAACCTTCGCCTTCAAGTTTCCTGATTGTTTTAGATGTCTCAACCCAAACCCATTGACAAACAAAAGACATCTATGCTGTGCAACTATAATTAATGTGATAAAGCATGTCTTAATCCAGTCTAAGAGAAGCTAGGAAATATCTACTTAATTCATCACCGTTTTTACATAGGTCAGTAAGAGTACCCTGGTCAGTTAGGACCTTTACAAAGATACACGGAATCTACCCATTTATATCAATCAGCCGTCGCCAAAAATGCTATGGGGAGGGATAAGGTTAAAATATACCCTATAATATAGATATTCGTTAGTATAAATATAGGATAAGGGTTATAGCACGCGGATTTAGTGCACTACCCGCGGTCTTGCATAACACTAGTCCTAATTAGGAATCCTTTCCGCATCGCTCAAAATGATACATTCGATATCTACATAACCCTTACCAAGCCCTTATGTATGCATTTCCCTATACATAAGCGCTTCTCGCGAATACTCGAATGTCGTCAGCGACTATAGACGCCGATATGAAATCATCACGTGACACTACAAGGTTATTATTGTTAATATTTGCCCTTATATTCTAAGTACCTATAGTAACCTATACCCTTTCCTACCCCTTTACCCTTTCCTATATATAAGTCCTACTAATCTACCTTTCTCCTACTAATCTCTCTCTACTATAGGCCCTTTAAGCTTTATAAATCGCTTAAATCTATTAAATCTACTAAGATTCTAACCTCTCTTTAAGATAACCCCCCCCTAGCGCGCCCTCCTACCTCCCCGTAATAACTAGTTAATCTAGGTCGTAACTAGCGAGGAAGCCCGAGAGATCCTTAACGAATTCGCTACCTAGTAAGGATACGCCCTCGCTACTACTAATTCGAATACCTAGTCGGTTAACCTACACTACGATTATAGTAGTTAGTGTTAGCCAGAAAAGTGGGTCATTGTACCATTAGGCCAAAAACGTACTTAAGCACAGTATTCTGGCTTTATCTGGACACATAACCATAGGTCGTCGTTCAGGGGCCGCATACCCCCCACATACTCAGGCTGACAGTTAGCCTATACCTACTAATCACGAGGGTATACGTTAGTCGGTATCTTACCACTATAGCTACTACTTTACTACTAAACTAGCTAAGACTTCCGAGGGCTAGCTTTTTACTATATAGGAGGGCTCTTATAGGGGCTATATAGCCTCAGAGCTATCTATATACCCTATATACCGCCGCCGGTAGCTAAAAGACCTTAAGGAGAGGGTAGAGAAGCTATTTATACTAAGGTATTTAAACTAGGAGGTTATTAATATTCTTCGCTAAGAAGGAGCCTTTACTAAAGGTCTAGTTAATACCGAGGATCCTTACGACGCCCTAATTCGCCTTAACGGAGGAGACTTAAAGAACCTCTAGCGCCGCGCGAGAGCCCGGTTACTTAAGGGCTACTTACCTACCGTAGCCCTTCTCGTAGGGCTAGAGGGTTAGGATATCTTCTATAAAGAGGTAGATAGGGATACTTATCGGGCTTAGTATATCTTCTACGCCTCTTACTCTAGCCTTAATCTTCTTACCTAATTTCTCTCTATCCTCTAGATTAATACTATATATAAAACTTATTATTATAAGATACCTATAGTTAACGTTATAGGAAGATTAGTAACTAGTAAAACCTTCTATTTAGTATACGCTTTCGTCTCTAACGAGAAAGAGTGCTTATACTAATAGGTACTAGAGATCCTTCGAGATCTCCTATACTCTCGTTTAATCCCTCTTCCTATTACTATATTTTCGGACGATATAGAGAGTCTCTTAGCTATCCTAGTAACGGTATTTCCTACTATAATTATCCTTCTCTATATATAGTATATTTAGAAGAATATTAAGAAGAGATTAAGGCTAAAGATCGCCTAGTATATCTTAGTCTATCTTAAGAGGGAAGGGGATACACGAGATAAAATTAAGAGACGTTAGTAGAGCGTAAAGGAGCTTTTTAACCGAGTTATCTTTATACCTATAATAGCTAAGATAGAGATTACTATCGGACTTTAGGCGGTGACCATAAAGTCGTGGTTATATACACAAGACGATAGTGTGCATAAGGATTGGTAAATACTTAACGTAGTGTCTGAATACACGGTTATGAGTCTATCGGTCGTGCGCACTTCTATGAAGGAGAAGTACCACGATTATGGAAGAGCACCACCGATCTAGAAGAGAGATCACGAAGGATGATAAACTTGATTTAATTTAGCTAGGAAACAGGGCGGTATTTATATCATAGAAACATAGTAAAAGATCACATAAGAAAGCAAAGAGTATTGGAGTGTTAGATAGTCTCCTGCCTAAGTAGGTAATTCAATGCGAGTATGTAATTCAATGTAAGATCGTTGAGGATCAATCTAATAGATCTTATAGAGAAGATCTAGATATAGAGAGGGGTTATATGAGTGGGTCCTTCGTCATGTGACCCCATAACATCCACATATTGATAATTACTTAGGATAGCTTTAAGAAGTAATTCGAATATAAGGTTTTTGCTAAAGCTATATAATATATCTCTAACTAATAGATAAAGGATAGTATAAAGTAACGCTTTCTTCGGTACTATACTAATAATACCCTTCACTTCGGAGAGACCTCTTTCTCGCGAGTAGAAGGGGCCTATACCTATCTTAAGACCTATATTAAATACTCGATTAGAGATCTCCTAATAGTGATAACCCGGGTTTAAACCGCGGTTAGTACTCGCTATATTACTATTAATTAGGTAATTAGGGAGGACCGCTAGAAACTACTAGATAATCTCCTAATACCGTTATTTCGGTCGGTTCTTAGCTAGGTTACTATATCTACCCTTTAATAGGTTACTTAGTAGTTAACTACCTATTAGAAGAAAGAGTTATAGCTAGGGGGCTATACTTACTATTATCGGTAGGTACTAGGATTATCTGTCGGACTTTAGGCGGTGGCCATAAAGTCGTGGTTGACAGTGCGTACTAGTAAAAGCACCACGTTCGCGTAGGGTTGATCGTGCGTACTAACTTAAGTACCACGGTCGCGTAGGGTTGATCGTGCGTACTAACTTAAGTACCACGGTCGCGTGGATGAAGATTGACCGACCAAGACAGGGCGTAGTGGCAGAAGAAGTGCCGAGGATTTCTGTCCTTGATCAACAACGGTGTCAAACTTGATTCAATTTAGCTAGGAAACATAGCAGTATTTATATCTTAGGAACATGGTAAAAGATCACATGAGAAAGGATAGAGTATTAGAGTGTTAGATAGTCTCCTGCCTAGGTAGGCAATTCAATGCGAGTATGCAATTCAATGCAAGATCGTTGAAGATCAATCTGATAGATCTTATAGAGAAGTAATGAGGGGTAGTGGACCTTCCGTCACATGACCCCACAACATCCATATGTTGACATTATCTTATATCTACGAGATTATAGCTACGATCGAAGGTAACTAGGCTCTAAGAAGGGATTAATTCTATTAATAGTAGTAGCTTCTAACGTCGATTTAAGATAACTACTAGCTACTTAATATAGAGAGTATACTTCGAATCGAAGATCTAGGTACTACGAAGGTAGCTAGGCGCCCCCGTAGACGAGCTAATTACGCTCGAAAGGACCCTCGGGTAGAGGCTACGAAGAGCGCCGCGTAGGCTAATTAATTAACTATCAAGAAATTAACTATTAAGAAACCTCGCTAGTCCGCTCGATTAGCCAGTTCTACTAAGAGAAATCCCTCTAGATTTAAGATTGTGAGGAAGTAGACCGCCTATATAGGGCAGAAAGAGCGATAAGAAGGGCGTTTAGTAGGTAGAGAGTAATCTAGATGAATAGTATATTAGCTTCTTATTTAGGTAAATAAATCTTCTTTAGAATCTCTTTAAATCTAGGCGATTTGGAAAGCTATAAGGGTCCTTAGAAGATAGGTGGTAGTGGTAGAAGGGTAGGAAAGGGTATAGGTTACTATAGGTACTTAGAATGTAAGGGTAAATATCAATAATAATAACCTTGTAGTGTCACGTGATAATTTTATATCGGCGTCTATAGTCGCTGACGACATTCGAGTATTCGCGAGAAGCGCTTATGTATAGGGAAATGCATACATAAGGGCTTGGTAAGGGTTATGTAGATATCGAATGTATCATTTTGAGCGATGCGGAAAGGATTCCTAATTAGGACTAGTGTTATGCAAGACCGCGTGTGGTGCACCAAATCCGCGTGCCATAACCCTCATCCTAGTTATATCTTAACTATATAAAGGAATATACCTATCTATATAAGGTTATGTCGGACTCTAGGCGGTGACCATAAAGTCGTGATTATACACACAAGACGATAGTGTGTATAAGGATTGGTAAATACTCAATGTGGTATCTGAATACACGGTTATGAGTCTATCGGTCGTGCGTACTAGCAGAAGTACCACGATTGTGGAAGAGTACCACCGATCTAGAAGAGAGATCAAAAGGGATGATAAACTTGATTCAATTTAACTAAGTAACATAGCAGTATTTATATCACAAGAAACATAGCAAAAGGTCACATGATAAATCAACAGAATCAGAGTGTTGAGAGTCTCTTGCTTAGGTAGGCAATCATATGCGAGATCGTTGAGGATCAATCTGTTAGATCTTTATAGAAGAAGATCTATATGTAGAGAGGGGTTATATGAGTGGGTCCTTCGTCATGTGACCCCACAACATCCACATGTTGACAGATCTTATAGAGAAGATTTAGATATAGAGAGGGGTTATATAAGTGGGTCCTTCGTCATATGACCCCACAATATCTATATATTAATATACCCCCTCAGTTCTCGATATGTGATAAGAATAAGAGCAAAGTGAGAACTAAATGAGAGAAAAGAGAAAGAGAATAACTAAGTAGGAGGTAGTATCTCCATACCTAGCTATTTAACGAAATCGTCATACTTCTACCTAGGTAGGCGCTTAGTAAGACCGTCTACGGGTAACGTAATCCACGGCCGACCGGATCACCTACCCCTATGGGGATACTTTAAAATCGATTATCTCAACCAACACCTATCAATTTAACTAGATATAGCGATTTTTACATACATTAATCCTGTGGCTAATCTCCCTATATCCACTACACCTAGGCGGAGCCCTAGCTACTAGCCTAGTTAGCTGACTAGGTAATTCGACCTCTGCATACGAATCTACCCTATCATCTTCCTCTAGCTGGTTTAGCTACGTAACTAGTTATATAGCCTCTTCAATGGTTAAACCCTCTTCGCAGGGTATCTTCTTAGTTGACTGATTACGCTTTTTGACCATCTTCTCATTCGCTATACGTAAATTCGCGTTATCCTCTGCTAGTAGTGCACCGCTATAAAGCGCGAGCTAGAACCCCTTAATCATCTAGTCTAGGATCTCTTTTGATGGGCTCGGAGGGCTATTTAACCGCCGTTTTAGTAGATCTTTTAATATAGAAGCTTACTTAAATAGCTAAGTAGCGGTTCTAGGCGTTTATAGTGTGAATTCGCTAGATCTGCTGCTTAGCCGGCTATTTAGTGGTGTTAGAGTTCGTAGAGAGATATTAAGCTTATTAAGCACTCTCTTAGTATCTAATGGTACTAGACCGCTAGTTACGAAGCTATTTTTGATAGTGGGATTAGTTGATTAGAACGCTTCTAGCCGCGCGTGCTAGTAATCTACTAAGAAATCGTGCTTATCGATATGGTTATATCCTCTACGCGCAAGATCGCTAACGAAGCGACCGTACGCGCGCTTAACCACTGTAAAACACCTAATATCTAGTAGTTGTAGTAGATGCGATAAATACGTAGGCATACAAAGAGGTATAATATCGTTTTCTGTGCAGATTCGGTCGAATTAGGGTGTAAGGTGGCTACTATGACTATTAAGAATTAATAGCCGAAACCGACCTCGTACGCGCGAATTCGTGTATAGTATAAAGATCTTTTGTAACTAGCGTAGGCTAATCTTATGGGTAGTCTAACCGTTAGCAGAGACCTCGATTCGCCAGTCTTTCGGTAGATTTTCGTTAAACCATCCTGCAATAGCCACTTTACCTTTAAAGACTATATATAGCGGTAGTGAAAAGCTATCTACGCAGATTGCTTCGATCGCAGTAACCTATTCGCGATTTCCTGGTTATAGAAGAGACCTCCGACCGTAGTATTTAGCTCTTGTAACTACTTTCTGCGAAGATATAAGGCCCATTACAAAGCCTATCTCATCAAAGTTGTAGATATCCTCCGGTTATATACCCTTCTCATCGATTGTACGCTATACGGTCGTAAACCACTGCCGAATCGATTTCGGATCTTCGTTTAGGGCTCTTTAGTAATCGTATCTTCGCGAGAAGCGAGACCGAAGCTTATCGCGGCGTTTAATAAAGCTTAATAGCCAATTAACACCAACAGTAGGCGGAGGGTTACTACCGCGCGTAGTAAGTAGGATATTAGCCATTTCTCCCACAGTAGCCGGTCTAGGCGCTACTCCACGTGAATCCATAGATAATATCCACTCAGTAAGCGCATCCTCTTCGGTTTAGGTCAATTTATAACTAGATAGGCGCTTATCAACGCGTGAGACTCGGCCATCGGCGCGCGTATATAGGGTAGTGTAGGGTATCTCATATAGCTTTACTACTGCGCGGATAGAAAAGATACGGCCCTCTTTTAAATCAGAAAGGGCCAATAGGATCTTGCCCTCTTGGTTAGCCAATTTATGGCTAGATTCACTGCGAATTGGTGGCATGGTAGATGGTTGAAGTAGGTAGGTTGGTAGGAAGACGCGAATTTAGAAGGGGTAATCCGGTCGGCCGTGTGATCCGGTCGGCCGTGGATTACGTTAACGTAATTCCCGGCCCTCCCGCGCACCCGGTCGTCCCGCGCACTCATCATGGCGTATAAGAGATTTAGCTAGTAGCTAATTAGCAAAAGCGGTGTCTAGTCTAGTCCACACGGCGGGGAAAAGGGTTAAACCATACTTCTACTAGTATAATTTAATTATTAATAGGTTAGATTAACTAGAAGTGGTAGGTTTAAGTTAATAATTAGTAACTGTCGGACTCTAGGCGGTGACCATAAAGTCGTGGTTATACACACAAGACGATAGTGTGCATAAGGGTAAATACTCAACGTAGTGTCTGAATACACGGTTATGAGTCTATCGGTCGTGCGCACTTCTATGAAGGAGGAGAAGTACCACGATTGTGGAAGAGTACCACCGATCTAGAAGAGAGATCACAAAGGATGATAAACTTGATTCAATTTAACTAGGAAACATAGCAGTATTTATATCACAAGAAACATAGCAAAGGATCACATGATAAATCAACAGAATCAGAGTGTTGAGAGTCTCTTGCTTAGGTAGGCAATCATATGCGAGATCGTTGAGGATCAATCTGTTAGATCTTTATAGAAGAAGATCTATATGTAGAGAGGGGTTATATGAGTGGGTCCTTCGTCATGTGACCCCACAACATCCATATGTTGACAGTAACTAATAGTATATTAGGCAGTTTTCTGCCTAGAAGGTTAAATCTAGTAGCGATCTTTTCAATATAGGCTAATTAGTTTAGCTAGGTCTTTCGTCGCTATCAGTCGCGTATAATTCGAATACCGATAAATTAGGTAAGTTCGCTATAGTCCTTCATCTTAAAGCGCTATAAGAGAAGTTACTTTATCTAGCGAGCGTATAATTGTTACGCGTAGCCTGCTGGTCACTTAGGAGTAAACTGTTACGCGTAGCCGACCGGTCACTGTGAGTTAGAACGTCACGGGTTATACTTGCCTCGTTCTAACTACCGATTCCAAGAGTATCTCGCAACCGTACCGTTGCTATGCAAAGCCTTACGTCGGGTTCGGGTTCTGTTGAGTATTCTTGCAGAACGTGCCAGAAGTGCGCGCCAAGTAAGTCAATCACTAGGTGTTGCCACTGAGTGAATCCCCTACTCGTAGGTTGGGTTGTCTTAAAGGTGAACTGTGAAGTGCAAAGTACTAAAGGTAGTAACCAAGTAACAATGTATGATTGATCGCGAAGAACTAAATACATGATGCGAAATGAGTGTCCTTATATATCTAGCTCTTCCTACTCCCGACCTACTCCCTGGGAGTAGATCTGGAGTCACCGTATACCCCATCGCCTACTCCTTGGAGTCACGCTAGGAGTATATCCTTGGCGTCACGTGTGGTTTTACCGGGTCTTTGCACTTGGGGTGTAATCTGGGTGTTGGTAAAATGGCGGCCGTTTCCTGCGTCGCGCTAACCGTCAAATGAAGTAAGCGGGTATTGATTGTGACGGTTAGCCGTAGGCCGTTTCTGGCTCCCGCCCAGAATGTCTGCCTTAAGGCCCCGTCGGGGCTCGCCCAAGTATACCGAAACGCACGTGACGACGCTAGTCCCTAGCGTCCGTAGGATGATTGGCTCTCCGGTGTCTTCAAATAACTGCGGCCCCCGCGCCTCTTTGAGGTCCGTAACATCAACGTAGGACGGAGTGGTAATACCTTAACGTAAACGAGGACAATCCAAGTTTACCAACTATCGGCCGATTATAGCCCCGTACTTGTAGACTACGGATTCCAAGAGTATCTCTCAATCGTACCGTTGCCTCGCAAGGCCTTACTGCGGAATGGATCCTATTGAGGTTCTTGCAGAACGTGCCAGAGTACGCGCCAAGTAAGTCAATCACTAAGTATTGCTACTAAATGAATCCCCTACTTATAGGTTAGGTTATCTTAAAGGTGAACTGTGAAGTGCAAAGTACCGATGGTAGTAACCAAGTAACAATATATGATTAATCGCGAAAAACTAAATATATAATAGTAAAAGAGTGTCCTTATATATCTAGCCCTTCCTATCAGTGATAAGTTAGGACTCATCACTGATATACCGGAGCTCATCGCCGATAAGTCTCGAGCCCCCTTAGTCCTATCGGTGATAGGACGTAATCACGTACGCTCCGCTTCGGGTAGGTTATTATGCCAGAACTTGTCTAGTACATATGCAGACACACAGGGTGGACAAGGTCTAGCCCGAGGACACAGTGTCCTCGATCACCCTAAGTGATCACTAATCGTGGTTGTGTAAAATGTCCCCTTGTACTGATCCACTTTACTCCTGGGAGCTCCTTAAGTATAGGAATCTATTCCAAGGAAGTATATGTGTAATGCTTCTCATTGGTTGCACGTGACTCCTATAGGTATCGTCTTTCTTGCGGGTTTGGTTAGCTAACGTTATCCCCCGCGGGTTTCTGACGGTCTGCCTCGTAACAATAATCTCTCACTTCGGTAGTAGGTAGCTAGTAAGTCGTCAATAAACACTATAATAACTATATGATTTGTTGTTATGATATCCTGATATTGAGGTTATTCGCAGACTGATGCCCCAGGCCGCACGAGGCCCGGGCGTTCTGCCAAGAGGGTGCCGACCCGGCGGTCAGTCGACAGCTCCTCGGTGGCGTATCTAAAGGGCTACCCTGTCGGTAGGCCACGTTGGCTGGTTACACAACCTTTCAGCTCATGCACGCTCATACCGTGGTTACCCCTCTTCTAGTTCCCTGTTTTGTATGAGAGACTGTATATAAATTTGGGACCTTGAGGAGTAGGTTCAGACTCCTCAAGAAACAGTCTTGCCACGAATTTCACTAGGTGCTTCCAACCTTACCTGATCAACAGGTTTTCTACCCTGCAAGTAGTTATCTTTACAATTCTGTTTCTTCCTCTTTGATCACCTAAGGAAGGATGTCACCTCGAACTCGTTCGACGCCCGCCGGCGAAACAGAGCCGAATCTCCCACGGACTATCGAAGATTCGCAGACTGTTATCGAGGGAACCCCTTCTAACGAGGACGTTGACGCAGCGCTCGCGGCGATTCAGGAACGCGTTAGAAAGCTCCAAAAAATCAAGGAGCTTAACGAGCAAGCTACGAACCTCATGTCAGCCCTCGGCGAATCTATGCCGGATACCCACCGAGGACAAAGCGAATCTCCTGATTGGCACAAGGAAATCAAATTCGAAAACGTGCCAACCTTCGAACTCGAATACAACCTTCAGAAGCGGCATGAGTGGCTCCTCGACCTACAACAGATGTTCGCAGGAGCCCCAAAGAAATACTATAGCGACGAAAGAAAGATCATCGGCGCTGTATGCCATATGTGCCAAACCTATAGGCAGAGGTGGTACCGAACCTGTACCGAAAAAAGGGAGGTTGAACGCCGAAACGTCACCAATGACTGGCTCTTCTTCCAGGAGTGGACCCTAAGCCTTATCAAAAACGCGTCTAGTCTCACAATGGCTATCGCAAAGGAAAAGGAAAATATCCACCAGAGAAAGGACGAGGACCCTAGAGAGTTCCACGCCCGTCTCGATACCCTTGAGCAGTACTTTGAGAGAGCGAGTGAGAAAGAAAGGGCCCGATCCTTCTTCGTTAAACTACAACACTCCCTTCAGCTTCGAATCCAGGACCATGTACGAGAACTTCCCGAGACACGTGAGGAAGTTGTCAACACGGCAAACCATTACTGGGACCTCATGAAAACAAATTCGGACCGGGGAAACACAAACGAAACCAAGCCGAATCATCTCCGAAAGCGTAAGGCTCCTCCGGATGAACCCCAGGGACCGGAAAAGAAAACCTACAAGAACCGTCAAAACAATCGGAGACGTCAAGAGTCCTCAACGAACAACAACCTAAACCCTATCGGAAGGGATGGAAAACGCAATGTGTGCCACATCTGCGGAAGCGATACGCATTACTCTCCTGACTGCCCCGACCGAAAGGACCCTAAGGAAAAGCCAAAGGTCCAGATAGCAACAACCGCGGGAAACGACAGCGAGACGGAGTAGATCCCCATTCTTCGTCTCAAAAGCCTACCGTGGGGACCAGAACTCGTTTCTATATACCGATTACCATCCGAAACACTCTCGAAACCCATGCGGATCTTGACAGTGGAGCTGAAGTTGACCTCGTTAGCTTCGAATTCGTCAGGAAGTATAGGCTCCAGCCAGCAAAGCTTACCGAACCGATAATCCGCGCAATTAACCGACGAAACACTCCGACATATGGTGTGTGGTCAGTCCCCCTGAAGGCTACCGATTCTCGAGGGATTACCCGCCGATTCACACGCCCTTGTGTCGCTATTGATCGCGACCCCCGCCTTACTGGTAGTCCAGTACTCCTCTCAATGACGACAATACACGACGAGGATATATATCTCGCGGGCCGCCTTAGGCGATGGTGGTTCGGGAACGGATCCTTTGAAGTTTTAACACCGAAACGCTTCGCGAGGGCCGCACAAAGGCATGCGTACGTCTTCGCCGTGGTAAAAATGCCTGAGGAAATATGGCTGCCAGTCGATGGAAACGATACCGAACCTCCGTCGAAACCTTATCTACAATATCCCGAACTAGAACCCTTCCACGAATTCTTCTCCTCTGAAAACGCACAAGCACTACCCCCTTCAAGTGCACACGACCACGCCATCGACCTACTCTCCGACACCCAGGTGCCCTTTGGACCAATCTACCCACTTTCTCAGAAAGAACTTACTGAACTACGCCGTTACCTCGACGAAAACCTTAAGAATGGTCGTATCCGCGAATCAAAGAGTCCCGCCGGAGCCCCAATCCTCTTCGTTCCAAAATCGGACGGAAGTCTACGCCTTTGTGTTGACTACCGGGGACTCAACAAGGTTTCGGTGAAGAACCGGTACCCTTTACCCTTGATTTCGGAGATCCTTGACCGTCTCTCGGGTGCAAAATATTTCAGCAAGATCGATATCAAAGATGCTTACTACCGCATCCGCATAAAGGAGGGCGATGAGTGGAAGACTGCCTTCCGAACCCGATACGGCCACTACGAATACACCGTTATGCCCTTCGGCCTAACTAATGCACCCGCAACTTTCCAAAATTACATTCATACCGCCCTTCACGACGTTCTCGATATCTTTGCGGTAGCGTATCTTGACGATGTCCTTATCTTTTCGACCGACCGCCAATCCCATACAGAACACCTACACCAGGTTATCTCCCGTCTCCAAAAGGCAGGACTGTATGCAAAACCTAGCAAGTGCCTCTTCTACCAGGACGAGGTCGAATTCCTTGGATTTATCATCTCTACCCAAGGCGTTTCGATGGACCCTCAGCGGGTATCCGATATCGTTTCGTGGGAGCTTCCACGAACATACCGAGATATCCAGGTCTTCCTAGGATTTTGCAACTTCTACCGGCGCTTCATCCGTAACTACTCCGAGATTGCACTTCCCCTAACGGCCTTGCTAAAGGGAAGTAAGAACGGCCGAAAACCAGGGAGTGTGAAGCTAGACCTTCGCGAAAAGCTAGCGTTCCGCCGCCTAATCGCTGCCTTCCAGTCAGCTCCCCTTTCTTCGCCATTTCGACCCTTCGAGGCAAATTCGGATCGAGACCGATGCGTCAAACGGTGCGATGGCTGGGATCCTCTCCCAACCAGATGATAATGAAGTCTGGCACCCAGTGGCCTTCTGGTCGAGGAAATTCACCGAGGCAGAGGTCAACTATGGAACGCCGGATCAGGAGCTATTCGCTATCGTATACTCGTTTAAACACTGGCGACACTACCTTGAGGGAAGTACACATCCAATCGAGGTCTTTTCAGATCACTCAAACCTCCAATCCTTTATGAAGCAGCCAAAGCTAAATGGTAGACAGGCGAGATGGTGCCTATCTCTTACACCTTTTGATTTTATTATCAAACATCGCGCTGGGAAGACCAACCCTGCGGATGGACCATCTAGGCGTTGGCTGCCTGAAGCCCCCAAGGTTGACCTGATTACGCCGTTGTGCCAACGAATGGCCGGCGAATCGCAGGCGACTGATCACCGCTCTGTCAGGGTCCAGTCGCTGACTGTGAGAGATCTCACTTTGGGCATCCCCTGTTTCGAAGAAAACGAGCAGGGTGATGAATCGATTGGAAGAATCGATTGGGAGGAGCTAGGCCGTTCGCGGTTAGTCCTCCCTGCGCAAGTGCAGACCGCTTGTGCTTCCGAGAAGGCCTACTCCGCTGAAGCGTGTGAGGACCTAAAGGAATTGATCGGGCGTCTTCAAGACGAAGACCTCGAGACCCAGCGCCGAAAAGCTGCCGTAGAGCAGGCGAAACGCGGTTTCATGGGCTGGAAGATCGGACACGATAAGCTCCTCCGATATAAAGACCGAGTGTATGTCCCTGCGGGGAGTAACCTACGGCAAGAGTTAGTGAGCATTCACCACGACGACCCTATTGCAGGCCATTTCGGCCGAACCAGGACCCTTGAACTGGTTAAACGTAAATATCACTGGCCGAATCTGCACCGAGACGTTGTCGAATACGTGCAGAATTGCCAGGTATGTCAAGGAGTAGTAGCACGAAGGCATAAGCCCTACGGCGAATTGCAACCACTCCCTATCCCGTCTAGACCCTTCGTGGAAATTTCAATGGACTTTGTGACTGGCCTGCCACCGGTGACCCTTAACGAAAAGACTGTGGATGCAATCCTTGTTATCGTCGATAGGTTCACGAAATGGTCGCTATTCCTCCCCGTATCTACCACGATCACGGCGGGAGAACTCGCAGAACTAGTCCATAACGAGGTCGAATTACGTTTCGGCCCTCCCGACGGGATTGTTTCCGATCGAGGATCAGTTTTCACAAGCAAGTTCTGGTCAAAGCTATGTTACATTACCCAAGTGCGCCTAAGGCTTTCAACGGCGTTTCACCCCCAAACCGATGGCCAAACGGAACGCGTTAACCAAACACTTGAGCACTACCTACGATGTTTCATCGGTGACGAACAGCCTAGCTGGCCAAAGCTGCTCAAATCTGCCGAATTTGCGTGTAATAACGCTGTCAATGCCACAACCGGTGTCTCACCCTTTCAAGCACTTCTTGGTTACTCACCAGACTTCCGTCAACGAATCGAGGACGATCCGGCATTGAGGGAGGTACCCGCGGTATCCGCACGAGTAGAGAAGCTTGAAAAACTCCGCATAAAGCTGAAGACCCACTGGCGAAATGCAGTCGAAACTATAGCGAAACACTATAATAAGAATCACAAACCCCTGACACTGAAGAAAGGATCGCTCGTCGGCCTCTCAACAAAGAACTTGAAGCTAAAGGGAAGCAAGAAGTTAACCCCGCGCTTCATCGGGCCCTTCCGGGTTATTGAGACGATTGGTCAGCAGGCCTACCGCCTAAGTCTACCCGAACAATACAGCCGAATCCACAACGTCTTTCATATATCCCTTCTTGAACCATGGCAGAAGACCCACATTACTACTACCGAATCAATGCCGTTACCACAGCTCGAGGATAGCGAAGAATACGAGGTAGAGGAGGTCCGCGATGAACGAAAGATCTCTAACGAAACCCACTTCCTCGTGAAATGGAAAGGATGGCCCTCTGAATACAACCAATGGGTATCCCACGAAGATATGGAGAACGCTACAGAAGTAATACAATCCTATAGGAAGCGACAAAAGGGGAAACGCTCTGAATTCAATACCGGAAGAAACCAGCGAAAACCCCTCGAACCGCAGACTAAAACAAGAAGATTTCCTCGCAATAAGAAACTGTAAGGTCAGCCACGAAGCTGGGTTCCACCGGAAACAAGACGCGAGCGTCAAACATCAGCACCCACAGCAACAAAGCCGCCACCAAGGAACGCAACGAACCACCAGCGAAACCATAACGAAACTACCTAGCCTCGCTAGGTAAAGGAAGGGCAAAAGGCAACTCTAGATCCGCTCCAGGGACAGAGGGAAATCAATAATTGTCCGCTCCTCCAACTCATCTCCGCCGATGGAGGCATTATCATCCGCATCCGAATCAAGGTCATCCTGGGCCTCGCGAACCGCCTCCGAAATGCCATCGAAAAAGGCCCGTTTTCCGATTGTCCAAGTGATGTATCCCTCGTCGCCGGGAAGCAGGCGAAGGAGTCGCTTAGAGAAGCGCTCTGCCTTCTCCCTAGCAGTATCAAAGGGACCAGGGGGCAGGACAACAGGAAGCCCAGTCCGACGGACCGCGAGAAGCGCATCGTATTCGTCTTGGGTTTGCTACCGAAACACTAGTTAGAACGCGCCGAAACCCGCGACCTATGGATCCTACCTTGATATTGGTCTTAGTCCCGGTTAACTTGTACTGCTTGCGGTGAGCCTGCTCCGAAACGTCGAAGCAATGCGCCAGATGCCTCATCAATTCGGCGACCTTTCGGCGGAGCTCCGAGGGATAGGGCCAGTCCAGGAAATTATCCGGGTCGTCCGGGTCTATCTGCGATGTCCAGAACAGGTCCCGGGCCCATGCAAACGCGGTACTCATATCCTGACAATCCCCCAACATAGCGGTTGCAGCCTGTGGAATCATTAGCCTATACCCTCAAGGAAACTTGGCGAAACCCACAGGAATACACGTCGAAGCGCGAGAGGAACACTGGCTACACGCAACCGAAGCCTTGGCGTCCTGGACACATTCGATGGAAAAGGGCCAGTCTTCACGGGGATCCCAGTCGATAATCGCGGTGCGGACACAGTGCATACACCAGAGGATCATCAGGTAGACCGGGTTGTCCGCAAGGGGACGAGTCCCGGCGCGGGGTCGTCGAGGCATCGTGGGGGTTTCCAAACCAAATCGAGGGGTATTCGTTGGCGAAAAGGCGCGTGGTTATGAGGTCTTGGAAAGGGGGAGAAAGTTGGTAGAGGTGTGAAAGAGGAAGGGGAACGAGAAGGAGAGGGGGTCTCTTTGTAAACAAAGAAACGCGATATCTTTGTTTGCCCTATCCCACCAGTTACCCTTTCTGCCTATCCACCTCTGATTGGCTACTCCGCTACGTGGTTGGTTACCCCTACGTGTTGTTTACATCTTCCGTCGCTCGTGGGCGAGCGAGCCCTTAGAGGGGGGATAATTGTTATGATATCCTGATATTGAGGTTATTCGCAGACTGATGCCCCAGGCCGCACGAGGCCCGGGCGTTCTGCCAAGAGGGTGCCGACCCGGCGGTCAGTCGACAGCTCCTCGGTGGCGTATCTAAAGGGCTACCCTGTCGGTAGGCCACGTTGGCTGGTTACACAACCTTTCAGCTCATGCACGCTCATACCGTGGTTACCCCTCTTCTAGTTCCCTGTTTTGTATGAGAGACTGTATATAAATTTGGGACCTTGAGGAGTAGGTTCAGACTCCTCAAGAAACAGTCTTGCCACGAATTTCACTAGGTGCTTCCAACCTTACCTGATCAACAGGTTTTCTACCCTGCAAGTAGTTATCTTTACATTTGTCAACATATGGATGTTATGGGGTCACATGACGAAGGACCCACTCATATAACCCCTCTCTACATCTAGATCTTCTCTATAAGATCTATCAGATTGATCCTCAACGATCTTGCATTGAATTGCATACTCGCATTGAATTGCCTATCTAGGCAGGAGACTATCTAACACTCCAATACTTTATCCTTTCTTATGTGATCTTCTACCATGTTTCCAAGATATAAATACTGCTATGTTTCCTAACTAAATTGAATCAAGTTTATCATCCCTTGTGATCTCTCTTCTAGATCGGTGGTACTCTTCCACAATCGTGGTACTTCTCCTTCTTAGAAGTGCGCACGACCGATAGACTCATAACCGTGTATTCAGACACTACGTTGAGTATTTACCCTTATGCACACTATCTTCTTGTGTGTATAACCACGACTTTATGGTCACCGCCTAAAGTCCAACAGATGTTATGGGGTCACATAACGAAGGACCCACTCATATAACCCCTCTCTATATCTAGATCTTCTTCTCTATAAGATCTATCGAATTGATCCTTAACGATCTTACATTAAATTATATACTCGCATTGAATTACCTACCTAGGCAGGAGACTATATAACACTCCGAAATACTCTCGATCTTTCATATAATCTTTTACTATGTTTCCTAAGATATAAATACTACCCTATTTCCTAGCTAGATTGAATCAAGTTTATTATCCCTTTTAATCTCTCTTCTAGATTAGTAGTGGTTCCGACTGAACCCACAGGAAGCTGCAAGGGTACATACAAATTCCTGTGGGATTCATATGATATTTATGGGACGGCTTGGGCATCTTGGGATTCCGGTCAGAAGAGCCTAAGACCGAATTCGACAAGCTGCTTCGGCTTGGGATTGACAAAGTGGAAGTTTGAGTACTATGACGAGCCCGATTCGAATGGCATGGAATGGCATGCTTCGTAAGTGCATTCAATTTCCCAGGAACACTACATTCTACAACTTTTCTAACACGTTTCTCCAACATTTTCGTCTTGCGCAGATTCCGTTCACCTATCTGGACTCGAGCCAGGTGTTATAATAATAATAAGGTCCAAGCTGCGTCTGGAGGGCCGGGCTCGGGAGGTTGCTCTGGGAATGGATAAATTGAACAGGTGGAGCATTCGCCGGTTTCCTTTTGTGTGAAAGTCAGGTCAAAGAGAAATCCACCGCGGAAGGAAAATATTTTCATTCCGTCAACTGGTGTCGAAGAAGGCGAACCGATAGTATATTGAACTGACCCTACGTATTGAAAGGGATTCTCTACGATTCAGACTAGATTATCTTCCTGTAGAATCAATTTCCAGCTTGTAAAAGAGACATGACTGGTACAGACATCTTATAGAATTACCCGATTGAAGGTCTATAGAACTGCCCTAGCAGTGCTTCAGCCACTTGCTTAGATGCATCACAGTAGGTAGTCCTGGGATGACGTAGCCATTCTTATCCACTTTTGGCTTAGACCATGTCGACCCCGCTAACATTCATGCCAGCATCTCATCATCAAGGGGGAGGGGTGGTTGAAGGGCAGTAAAGAAAACACTAACTGGGATCTCAGCCACGATGAATATATCAAAAGAGTTTGCGTCGTGGTTCTCTCCATCATATATCAAGTTGGCAACCGCTCCACGGGTCGGCGATAGAGCCCCATCTGACCCAAAGTTGGTGTTTCCCACTGAAAATAAAAAGCCAACTGTCGTAGCTTGCCTCCGTCACTGCGGATGTCCATGTTTGTTTGCATCAAACCTCATTAACACTAAAAGCTGGTACTAACTTTCATGCCGGCAGTCTCAGAGGCAACCTTCCTTGCGATGCGTACCGCAGCCACCCAGCACCCCAATATCAGCTTCATCGCCATATCTCATAGTGACCAGCAATCAACCGAGAAATGGCTCGCTGATCTTAAAGGTCCAGGTTCAGTGACCGTCGTCGTCGATGCAGAGCGTTCAATTTACGCGAAATGGGGTTTAGGTGTGGTCTCATGGGGTCATGTCATCAGTCCAGCAGCGCTAGTGAATGCCTGGAAGCTTGGGAAGGAGCAGGGGATTTGGAATAGGCCTACAGAGAGTGGAAGTAGGTGGCAATCCGGTGGTTACTGGGCTGTTGATCAAGAGGGGTATGTACGGTGGGGATATCCTGCAGCCAGAGCAGATGATGTGTTGAACGTTGATGAGGCCGTGAAGACATTACGAAGGCCTCATGAGAGGCTCTAAGAGACTAGGGTCTTTCATAGGGGAGGTTTTAAATGAAGCAAGTAATAAATGGTCAAAATATAGCACAGGGATATCCTTTCCTGCCAGTAAACACCTTATGGAAACGAAAATGGTCGACGGAGAATCATTATTAACGCCATGAGAGTCCCGCTTTCAGAATGGTTGCTGTGAAAACAACGCGCTCGTCATTGTATTGGTTCATACTGAAGCTGTTTAGGCCGAAGCCGTGGAGCCTGAGGCGGCTGAGGCAGCTCATACCGTGCCTGTGGAAACTCAGTGATTGGGTTATAGAAAACTGGTCTATATCCAGGCAGTAAGTTGGAAGAAAGCGGTCGATACTGCGGTAGTGGTCTATTCTGAGACGGTTGATAGGAGGGTGGGAAATGACTAGGGCCGCTAGTGCGAGGTACTACCGATCTCGAAGGCTTGTTCTCGTAGAGTGGATCTGTCAGGGTGGTGAAGTAGACTTCATCTCCAGCATTAGACCCAATATTGAAGGATGAAATATCCAACAAATCTGTAACTGGTCGTTGTGCTTTCGGAGAAGGTGGGCACTGTGTGTCATATCTCATCGGTGGAGTGAGATACGAAGAGTGCGATTTGTGCCGAGAGGGTGTGATATTGTAGACTGGCCGGATCGAATCATCCTCTGAGCCGTCGACAATGCTGCTTCCATCCGCATTGGACAGCATGAAGAGATTGGGTATCTCAGCGTCGTACTTGCATATGGCGCAATCCGTCGAGGCCGGATGCAAAGCTTGGTTATTAACAGCAAGGGGTGCGATTGAAAGGATGTCCCCAGCTTCAATCTTATCGTGACTGGATATGCCCGGTCCACCATCATCACCTAGTGCCATGCTAGGCTGTGCCGTGGATGGCTTGCGATGAGTGAATCTCCTTCTGCCTGTGCGAGCTGTCCTTAATTCGTGGGTAGCATTTCTTAGATAGTTAGAGCGTTGTTCTGGGCTCAATTGTTCAAAGTGAGGCTCGAGCGCTGCCAGCCGGTCGAAGTCGTGCCGGTTTAAATAAAGATTTTGACGAGGGTGCTCAGGCAGTTTGTTCCAATCGTCGTATTTCTTCCAATCGAGGATTGAATTTGGACTTAACTCCAGGGGCTGACGTACTTTGGACATCAGTGTGAAAAAGGACCGAGCCTGAGAAGCAGGGTCTAGAGCTGAGCTCCCGCCGTGTTGCTTGTGTTCCAAATCAGGAAGGCTATAGGGCTCTTCATAGGGTAACCCTGCAGCAGGGTCTGGCCATTTCGAGCATTCCGCAATAGGAGGTAAAGCGATAGCGCTGTCCTCCCCCCGTCTGGCGCCAGATGTCTCTGAATGGTGCTGAGAATGACTGGCCGATGCCTCTGGAACAGATCCGGTGTAATTCCGACACTCTGTAAATCTTTCCTTAGACCTCTCCACGCCTCTTTCTCGTCCGCATCAAGCGATCCCGTCGATACACACGACATGGCCGCGCCTTCACGCTTCCCGCTCTGACATTCCTTGATGTAGGTCTTCAGCATGCTTACGACAGTTTCTTGGGACGAGCTGTTATGTTTTAGTCAAGGATCGAAGGCGTCTCGTCGCAGGGATACACATACCGTATCATGTTGGTGTTGAGAAGATTCAACACCTGTATATATGACGAGAACCTGGCTCTGATTTCCGCCAGTTCCCCCACTCCCCACCCCATTCGTTCCCATGTCGCCTGTGTTTGAAAGCCAACTTCATCGTAGTGCGTCTTCAGTCGCTGGAGGTCCTCGAGGACCCCGTGGCATCCGATTAATACATCGTTCAGTTCGGGGCTTTGACGATCGCTTGGACTGGCGTTTGATATTTGTTCCTCCGTTATCTTTAACACGGAGAGGAGAAGGCCGAGTTCATTCCTGACTTGGGTGAATGTATCCGGTGCGTTGAAAAGGGATTTATAAATGGAGTCAGCTAGTGGGCGGATGGCCGTAATATTTTCTGGGAATTTTCAGCGATGGACAAGAACAGATCAGGTCTAAGACTTAGGTCGTACGGATATTAACGTCGCCTGCAATATGGAACTGCGCTTCAATCTGACCGTGGTTGATTCCGACTTGAAATCCCGAGTTCGTATCACCTAAGGATATCGGTGGAGTCATTCTCACAATACGTACCACATGGCATATCCGCGGATGTCAGAGACTGAGTGAGGATGGATGAGATGGTAAAGAAGAAGTCGACGAGAAAAGCAACCCTGGTGAGCCCCATCTCACCGTCAGGTGATTCCAGGGCGAACTAAGCGCCCAGGGTGCCAAAATGGTTTAGCCTATACTGTATACATGATATAGGGACGGAGTCCATGCGCGATAGGAGTTCTAGTGTTATAAGTTCAAATCAAACACCCTCTATCCCTTATGCTTCATAACCCTATTTGTACAGATCTGATATAACGCGTTTACAATGGAACGCATTGCCCGGGGTAATGCAAGTCAATCCACATCTCACGCCCGCATATGCTTCAATATCATCTTCAACCGCCTCACGGCCGGCCCATCATTGTCATCCTCCTCCCGTCCCTCCGACTTCTTCTCTTCAATCTCTGCCTTGGCCGCTTCCAGCGCAGGCCGTAGGTAGCCCCAGACTTCATCATGGTACCGCTCATGTACAGTAACCCAGTCTTCCGCACCGGGGAGATATTCGAGAACCGAGTCGCGGAGGGACATAGCCGACGCAGCAACTGTACCCGTGCTCTGGGTAAACGCAGACGGGTCGTTCTGCTGGAGAAAAGTGTCTATATCCGGGACAAGACTGAGACTCGACAGGCCAGGCTGTTGGTGCTGGGTATTTGGGTCCGTCGAGTCCCCAATCTGCCGTCGAAATGAGTCTAGCATCTTGATCTCTGCAGCCGTTAGTGGCGGTGGTGTCGCGGCCATATCAATATCCAGATCCTCCGGGCCCCCAAAGTCCGGATCGAACGACGTATCCTTGAGCAGAGACACCACTGCGGCACCGTCGCTGGCTTGTGCCTCGTACGTATGTACCTGAGACCCGGGGTAATCTGCGCGCTCCCAGGCACTGGTATAATCCAGTTGCATCGGGTCATGCGCCCGCTGCTTGCCCTTCCAATTCCCAGTTTCGCCTTGTAAATCCGACAGACTCGTATCACGGTACGCATTCCCTTGTTCGCTGTCCACCCGCACACCCATTTCATCCGTATACGCGCCCAATCGCTGAAACGCCTCCTCCGAGAGCGCAGGAATCTCAACCCCGCCAGTCCTCTCGCTCGAGGTCTCGCGAAAGGACTCCGCACCTAGCCCGGAGTACCCTGCCCGAGCACCAGCACCCGCTCCAGCACCAGACCCTCGCGCACCGATATCCCGACTAACCAAACCCCCCAAACCCGGCGACGCAAGTGCCGACGGCCCAGCAGCCTTCCCCTGCATCGCGCCGGCTAACGTTCGCGCCGCATCCGAAGACGAGCCCGCACCCTGCATCGCGCTCCAGGCTAGCCCGGCCGCGGAACTCTGGATGCGACTCGCTAGCGAGGGTGTGTCATTACCGCTCGTCGAGACGGGTTTACTCGGGGCGGTTGTATCGGGTATCGTGGTTGTTATTGGGGTCTCGTCGTGGTCGGGATTGGGGCGGCGGGTTGAGTCGCGGGTACCCCGCATGTTCTCCGGGTCGTCGGGCATGATATGATGGCTTGGTGGTTTCTGGCGGTGTGGGTGTGCGCCCGATGTGAGGGTTTTTGGGTGACGGGTTTAAGGGTTTGATGGTAGGTGTAGAGGTGAACTGGTGCTAGGTAAAAGGGATTGAGGGTTGTTTGTAGGGAGGTTTGGGGTTCATGGCTTGAGAGGATTGGAAAATGGGAGGGTTCGGTTGAAGGGAGTGCTGGGCCGGACGAAGTAGGAAGGGAAGCATGTGAAGGGTGGATAGTTAGGGCTGAGGTTGGAGGTAGTGATAAATACCTAATATCCCAGTGTCAGTGGGGTTATTATTAGTTAATAGGGAGGTTTTTATTATTCTAGAAACAATAATTATTAGTTTTGTCTGTATTTTGAGCGTGGGTACCCAAGGTTGATGGATATAGAAGAAGCGTCCTGAGTATGACGCGATATATATATTTGTGTAGTATAGCCGAGTTGTATCTACCGGCAAGCCCATATGATAATTTTCTCCTTTCAAGACAAATATTCACAACCTCGGCTGGTCATTTAAGTGTCCAAAAGCCGCTCCAATACTTATGATAGGTGCAATGCTTGAAATTCGTGGATATTTACTTGGACCCCCGATAGGATGACGACAGAGGCGGAGATCCGATGGGACAAAGCTGCAGCTGCCTAGGGAAAAGAGTATCGAATCTACGCACATATCAAACTGATCACATTTCCTTGTAATTGGCCTGCATATTGATAGATTTGAATTTATCAATTGATTTATTTTCCTTGAAATAATCATTTCCACTAAATACCAAATTGGTCAGGAACCAGCAGTCCCGTAGCTGTCTGCTTCGGGCCATGTTACAGCGGTCTGCCAGTGTTGATGTCAGCATTGGCGGTCCACGTTTGCAACGACGAATTTTCATGGGCGAATGGGACTCTAGACTCTTGTCTGCCGAGAGCTTTCAGGACCAAATTAGTTTTTTTTTTCTTTCATCTTGATAGTCATCGTTGGAAAAAGTGAATACAAAGCGAGCGAGGGCGAGAGATTTTTAGCTGGTCAACTGGCAACGACTGTAGAGACTTCCCCCACCACCGCCTCACCTCTTCACCTTTTCCCGCCCTTCAAACCTCCAAACCCAACCACCACCACCACCTCTCTGCCTCATCCACCCAACCAATAACTCTACCTCGTATGCAATTTCCTCTTTCTTTTCTTTTTCCTTTTCTCCTAATCTCCCTCCCCTGCGTATCTTCTCTCCTCTCAGTCCTTTCCATCCTAACTTGGCATGCCGTCCAGGTCTTTCCTATGATCCCCTCTCAAGCTCTTCTGCTGCGGGTCCACTCATAACAACCGGGTCGTTTGCTCCTCTTTTCAACCAACTCCCCTCCTCCACTCAACTCCTCCACCCCCCATCCTGGTCCATCTGCGTTGTCCACCACACCAGGACTGCCATCCGTTCATCCTAGCTTCGAGTTCCTCGGGCTGTTTTCCTGCCCTACTTTCTTCCTCCCCCCCCGCTTCCTCTCCCCTCCTCCCCCCCCCCTCGCGATCTCTCGTCATCGGTCTCGAGCCCCTCGTCCCCCCATCGACCGATCAAGTGTGACCGGCTTAATCGACTCTCGCCTTTTGCCTCGTGGAATCTACCAGCTTCCCATCGCGCGGTCTTCATCTGTCCGACCGGTTCCGTTTTGTCGTTCACTCTCCCGAATCGGCCCTCTTTCAGAATCTTTGCATCGTCTCCGATAGAGCTCTTGGAGACTCAAAAAAACTCCCTTTGCCAGGCCGATCTCTTCCTCGTCTCCCCGACTGCATTCTTTGCGACCCTTAGGGCGACCCTAGAACGAAAAGATGGTAGACAGAGATCCAGGCACACCCACCTGGAAGTTCACACAGTGAGTCGCCGCCGAATATTGGAGCTGCGATCCCGTGGTTCTGTCACCTTTCGTTCACCGGAATTTGTCGGTGATACGTGAAGTAGGCGAACATTTGACTGATATGGTCCTCCCCCAGATGCTTTGGCGATAAAGGTGATGTAGAAGATATCACAGAAGGTAAACCCTCCAAAACTGCTCGATCAGCCTACACGGAGGAACAGACTAACTCAAGCTTCCCCCGCAGCTGACATCATCTCGACCGTTGAATTCGACCACACCGGTAATTATTTGGCTACGGGAGACAAGGGTGGACGTGTGGTTTTGTTTGAGCGGAACGAGACGGTATGTTCCTCTTTCTTCTCTTCCTTAGCCCTTCTGCACGTCAAGTCTTCCGGCCAAAGCTCCCGTGCTAAAATGAATCGCCATTACAGAAAAAAACCTGCGAGTATAAGTTCCACACCGAATTCCAATCCCACGAGCCGGAATTCGACTACCTCAAATCCTTAGAGATCGAAGAGAAGATCAACAAGATAAAATGGTGTCGACGACAGAATGCATCACACTTCCTCCTCTCTACAAACGACAAGACCATAAAGCTTTGGAAGGTATTCGACAAGTCTCTCAAAGTGGTGGCCGAGAACAACCTGTCGAATGAGATGACTCCGGCCGGTGCCGTGGGTGGTGGTGGCCTGCCCCGGGCACCGCGGGGAACCTTCAAGGATGCCGGAGCTCTGAAGATGCCACGCCTGACACACCATGATACCGTCGTTGCCGCCGTCCCTCGCAGAACGTATGCGAACGCCCACGCCTATCATATCAATAGCATCTCCGTGAACAGCGATGGCGAGACCTTCATCAGCAGTGACGATCTCCGAGTCAACCTGTGGAACCTCAACATCCAGGACCAGAGCTTCAACATTGTGGATATCAAACCTGCCAACATGGAGGAACTTACCGAGGTCATCACGGCAGCCGAGTTCCACCCAGTCAGCTGTAACTGGTTCATGTACGCCAGCTCCAAGGGAACTATCAAACTGGCCGACATGCGCCAGCGCGCTCTTTGCGACGAGCATGCCAAGTGTAAGTTGAAACCTGCCAAGTCTAGCACTTGCTTGACTCCCTAATTTAGTCGCCCTTTTGTACTTATACAATCTTCTCTTGACCAGTGTTTGAACAAGAAGAGGATGCTTCCTCCCGCTCATTCTTCTCCGAGATCATTTCCTCCATCTCCGACGTTCGATTCTCACACGACGGCCGGTACATTGTGTCAAGAGACTACCTGACTGTGAAGATTTGGGATGTCAACATGGAACGTCAACCGGTCAAGACGATTCCCATTCACGAACATCTGCGGCCGCGCCTCTGCGATACGTATGAGAACGACAGCATCTTCGACAAGTTTGAGGTGGTCTTCTCCGGTGATGCCGAGAACGTGATGACTGGCAGCTATAACAACAACTTCATGATCTACCCCACGGATGAGCAAAAGGAGACGGAGATTGTGCTGCAGGCGGATAAGTCGGCCTTCAAGGCCAAGAAGGTCGGCGTACCGACTCCTATGAACAAGGGCAATGCGAAGAAGGCCGGCTCTAGGTCCGGCAGCCCTGCTGGCCCCGGCAGCCGGATGAAGAAGGAGACCGATGCCGACCAGATCGACTTCAACAAGAAGATCTTGCACATGAGCTGGCATCCTTTCGAGGACAGCATTGCGATTGCGGCTACAAACAACGTAAGTTTCAGCCTTGGACTGCGGTCCCTCTTCGTGACGACTTTGAAGCTGGATACTAACTACGACCCATCTGAATCTAGCTCTTCGTCTTTTCTGCTCTGTAAGCGGCATCGAGTCGCTCATTACATCGGAACTCCCCATACAATGCTCTTATGGACAGGTGCATCTTGGCGATGGGATCGGGTGGTTGGTGGAAGGACTGATGATATTGGCGGGAGAGCGAAACGAATGAAAAAAAGACGCAACCAACAAAAAATGAAAGCAAAAATAATGGCCATAGCAGCACCCCCAGATTCCATAATCTCAGGACTTTCCCTTCAACCTTACTCGCCTCCTCTTTTTTTTTTGTTCACAGAGGACCCATCATTCCCCAAGTGTCCGCAAGGCGCTCTGCTTGAGCTTCAGCTCCAGCTCCCAGTTTTTCTTTTTCTCTTTCTTTTGACAGTCCTCTCTCCTCTTCCATCGCCATATCGTCCTCTCTTGGTTTGTATGCAATTTTTATTAGGTATTCCACGGGCGTTGTACGGAGGCGCTTCATGATAGAGAATGTTAAGCCTGCTTGGGGCGTTTTTCATGACGGCTTTTCCTTTACGTGTTGTGTGGGTAGGGGGTACGAATGATGGAGTGATTCCTGTCTTCATGTCCCTTCATGATACCTTTGTCTCGGATGGATGGGTTTTTAATGCGCTTATCTTTTAAACACTCCCTCCAAGTATTCTATATTCCTTCCTGCCTCTAAATTGGCGTATGATCAATCGACTTCCTCCAGCCCAAGCATCATCATGCCCACGCAAATTCCCCCGTTTCTGCCGGGTTTTTTCTGCCGGGCTTTGCGGGCGATGACGAAGGCGGAAGGAATCAGTCGTTCGCACAATACCGGCTATTACGGGATGGCACGTCCTTTGATGAGGACCCTATCTGATAATACCGTACCAAAATGTCTAATACACACGGACAATTAACGGCCCGAGGCACTTTACGCCTAACCGTAGTTGGATTAGCGGGAGTCGGTCAGGAAAGCCTCCACTGGAGAAGCCCGCGATCGGTCGCGCGCACTCTCTTGTCCCTAGACCTTGTCGTCGTCATCGCAGTTATTCCTCGTTGAGTGTCGAATATACCTCTCCTCTATTGTCCCAGGGCACTGGTCATGCTGTGACCCCAGCGCGTTCTGAGTGTTACCTCCCAAGCGAGCGAGAGTAGCGAAAGCCAGACCTCAGAGAAACAGCTGGAGCTCTCACCTGCGTCAGACGTTTCTATCCCACCCTCGACCCTCCCCCCTATTTTCCGCCCGTTTTTATACGCATATACTTTCTTGATCTTGCCTATCGGTGCAGATCCGAGTTCATGAGCTGATCATGAACTCTGGGAACGATTCCTGGCACTCCTCGGCCGGTGGGCCTCCGTCGCACCCTGGCATGGATCAGATGAATCAACAGCCACGACCTTTGGGGTCGTTCAGGTAGGAGATATGCTCCTTCAGACTAATTGCATTGTCGGGCGCTAATGTTGGATCCTTTTATTTATAGTCAAAATCCCCCTCAGCAAGGCCCGGCGTCGCAACCCTCTGGGCCCGTTCTCCCTCCTCCATCTGGTTAGCAAATCCCCGTGCAATCTTTCGACAGCTGTAGACCTCGACTTCGGGCGTCGAATCGTCTGATCTGGTAGGATTCATGATCTAACCTTTTTGCGCTCTCCATAGGCCCCTACCACCCCGGTGGTCAAGCCGGTCACTCCCTCCCCGGCCTAGCGGAATTGAGCCAGAGCCACGGTGCTCCCCACCAACCTCCTGCGTACGGACAGCACCCGGCAGGCCCGACTCATGGCGCCGGCCACTCCCTTCCCGGCATTGGCCAGGCCATGTCGCATGCTTCACCACAGTCTCTGAACCGGGAGCGTGAGCGGGACTCTCGAGAGCGCGAGATTCTCGAGCGCCAGCGCCAGGAAGAGATGGCGCACCGCGAGCGCGAACAGATGGAACGCCAACAGATGGAACGCCAACAGATGGAACGTCAGCGCGAGCATCATCCGGTTCAGAGCCACACCGGCTCGATTCCCCTCCACCAGCCCGTCGCGTCAAAAGTTCCCAATTCTATCCATGGTCCGAACGGTCTCCTGTCGAATCTCGGCACCAATCCACCTAATGGCCCGCAGGCTAACGTTCAAGCTTCCGGTGGACCAGCAGCTCTTTTCGGAGGACCTCAGATGCCCCACGGCGAGGGTACCCCGAGGTCGTACATGCAACACCCGGCAGGTCCTCCCATGATGGGATATAATGGACAGGGGCAGCAGATCCCCGGGAATGTTGCGGCCCTGGCTCAGGGTCAGCAACCCATTCTCAACGTAAGTGGCCCAATCGGGTTCTCACTGCACATGCCTTGGGCTCACGTACCGTTGGTGGAACAGGATGCCCTCAGCTATTTGGACCAGGTCAAGGTGCGATTTGTAGACCAGCCCGATGTTTATAATCGGTTCTTGGATATAATGAAGGATTTCAAGAGTCAAGCGTGAGTTTTTTTTTCATCCGAACTTCTCTTTCCTGTTTGGGAAGCCAAGGTTGAGGTGGCTGCCTGAGAGAGAGAACTAACCTCGAGTGAATAGCATTGATACCCCGGGTGTAATCCAGAGGGTTTCCACATTGTTCAATGGCCATCCCGCCCTTATCCAAGGCTTCAACACTTTCTTGCCTCCAGGCTACCGCATCGAATGCGGTACCGAAGACAACCCAGATGCGATTCGCGTGACCACCCCCTCGGGAACAAACACCCTGAGTATGCCCCGAGCGGGCCGTTCGCTTGATGCCGCTAACGATTTGGGTCCCTCTGGGGGCCTGGGTGCTCACCCTCGCTCTGACTATTATGAACAGTCTCGCCCTGGTTGGCAGCAGACTCAGCAGCAACAGCAGCAGGGTCATCAGCAAGGTGCACCTGGGTCGTATTCCCCCGGCTCGCGTATGATCGGTCCTTCTGGCATGTACCAACAGGAAGGGCAGGCCCCTCCTCAAGATCACCACTTTGCGTATCAAAGTCAAGAGGCTCAGGGTGCTTCGGCACTCTCCCATCCGCAAGATCACCGCGGTGTGGCCCAGTTGCAAGGAGCAGCATCGGCAGCGTCTGGATTAGGCAGACCGTCGATGCTCCCAGTTTCTGGAGGTGGGTCGACTCAGTCGATGAGTAGCCTAGCTGGGGTTGGAGGCATCCTTCAGGGCGGCCATGCGGATCTGAACAAACGGGGGCCTGTTGAATTCAACCACGCAATCAGCTACGTGAACAAGATAAAGGTTTGTCTTCCTCACTTCTCCGAACTCTATCCTAACCCACTTTTTTTCTGACATCCTCCCTTCTACAGAATCGTTTCTCTTCTGCGCCTGAGATCTACAAGCAGTTCCTTGAGATTCTGCAGACTTACCAGCGCGAGTCGAAGCCTATCCAAGACGTTTACGCTCAAGTCACTCAACTTTTCAACACTGCCCCTGACCTCTTGGAGGATTTCAAGCAGTTCTTGCCTGAATCTGCTGCCCACGCCAAGCAACAGGCTCAAGCACGTATGGCCGAAGAGGCTGCCCCTACATCAAACCTTCGGGGTGAGCCCGTGGGTTTGCCGTCTTCCACTCCCAGTCGTGACGTGAAAATGCCACCCCTCGGCCAGTTCAACGTCAAGGACTCCGGAAAGGAGAACAAGAAGCGACGAGGTGGTCCCGGTGTTGGCCTCTCGTCTGTTTCTGGTCCTTCTGGCGTTGATGTGGCTCGCATGCCCGATGCCCGTGGAGGTCCTCCTGCAGGCCCTTTCACTAATGGGAACAAGGTTCGTTTAACTCCCTTTTCATTGTGGTGTAGATATGACAGGCATGAGTGGCACTGTTGCCCGTGTCCTCTCACATCCACCTCTTTTTCCCACTTTATGATATCATTACTGACGATGAATTGCAGAGACCCAAGCACTACCATGGAAAGCCTTCTGGAGCTGACATTCCCAACGTGTCACCAACTCTGATCCCGGCTCTTCCTGAACCGGTTCCACCAAATGCCATGACCACGCCCAGTCAGGAGGAGATTGCCTTCTTTGACCGTGTCAAGAAGTTCATTGCCAACAAGCAGATCTTCAGTGACTTCTTGAAGCTGTGCAACTTGTACACGAACGACTTGATCGATCGTTTTATTCTTGTCAAGCGGGCAGAGGGATTTATTGGCTCTAATGCCGAGCTCATGAGCTGGTTCAAGCGGTTCATGAATGTGGAAGAGCCCGAAGACAAGACCATCGATCCCAAGCCCCAGACGGAGGCTGGTGTGGTGAACCTCGCCCATTGTCGGTCTCTGGGACCCAGCTATCGTCTTCTGCCTAAGCGCGAGCGCCAGAAGCCCTGTAGTGGTCGTGATCAGCTCTGCCATGATGTCTTGAACGACGAGTGGGCTTCACATCCTACCTGGGCCTCTGAAGATTCTGGTTTCGTTGCCCACAGAAAGAACCAGTTTGAAGATGCTCTCCACCGTATTGAGGAGGATCGTCATGACTATGATCATCATATTGAGGCTTGCACACGCACCATCCAGCTCATCGAGCCGATTTGCCAGCAGTTCTTGCACATGTCGGAAGCCGAGCGGGCCAACTTCAAGTTGCCTCCCGGTCTGGGTGGTCAGAGTGAGGCTATTTACCAGCGCGTGATCAAGAAGGTCTATGACCGCCAGCGTGGTGAGAAGATTATTCGCGACATGTTTGATCGTCCTTGCCAAGTTTTGCCTATCGTTCTCTACCGCCTCAAGCAGAAGCTCGAGGAGTGGAAGGCGTGCCAGCGTGAATGGGACAAGGTTTGGCGCGAGCAGATGCAGCGTGCCTACTGGCGCAGTCTGGACCACCAGGCGATTGCCACCCGCTCGACTGATAAGAAGCTGTTCATCGCGAAGAACATCCAGTCTGATATGCAGGCCAAGCTTGAGGAGACCCAGACCATGCGCAAGGGCGGTCTGAAGCCTCCAAAGCACCAGATGGAGATGAAGTTTAAGGATCTGGACGTCCTGTTGGATACTACTCATCTCCTTTGCTTGTATCTTGATCGGAGTACCTCTGGTTTTGGTGCAGACCCGTCTCGTCTGATCAGCTTTGTCAAGGACTTTATTCCTGTCTTCTTTGGACTGGATCGTGAATCCTTCCATGAGTATATGGATGAGCTGATGCTCAACGCGACCCCGGCTGAGGAGTTGGAGGATCAGTTCGGTGCTGATGATACTTCGATGGCTAGCCGGAAGGCTGTCAACACGCAGAAGCTGGATCTCTTGCGTGAGACTCTTGAGCGCAAGCTGGAGAAGGGCAATGGCCCGGTTCAGGAAGACGGAGCTGCTTCTAGTGCTGCCGCTGCTGCGCCTGCCACCACCCAGCTCGCCACTCCAGACGTCCGGGCCACTTCAATGGCTGTCTCCGAGCCGGAAGATAACTTTGATGTCGCTGAGCTCAAGTGGATGGAGCACCCTGGTCAAGGCAACTTCAACCTTGAACGCGAGTACACTCTGAACGAGAAGTACAAGAAGACCGAGCACCAGATGTACGGCAATTTGAATCTCTTGTGCCTTCTGCGTACCTTTGAGATTCTGTACTCTCGGCTGCTCCGTATCAAGGAGCAGGAAGGAGAGGCTCACGAGCAGGTCCGCCGTGGCCTTCTTCCCAAGCCCGCTCACGAGTTGTGCCTGATTGACCGCTTCCCCGCCGACTTCTTCTACGATGTCGACCCCAAGGCCAACCTGTACAAGCAGATCGTGCGCATGTGCGAGGAGGTCATTCGTGGAGATATTGACCAGCTCCACATGGAAGAGACTCTCCGTCGATTCTACATGCAAGGCGGCTACCTGTTGTACAACTTGGAGCGCATCTTCTCGTCGATCGGCAAATTTGTGGCATCTATTTTCACTGGTGATGCCAAAGATCGCAGCTCGGATATTGCGAACCTGTTCTTCAAGGAACGTGAGAAGAATGAGACTACCCACCACCAAGAGATGCAATACCGCAAGCAGGTGGAGAGGATGATCAAGGAGGGCGATATGTACCGCATTACCTACGTAAGTATCTGTATTCGCTGAGAGTTGACAGTCATGTGCTAATCCAGTTTGTACAGTTCCCATCCGACCGCCATGTTACCGTCCAGGTTATGACCACCGAAGACGCCACGCTTGACAGCGACGAACTCAGCTCCGAGGCCCGCTGGTCCTACTACGTGACCGCTTACTCCATGCGCGATCCCACCGAAGGCGTTTCCTACTCCGACATGCGCATGCCCTTCCTCAAGCGCAACCTGCCCAACAAGCTTGACGAGGACGAGGAGTACGACCGATTCTACCGCCGCCTGCAACACCACGACGGCCTGATCATTCGCATCTGCGCCAACAACTATACCATCCTCTACCAACCGCCCAGCCACGATTGGTTCTGGCGCTCGACCGCGCCCGTCCACGACAAGGACGCCGACGCGGAGACTATCAAGGCCAAGGAAGAGCAACAGACCAAGGAGAAGGCCGCCTCCCGCGAAAAGCGCCATGATCGCTTCCTCGAGAAGTTCGTTAATAACCCCAACTGGGCTCGCGGTCTTAGTAAGGATAAGGTCGACGAGTCGAATCAGCGCTTCCGCTCTTGGTTGAATGGGACTCTTGAAAAGGAGGACTCTGCACCCGCCGAGGCTGCGGAGCCTGCTACTGCCGGTGCTGCCGATGACGTCCAAGGGGACGCTCAGCAGGCCGATGAGCAGGCTGATACCGATATGGCAGACGCTGAGCCTGCCGCTGCCGAGGCGTAAGCTGTTGGATCAATGAGATGGTGGGGAGGCTTTTGATAGGATTTTTTGTGCTTGTGTTGCGGGGAACAGGATGATACATGCATTTTGCCGGACTGATATGCGAGAAAGGGACGGCGTCTTTTCTTCTTCTTTCTTCTTTTTTTCAAATTCACATGAGGAAATTGCGCAATGAGTTTACACGGCTGTTTCTTCTATTTTTTCTTTCTATTACCTTTATTTTATGGTTTGTGGGTTTGAGATTCTTTTTTTTTCTCACTTAGCCGTCATGTATTCTATTGGGTTTCTTCTATTTTCATTCTGATTTCTCTCTTTACTCTTTATTTCTTGTGGGAGATTATGTATAGGGTAGGCCTTGTGTTATTCTGTTATGGTCGGTGGTTCGGGTTCCTCAGTCCTGGCACCGATGTCCACCGATGAATGCCGAATAACAACCGCTTCCTTAGTTCGTGGACGAGTATCCCCCTCTGCTGATTTCTCTGGGGATCTCTTCTGGGGAAGAGGAGAACCAATCAGGGGTAATTAATTGTCAGGGGTTAGGGGTTGCTTCTCTGGCCTGAGGCTAGCCAGCTTGTATGAGGAGCGCTTAAAACTTCTTGCACCCCACCCCGCCCCCTCTTCTTACTATTGAATGAATGTATTATTAGGTATTTATGTACGGTTAATGGGAATCTCCCTGGGCTAGGTTTAAGTATAGCATTGAATTATTTACTTAAGTGTAAAGCAGGTAGTATATTTAGCCGTGAAGTTCTTTTGTAAAGGGAAAACAGTATCTCTGCTAAGAGCTGGAATTTCAGTAGAGAACATAACCCTGCGTATGCGATTGAATAAAGACAGAATCTTCCAGGATCGCCCCTATCTAATAGCCGATAGTCGATAGTCAAAGTAATCACTGAAATCAACTCCCAAGACCACAGTATTTCTAAACAGTCAGATACTATACCCTCGGCCTCCAGATCAAACACAAGACTAAACCTCCGTGCGGCCGAACCCCAGTAACCGAAACAGTCCGAGACGGCAACGAATTTCAATGAAAGCAGTAAAAAAATGGATCTCCCCCGGGCCGAGTGGAGACTCAAGCGATCACCTGCGATCTAGGCGTGGGCGAAACTCGGCGATTAGTGTACACTGTACAATATTGAACAATTTGCCCATACAGCCTTTGTCTAATGCTCGGATCTAAGTGTTAATCGGCAAGGGAGTCGCCGAGTTGTGGCGATTCGCGGGGTATTTCAGGGGAGTATTTCGGAGCATGTAGGCTTTTTGGGAAGGGCGAGAGATGATACTTTGGTGGGTTGGTGAAGTCCGGGGGAATTGCGAGAAATTACCGGTGTCGCCGAGGGAAAGCCGAGCTGACGTCAAGATGAAGATGGAGTTGTACTAATTGGGATGTGGGGGGGGTTTCAGAGGAAGATCTGCTAATTTTTTGATGATTAGGAGTGGGAATAGAGTCAATTGGATTCAGAATCGGAGGATAATGTTGAGATAGTAGTTATGAATATATCTATGAATGATATTTATTGGTTACAGGTTATGGTGGTATAGTAACTGGAGGAAAGCCATAGGAAGCCCGCGGAAGAGAATAATAAAGAGTGGCACTCTCGTGTGGATTCTCGATTCTCCAGAGCTTCCCTTCTTCCGGTATTATTCTTTTCCTCATTTCTCTGGGCCCCAGTGGATCTGGATCACTTGCCTTCCATTCCTTTGGGCTGTGGGGTCAATTGGTGTTCGACCTTATTTAACGTCTCGTCTCCTTCCCCGGCCACTTTCTTTCTCTTCTGACTTCTTCCACTTTCCCTCTTCCAACGAACACTCTCACTCTCCACTCTTCTCGGAGTTCGTCTTTTTTTTTATTTCTGGTTTCACATATTCAGCATGGCTGCCTCCGCCTTGCTCAAGAGCCGAGTCCGCCGGCCTTCATATCTCAATAAGCTGGCCAAGGCTGAGGATCTCATTGACCTCTTCCCCCATGGCTCGTACATCGGCTGGTCTGGTTTCACGGGTGTGGGCTATCCCAAGTACGTATTTTGTATTTGCGCTTTACATTCTTCGCGTCGGGAACCCTGCGCATTGAATTATCCCCCGCTATGACATCAGTTAGGGTATGAAACTAATCCGCCGTGCTAATATAGGATGGTCCCCACCGCGCTCGCAGACCACGTCGAAAAGAACAACCTGGAAGGTCAACTTAAATACACACTCTTCGTGGGCGCCTCATCCGGCGCAGAGACGGAGAATCGCTGGGCTCGCCTGAACATGATTGAGCGCCGCAGCCCGCACCAGGTCGGAAAAGAAATCGCCAAGGGTATCAATAACGGACAAATCAAATTCTTCGATAAGCATCTCAGCATGTTTCCCTCGGATTTGGTCTATGTAAGTATAACGGGATTCATGTGCTGTACTACCGGCTAAGGCTCGGGGGTTCCCGCCGCGGAGACCGGAAAGTCGAGAATGATCGGCGCTAACCATTTTCCTTTTTCGATCAATCTAGGGCTACTATACTCTGAACAAGCCTAAGAACAAGATTGACGTGGCCGTTATCGAGGCTTCTGCGATTACAGAGAATGGTGGAATTATTCCCGGCGCCTCGGTCGGTGCTTCGCCCGAGTTGGTCCAGATGGCCGACAAGGTCATTATCGAGGTGAACACGTCGAGTCCCTCCTTCGAAGGCCTGCACGATATTGTGGGCTCCGATCTCCCTCCCGGCCGCAAGCCCTACCTGATTATGGCCCCCGAAGACCGTATCGGAACTCCCTATATCCCCGTCGACCCCGAGAAGGTCGTCGCCATCGTCGAATCCACCTACCCCGACCAGACCCAGCCCAACGCCCCCGAGGACGAGGGCTCCCAGGCCATCGCCACCAACCTGATCGAGTTCCTCAAGCATGAGGTCAACCACGGCCGTCTGCCCAAGAACCTCCTCCCCATCCAGTCCGGCATCGGCAACATCGCCAACGCCGTCGTGGGCGGTCTCAGCAAGGGCGGTTCCAACTTCACCAACCTGAAGGTCTGGACCGAGGTTCTGCAGGACTCTTTCCTCGACCTCTTCGACAGCGGCAACCTCGACTTCGCAACCGCCACCTCTATTCGCTTCTCCCCAGACGGTTTCAAGCGCTTCTACGATAACTGGGAGCGCTACGCCGGCAAGCTCCTCCTCCGCTCGCAGCAAGTCTCAAACTCCCCCGAGATCATCCGCCGCCTCGGCGTCATCGGCATGAACACCCCCGTCGAAGTCGACATCTACGCCCACGCCAACAGTACCTGCGTCATGGGCTCGCGCATGCTCAACGGCCTCGGCGGCTCCGCCGATTTCCTCCGTAACTCCAAGTACAGCATCATGCACACCCCGTCAACACGGCCCAGCAAGGTTGATCCTACCGGTGTCAGCTGCATCGTTCCCTTCTGCACGCACATTGACCAGACGGAGCACGATCTGGATGTTGTCGTTACCGAGCAGGGTCTGGCTGATGTGCGAGGATTGTCGCCTCGCGAGCGTGCGCGCGTTATTATCAAGCAGTGCGCTCATCCTGATTACCAGCCTATTTTGACGGATTATCTGGATCGGGCTGAGTTTGAGTGCTTGAGGAAGGGAATGGGTCACGAGCCGCATCTGTTGTTCCAGGCGTTTAAGATGCATCAGAATTTGCAGGAGAACGGTACCATGAAGATTTCTTCTTGGGAGTAAGAAAAGGCCCGGAGTGGTGATTGCTTGGCTTTCTTTTGGTGATTACGCTGCAAAATATTGTGGGGTTGGATTTGGTGTTTGGAGCTTTTTGTACATACCATCGGCATTTTTATCTATTAAGAGAGATCAATCGATCTACAATTCATATTATTCTCAATCAGTGCTTGTGGTGTTTCAAACTCGGCTATATGTCAAGCTTTTAAAGTAAGATGCATTTGGAGCGGGCCAGTCATAACTACCCTGGATCTGCTTAGAAGATTGAATGATTAACAGGAGAATATGAGTGGATACTATAAATATTTTGACAAGTATACGGCTACGCCCATTCTAAAGAGTAATCATACTCCACGTGGACCTCTTTGTAAGACGAGATTTAAATCAACCAAAGTGTGGATAACATAAAATCTAAAAAGCACCATAACTCCAAAGCTATCATATCAACATAACAAATACCATTACCCGTCCAAACACAAAACCATAATCTCAGAATCCGGCTTCGCACCTCCAAGCCTCGGACAATCGCCCTTTGCAATTCTCACCCCCGAATCAAGACAAACCCTAGGACGACGGTGGGTGGTACGATCCACCAGTAAATCTACCACGAGTCAGCCACACATCCCACAAATAAGTGGATACTCGGTGAATACTGAAGCATACCGATTCCAAAGAGATCCAATCAATCCAGTCTGCGCATCGCCGGACTTACGACGTGCCCAGCCGTGGTCGACATTGTAGGATTTGACATCCTGGAGACCGGCGAAGAGACCTCGTCCAGCGGTTGATTGCTGTGGGATAGTATTAGTATTGTTGATAATGGAAGAAGTATATATCAAAGTCAATCGGAATTGGGATTGAACTTACCCTGTGCGTCTCCTTGTTGCGAACCCAGTAGTCAGCACCGAAGTCGTTCTGGAGGCGGGCAGCCTGGGAAGTTTTGGATGGAGAGCCCATAGTGAATTCTTCGGTTTGTGCGATAGATCGAGTGCTGGGATAAGAAGCGTAGAGTGTTGTGATAGTCTTTGATAGACTTATAGAGTATTCTCTGAGTAGATATGAAGATCTTGATGAACAAAGAATCCTTCAACCCCTAACAAGCTGTATTCCTTATATACCTCCTACACGAAAATCCCACGGAATACACCTACTATCCAAAAGACAATTACACGTTTTCCATCCATGGTAAATGGCAAGATCGCCTTCGAACATGGGACCACACCATCCCGGCCGAACGAACCGAACACTCGTCCGCAGCGGTTCCGACTCGCACAATCTTCAACTATGGAACTACCAGTCATAACGAAGTGAATTAGGCTGATTTACCGCGTGAGTGACCTGATCTCGCATCCGAGGGCTTGGGTCTGGGGTGGTTAGTGCCACACTGCGCGGGCTGTAGTCATGACGTCGAACGGCTAAAGAGTGGTGTGGTCGCGGCCGAACCACGCGGGAGTAGATCTTCCGGGTGTTGAAGTTAACAGTTACTGGGCTAGAGGCTGTTGGTTAGTTTCGGGATTGGCCGAGAGGCGCAGGGGTTCATGACTTTTGGTTTTAGCGAGTTGTTCTCGTGGGTTTGTTTTCGGGGTGAGTTGATTTGTTGGTTTGGTTGGGCTATGGTCAGATCAGCTGGTAGTGGGATTTTCTCGGGTGGCATGATCAGGTTGTCTTTGGCTCCCTCTGGAATCGTGGTTGTGTGGTGTGATGTGAGAATGGATTGGAGAGAAATTAAGAACAAATAGCTGATGGTTCTTGATATTAACATTATTAGAAACGTTATTATGGATTTCTGTCTCGTGGTTGGATTGGTTGTGACTAATCGTAGATCCCGGAGTCCAGAAGGAAGGCTCATATACCTTCAGCGGCTTCTTGCAGATGCTGTGCGACAAGACGAAATTGACACCAACTAGTAGTGTAGATCAAAACTGATCTGGTTGTCCTGACAATTTTAATTTTAGGGTACTAGGCTGATTACAATTTAGTAACGCCGGTCGCTAATTTGAGGGGGAACGGTGTCTTTGTTATAGTTCTGTTACCGTGAGCCCGATCGTGGTACAGGCTCCCTGGAATGCCAAACCAGCTTTAAGGACGAATAAATTGTGTTAAAGAGACTTATAGACAATTTAACGAGTCTCTCTTACTAAAGTTTCAACAGTGCTCTTGTTTCCGCTTAGAGCAGGTTCGGCTGGGCGCCTCTACAGCCCAAAGTGATACATCAACACGAATCCTTGAGTGCAAACCTGTTTCTGACTTATCTGCTCTTCCTGGAATATTCACATTAACTCTCCAGGCTCAACATCGCCACTGGAGTCATCCCGACCCTTCACCACTGCAAAGCACAGCCACATCAGCATGGCTAGCCCATCACGTGGGGCCAGATGCCTCGATTTCCCCCGAGCGCCGAGTATAAATCTTGATGACTTGCCCAGCAAAGCTCAAATAGATGATAATAGGTGAAAATGCCTCGACTATACAGTGGCAGCATGGAGCAAGTTAGGGTGGTTGGCTTGGGGGGGGGTCTAATTGTGAGTAGCAATTAATTTTCGCGCTCACCTTTAGGGATTATTGTTTAGTGATTCAAGGCCATAAGCTGGGAAGGTGAGTTTCATGCGCCCGAGGCTTGCCAAGGCCATCCATACCAGGCTCGTAAGCTCACTGGACTATAAATGATTGATGGGGCTGGCGAGATCCAATCTAAAATGCAGGGAAACAACATCCCTTCCATAAATATGGAGATGAGTGATGACAGACTTAAATATTTAAGAGAAAACCATATATTCATTGGCTATTACAAGCCTGTGAATTATAATGGCGTGGAAGGGTCTCACCGACGATCATCTCATCTGCCTGAAGAATATCTATTCTAGATCAACGCTAAGCCAAACGTAGCACGCTAAACTATTTACAGTAGTATGTCTTATTCTCCACGTTGTGATTGGCACAACTAGCGTGCGGCTAAACGTGGACCCTTTTTATTCCCCAGCTCACATAAGATATCAAGCTGAGCCCCAAAAGACTTTCACATCTACCTCGTCCATGAATCAATGAAGACTCAAAGCGAACGAGGGGGAACCGGAGAAAAATAGGAGATCAAACAACATCTCCTTCCCCATGGAGCGCACAAAATGGCTCGACGGCCTGCGCGGCATCGCAGCCGCCATCGTAGCTGCGGATCACTTCTTCATGAGCGATGTCTGGCACCCCTTTGTCTCCTACTGGACCGATCCGCCCGAGGGGAATCGCCATATAGTACAGCTTCCACCAATTCGAATTCTCTTCTCCGCCCATGGAATGGTAACGTTATTCATGGTTATCTCCGGCTACGCGATTTCCATCAGTCTCCTGAAAGCTCGAAATAGCCCCCAATTCTTGGCACGAGTTTCGTCTGCCGTTGTGCGAAGGGTTTTCCGCATTTATATGCCTGTCTTCGTTACGGCTAGTCTGGCTCAGATCTTTTACTTTTTTGATCTGTATCATTGGCCGTTTGACGAGGGGTTTTTGGAGACATTGCCTAAACCTTGGACGGCGCCTTGGCATCATTTTACATGGGTTCTCAATTATATGGCTGATAGTATGAATATTATCGCGTTTGAATATCGCGGTGCTTTGAATGGGCAGCTGTGGACTATGCCGGTTGAGTTTAGGGGGTCAAACGTGGTTTACCTCCTCATCGTGGGATTCTCGGGGTGGCGGGCAAAGTCGAGATTCTACATTCTTCCCACTCTCGCTTGCTTCTTCCTATGGTATGGCAACTGGGATATCTTTGGCTTTATCTGGGGTCTCTGGCTGGCCGAGAGAGCTAGGGCTACCACGAATACACCCTCTTTACCATCGGACGAGCCACTGCATGCCGAATTTGAGATGGCAGAGTTCGAAGACGAAGACAGACCCAGGTCATTCTTCACAACACCCCTTCGTCTAGGCTCATGGTACGGCAAACGTCGATGCAATACCCTGAAATCGAGAAACTGCCTCACCTTTTCACGCATTGGTGCCATCCTCATCTTCCTCGCAGGGTACTACCTCCTCTGCCTGGGCAACGACGGCCACCTCCCACCGGGGTATCAATTTCTCTCCGTCCTCCAACCATCCCGTTGGAAGGATAAATGGGATATATATCACTTTTGCTGGAAAACCATCGGATCAGCCATGCTGGTCTACGCCATCGGGGAACTACCCTGTTTACAGAGACCTCTCAATACGCGAGTAGTTCAGTATCTGGGCAAGATTTCGTTTGCATTGTATCTGCTTCATGAGACAATCTACGAGCTGTGGAGGAATCCGTTGCGGGATTTGATTTACTCGGCGTTGAGTGGGAAGGAGTATGGGAGTAGTGGTGTGGCGTTGGGGAATGATCCTTTTTCGTTTCATGTTGCTTGGTGGTCGACGGGAATTTTGCTGGGGGCGGTGGTTGTGGGTGCATCGCATTTTTATACGATCTATGTAGATGATTGGTGTGTGGCTTTTGCTAAAAAGGTGGATCGGTGGTTGAGTTATTAAATACAATAATGGAATTCTTGTTTCGGTGAGACGCCAGTCCAGCTATGTAGAAGACAAGTCTATGTTCTATTTCTGGCATGCAATATCTGGAAAACTACACTTAACTACTTTTTTTGTGTCCGAGTTACCTTTATACACTGTGTTGTGACCTCTGATGCGTCGGCTTGACATATAAGAGCCGACTTCACCCATTTGGTCTAGCTCGGTAGAAACCGTCCTGTGGATGAGAACATTATATCACCTTCCTTTAGTAAAACTAAACTCTGTTTATTATGCAAGTGAAATTGTCCTTTCCAAATCTCTAACTAGCTTCAGACTTATATTCCACAATCTCCAGATCCAGCCCCAGCCGTCATGAAGAGCACTTCACAGAGTCCTCCATAGACCAATGTATTCCATCTTACACACCGAGCATCAAGGCCCTTAGTTATGCACGAGAATATGCAACACGAGCAAGCCAACAAACAAGCTCCTCGAAATCCATCCTCATGGTCACAATGCCAACGACTCCAGGTCTCGGCTCTTTGTATGGAGTCTATGAGGAGAACTCTGCAATCCAAGATGTGATAGAGACACATAACAACGTCGTGCACGACAGTCATGAACTCCACCATACCATCTACACCACAAAAGCCATGAAAAATCCCACGCAGAAGGCCACCCTCACCGAGCTAACAGCACAGATAGTCCATTTCGCAAGCCATGGCGTCTCAGACCCCACAGACCTCTCAGAGAGCCATTTACTCTTACAAAAACCAGGATCCTCAGGACCCGTTGTCGATGCGCTCAAGGCGTCGAGTATCTCTACCTCGACTTCACTTGGTAGGGCGTGGATCGCGTATCTGTCTGCATTTTCAACGGCGCAGGTTCGAGCGGATACGCTCCTAGATGAGAATATCCATCTCACGAGCGCATTCCACGTTGCGGGATTCGCACACGTCATCGGCACTCTGTGGCGTGCTGATGAGGATGCGTGCGTGCTATCAGCTCGGTGTTTCTATCGTTATTTGATTGGAAAGGGGGATATTGGTGAGTCCGGGGCTGTTGCGAGGGCGTTAAGGGAAGCGGTACTGGAACTTCATCGCGCTTTTGCGGATAGACCGAATGCGTGGGCTCCATTTGTCCACTTCGGTGCTTAGAATATATCGGGACCCTTTCGAATGGCTTCGTTTTTCAGTGTACAGGTGAGCTGTCGTAGTAGACATGGATTCTTTGTGCTGAGGACCTTTGCTGGCCTAGGGCCTTTCTAGGATCCGCTCTCCCTGGTTTCGTGGATTTCGTTGACAAGCCATCTCCTTACCTATACGGTGGCTTGTGGATTTCCTTCTGCTTCTTCTTTATATTCGCAGTTTACAGTTATCAATACACTCCTTTCTATGTCTGTTGGCCAAGTGGAGGCTCATCATAAATCTTGGTTATGGGGTGGGTGTGGCTATGAATCTACGAGAGTGGAAGATATATATCTCGTTTAAGAGCCGCATCCCGTTTCCTGTATCTCGTACATCAGCGACCGAGTGCACCAGTTTTGCCCAAAAGCACAATAGTTCGTACTTGAAATAAGAAAAAAGGCCTACGGACAAAGAAAAGAAAAAAAAAACAGAATTAATCCATCATCTCAACCTTAATCTACGAATTGTGTCGATACTCTTCAAAGTCTATCTACCGTCGTGCCGAGGTCCCGCGCTTACAATCCCCAGAAGGCTGAATAGCGCCCTCACGCCTATGCAGGTACGGTGTTTCATCCGCAACCTTATTCCATAGTAGTAGTAACATAGTAAGATTTAATAGCAATGATAGGTAGCATCTATTAATCCAGAATGTGCTGCTGCTACTACTACTGCTGTTGCTCATGCAGTATGTACTTGGGTTTAGGGGCTATCGATTCTACAGAGCAAGCGAATTGTACAAACCAACCTCGAAGACGGAGCTGTCGCTCAGCATTTAACCCTTGCTTTAACTAACAGGATGTACTCACATAAATCGTGCAGAGGATGCTGGGATAAGTATCACAACACTTTACGAACTCCCCCGTCGCGAACCCCAACCCCGAACACGAGCTACCAGAATCCACTGAGAATAGCAAGTGCTAAGAAACTAGACCATCAAACCATCACAACAAACCCAATCACACCCCTAAAATCCTCCATACTCCATACTCCACACAATCCTCGGTCCACGGCCAATGCAAGCGCCAACCCCTGACTCTCGCCCCCTGAATAGCCTCACAGAGTCCCGCCAAGCCTCGTGCTAAAAACCCCATCACATCCGAACGGGAGAACACGCGCCGCCCAGATCGACTATCATGCTTGGCGGCTCATAGCGGTTCCCCTTCTAGATTGTGGTTCGAGAATTGAGACCAATTATATTATGGAGATGCTTTGTTTACTTAATGTTTACATACTTGTGTAGAACGGTTACGCCCACCCCCTCGAGGCTTTCACCCCTGAACGCATAATCGGCAACGGCGCTCGATCCAAGGAATAGCCGTTACCTCGTGGTCCAATAATTGGGGACTAATGGTAGAGGGAACTGATAGAGGGAACTGGGTGTTGGAGGGTAAGTGATCCGAGACTAGCGAGTGCTAACGAAAGCATTGGCGGGAGGAGAAGTGCACGGAAGTCTGTTACTTTAGTCTTTCAGGGGAGGGGAGAATGATATTTATGGCAATGGAAGTCCCATCCAATAACTACTGGATTACGGAGAACTATGACAATAATAGGACTTTGTAGGCGACCATTTCAACCCGTCGCCCTGCATGTTGGCTCTACGCCACAGACGGCAGTTATATTTAGTCGTTTACAGAGGAGCACTTAGCCCATAAACAGCAGTGCTGAAACATGACATTCCGGGGAGAAGAAAAGGGCCTTCAACAAGATATGTGATGAATATTGATATTCTAGGGACTGTATCCTGGAGGAACCAGACACTCCAAGTTCTAGACCATTCTCGCATTGAGATCAGCAATGGATGAGCAGAAGAGGGGGCCACTACCGAGTGTTCCCACTCTTTACCGTGGGCGATCTCGAATGCGGAGCGGATGAATGAGTCCAAGACAGTGTCTTACTGTGAATAGAAGGACCTCCGGATGAACGATGGACGCGGGGCACTTTGAACCTGGTATGTCCAAGATGATGCCCTGTCGGACTCACTAATCGGGAAGACCAGGCTGACGAGTCCTCCAAGGAATATCCGCGCGCAACCGAAAGTGTAATCTTACCTGTGCATGTCCAGTACTGCTGGCAATGCAAGAATTCGTTGTTGTGCCTTTGCTGTCATCTTATAATTGCAGGCCTGATCCGTGGTTCCAGGGATCACACCGATGTCATCTCTCGCCACCGTTGGAAATGGGTTCTCCGTCGTGTCCTCCGCTTGGGGCTGGCCTGGTTGCATTTGGCCAACAACAAAGAGGAAAAAAGTTGAAATGAATAAAATACGGGGGCTGCCCTGTACTGCATCCAGGCGGTACAGTACCAATTTACCCATTCGAGTCCAACACGAATGAGGATCGGCAGGGCGGAAATTAAAGTCTGGAATTGGCCAATCATAATTTAGGATTAGCTCCACAGAAGCTGCCACTTGGCCCGATCGGGTTTAGATCTATCTCCACATGGCGCATGGCAAATTACCGGGTTTTTGGATTTCTGTGAGACACTTTCAGCTGATAGTACGGAATACATATCAGAATATTGGGGGTCGACGAGAGAATATAATTCTGGACTCTGGGAATATTCTGGATCCTCGCCTAGACTGCCATTCTCCATACTGGCGATGATTTAATCCTACCTTTTCAGGTCCAGTCTGCCCTATGGAGTACTTGGACTGTACCTGCAAGGCCAAGACGGGCGCAGGGTCCTCCTACTGTCAGGGGCAATTTCCCCTTCTCTCTGCAGTGTTGGCTGTAAGGGGCGGTGTACCCTTGGCCCCAGTGAGACAGGGCTATTTTTGCTTGGAACTGGGCTGGAGATGAGCCCAAGTCTAGGATAATCCAGTGGGAATAACAATTAGGTATGATAATAGCTATGATAATATCCAAGTATACTCCATATATAGACTATATACTGGATGATAGCTGGAGTACTACGACCGCGGACCTGCATAGGCGCCCAGTCGAACACGATAGTCCCGATGGTCCAGGTACTACGGATAACTGCTCCGATCAGTATATCAGTAATATACAGTCTGGATAATTTCCACTCCACTCCTGCCCGACCCGTGCGGGCCAATCCATTGTCAGTCTTTCACCGGGTCTCCAACCATCCGCCAATCACACGTGCAGTGTGCCTGAGCCCATCTAGACTCGACTCCATTTTACCCTAGGACGTACTGAAAATTCACGATCGGTGGAGAGTTCTCACGGCGTTTCCTCTTCCCCTTTTCTTTGGCTGGTCCCCTTCCCCCTAACTTTTGCCCTTTTCCCTTTCCTTCTCCAGTGACCCAGTCCCCTGCTCCAACAAAAGGCCTGACGTGCCCACTTCCCTCCTTTTTTCCCTCCTAACCCACGTTCCCTTCCCTCTCACTCTTCCTCTCACCCACTTCCACAACTGACCACCGCTTCACTCGTTCAGCGGGCATTCCTTCTTTCTCCATCTCGAACGTTTGAATCCTCTCATCATGAAGGGTTCCATCTTCGCGGCTGCGGCCCTGGTGGGCTCTGCCATGGCCGATGCTCACCTGCACCGCCGCCATGAGGCTATTCACAACCGTCGCGATGCCTCCAGCTCCGTCGTCGCCTCTTCCTCTCTGGCTCCTGCCCCCGAGGAGACCTGTGGCTGCACCACCAAGGTCATCACCTACTACGGCTCCCCGACTCTGGTGCCCGTCTCCTCCACCGAGTCGACCACCACCTTGACTAGCACCATCCACTCTACCAGCACCAGCACTTTCACCGTGACCGTGACTCCCTCCGTTGCTGCTGTCTCCTCCTCCGCGGTTGCCTCGACTTCCACCGAGGTCGTTCTGCCTACCCCCGGTGTGACCAGCTTCTCCTCCACCGGTACCTACACCATCCCGGCCACCACCCTGACCGTTACCGACACCACCACCGTTTGCGGTGCCACCACCACTGAGGTTGCCAGCGGTACTCACACCATCGGCGGTGTCACCACCGTTGTCGAGACCGAGACCGTTATCACTTGCCCCTACGCCACCGTCAAGCCCACTGGCACCACCGTCACCAGCGTCATCGAGACCACCACCTACACTTGCCCCGCTGCTGGTACTTACACCGTTGTCCCCGGTACCGTTACCTCCGTGCCTACCAGCACTGTGATCGTCTACCCTACCCCCCAGACCATCACCCCCGGTACCTACACTCAGACCGAGACCGTTGTCACTGTTACCCGCACTGACTACACCTACGTCTGCCCCTACTCCACCTCCGGCCTGGCCAGCACCACTGCCCCGGCTGCTACTACCGCCGCTGCCACTACTGCTGTCCCCGTTGCCTCCTCCTCCTCCACCAGCTCTGCTGCCGCTGCCACCAGCTCCAGCACCTCCAGCTCTGGTGTCACCGGTGCCGGCCAGTATGGTATGACCTTCTCCCCTTACACCTCCAGCGGTGCTTGCATGTCCCAGTCCGAGGTCACCTCCAACCTCAAGGTCATCAAGGACAAGGGCTTCAACCTGGTCCGTGTCTACTCCACTGACTGCAACGGTCTCGAGTACATTGGCTCTGCCTGCAAGGAGCTTGGCATGAACATCATCATGGGTGTCTACATTGACAGCACCGGTACCTCCGGCGCTCAGGACCAGGTTGACGCTATTGCCAAGTGGGCTGAGTGGGACATGGTCGAGCTGATCGTTGTCGGTAACGAGGCCGTCTCCTCCGGCTACTGCTCTGCTTCCCAGCTTGCCAGCTTCATCACCTCCTGCAAGTCCACCTTCCAGGCTGCCGGTTACACTGGCAAGGTCACCACCACCGAGCCCATTGACGTCTGGGAGCAGTACGGTACTTCCACCCTCTGCAGCCCCGTCGACATTGTCGGTGCCAACATCCACCCCTTCTTCAACTCTCAGGTGACCGCCGCCAAGGCCGGTGAGTTCGCCCTCTCCGAGTACAAGATTCTCGAGGGTCTTTGCAACAAGGACGTTGTCAACTTGGAGACTGGCTGGCCCAACGCTGGTGATGCCAACGGTGACGCCGTTCCCGGTGTTGCCGAGCAGGAGACTGCCATCAAGTCGATTGTTGCTGCTCTCGGCTCCAAGTCCATCTTCTTCTCCTACGCCGATGATGACTGGAAGTCCCCCGGTCAGTTCAACGTTGAGCAGCACTGGGGCTGCGCTTCCGTCTTCTAAGCGCGCCACGCCACGTTGATGGGTTGATTTAACTATTAGCACCCCCGCCTTTTTTTGTTAAAATCTTGTACAGGAGGAATTAAGGAGTTTTTTTTTTGTTCATCACTGCCTATTCTTCTCTTGAGAGTTGTATGTGATCGACCTGCCATTGGTTGGTCTCGTCTTGTCTCATGATGGCTTGGTCCGGTGTGGATGCTTTCCAGGGGGGTTTCCCACCTTCCAACGCCAATTTTATTGTTTTCTCCTGTCTATTATCTTGGACGTTTACGTGGTAGATATACCTTTTTTATTTGACGTTGTCTACTGACCCTGGTTGCATCCACCTGATTTCTTTGTTCTATCTTGTCTGTATATCTTTATTGATGCATTTTATGAACGGTAGCTCTTGAGTCCATGTAGGCTGTATTAATATCTCGTAGTGAGTGGATGATATGCCTCCTACTTTGATGCAAAGGCAGAGTCTTCGAATAAATTGTTTCTCAATACCCTAGGCCCATTGATACACGCCCTAATCAAGATATCAAGATACCTGGCCTCAACATCTCGTCCTGAATCTTATACGACTAAACAAACACCCAACCCTCTCCTACATAGACATCATCTCCCCTTCTCACACCCCCCCCAAAAACTCCACCAAATACGGGAAAAACCTCTCACTATCCTCCCAAAACGGCGCATGTCCCAACCCCTCCATCCTCACACACTCCCCACCAACCAACCTCCCCCACCCCAGTCCATCCAAATAATCCAAATTAATAAACGGATCCGCCGTCCCATTAACAACGGCAAATACAACCCCGTCTCCTCCCCTCAATGCCTCAGCCTCAACAACACCAACTTGATCAACCCCTTGCCCCGCCGCAAAGCTCGTGAACATATTTGCCCGGGCAACACCCTCTGTCCGGCCGACAGCGTCAATCTGCCAGCTCTCGTACGGCGGCCCGCTTGTCGCGGTAGCGTAGATACGGACTTCCTCCGCAGTAAGCGTATCTTTACTAGCGAGCGGCAACGCCGGCGAGGGCGGTGTCTTGCTAAATGCGAGCATAACTTGGTCCGGGGTGTGACTAGGCGGCGTACCGACTAACATAATCCCATTGACCTTTAGCTTCGGGGTAGGGTTTGACCGGATAAGAGATAGCATTTCGATAGCGATGTGCCCGCCCAAACTCCACCCTAGCACCGAGACTTGACTAATGCCTAGGTCGGCCAGGATAGTCAGGATACACTCTGCGTACCCTTGCATCGTGTATGTTTCTTCCGGTGTGGATGCGTTTTCGGAGTTGCCGTGGCCGGGGAGGTCGAGGGCCAGGATGCGGTGGGTGCGTGTTAGGGGGGTTGTTGTTAGGAGGGGGTGCCAGATTCGGGTGCAGGAGCTGTTGCCGTGGATGAGGAGGAGGGTTGGTAGTGCATGGGGGTTGGAGGGGGACGAGTCGAGGATGTAGATTTGGCCTGTTGGGCTGGGTTGGTGGTATGTTTTTATTGTTGGGGTTTGTGGGAATGAGAGGGTGGAAGTCATGATGAGTGTTTTGATGTAGCGATATGAGCGTAGGGGTTTGAATCGATGCGTATAGTATTTTATTGGAGATAGGAGCATTCGAGGAGGGGAGAGTGCAGTTATAAGTGCTTGGAGATGGTGATGGGAATGGCGTTATCAACTGAAGTGGGGTAAACTAATATAGGTTTTAATCCGCGCCAGCCTTGTCGTTAATGTAGTTGATCGATTGACCAATGGGACTGCATAGTATGCACAGTAGATTCTGGGCTTTCTTATTCCTACTAGCGTGGGGGCTCGCAGTCTTGTTGTCGTTTTAATTAGACCGTCTATGGCATTGGGGACTGTACAACAGCACCCTTTGGGTAAGTACCTCGGCCTATCTTTGCGAATCCTTAACCCCATACTATTGCTATTACTACCATGAACTGGCGCTTATAGTCGTCGACCTACTACGTGATCTGTTTCTGTCCATCATTTCGTCCACTTGCTTCAGACTAAGAAGACTTCAACTTAATACAGCCACTCTGCTCTGATACATCTATTCATTCCCCAAGGCGAAGTTTTCTATATCTCCTGCTTGGGAAGCTCGTGCCTTTATATAGGAATGGCGTATAGCCCGCTATCAATCACCGCCAGTGTCACCAGCATCCTCACATTCGTCGCGGCAACTCTTGCGTTTATCTATGTCCGCTACAACTTCTTCCGAAATGGTAACATCGAAATGATGACTATTTATAAATCGGTCGTTGGCTTTGTTGCCGAAACTAACACTATAGCGAGAACGACGGAATCCGGAGATCACATTAGATCTGATTTACTGCAAGGGCTTATTACGGAGTTGCTCGGCACTGAGATTAGAGTGATGAAGAAACGCATGGTATCCTTTGGCGTCGGCCCTGCAGAGATACCTCCGGATCCATATTCGAGTATGCCTCAAGACGGAGTATTCCCGATATATCAAACCGTAATAACTCAATACCAGTCGGCCTTGCAAGATCGGCTAGCACCATTCGCATCCAATACCGCTGACAAAATTGTTCGTCGGCACTCTCTCTGCCTCTCATTCATCCGTCCTCTTAAGTTCTCTCGGCTAGCATTAGGCGAATGACATTCAGAGTCACGCCGCTACAATTACGTTGGTACAGAGTACTGCGTTCGGTGCTGGAAATGATTCAGCGAAGAGAAACACTTCGATCACAATTATTGTTTCATCTGATGTCTCTTATTCATTTTAGGTTTTTGATAACCCCACGAATCACAAATTAGGTCAACTGATGTTTGGAGCAGACAAACAAAGTCTCACGAGGCCTTGACTCATAAGCTGATTGATGAGAGTCGTTAATTACGGTCACTCGTAGAAGAAGTGGTCAAAGTAAATACTGAAATCAAGAGTACCATGCTTAAGATGACGCACTTGGATCAGCCCGATCTCCAATCCAAGATTACTCATGAAACCGTCGAGGAGAACTAAATGGATTTTTCACATTTGCTTAGGCTGTGTGAGGCGATGCCGAAGCAAAGGCAAATTTGGATCAAATCAGCCGATCAGCCTGAGCATTACCGTGAGCGATCACCTTGCCTAGGGCAATGGGGTGAGCTCACCCTACGAGCTAGGCGCTGCTCACTTCGTGATGCGGCAGGTTCCGTCACCTGGTTTACATAGAAATCACAGTAGCTGCTGTCTTGATCCTGTCAGGCGGGGTTCGCAGTTATCGTCTCTGTAGCTAGTCCCCGAGGATCTTTGGATCATCTACAGGCCGTTTTTAGTAGATATCTCATATCATTTTTCTAATACCGGCCCCTGCTCTGTAGCTCTATACTGCGGTGACCGAGCGCTTCATCTGAGACATTAACGATTGAGAATGTTTCTGGTCTTATACATTAATATATTACCAAGGCTGACCAGTAAAGGCTGCCTTATTTCATCACTTTCTCGCGACAAGCGTCACAAGGACCAAACAGACCGGAGTATGCATGACTCCAGTCCCATCCGCATCTTGTCGAGGCTTGTACTATCTTGGCAAAGCTTACGTATCTTCAGTTACCCATTTTGCCCGAGCCCGGAAATCTGCTTTATACTCTGTTTTGCTTCATCTTCTCTCTTGCACCCTTCGCTACACGGAGATTCTCGTCGTTGGGTAGAGGGCGCTTTCGAAATCCTCGCCATGATCTATGGAAAGCAGAATTCAGTCGGAAGTTGAATGTAGCAAGGTGGGAATGGTGATTTGCGGGGTATTGATGTCTTTCCTATTCCAGTTATCCCCGCAAATATGCCGGTACTAGACTTGTACTCGAACTAACCCAAAACGTTCAATTGGGACCCTGAGTTTCCGGGGTAGCATTTCGCTGACGAACTCCCGGCCTGTCCCGTAGCTAGAATAGCAAGGATCGACGGAAATGTGTCGATCTCGACATAGATCCGGGGCAGGATTCTTCAGGAGAGGGGTTCAGATTTATAGATATGACGAATTTGTGTAATTTAATTCACTGCAAAATAAATGTCAGCGGATCGAACTGAGAGGAGTGGCCAAAAGGGTATGAGTTCTGTACTTTCCAGACAGCTAAAATTCAGCGATGTGCGACATTACATTTAGGCCTATGTTGATATTTGAAACGGATTCCGTTCTATGGGTCCACATCGGGCACGGCTTCGATATAGCTCTTTGCCCAGATGAAGGCTTCCCAGATGGAGATTTATACCAACCCGTGACAGATGTATCAAGGTATCGACACTTGTAATCACTATAAGTATCTTCAAAATCAGGCGAATAGTTTTCAATATCAGTCTATTCCAAAGAAAACCATTCAACGCGGCGAATTAACAAAAGAAATCTATTCAAAATGAAGTCCCAGATTATGCTGGCTCTTGCAACTGCTGCCTCGGCAGCAACGCTCGAGAAGAGAGAAACCTATAGCGGTGTGGCTACTTTCAATAACTACGCCGCGCAGGGCAAGTATGTTTTAACCTCCAGCAACGGCCTTACTCGCTACCCTCTACGAGATTAACACATCTTAGCACTGTTTGTGGCCCCAAGGCTGGTGTGTCCGGCACGTACGGAGTTGCCATTGGTGACCTTTCCCCAAATATCTGGAGTGGAGAAAAATGCAGCGGGTCAATCGATTATTCCAAATGGTACTGTTACCGGTCTCACAATCTGATGAAGTCACGCACACTAACCCACGTCACAGTAACGGGCAGAATCCTATTTCTGGATACAGTGGGCCGGCATGCCCGACTACGACCTGCGGTGAGTGTTTCAAGGTTTGCAACGCTGGCGGATACGGAGGTGCTTCTGTTGGTGGAGTGGGCAATTGCATCACAGTGAATGTGATTGATGCGTAAGTTTTTCCTGAAGACTCCTGGGATGTACTTGGCTAAAGTTGATTCTGAAGCTGCCCTTCTGAGTCTGCATACAATTATTGCAAGACCGATGTTCCGGCCGACGAGAGATGTGGCAGTAGTTCCTCGAACGCGGTGGATATTGATGTCAGTGCCTATTCTGCGCTTACGGGAACTAGCTGGACGAGCAGTAGTCCGAACATTGAGGTCAATATCACCCCATCTAGCTGCTGAGTTGGCATTTGAGCCCAGCCTGTTTGAGACATCTGGACAACTATTCTCATTCTGTACTCTGTTTTCATGTGAGATATGGTGATGCAGCAACTTACATGTATTCTTCTCGTGGAAATACATACTTTTATCATCTGGGATTATCCAGTGCCCGATGAATAGCTCAGTTTTAACTCGCTGATTTTTCGCGATTTTCCTCATTCCATCCCCTTGAATGTCCTATAATCCGAAACAATATAATCAGACTGGTAAAATACCCGATTCTATGATTAAATGAATTTCTGGCCAAATATTGCCCTTCATCAGTACTTTGGTGTCAGGTATGTAGGATTCATCCTATTGTGTTGAAATCGTCTAACATTGGCTCTTGCCCTCCATACAATCCAAAAAAGTTGATCCTCCTAGCTCAAAACTCTTAGTCAAGCCACCTCCGTGCAGAAAGCAGGTTGGCCAGATCCTAGGGTAGCATCGTTCGCATAAAAGCTGCGGGGTGCCTCGGGAGTGTTCCAATGAGCGGAGAACGGCAAGAGAAGGAAGGGACGGCCCCAGGTTGGCTAACTGAATACGGTAAAGTCAATTGCCAGATACAAACTGCTAGCTATACACCTGCACATCCTCGTCTTTCATGAGGGGTCCGAAAATCTCCTTTGAGTTTCCGCTAGCGACAATCTTCAGGGGTTGACGCAAACTTTCCATCACATCATGGCTTACGGCGGCATCTTAACGGAGTCTACTCCGTGGCTGAAAAAAGGTGTATACTCTGTCATCTTGAGGAGATCAGTTTCAGTGATGAGATATAAATTGGACATTAAAAGCCGGGTTGGAGTTCACGGAAGCAATCAAACGTGTCAATAAAACAACCCAGTACGAAGAAGAATCTATTTACTTCAAGATGAAATCCATCGTTGCTATTTCAGCCATATTCTCTGTGGCCAATGCTCAAGTCTCCTCGTTCTGTACGCAATATGGTTCCTATGCAAGCGGCGCATACTCGGTTAACAACAATCTATGGGGTGAAAGCGCCGGCTCCGGGTCGCAATGCACAACTGTAAACTCCATCTCGGGTTCCGGGGTCTCCTGGTCCACGACATGGAATTGGTCCGGAGGATCTAGCTCGGTCAAGAGCTATGCCAACTCAGGTCTTGCGTTCACCAAGAAGCTCGTCAGCCAGGTCGGCAGTATCCCGACTTCTGTGCAATGGAGCTACGACAACACCAACATCAATGCCGATGTTTCATATGATCTATTCACGGCGGCTGATATCAACCATGTTACTTATAGTGGAGACTATGAGCTCATGATTTGGTATGATCAATATTAAAGGAATATATGAAGAGTGCAGGATCACTGATCAACTGTTCTAGGCTCGCACGGTATGGCAGCATCCAACCCATCGGCTCGCAAATCGCCACTGCTACCATCGACGGAAAGACCTGGGAGCTTTGGTACGGATCAAATGGCTCACAGAAAACCTACAGCTTCGTCGCGTCCTCGCCAATTGCATCGTTCTCCACGGATGTAATGCATTTCTTCAACTATTTGACTCAGAATCAGGGCTTCCCTGCTAGCTCCCAATATCTGATTGGTATGCGATCCCTCTATTTGGTTGGCCTATGCTTGAATTGTAACTGACTGCGAATATAATAGACTTGCAATTCGGCACTGAGCCCTTCACCGGTGGACCTGCAACCTTGAGTGTCTCGAGCTGGTCGGCGAACGTTCAGTAGAGATTGCTCAAATGGGGGAGGGGGAGGGATTATTACAGGACGGGGATATGGAGTCCCACTCGTGCCTCGATTATTTTTGGCGAAGGTGCAATTTTCTATTACTAAATAGGATAGTCCACTATGATTGCGTGCGCCTTTTGTGTATGTAATTTCTCCGCCAGTTTATCGCTCGTCGTCAATTGCCCACTCTGCAGGGCAATTTGCTTTTGGTACTTGTTACTAGTACAACAACCCAAGCATTCATAGGATAGCTCTACTCTCTTGAACTTTCCCCGACAATCTAATTTGAAAAGAAGTTGTTGATCATAAAAAATCATAACAATCTTAGCACGAGTCAGTGTTATGGTTCTGTTTGAAATGTATCCAAGCACATACGACCATAGGGTGTGGAGAACAGGGCTTCCTGTCCACTCAGCCGTACTTAAGCCCAATATAGTACGCAGTCAATTCTCAATGCGCCCTGCGCTCTAAAATGGCGCAGGATTTAGTCTTAGGGTGAGTATGGGTGATATGGGTGAGAAGTTTGGAGACTAGGGTGATAGAGGTAAGAACAGGGTGAGAGTGGGTGAGAATGGAGCAAGGATTCTTACCTAGATTACCCACACTCACCCACTTCTCATTTTTCCTCTATCGCTAGACTCTGTGCTATAAATATATGCCAAGGGCGCTGATAATGTCTGCTATCTTTTTTTCCCTAACCTAGAGCCACCCTACTATACGAAGAAGATACTCCTAGAAGACCTTCAAAAGAAACTTAATAAAAGACTTATCCTCTTCACCGTCCCAGGAGGCACAATTAGCGTATACCAGTTAGTGTATTTTATTAGCTAATCAACTAGTCGGATAGAATCTACGATCTTTTATTGGCTATAATCACCCCACTACCTATCACGCGTCTTTCTTACCACGCGTTTCTACCCCCTAAAGCAAGAAGCCTACCAATTCAGCCACCAATTCAACCACCAATTCAACCACCAATCTATCTATCTATCTATCTATTATGGCAAAGAAGAAATCTACTATATCTACACCTAAGCGCAAGCTTGACGAGATCCTCGCTGAATTACCTACCAAAGAAGAGCTTTCTAGTCGGCTAATAATCTTTTATTATATTTCTAAGATATAAATACTACTATATTTCCTAGCTAAATTAAATCAAGTTTATTATCCCTTTTAATCTCTCTTCTATAATTATGGTACTTCTTCTTCCTAAGAAGTACGCACGACTGATAGACTTATAACTATATATTTAGATACTATATTAAGTATTTACCTACCTTTATATATACTATCTTCTTATATATATAATCACGACTTTATAGTTACCGCCTAAAGTCTGATAGTAGATAATACTACTCTTATAGTAACTAGTTAATCTAAATAGGCTAATATCCACTAGCTAGAGGCTAATATCCACTAGCTAGAGACTACCTATTAGAAAGCTGACCGGTAGGTAGAGACCTATATATCTATTTTTAATAAGAAGAAATACTTACTAGTTTACTTTATTAATCCTCTCGCTACTAATCTCACGAAGTACTATATATCTCTCTATCTACTAGAAATAAGTGTCAACATGTGGATGTTGTGGGGTCACATGACGAAGGACCCACTCATATAACCCCTCTATATATATAGATCTTCTTCTATAAAGATCTAGCAGATTGATCCTCAACGATCTCGTATATGATTGCCTACCTAAGTAAGAGACTCTCAACACTCTGATTCTGTTGATTTATCATGTGATCCTTTGCTATGTTTCCTAGTTAAATTGAATTAAGTTTATCACCCTTTGTGATCTCTCTTCTAGATCAGTGGTACTCTTCCACAATCGTGGTACTTCTCCTTCATAGAAGTGCGCACGACCGATAGACTTATAACCGTGTATTTAGACACTATTGAGTATTTACTAATCTTTATGTATACTATCGTCTTGTGTGTATAACCACGACTTTATAGTCACCGCCTAGAGTCCGATAGTTATGAGCCCGACGCCTCTGCTCTAACTATATAACTAATTCAATTCAGTCTTCTCTTACTTTACTTTCACTCTCGCTTTACTTCTTATATAGAAGCGATAGATTCAACTACTCTATAAGCTACCTAGCTTAACTACCTATTAAAATCTCACGCACACTAGGTTCCCTAGATTACTACGGTTAAAGACTATGTAATCGCACACGATCTGTGGAAATACGCTAATCCGGACTAAGCCACTCCGTCTACCCCGCCTCAGGAACTAATTAAACCATAGATATCTAATGTGATTAGAAACCCTACTAACATATATATATCTAATCTTCCTAAACAGCCACTTAGGCTTATCGACCTTACGTCTGACTAATTAGCTATCTATAAGATACTACTAAGTGAATACGAATCGTTAAGATTAGACTACCTTCGATATCTTCGATCTATCGAATCTCTTAAGTAAGGCATCCGATCCTTGCTTATACTAGAAGGACGTTAAATCGTTAATGGCCTATTAGCACACGAAGCTATAGTGAAACTACGTGCTACCTTTACCCTATCCGACTAATCGAAGAATCGTTAAATCCTACGCGATTAGGATAGGCTAAAATAATAAGCTCCACTAACTAAATTGTCTTAACTACCTATATAGGGTTAGAAATAGCTAATTAGCTAATCGGAAGACGAGAAAGTAGTAATTACCTACTTCTAAGACTATCTATCTCTAGTATACGATTTCCTAGAGATAATTTAACCTAGCGACTAAGGATTCTATACCTTCTAGTATAATACGATCCTATAGGGTCTAAAGAAACCTACTCTAACCGAACTAGTTAATTAATTCGTCGACTAGTACCGACTACCTACTATACTAATTAGTAGTAGTAGAAGACGACCTATCGCCTATATAACCTACTAAGGACGTTAACCTAACGAATCAGACGAAGAAGGACCTATATAATTAACTAGAAGAAGGAAATACCCTTATAGGGGTATACCTAACTCTAGTAACCACGATTTTAAGACGTGTTGCTATATGAATCCTAAGGTAAGACCTAGGGGGTAGTAACCTGACCTAGAGGTCTAAGAGCGATTTGAAAAGCGATGCGATAAATCTAGAGGATTTAATATAGCCTATTAACGTGTAATTCGACGTTACTAACCGGCTAATTTAACTAATTCGACTAATTCGACTAATTCGACTAATTTAACTAATTTAACTGCTAGAGACGCTTTCTCTACCTATATACTAAAATAATAGGTCGAGACTCTCTTTCGAGAGGAAGATAGTGTTATAATAAGTACTATCCGGATTCCTACTAAGAAGAACGATACTTAGTGCTACGATACCGGAGTATTAATTTATATCACGAATAATAGGGACCTACTATTAAACTATAGGCCTATTATATCCTCTATTATGGTTAGAAATACAGAAACTATTATCCTTAGTTATAGTGAACTATCCGTTAAACTATTAGAATCTCTTAATAGAACTACTTTCCCTTTAAAATAAGTTACCTATTATCCTAGATTTTATATTAACCTAATCTCTACAGAAAGAGCTACTAGCGTAGGTATCTATCTAAATAGTAAGGATTACCTACTAGAAGAGAAGGACGGAAGACCTATCTATAAGCTTAACGCGAAATTAGGTATCTACCTAATTCGATAGGATAATTTAACTACTAACCGACCTACTACTAATCACGCTTATATTTTACCGACCTCTTACTTATCTCTTACTTCTGTCTTATACGATTAAGTTATACCTATCACTAAGTAATTTAGTAAGGTTACCCTATCTTCTTCACACACTAAGAAGTAGCTAGATAGGATAATCGACCTATAGTATAGACGACTAGGATACGTTAGTAAGGACGTCCTATCTTATCTACTAGAGCACTTATTAGGTATCACTATTAAAGATATATCTTCGCCTATTAACCACTACGAGATATATAAACTAGCTAATTCGTATCGTTAAGTCTCTCGACGACCTATATAGTATAATCGCCCTTTCGAATCTCTATATTAGGATCTTATATACTTCGAACTATCCTTAGGCAAAACGATCTACCTATCTTACTCTGTCGATCCTATCACTAAATACTAACTAGCGGAAGATCTATCTACTAAGGTAGATTTAATATAATCTCTTTACGAATAGATCGATTTTATTAATAACTAATTTAACCTACGCGTGCTTACTATCTATTTAGATAACAAGAGATCTCTATCTGAATTCTTCGATTAAGAAGCATAATCACGTGGTATTAACCTAAAAACTATACCGCCCTACTAACCTAACTAAAACGGCTACGCTAAGCGTTATAGCGTATTAATTTTAAAGATAGCTAGGTAGATAATTATCGATTCAAACCTACTAAGCTATCTCTAGTATAAAATAGCTAGAACTACCGTCTATATTTAAAACCGCCTACCTCACCGTATATTAAAATAGTAATCCCTACACGAAGTACTTACTACCTACCTCGGTAAAAACGCACTATATTAGCTACTAGTAAAACTAGATCTCTTATATATTCGAATCTTTAGATATAAAGCTTATATACGTATTACTAAGCTACCTAGACTAGCTAAGCTAGTACTACGTGCTACTATTAGCTATCTAGTAGGTTATAAAGCCTATAATATCTAGCGTATCTAGATACCTACTAAACGACGTGTAATTCGTGCACGAGACGTCTAATTTAATAAGGAAGAATCCTACAATCCTTCGCTACCTAATTAACGTATCTAAATCTATAAGGAAACTAATCTATCTTAATAGATTAATACTCTTGACGACGAAGAGATTAATTAAATCCTTAAGGATATAGATATCCTATTTAACCTTAACTAACCGGTATAGTAAGATCTCGGGGGTGGAAGTGGTAGTAGTCCTACTATCAATATCGATTATACTATACCTATACTAATAGACGAAATCCTCGGAGATTAACTAATTACACCACCGCTTAAACCGAAATCGGACGAATCGATAAGATCTAGCGAATCAGAACTAGAGGATATAGTCCCTTTCGTCTTAATTAATAATATAAACTTCGACCCTTCTAGATATAAACCTCTTAATATACTAACTAAACGCCCACGATTAGATTCCGATCTAACCGACGACGAAAGTGAGAGAAAACGCCCTTACTTATCCCTTATAACCTATTTCTAAGCTTTCTTAACTAATTAACACTAATAACTAAAGATTACGATCTTATTAATTCTACTACTACTACCTAGCTACTATTAATTAGCTAGTTATCCTTTCGAAAGCTAATTCTGATAAGCTATACGAATTGAATTTAATAAGCTTCTAGATATAGACGTATTCGAACCTATTAATAAAGATCTCGTCAGAAACACACACTAATCGAATTATAAAGATCTTAACTAATTAGATTACCTACGCTACTAGCTTATACTAATAAGATAGGTCTTTTCCTATAAATCTAACGAATTAGGATATCTTATATGTTTTAAAGTACGCCTATACGTACGTGGAGATACCTAAACCCCTAACGACTAAGACCCACGTATAAGCACGCTCGCTACTAGGACCTTTCGCACGCTTATAGTAATTATCACGTATTTTAACCTCGAGACCTTTTAGATAGATACTGTTAATGCTTTCCTAAATAGTGATCTTAAAGAGGAAGTATACTACCGATACCTACTAGGGCTAGGACGAAAGTTAATAGTCCTACGCCTATATAAGGTAGTATATAGTCTTAGAATCGCTAGTAAAAGATAGGAAGACGACGTGAAAGAGATACTTCTCTTACTAGGCTTTAAAAGCTATCCTAAAGACCCTACGCTTTATACTAATAATCGTATAGTTATTATAGTATTTATTAACGATTTCCTAGCTATATACTACCGAAGTGAGAGATTATACGCTTACTAGATAAAGTAACTTCTCTTATAGCGCTTTGAGATAAAGGACTATAGTGAACTTACCTAATTTATCGGTATTCGAATTATACGCGACCGATAGTAACGAAAGACCTAGCTAAACTAATTAGCCTATATTAAAAAGATCGCTGCTAAATTCAATCTCCTAGGTAGGAAACCGCCTAATATACCACTAGTTAGTAATTAACGTCTTAACCCTATCGCTTCTAGTTAAATTAATCTATTAACTATTAAACTATACTAGCAGAAGTGTGGTTCTACCCTTTTCCCTACCGTATAGACTAGACTAGACACCGCTTTCGCTAATTAGCTACTAGCTAAATCTCTTATACACTACGATAAGAAGTACCTAGCTACTATTAACTACCTAATTTCCTACCTATACGGGACGAAAGACCTAGCTATCTACTTTAGTGGTAGCTAATTAGATAGCTAGATCTTTACTACTTCGTCCGATATAAGCTTTACCGATAATCTTAATAGGAAGTTATCAGAAGGTTTTATCTTCTCCCTATTCGGTGGTCTAATCGAGTAGAAATCTCGTAAGTAGAAGATAATTACTATATTAACCACAGAAGCTAAATTACTAGTTATCTCCTACGTAGCTAAGCAGCTATACTAGGTTAGACGGCTATTCGAATTCATCGAATTTAACACTAAATAGCAAGAAGTGTTAAATTACGATAATAAGTAAACCGTTAACCTATTAAATCGCGAGAAATTAGTCTTTTAGACTAAACTTCGTCACGTAGATATTAACCGCCTATAGATTCGTCAAGAGGTATAGGTAAAGCGCCTATCTATCTAATAGGTTAAAACCACCGATATACCCGTAGACGGTCTTACTAAGCGCCTATCTAGGCAGAAGTATAACGATTTTATTAGATAACTAGGTATAGAGATACTACCTCCTATCTAGTTATTCTGTTTCTCTTTTCTCTTATTTAGTTCTTACTTTGCTCTTATTCTTATTATACATCGAGAACTGAGGGGGTATATTAATATATAGATGTTATAGGGTTATATAACGAAGGACCTACTTATATAACCCCTCTATATATATAGATCTTCTTCTATAAAGATCTAGTAGATTAATCCTTAACGATCTCGTATATAATTACCTACCTAAGTAAGAGACTCTTAACACTCTGATTCTGTTAATTTATCATATAATCCTTTGCTATGTTTCTTGTGATATAAATACTACTATGTTTCCTAGTTAAATTAAATTAAGTTTATCACCCTTTATGATCTCTCTTCTAGATTAGTGGTACTCTTCCATAATCGTGGTACTTCTCCTTTATAGAAGTGCGCACGACCGATAGACTTATAACCGTGTATTTAGACACTATTGAGTATTTACCAATCTTTATATATACTATCGTCTTATATGTATAACCACGACTTTATGGTCACCGCCTAGAGTCCGACAATAAGTATCTAACCTTCCTTATTAGTAAAATAGCTTAGTTTCTAGCTTAATAAGGATCTTTCTTTTAACGTCTATCGCTAAAAGCTCTCGTAGAAGGGATCTATTAGTCTCTAGGTAATTAGATCCCTCGATATATCGATATAGGGTACTTCCGCTACCGCTATACGTAAGATCTACTAAGTAGTTATTATCCTATAGATACTATATAGTATCTTAGTATAGTTTATACCTAATAACGATACTTAAGGGCGCTACGTAGCTATCTCTCGATCTTTCGAGGATATCTAATATAAGATATATCAATATATAGATATTATAGGGTTATGTGACGAAGACCTACTACCCCTTATCGCTTCTATATCTATAAGATCTATTAGATTAATCTTTAACGATCTTATATTAAATTATATACTCGTATTAAATTACCTACCTAGGTAGGAGACTATCTAACACTCTAATACTCTATCCTTTCTTATATAATCTTTTACTATATTCCTAAGATATAAATACTACTATATTTCCTAGCTAAATTAAATTAAGTGTCGGACTCTAGGCGGTGACCATAAAGTCGTGATTATACACACAAGACGATAGTGTGCATAAGGATTGGTAAATACTCAATGTGGTATCTGAATACACGGTTATGAGTCTATCGGTCGTGCGTACTAGCAGAAGTACCACGATTGTGGAAGAGTACCACCGATCTAGAAGAGAGATCAAAAGGGATGATAAAACTTGATTCAATTTAACTAGGTAACATAGCAGTATTTATATCACAAGAAACATAGCAAAAGATCACATGATAAATCAACAGAATCAGAGTGTTGAGAGTCTCTTGCTTAGGTAGGCAATCATATGCGAGATCGTTGAGGATCAATCTGTTAGATCTTTATAGAAGAAGATCTATATGTAGAGAGGGGTTATATGAGTGGGTCCTTCGTCATGTGACCCCACAATATCCATATGTTGACATTAAGTTTAATATCCCTTTTAATCTTCTCTTTTAATCGGTGTCTCTCTTCCGTAATCGTGGTTCTTCTATTAGAGCGCACGACCGATAGACTTATAATTCATAAGTAAGGCGATTATAGTGCTTTAACTAGTACGTATAATCACCCTACGCGACTATAGTGCTAAGTTAGTACGCACGATCAACCCTACGCGACTGTGGTACTTTTACTAGTACGCACTATTAACCACGACTTTATGGCTACCGCCTAAAAGTCCGACAGGAACTATATACTAGAAGGCTTTTAGGAAGAGAAGCTTATCCCTAGGCTAGTTATCTTCTCTAATAGCTAACCTACCCTATAAGCTCTCTACTATCTACGTATATCCTCTAGTTAAATCTATCTTCTTAGAACTAGTAATCTAGCTAGTTAGTTAGAAGGATAAGAGATATATACTAAGTTTAGATAGATCCCTATATATAAGGATATCCCTAGTAATAAGGCTATTAATAAAATAGCTAAAAGGGCTACCCTACGTACTACTAAAGAGACTAATAATACTTTTATTATCCTAGCTACTATAGCTAAGCGCTAAGTACGCTAAAAAGTAAAGTAGTAATAAGAGTAATCTTAGTAGAAATAGACTACCGGTCCCTATACGATCGTAAGACTAACTAAATATCTTATTAAAAACTAATTAGGAAGGTCCTAGAGTACTAGGAGAGTCTCCGAAAGGTAACCTTATTTATTCCTATTTAATTATAAACTAGATAAATCGCTCTACACGGATACCTCGCTAAAATTAACCGCGTAAAAACCGACCGGTATATATATAAGGAAGATAGTCTATCTTATATATCCGATTAGCCTATCCCTAGTTAGTTAATCTACGCGATTATATACGTTAGTAACTAGCTAATATAGATATCTATCAACATGTAGATGTTGTGGGGTCACATAACGAAGGACCTACTTATATAACCCCTCTCTACACATAGATCTTCTTCTATAAAGATCTAACAGATTGATCCTCAACGATCTCGTATATAATTGCCTACCTAAGTAAGAGACTCTTAACACTCTAATTCTGTTGATTTATCATGTGACCTTTTGCTATGTTTCTTATGATATAAATACTACTATGTTTCTTAGTTAAATTAAATCAAGTTTATCATCCTTTATAATCTCTCTTCTAGATCAGTGGTACTCTTCCACAATCGTGGTACTTCTCCTTCTTTATAAGAAGTACGCACGACCGATAGACTTATAACCGTGTATTTAGACACTATATTAAGTATTTACCAATCCTTATACACACTATCGTCTTGTGTGTATAACCACGACTTTATGGTCACCGCCTAGAGTCCGATAGTTATAAGCCCGACGCCTCTGCTCTAACTATTTAACTAATTTAATTTAATCTTCTCTTACTTTACTCTCACTCTCGCTTTACTTCTTATATAGAAGCGATAGATTTAACTACTCTATAAGCTACCTAGTGTTACGAGGCAGACCGTCAGAAACCCGCGAGGGACAACGTTAGCTAACCAAACCCGTAAGAAAGACGACACCTATAGAAGTCACGTGTAACTAATAAGAAGTATTATATATATACTTCCTAGGAATAGATTCCTATACTTAAGGTACTCCTAGGAGCAAAGTGGGTTAGTATAAGGGGGCATTTTACATAACCACGATCAGTGATCACTTAGGGTGATTAAGGACACTATGTCCTCGGGCTAGACTTTGTCTACCCTGTGTATCTATATATATACCGGGAAGACGCTGGCATAGTAACTTACCTAAAAAAGGAACCGTACGTGACGACTCATTAACTGATAAGCTAGGACCTATCGGATAATAAGACGGGTAGTACTAAGCGATAAGTCCTAGACTTATCGCCTAATAGGAAGGGCTAGATATATAAGGGCACTCTTTTATTATCATATATTTAGTTCTTCGCGATTAATTATCTATTATTACTTAGTTACTACCTTTAGTACTTTACACTTCATAGTTCACCTTTAAGATAACCCAACCTATAAGTAGGGGATTCACTTAGTGGTAACGCTTGGTGATTAACTTACTTAGCGCGCACTTCTGGCACGTTTTGCAAGAATACTCAACAGGACCCGAACCTAACGTAAGGCTTTGCATAGCAACGGTACGGTTGCGAGATACTCTTGGAATCCATAGTTAGAACGAGGCAAGTATAACCCGTGAACGTTCTAACTCACAGTGACCGGTCGGCTTCGCGTAACACCTAGCTTAACTACCCACTAAAATCTTACGCATACTAGATTCCCTAGATTACTACGGTTAAAGACTATATAATCGCACACGATCTATAGAAATACGTTAATACGGACTAAGCTACTCCGTCTACCCCGCCCTAGGAACTAATTAAACTATAGATATCTAATATAATCAGAAACCCTACTAACACGTATATATCTAATCTTCCTGAATAGCTACTTAGGCTTATCGACCTTACGTCTGACTAATTAGCTATCTATAAGATACTACTAAGTGAATACGAATCGTCGAGATTAGACTACCTTCGCTATCTTCGATCTATCGAATCTCTTAAGTAAGGTATCCGATCCTCGCTTATACTAGAAGGACGTTAAATTGTTAATAGCCTATTAGCACACGAAGCTATAGTGAAACTACGTGCTACCTTTACCCTATCCGACTAATCGAAGAATCGTTAAATCCTACGCGATTAGGATAAGCTAAAACGATAAGCTCTACTAACTAAATTATCTTAACTACCTATATAGGGTTAGAAGTAGATGATTAACTAATCAGAAGGCGAGAAAGCACGAATTGCCTACTTCTAAGATCCTCTATCTCTAGTATACGATTCCTAGAGATAATTTAACCTAGCGACTAAGGGTTCTACACTTTCTAGTATAATACGATCCTATAGGGTCTAAAGAAACCTACCCTAACCGAACTAGTTAATTAATTCGTCGACTAGTACCGACTACCTACTATACCAATCAGTAGTAGTAGAAGACGACCTATCGCCTATATAACCTACTAAGGACGTTAACCTAACGAATCAGACGAAGAAGGACCTATAAAATCAACCAGAAGAAGGAAGTATCCTTATAGGGGTATACGTAACTCTAGTAACCACGATTTTGAGATGTATCGCTATATAAATCCTAAAGTAAGACCTAGGGGGTAGTAACCTAACCTAGAGGTCTAAGAGCGATTTAAAAAGCGATGCGATGAATCTAGAGGATTTAAGATAGCCTATTAACGTATAATTCGACGTTACTAACCGGCTAATTCGACTAATTCGACCAATTTAACTACTAGAGACGCTTTCTCTACCTATATACTAAAATAATAGGTCGAGACTCTCTTTCGAGAGGAAGATAGTGTTATAATAAGCACTATCCGGATTCCTACTAAGAAGAACGATACCTAGTGCTATAATACCGGAGGATTAATTTATGTCACGAATAATAGGGACCTACTATCAAACTATAAGCCCGTTATATCCTCTATTATAGTTAGAAACACCGAAACTACTATCCTTAGTTATAGTGAACTATCCGTTAAACTATTAGAATCTCTTAATAGAACTACTTTCCCTTTAAAATAACTTACCTATTATCCTAGGTTCTATATTAACCTAATCTCTGTAGAAAGAGCTACTAGCATAGGAATCTATCTAAATAGTAAGGATTGCCTACTAGAAGAGAAGGACGGAACGCCTATCTATAAGCTTAACGCGAAATTAGGTATCTACCTAATTCGATAGGACGATTCGATCACTAATCGACTAACTACTACTAACTACGCTTACGTTTTATCTATCTCTTACCTATCTCTTACTTCTATCTCACACGATTATATTACCCCTCTTACTAACTAATTTAGTAAGGTTACCCTATCTTTATATACTAAGAAGTAGCTAGATAGGATAATCGACCTATAGTATAGACGACTAGGACACGTTAGTAAGGACGTCTTATCGTATCTACCAGAGCACTTATTAGGCATTACTATTAAAGATATATCTTCGCCTATTAACCACTACGAGATATATAAACTAGCTAATTCGTATCGTTAAATCTCTCGATAACTTATATAGTATAATCGCCCTTTCGAATCTCTATATTAGGATCTTATACACTTTGAACTATTACTTACTAAAACGATCTACCTATCTCACTCTATAGATCCTATTACTAAATACTAACTGGCAGAAGATCTATCTACTAAGGCAGATTTAACACAATCTCTCTACGACTAGATTAATTTCGTATAACACTAATTTAACCTACGCGTGCTTACTATCTATTCAGATAACGAGAGATCTCTATCTGAATTCTTCGATTAAGAAGCATAATCACGTAGTATCTATCTAGAAACCACACCGCCCTACTAACCTAACCAAAACGGCTACGCTAAGCGTTATAGCGTATTAATTTTAAAGATAGCTAGGTAGATGATTATCGATTTAAACCTACTAAGCTATCTCTAGCACGAAGCTACTAGAACTACCGTCTATATTCAAAACCGCCTACCTCACCGCACACTAGATTAGCAATCCCCACACGAAGCGCTTACTACCTACCTCGGTAAAAACGCACCACATTAGCTATAGGCAAAGCTAGATCTCTTAAACATTCGAATCTTTAGATATAAAGCTTATATACGTATTACTAAGCTACCTAGACTAGCTAAGCTAGCACCACGTGCTACTATTAGCTATCTAGTAGGTTATAAAGCCTATAACATCTAGCGTATCTAGATACCTAACAAATAACGTATAATTCGTGCACGAGACGTCTAATTTAACGAGGAAGAATCCTATAATCCTTCGCTACCTAATTAACGGATCTAAATCTATAAGGAAACCAATCTATCTTAACAGATTGATACTCTTAACGACAAAGAGATTAATCAAATCCTCGAAGATATAGATATCCTATTCAACCAACCAGTGTAGCAAGATCTCGGGGGTGGAAGTAGTAGTAGTCCTACTATCAACATCGATCATACTATACCTATACCAACAGACGAAATCCTAACAGACGAAATCCTCGGAGATCAACTAATCACACTACCGCTTAAACCGAAATCCGACGAATCGATAAGTTCTAGCTAATCAGAACCAGAGGATATAGTCCCTTTCGTCTTAATTAATAATATAAACTTCGACCCTTCTAGATATAAACCTCTTAATATACTAACTAAACGCCCACGATTAGATTCCGACTTAACCGACGACGAAAGTGAGAGAAAACGCCCTTACTTATCCCTTATAACCTATCTCTAAGCTTTCTTATCTAATCAATACTAATAACTAAAGATTACGATCTTATTAATTCCTCTACTACTACCTAGCTACCACTAATTAGCTAGTTATCCTTTCGAAAACTAATTCCGATAAGCTATACGAATCGAATTTAATAAGCTTCTAGATATACACGTATTCGAACCTATTAATAAAGATCTCGTTAGATACACACACTAATCGAATTACAAAGATCTTAACTAATTAGATTACTCACGCTACTAGCTTATACTAATAAGATAGGTCTTTGCCTATAAATCTAACGAATTAGGATACCTCACACGCTTTAAAGCGCGTCTATATATACGCGGAGATATATAAACACTAGACGAATTAGAAGACCTATTTACTAGTACGCTTACTGCTAGGACCTTTCGTACGCTTATAGCGATTATCACGTATTTTAACCTCGAGACCTTTTAAATAGATACTATTAACGCTTTCCTAAATAGCGATCTTAAAGAAGAAGTATACTACTAGTACCTACTAGGTTTAGGACGAAAGACTAAGGTCCTTCGCCTATATAAGGTAGTATATAGTCTTCGAATCGTTAGTAAACGATAGTGTAAAGATAACTACTTGCAGGGTAGAAAACCTGTTTATCAGGTAAGGTTGGAAGCACCTAGTGAAATTCGTGGCAAGACTGTTTCTTGAGGAGTCTGAACCTACTCCTCAAGGTCCCAAATTTATATACAGTCTCTCATACAAAACAGGGAACTAGAAGAGGGGTAACCACGGTATGAGCGTGCATGAGCTGAAAGGTTGTGTAACCAGCCAACGTGGCCTACCGACAGGGTAGCCCTTTAGATACGCCACCGAGGAGCTATCGACTGACCGCCGGGTCGGCACCCTCTTAGCAGAACGCCCGGGCCTCGTGCGGCCTGGGGCATCAGTCTGCGAATAACCTCAATATCAGGATATCATAACAGATAGGAAGACGACGTGAAAGAGATACTTCTCTCACTAGGCTTTAAATCTTATCCTAAAGATCCTACACTTTACACTAATAATCGTATAGTTATTATAGTATTTATAGATGATTTCCTAGCTATATACTATAAGAGTAAGAGCTTACACGCTCACTAGGTAAAGTAACTTCTCTTATAACGATTCGAGATAACGGACTATAGCGAACTTACCTAATTTATCGGTATTCGAATTATACGCGACCGATAGCGACGAAAGACCTAGCTAAACTAATTAGCCTATATTAAAAAGATTACTACTAAATTTAATCTCCTAAGCAGAAAACCGCCTAATACACCACTAGTTAGTAATTAACGTCTTAATCCGATCACTAATTAAATTAACCTATTAACTATTAAACTATACTAGCAGAAGTATAGTTTAACCCTTTTCCCCGCCGTTTAGACACGACCGGATACCGCTTTCGCTAATTAGCTACTAGCTAAATCTCTTACACGCTACGATAAGAAGTACCTAGCTACTATTAACTACCTAATTTCCTACCTATACAGGATAAAAGACCTAGCTATCTATTTTAGTAGTAGCTAATTAGATTACTAGATCTTTACTACTTCGTCCGATACGAGTTTCGCTGATAATCCTAATAAAAAGTTATCAGAAGGTTTTATCTTCTCTTTATTCGGTAGTCTAATCGAGTAGAAATCTCGTAGGTAGAAGACGATTACTATATCTACTATAGAAGCTAAATTACTAGCTATCTTACACGTAGCTAAGTAGCTATACTAGGTTAAACGCCTATTCGAATTTATCGAATTTAATACTAAATAGCAAGAAGTGTTAAATTACGATAATAAGTAAACCGTTAACCTATTAAATCGCGAGAAATCAGTCTTTTAGACTAAACTTCGTTACGTGGATATTAACCGCCTATAGATTCGTTAAGAGATATAGGTAAAGCGCCTATCTATCTAATAGGTAAAGACTACCGATATACCCGCAGACGGTCTTACTAAGTGCCTACCTAGGCAGAAGCATATCGAATTCATTAAATAACTAGGCATAGAGATACTACCTCCTAGCTAGTCATTCTCTTTTCTCTTATTCAGTTCTCACTTTGCTCTTATTCCGCTCTTATATCGAGAACTAAGGGGGTGTGTTAATATATAGATATTGTAGGGTTACATAACGAAGGACCCACTTATATACCCCCTCTCTATATATAGATCTTCTTCTATAAAGATCTAACAGATTGATCCTTAACGATCTCGTATATAATTACCTACCTAAGCAAGAGACTCTTAACACTCTGATTCTGTTGATTTATTATATAACCTTTTACTATGTTTCTTGTGATATAAATACTACTATGTTTCCTAGTTGAATTAAATCAAGTTTATCATCCTTTGTGATCTCTCTTCTGGATCGGTGGTACTCTTCCACAATCGTGGTACTTCTCCTTCTTCATAAGAAGTATACACGACTGATAGACTCATAACCGTGTATTCAGACACTATATTAAGTATTTACCAATCCTTATGCACACTATCGTCTTGTGTGTATAACCACGACTTTATGGTTACCGCCTAGAGTCCGACAATATCTCTATAGTAGTTAGAACTAACGAGCTTCTTAGTAGGAAAGAAGCTAGGTATATTATAGCCGAATTTATACTAGAGATAGGACTTCTAGGATAGTTCCTTAATATAGACCCGATAGCTATAGGCGTAGAAGCGCTAGAAGAACTAGCTACGCTAGAAGAACTAGAAGAACTAGAGGATACTTAGGAATCTCTTAGTTTCGCCTTAGATAATAACGAACTATCTCTTATCTAGAGATAGTAGGAGTAGGATCCTAATAACTCTTATAACTAGAGGGCTAGTACTAGGTCTACTAGTCCTCCTTAACTTCTATTATATATATAAAAGTAGCTACGGCCGACGTAGTAGTTTTATATAGTATTAGATATCTCGGGGTATTCTATTAATATAAGATTAGGCTAACCGGGGACGTCGCGAGGAGGATATAGTATATTATAGTAGAGAGGTACCCTAGTAATACGGGATCTCGGTAAATCGAGGATACTAACCGTAGGAGAAGGAGAGAAGGATATTCGGAGGTAGGAAGGATAAGGTTCAGTAAAGATTAATAGATTTAAATAGGTTTAAAGGATTTAATAGTAGGGATTAACCGTCTCGAGGGCTTATAGTAACCGCTAGGGGTTAGCGGCGTTAAGAGATTAAAGATTATATAGGCGAGAGCGCCTATATAATCGGGGGACTTAGAGACTAAGGGGATTATAGCGATTTCCCTTCCTTCGTTTAGCCTATTTCCTTTATTTATTTACTTTAGTCTAGTTAGTTTACCGCGTTTATACTACTTCCCTTCTTATACGCGTAGGCGGTAGACTAGGCGGTCTGATTCTATAGCCCGCGCTATAGCTATAGCTTCGGTTATAGCTCGCGCCGTGGCTAGGCTAACTAGCCGGTTATGTGGCCTGATTATTTAGGACCTAACGTAGATTTTAACGCCTAGGATCTATAATCTCTCGCCGACGGTTTAGCTAGCTAGTTTTCTGCTACCGTCTTCCCTCTATGTCTACTACTGGAAAAGTAAGATATAAATCCCTGTATAATACCTATATATAAAGGAAGTTAGATCGGGTCTATAAATATCGATTGATTGATTGATCAATAGATAAGATTAGTAATACTAAAGAGGAAGAATCTATATCTAGTCTAAATAATACTTAGCTAACTATTAAGATATCTAGTTAGTAGATACTCTTACTAAGTACTTAACCTAGAAGGGAAGATAAAACTAGTAATAGAAATAATAATAATACTAATAGAGTTCTTCTATTACTAGAGGAAACTAGTAAAAAGTGTATATTAGGAAGGATAATTAGATCTTCTAAGTAGCTTAGGGAGTTAGAATAAATAGAAATTATTACTTTTCGGAATTCCTGTTACTCTATACTAATATAATCTAGACTTTTTATAACTAAAATACCTTAAAATACTCTATATTACTATATAATTCTATATATCTTACGACTACCCCGCGTAGGCGGGTTTAGGCGAGTAGGTTTAGATAGTAGGCGGATACCCCCTTAATCTACCCGCCTATAGATAATTAATAGGGTATCTAAACCCGTCTACGGACGGGTTCGGGCGGGTTTAGATATAGGCGGGTTTAGACTCTGCCGAGGTCTAGATATTAGCTATATCTCGTACTATAGAGGGTCTAGGGGCTGCCCTACGCGTATCTATAGTTACAGATTATCTACTTATTAACCGAATCCTCTTCGGTTTAGGTTAATTTATGACTACTTAGGCGCTTATCAACGCGTGACGTTCGACTATTAACGCGGTATTATAGGGTAGAGCGAGGTATTACGTATAGGGCGGCTACGGCACGTATAGATTTAATACGGCCCTCTTTTAGATCGGAAAGGGCTAATAGGATCTTGCCCTCTTAGTAAGCCGACTTTTGGCTAGATTCAATGCGTCTTGGTGGTATAGTAGTTAGTTAAATTAACTAGGTTGATAGGAATACGCGATTTTAGATATAGTGGCCCCGTCGGGAGGGAATTACGTTAAGCTTAAAAGTTGTTCGTCAACCGTGGAACTACGTTAGCATGACAGCAACCGAGTAGAGTCGCTATAGAGAAAGTCGTTTCAAAATCGATATGTGACTCTTGACTTATCATTTTCATCTCAATCCCAGAGAATTCATTCGTATGTGATTGAATTGACAACTGTCAAATGTATTTATGATGTACAGATTGATGAAAGTTTGATTGTGACGATAGGTCAAGTCCCATAGCGAACACTTGAATTCGAACACAACTATATTTACATTCACAACTCCGATTAACTTTCCAGCCATGCTGCACCGAGTGTGTAAATATGAGATCGATCTAAAGACCGAGCTTAAAACCGCCGTAGCTGAGGATGGAGAAAACTCCAGCGGGATCATAGGCAGAGCGAATCTCGCGCATACGATCAACGTTCTTGCCGGGGAATCCGGCAAAAGGGTCTTGCCATTCACCGGCGTCTCCCATGTATACGAACTCGGAAGCAAGTCCGAGTTTGTTGTTAAGGCCGTGAAGATGCTCAGCCAATTGGCGCGACCAAGCCTCCATGCGGATATCATCCTGAGCCAAGTCCCAGCCAGTGCTGAATTGCCAAACTAAATCAATGTCAGATGTGCTGATTTGTGATATTGAATAAGATCAGATTAAACTCACTGATCAAAGGTTCCTCCTCCAGGCCCCACACATTGCCAACACCATTGGTCTTGGCCACGCGAATCGAGGTAGGCGAGATAACATTAGTCACGAAAGTAGGGTAGAGGCCCTGGACGTCGGCAATCACATCGACGGCATCCTTCCAAGCACTATAGATGGAATAAAGAACTTTGGCATCGGGCTTCATGGTCTTATGGGAGAATTGGACACTGAAATATCTGTAAGTTCAAATAGTTATGGCGAGCCGGAGGTTATGAACCTACCGCATAGTTTGCTTAGGGGAGTCAAGGGTATCAGCCCACGGCTTCATGGTAGTGATGTTGTTGATCCTCTCCGTTGCAGGGATCTTAGTGAAGTTGGCGAACTGAGATGGAGGCATGCTGACACCAGCCTGAACACCCAAGACAGAGCCCTGCGGGATCTTAGTTGTCGCATTGTAGGTGATGGTGGCAATCATGCCGGCAGCGATAGGGTCTTCATCGTCAAGTTTGGCCGCTTCACATATTGCGGACAGAAAGTCGGGAATGTGGGTCTCGTTGAAAACTTGAATGGTCGTGCTAATCTTGGGGACATCAAAGGTACGCAGCTCGAAACGAGTGACAATACCGTAGTTGTTTGCGCCTCCCTTCAGAGCCCAGAAAAGGTCGCTGTGGGCGCTCCTAGTAACAGTAATGAGGGTTCCGTTGCCGAGGACAATATCATAGCTGATCACATTGTCCATCGCATATCCGTACTTGTTGTTGAAGTAGTGGAATCCACCGATCAAACTCAACCCCGGGACACCGATTGTCTTCATACGGCCTCCGATACAAACACGACCGTAAGGTTCAAGGGCAGAGTAGACGTCGTACCAGTTATTTCCCGGGCCCACGTCCACACTGCCATTCTTCACCTCGATAGCGTCCAGGTTAGACAATCCGATAAGGACACCAGCATCGATGTTGTTAGCACCGGGGTACTACATACCTTGTTAGCTCTTATACTGCCATTGTGCGATCATAGATATAAACTCACGTTCATGTGGCCTCCGCCACGAACCGCAAACTTTGCCTGGCAAGTGCTAATGATCCGGACAGCTTCGGAGACTTCACCGGCAGTGGAGGGCACAATCACACACGCTGGAGAAAGATCTGCACGGATGTCCCAGTAGCTATCAACAGTCTCGGTGGTATAGTTCTGCGATCCGGGAAGAATGAAGCTCTGGGGCATGGCCTGAGAAAGCTTCGCGCAAGCACAGGTTGATCCCTGAGGGATCTCAAGAACGCCAGAGGAAGTGCTGAGCGAGCTGGTCAGGGTAGTTGAAGCATTTGTGCTAGCATATGCCAACCCCGAAAGGCCGAGCACGATAGCAGATAGTGAAAGACGCATGTTGAGGCGTTGTCTTCTCAATTGATTTTTCGATTACGAAGACCTGAACAGCCAGGAATCTTTCTACATTTAAAGCCACCTGAGACTACTTTCAGTCAAGGCCCCTGAGATTTTATCATATCCGAAATCCAAGGTCCCGCTTCGGTTTACAAAAATAGATGGTCCATTCAGGGATAATCAAATGGCGATTCGGATTCTCGCATTCGGATTTGCAGGAGTCCGCTCCACAGCATCCGATTCAATAAAGATGAGATGTCTACGTCACTAGTGATTCTTGACATTCAAAATAATCATCGTCATAATTTCATCATCCGCGTAGTCCACAAAGGATGCTTTACTCCAAAATGGAAATTAAGCTCTCGCTCGATACACGAACGTGAACCCGAGGTGATGGTTCCGCTATCACCACCAAAGAATGCCGATAGTTCCAAGAGTGGTTCGATTTTCAGTAGAATGTTTTGGGTGAAAATTCTCCAACGGGAAAAAACTAAGTTTAAGTGGGGCTGGCTTTGCAGAAAAGCCTAATTCTTGGCACTCGAGAACATTTCCATAAACGCCACGCAAGATGATCTACGGGTTGATTACGAAGATCTGCGGTCGGAAGCCATTAAGGGAAAATAAGGATTCAAAGTTCAATCTCGACAGCAGATCGAGGATCCGAATACGAAAGTTGGGGCTCGTATGTCAATATCAATGGCAATTAGGACGAAGTCAAGCCCCGTTCTCTTAGGCAGACATCTTCAAATACCGAATTCAACTGCCGAATTTACATGAGAGTACTGGCAAGTTAGAACAATGTCTGGCTTGAGGACCGCGAATCGGTTCTCTGTGGTACGCAGTACGGTCTATGCATGTGAGGTTTGTGGTTCTTCGAGCATGATACACGTGGAATGAGCGTATGATGCATTAGAGGCTGCGAGACTGTCAATATACTGTACAAGAGGAAGTGCTGCAAGATGAGTATGACGCACCAAATTCTCCGTCTGCGTCTGGATTCACCCATTTCACGTTGATATTCTTGTTGATCTCTTTCTGAATCTGAGACGTTATTGTTTCGATCTCCTTCAAATTTGATCATGTCCACCGCATCATGGAGCCCAACCCAACTGTTCCATCGGCCACTGCAGCCAACAACGATACTCCTCGTCCAGAAAGTAGTATATTCCACGAATCAGATGAATGCTCAACCCTTGCATCCACCACATCCATTCCAACTCGTTTGTGATCACACAGAAATACGAAAAAATGACCAGGGCTTCGGGCTTTCGCTGTCGAAGGAGTTGGAGGTATTCATCGGACATCTGAAGCAGCCAAACAAACACGTCAGCCGTTTGACAATTTCGAGGGCCTTCCTCCTCCACGGTGGCGAAGGACTTGCCCAGGTCCTCGATCGCGCCAAAGTAGACTTCCAATCTATGGACATCTGCTACGTGGTTCGTGAGCAAGTTTCGCAGATCATCAAGGTAGGTCAATCTGACGGTAGATCTCGCATTGCGCGCGGAACTCCTCCTTGCACCGTTCTTGAAGATCGGTGAAAGAGCGCCGGACTTGATGGTATCCTCCGCACTAGCGATGATCCACCGAGTGCCTCGGAAAAGTGTCAGCCATTCAATGTCTCTGTCGCCAATTACCCAAAAATCATTCGGTTGTCTTGGTTTAGCACAAGAAATGATTGATGTGATCGTAGAAAACAGGTATACAGCAGCCGCATTTTCCTCGTCTATCAGGGGCAAAGTCGCGGACACCATCTGTAGGGCCAGATTGTGATGAAACTCGGCCTGTGTCACATATTGCGCGTGCTGCTCGGGCTTCAAATAAGCTAGATGTAGCGCTGATAGGGACAAAATCCCGTGAAGGACGAATGGTGAAGAAAACCCAAGCTTGGGCACTCTGATGCGCCAGACTGTTTGGAGGATGGGCAAGCGAGATACCGTATAGCAGGTGGACGTAGAGTAGTGATGAAGCAGCTCCATATCCGCTATTGTAATTGGTGCTCCGGTATATCCATTTGATGTTAGATTGCCACCCGCAAGGCTTATACCTGCAGTGATGACGGATGGGGAGGCCTTCGCGTTTTGATCCTCTATTGATGGTGACGGAGCTATTGAGCCTATCTCCGAAGTCCCGGTGGCGGGAGCCTCTTTATTGAAATCGCATTCGATGCCATGTTTGACACAGTTGTTGCAACTTGGCTTGGTTTCGTCACACTTTTCGTCATCTTAGTTAGAATACTCGTTGATTTTTTTATGCAAGAAGTGATGTGAACGCCTCCGGCATAATTTGTAAAGCGCTATACGGGGCGGACATACCTTCACCTTGCGAACTTTGCAGAGCCTACAGCCATTCCTTGACTTCTTGTGTGTTCTTCTAGATGTCACCCGTTTCATATCGACAGGTTCTTTTAGATATCGTACATGGAGAAGACAAAGTCTAGTTTTTTCGCGCCAATATTGCGGTTACGAGTGGTTGACTAATACTTCTTGGGTTTTGTCGCCGTTTGCGGCAGCCTGGATCCTGGAGAGTCACGTGTACGTGTGTATTTTATGGAGTATGGAGCTTACTTAGTCCGGTATCGGAAGTCAACCAAACACACCGTTTTTACCCCATTTTAAGTATGTTTAAGAAACTTTCAAGTGACTTTAAGTAATCTTTGAGTATATATATGTATAGTTAGACACAAAAGCTTGAACTTATGAATCTTACAATTAATCATTTCCTTTTTAAACGATATATATAGGGGATTGTTAAAGTCACCCCCCCCCCCCCCCCAATCATATTTTCACCCCCTGGCCTGTAAATGCCTGAATTTTTCAGGCATTAAGGCACCAAGGCAAAAGTTTTGTCTTGTTTACTTCCGGAATAATATTCTTCCACACTCTTACTCTCACCGCCCTCACCGCTTTCCACCACCCGCTCACCATCTTCCTCACCGCCCTCACCGCCCTTACCGCCCACCCCTAAGATCCACTACCACCACTAAGTCCTCCGTAACCACCACCAATCTTTCTGTCAACATATGGATGTTGTGGGGTCACATGACGAAGGACCCACTCATATAACCCCTCTCTACATCTAGATCTTCTTTATAAGATCTATCAGATTGATCCTCAACGATCTCGCATTGAATTGCCTACCTAGGCAGGAGACTATATAACACTCCAATCTCTTGATCTTTCATGTGATCGTTTACCATGTTTCTTATGATATAAATACTGCCCTGTTTCCTAGCTATATTAAATCAAGTTTATCATCCTGTGTGATCTCTCTTCTAGATCAGTGGTACTCTTCCACAATCGTGGTACTTCTCCTTCATAGAAGTGCGCACGACCGATAGACTCATAACCGTGTATTCAGACACTACGTTGAGTATTTACCAATTCTTATACACACTATCGTCTTGTGTGTATAACCACGACTTTATGGTCACCGCCTAAAGTCCGACACTTTCTTTCTTCGTGTAGGCGTGGTGGGTGTAGTAGCCCTTCGCGAGAGGATTCAGAAGATACGGAGGATTCGGAGGTTGTAGCAGAGGATTCTGCAGAGGATAAAGAATCCACTATCACCCAGGCAACCAGGAGATCTACTAGGTCTACCAGGCCTACACAGTAAGGCAACCAGGACTGGTTATACTACTGATTATAGTACTGATTAGATTTATATGAATTTGATGTAGATTTCCCTATTAAAACGTGTATTTAACGGTAGATTATATAGTGGATTTACTAGATAAACTAGAAAGGTAGACTGTAGAGACTAAAGTGGTAGGGTGATGGTGGATGATAGGTAGAAAGGGTGGTAGAAAGGGTGGCAGAATCTAGGCGGAGAGAGGGTGGTAGCAGAACTTTTGGCAGAAAAAAAGTTAGTAGCCTTAGTGTCTTAGTGCCTAAAAATTCAGGCATTTACAGGGGGGGGGGGGGGGGGGGTGACAATATAATAAGGGGCGGGGTGACTTTAATAATCCCCTATATATAGGCAGAAGGGGAAAAGATCACGTATCCGGTGCGGCCTTTGAATTACGCGAAACGGTATAGCGTGCCTATTTGGGTTTAGCGCTGATCGCTAACCTCTCGTCCTTGTGCGTGGTGCTATAAAGTCCCCTTCATCGCCGCTTCAAGATTTCATGGTTTTTTCACCCCTCCTACTCTTTCTTTCTCCCCGTTCCCTATGCATCACCGGCTAGTGAGACATTTCTGCTATTAATCCGGATCACCGAGCTCCGTCGCCCCTTTATCGTCGGCACGAACCGGCCAGTCCCTTATCGTCTTTCGAGCCCTCGAGCCTAGATCTGCGCTACTTTCCCCCGCCGTGCCCCGTTTCCGCTTAGCTCTCTCGCTATAACGCTAGGGATGAGGTATTTTTGCCTCTAGTTCGCTACGCTAACCTACACGTTCGCGCGTTATATCGTAATCGGTTAGCCGACGGTCGAACTTACGTACGTCGAGGCGTATTAGCGTATCGCTCTTTCTAGATAATCCCCTATGTTAAGTAGGGCTTTAAATCTACCTTAGGGTTATAAATCGAGGGCGAAGACATTAGTAGCCTTAGCTAATGGCGTACGTATCATTTCGGAACTAGGGAACACTAGGATCGAACTGGTCAGCGTACGTGAACGACCGGACTATCTTAGCCGCTATAGGGTGAACGACCGGACTATCTTAGCCGCTATAGGTATCGGCCAGTGGTTGCTAAGTACGCGAGAGTTAACGAGACGATCATAGTGACACCCCGTCCTTTCACGATGATCGTAAGGCTTGACGGCGGTCATGTCGAACCTTAGGAACGATCTCCGAACCGGAAAACCTCGCCGGGAGACCTCGTTAGGCTACATGCAAACATCCATTCACGTCGACTCACGCAGTTTTTCTTGCCGTCTTTCGTATTCCGGAGCCTATCCCCCCCTACCGAGTACGCCTTATCGCCGGAGCCCCGTTGAATTCATGATCGATTGGTAGAGAGGGTTTACTCGTGGAGCACGAGCGTCACGCGGACAAGAGACGACGTGGGAGCTATTGCCTCCATATCAGTTCGTCCTACACGTTTTGTCTTCGGTCATGGGTAACGTAACGACTAGTAAGCAGTGCTCTATCGACTAGGTAGTGATAACCGGGCGTAGGCGATGCGTAGATATACGGTTCTACAGAAATAGTAATAGCGCTTTACGGTGTAGCTATTAGATTAAACGGATAAGCGGGCGAGTTATTCGTGCGGTAGTACCCTACACGATACATCAGTCACAGAATCGATTAGTAGGTAGATCTCGCCCGGATACTACCCTAGCGGAGCTTTCGCCCTCTAAGCTTAAAACGTCTCCAAGCGAGTCTATCTTAGCGTATAGGCTAAGTAAGACGTGATCTGTCTAACGAGAGGTATAAAGTAATATATCTCGTACGCTATCTTAGTGAAAAAGTAGTTAAAAATCTAACTTCGCCTTTCTATTTTATCTAAGTACTTAGTTTTCTCTATATTATCCTAAATATATTTTATTCCGTCTTTTATACTAGGCCTAGTTAATATGCCTTTTTTTTACAGACAATAAACACGAAACCTTTAGTAAGAGATCTTCTACTAGTATTAATTAATTTCACTAATTTAATATAGCGAAGCTTTATTCCCTACTTAGCTGTGTGAATAGCCTAAAGTAGTCGTACGCGACTCTATCGTTAAGCCTAAGTTAGGCACGTAGGCTAATCCTATAGTGATCGGAGATAATCCTACTCTATTAGGCTTACCTTCTAATCCTATCGTCATCTATATTAACGAGAGTTAGTGCTATAATAAGATAGATGTCAACATATAGATGTTGTCAACATATGGATGTTGTGTGGTCATGTGACTACTTACTAAGCCCTTTTCCTTCCGATAAAACTACATCATTGTTTTCCTGCGTGAAACCTATCAGATTGATCTTCAACGATCTTGCATTGAATTGCATACTCGCATTGAATTGCCTACCTAGGCAGGAGACTATCTAACACTCCAATACTCTATCCTTTCCTATATGATCTTTAACCATGTTTCTAAGATATAAATACTACTATGTTTCCTAGCTAAATTGAAAAAAGTTTGATATTGTTATAAGTCTAACATCGTTATTAAGTTTGACATCGTTATTAAGTTTGACATCGTTATTGATTAAGGATAGAAATCCTCGGCACTTCTTCTGCCACTAGGCCCTATCTTAGTCGGCCAATCTTTACCTACACGATTATAGTACTTTAACTAGTACGCATAATCACCTTACGCGACTATAGTGCTTCGTTAGTTACGCACGATCAACCCTACGCGACCGTGGTACTTTAACTAGTACACACTATTAAGATCTACGACTTTATGGTTACCGCCTAAAGTCCGATAATAGACTAGTTTAGTTCCGATGCCGATACTAAGATTATAGCTATACCGGAATTCTAGGGCACGTTAACCGGTGGAAACCTCGCCGTCCTAGTAAATAAAGGAGTAGCTATAGATTCGTGCTCTATACTGACTAGATCGGCGGTCTAGGAGGATCTAAAAGGCCTTTAGCTATTCGAGCTATTAACCCTTAACTATTTTCACTCGGATTATAAATCTTTAAAAGTCGCAGAGTATTTATTTAGGACGAGGATCATGGCACGAAGATATCGGGCCATAGCACGAAACCTGGCATGCCACTAGTCCTAACTAGGTATCCTTCCCGTATCACCCAAAATAATATATTCGATAACGTAATTCCCGCCCGTCCCGAACACCCGCCCGTTCCGAACACCTTACCCCATTACACTACTTCAAAATCGATTATCTCAACCAACTCCTATTGATTTAACTAGATATAGCGATTTTTACATACATTAATGTCGGACTCTAGGCGGTGACCATAAAGTCGTGGTTATACACATAAGACGATAGTATGTATAAAGATTGGTAAATACTCAATAGTGTCTGAATACACGGTTATGAGTCTATCGGTCGTGCGCACTTCTATGAAGGAGAAGTACCACGATTGTGGAAGAGTACTACTGATCTAGAAGAGAGATCATAAAGGGTGATAAACTTGATTTAATTTAACTAGGAAACATAGCAGTATTTATATCATAAGAAACATAGCAAAGGATCACATGATAAATTAACAGAATCAGAGTGTTGAGAGTCTCTTGCTTAGGTAGGTAATCATATGCGAGATCGTTGAGGATCAATCTGCTAGATCTTTATAGAAGAAGATCTATATATGTAGAGGGGTTATATGAGTGGGTTCTTCGTCATGTGACCCCACAACATCCACATGTTGACAATTAATCCTATGACCAATCTCCCTGCACCCACTACACCTAGGCGGAGCCCTAGCTACTGGCCTAGTTAGCTGACTAGGCAATTCGACCTCTGCATACGAATCTACCCCATCATCTTCCTCTGGCTGGTTTAGCTACTCAGCTAGCTATATAGCCTGTTCAATAGTTAAACCCTCTGCGCAGGGTATCCTCATAGTTAACCGATTACGCTTTTTGACCATCTTCTCACTCGCTATACGTAGATTCGTATTATCCTCTACTAGTAAAGCACCGCTATATAGCGCTAGCTAGAACCCCTTAATCATCTAGTCTAAGATCACTTTCGATAGGCTCGGAGGGCTATTTAACCGCCGCTTTAGTAGATCTTTTAACATAGAAGCTTGCTTAAATAGCTAAGCGGCGGTTCTAGGCGTTTATAGTGTGAATTCGCTAGATCTACTACTTAGACGGCTGCTTAGTGGTGTCGGTGTTCGTAGAGAGATATTAAGCTTATTAAGCACTCTCTCGGTATCTAATAGTACTAGACCACTAGCTACGAAGCTATTCTTAATAGTGGGATTAGCTGATTAGAAGGCTTCTAGCCGTACGTATTAGTAATGGGTAACCCTGTTGGCACCCAGTAGAAACCCTGGCGGCACCCAGTGGGGGCCAAATTACTGCTAAGCCTTTCATACCCTTTTAATAACGAATTTAACCACCCCCTTCCTTCTTACACACACGCATCCTTTCCTTCTTATCTTCTATCTTCTACTACTAGGAATAATTCAATTCAACTAGGCCTATCATATAACCTCTTGCCTACCCTATAAGAATCACATGACCTATATACACTAATTTAATTTAACTAATCTCTTCTAGTACTAGGCCTACCTCCCTACCTACTACCTAGGCAAGAGGTTATATAATAGGCCTGGTTGAATTAAATTATTCCTAGCAGTAGAAGATAGAAGATAAGAAGGAAAGGATGCGTGTGTGTAAGAAGGAAGGGGGTGGTTAAATTCGTAATTAAAAGGGTATGAAAGGCTTGGCAGTAATTTAGCCCCCACTGGGTGCCGCCAGGGTTTCCACTGGGTGCTAACAGGGTTACCCTTAGTAATCCACTAAGAAATCGTGCTTATCGATATAGTTATATCCTCTACGCGCAAGATCGCTAACGAAGCGACCGTACGCGCGCTTAACCACTACAAAATACCTAATATCTAGTGGTTATAGTAGATACGATAAATACGTAGGTATATAAAGAGGTATAATATCGTTTTCTATACAGATTTAGTCGAATTAGGGTGTAAGATAGCTACTATAGCTATTAAGAATTAATAGTCGAAATCGCCCACGTATACGCGAATTTGTATATAGGATAAAGTGCTTTTATAACTAGCGTAAACTAATCTTATCGGTAGTCTAGCTATTCTTTAAGACCTCGATTCGCTAGTCTTTCGGTAGGTTTTCGTTAAACCATCCTTTAATAGCTACTTTACCTTTAAAGATAATATATAGCGGTAGCGAATAGCTATCTAAGCAGATTACTTCGATCGTAGTAACCTATTCGCGATTTCCTAGTTATAGAAGAGATCTCCGACCGTAGTATTTAGCCCTTATAACTACTTTCTACGACGATATAAGGCCTATTATAAAGCCTATCTTATTAAAGTTATAGATATCCTCTAGTTATATACCGTTCTTATTAATCACGCTTTATATAGTCGCGAACCACTACCGAATTAATTTCGGGTCTTCGTTTAGGGCTCTTTAGTAATCGTATCTTCGCGAGAAGCGTGTACGAAGCTTAGGGCGGCGGTTAATGAAGATAGATAGCTAATTCTTACTAATAGTAGTTAGTAACTAGTTACTACGCGTAGCTAGTAGGATATTAGCTATTTCTCCTATAGTTATTAGTCTAGGCGCTACTCTACGTGAATCTATAGAGATTATCTATTCAATAAGCGAATCCTCTTCTAATTAGGTCAGTTTATGGCCTAATAGACGAGAATCAACGCGAGATAATTAGCCGTGTACGCGGTCGTGTAGGGTAGTAAGCGGAATTTCGTATAGCTTCGCTACTACGCGTAGAGATTTAATTCGGCTATTTTGAAGATCACTAAGGGCTAATAAGATCTTACCCTCTTAATTAGCTAATTTCTGCCTAGATTCAGGGCGTATTAGTGTTATGGTAGGTAGTTAAATTAGGTAGATAGGTAGGGGGACGCGATTTTGAAAAGGGTATTCGGAACGGGCGGGTATTCGGGACGGGCGGGAATTACGTTAGTTAGCTATATAATACTTACTAAGCCCTTATATATATATTTCCCTATATATAATCGCTTCTCGTAAATAATCGAATATCGTCGGTGACTATAGACGCCGATATTATATAATTATATAACCTAACCGGGTAGTTATTTATATTAATCCTATATATTCTAATTAGCTATAGTAATATATACCCCTTCCTATACTTCTATATATAAGTCCCCTTAATCTAGCGTTCTCCTACTAATCTCTCTTTACTATAGGTCCTAAAAGCCTTTAAAATCGTATAAATCTATTATATCTACTAGGATTTTAACTCTCCTATCTAAGATAGTGTCAACATATGGATGTTATGGGGTCACATAACGAAGGACCCACTCATATAACCCCTCTCTATATCTAGATCTTCTTTATAAGATCTATCAGATTAATCCTTAACGATCTCGCATTAAATTACCTACCTAGGCGGGAGACTATATAACACTCTAATCTCTTAATCTTTCATGTGATCGTTTACCATATTTCTTATGATATAAATACTACCCTGTTTCCTAGCTATATTAAATCAAGTTTATCATTCTTTATGATCTCTCTTCTAGATCGGTGGTACTCTTCCACAATCGTGGTACTTCTCCTTAGAAGTACGCACGACCGATAGACTTATAACCGTATATTCAGATACTACATTAAGTATTTACTACCACGACTTTATGGTCACCGCCTAGAGTCCGATAGTTATGAGCCCGACGCCTCTACTCTAACTATTTAACTAATATAATCTTCTCTTACTCTACTCTCACTTTCGCTTCACTTCCTATACAGAAGCGATAGATTTAACTACTCTATAAGCTACCTAGCTTTACTACCCACTAAAATCTCACGCATACTAGGTCCTATAGATTACTACGGTTAAAGACTACGTACTAGCTAATAATATATGGAAATATACCGATCCGGACTAATCTATACCGATTACCCCGCCTTAGGAACTAGTTAAACCATAGATATCTAAGATAATCAGAAACCCTACTAATATATATATATCTAATCTTCCTAAATAGCTACTTAGGCTTATCGACCTCACGTCTAACTAATTAGCTATCTATAAGATACTACTAAGTGAATACGAATCGTTAAGATTAGACTACCTACGATATCTTCGATCTATCGAATCTCTTAAGTAAGGCATCCGATCCTCGCTTATACTAGAAGGACGTTAAATCGTTAATAGCCTATTAGCACACGAAGCTATAGTGAAACTACGTGCTACCTTCGCCCTATCCGACTAATCAAAGAATCTATCGGACTCTAGGCGGTGACCATAAAGTCGTGGTTATACACACAAGACGATAGTGTGCATAAGGATTGGTAAATACTTAATATAGTGTCTGAATACACGGTTATGAGTCTATCAGTCGTGTATACTTCTTATGAAGAAGGAGAAGTACCACGATTATGGAAGAGTACCACCGATCCAGAAGAGAGATCATAAAGGATAATAAACTTGATTCAATTTAGTTAGGAAACATAGTAGTATTTATATCTTAGAAACATAGTAAAAGATTACATAAGAAAGCAAAGAGTATTAGAGTATTAGATAGTCTCCTACCTAGGTAGGTAATTCGGTGCGAGTATATAATTCAATGTAAGATCGTTAAGGATTAATCTAATAGATCTTTATAGAGAAGATCTAGACGTAGAGAGGGGTTATATAAGTAGGTCCTTCGTTATATAACCCCATAATATCTATATATTAATATACCCCCTTAGTTCTCGATATAAGAGTAGAATAAGAGCAAAGTGAGAACTAAATAAGAGAAAAGAGAAACAGAATAACTAGATAGGAGGTGGTATCTCTATACCTAGTTATCTAATAAAATCGTTATGCTTCTGCCTAGGTAGGTACTTAGTAAGACCGTCTATAGGTATATCGGTGGTTTTGACCTATTAGATAGATAGGCGCTTTACCTATACCTCTTAATAAATCTATAAGTGGTTAATATCTACGTAACGAAGTTTAGTCTAAAAGACTAATTTCTCGCGATTTAATAGGTCGATAGTCTATTTATTATCGTAATTTAATACTTCTAGTTAGTTAGTATCGAATTCGATAAATAAGAAGAGACGTTTAATCTAGTATAGCTATTTAGCTATATATAATATAGCTAGTAATTTAGCTTCTATAGTTAATATAGTAATCGTCTTCTGCTTACGAGATTTCTACTCGATTAGACCACCGAATAAAGAGAAGATAAAACCTTCTAATAACTTTTTATTAGGATTATCGGCGAAACTTATATCGGACGAAGTAGTAAAGATCTAATAATCTAATTAGCTACTACTAAAGTAGATAGCTAGGTCTTTCGTCCTATATAGGTAGGAAATTAGATAATCGATAGTAGCTAGATACTTCTTATTATAGCGTATAAGAGATTTAGCTAGTAGCTAATTAGCGAAAGCGATATCTAGTCTAGTCTATATAGTAAGGAAAAGGGTTAAACTATACTTCTATTAGTATAGTTTAATAGTTAATTAGTCGATTTAACTAGAAACGATAGGGTTAAGACGTCAATTACTAACTAGTAGTATATTAGGTAGTTTCCTACCTAGGAGGTTAAATTTAGTAGCGATCTTTCTAATATAGACTAATTAGTTTAGCTAGGTCTTTCGTCGCTATCGGTTACGTATAATTCGAATACCGATAAATTATATAAGTTTACTATAGTCCTTTATCTTAAAGCGCTATAAGAGAAGTTACTTTATCTAGTAAGCGTATAATCTCTCACTTCGATAGTAAGTAGCTAGGAAATCGTTAATAAATACTATAATAACTATACGATTATTAGTGTAAAGCGTAGGATCTTTAGGATAAGATTTAAAGCCTAGTAAGAGAATTATCTCTTTTATATTATCTTCCTATCGTTTACTAACGATTCGAAGACTATATACTACCTTATATAGACGTAGGACTATTAACTTTCGTCCTAATCCTAGTAAGTATCGGTAGTATACTTCCTCTTTAAGATTACTATTTAGGAAAGCGTTAACGGTATCTATCTAAAAGGTCTCGAGGTTAAAATACGTGATAATTACTATAAGTGTACGAAAGGTCCTAGTAGCGAGCGTACTAGTACGTAGGTCTTCTAATTCGTCTAGTATCTATATATCTCTACGTACGTATAGACGCGCTTTAAAGTGTGTGAGGTATCCTAATTCGTTAGATCTATAGGTAAAGACCTATCTTATTAGTATAAGCTAGTAGCGTAAGTAATCTAATTAGTTAAGATCTTTATTAATAGGTTCGAATATGTATATATTTAGAAGCTTATTAAAGTCGATTTATATAGCTTATCGGAATTAGCTTTCGAAAGGATAACTAGCTAATTAGTAGTAGCTAGGTAGTAGCGGAGGAATTAATAAAATCGTAATCTTTAGTTATTAGTGTTAATTAGATAAGAAAGCTTAGAAATAGGTTATAAGGGATAAGTAAGGGCGTTTTCTCTTACTTTCGTCGTCGGTTAAGTCCGAATCTAATCGTGGGCGTTTAGTTAGTATATTAAGAGGTTTATATCTAGAAGGGTCGAAGTTTATATTATTAATTAAGACGAAAGGGGCTATATCCTCTAGTTCTAATTCACTAGATCTTATCGATTCGTCCGATTTCGGTTTAAGTAGCGGTGTAATTAGTTAATCTCCGAGGATTTCGTCTATTAGTATAGGTATAGTATAAGGGTGACGCTGTTGGCACGACCCGGGAAGTCTGCTCGCACGACCTAGGGCCTAAATTTGGCCTAAATTACCGCGTTTCTACCTGATTTCTACTAAGCCTATTAAGCCTGTTAATTATAATTTTAACTACCTCCTTCCTTCTTATATATACGTATCTTTTCCTCTAAATTTAATTTAGCTAGCCCTATTATATAACCTTAGGCCTACCCTCCTAGATTTATATAACCTATATACTAATTTAATTTAACTTTCCTCTTCTAAGACTAGCCTATATCTACCTTACTTCTTACTAACTATAGATTCTTCCGCTAATTTAGACTAAAACCCCCCTCTAAAATCTATTATATTACCTACTCTACTACCTAATCTAAAGCTTTTTTATGAATCCCGTGACCTCGCGAAGAAGGCCCTCTAGTAATCTACTAAAGATAAGGGTTTTGCCCTAGTTATAAGGAGGTCTAATACTAAAAGGATTAAACTATCTTATTACCTGTAGCCTAATCCTACTATAAAGGGCCCTTCTATTATAAGTAAGGCTAAATAGCGAGAGGTTAATAAGATTAGTACTAATTACCTATTCTAGATTTATATTTCTAAGCGGAAGGATAGGAAGAAGGTTCTTCCGACTTAATATAAGGTTATAGTAAAATATAGTATATATAACTATAGCCTAATTCCACTAAATCTTCTAGTAAAACTTCGGTAAGAAGAGAGGGATTCTAAGGAAGGTAGACTCCTTAATTACTTTAAAAAAGGCCTAAAACCTATAGTAGTTTTAATACTTTTAGAGTCTAAGAAGAGTCTACTAAACTTAAAAGACCTCTAAAATCTCCGCGCCCGAACTAGATTAGTTTTTCTTACCGGACGCACATCGATTAAAGTAGTGATTAAGAGCCTACCGAGCTAGACTATCTAGTATAAATTAGATAACTAATAGCGGCTAATTAGAATTATATTTCTCTTAAAGATTAGCCTCGAATTTCTTTAAATCTATCCGAATCTTCTATAGGTAGATACTATATATAAAACTAATCGGTAAGATAAGAGATTAGTATACGAATAGTAAGAGTTTATAGCTAATTAGAATAGGTATAATATACTAATAATTAATATCGTTAGATAAACCTTAATAAGGAAAACCTTCTACGTAGCCTATTACTTTATTAGTAATAAGTAATAATTATCGTATCTTTAGACATTTTAAACTCTCTACGACTAGCTTATATAAGTAAAGATCTAAGCTCTACGTATTATCTTCTCCGACGATATAGACGCCGTTTTAAATATATATAGGGAGATCTTTAAGGATTTAACTAGCCTAATCTATCTCTAGTATATTATAAAGAATATTAAAATACGCGTTCGGCTAATAATTATAAAGTAGTTACTCTCTTAGGACCTTTACCTTCCTAATTTAGACTACTAAAAGCGGATAATTAAGGAATAGTATTTAATAAAGGCTAGATTTATATAAATCGTCCTCGAAGGTACCGAGGATAGGATAGAAGTAAGAAAGGCCTCTTTTCTAGAAGCCCTAAGCGACCTAATCTACTAATTAGTAACCGAGTATATTAAAAAGTAGTAGTTTAGCGAGAGGATAAACTAATTTATACGCTACTATCTTAACGGAATTCCTTATTATAATAAGCTTACTTCTTCTCGTATAGAAGGCGCCTATATAAAGCTTAAGCGAGAAATTCATACCTTAACTAGCGATATTCTTACGACTATATAAATTATTTCTTAAGTCGTTTCCTATATAAATTTATAGGCTTTTTACTTAATTTAAGATTAAATCTATCGTCGCCCTATCTTACTATAAGTCCTATTTTTACGTAATCTCCTTAGCTAGATCTTAAGAAGTATAATTCGAAAGGTTTATTATACCTAGTAGGATTTCCTTTAAGTAGAGAAGCTACTACCTCCTTATACCTAATATTAGACGAGATCTCTTAGTCTTCTATATAATTATATAATTAAAGATCGTATATATAGTGGTAACTTCCTTCTCCTATCTAATTTTGACTAATAATATTAGCTTCGCCTACTAAATTAGGTAATTTAGGCTAGTCGGCGGCGAATTAGAAGGGTTCGAATTAATAAGCTAAATCGTGTGAAGGGGATTAGACGGCTAAAGTTGCTAGAAACTATAAAGCGTTAGCAGAGATAGGGAGGAAAATATCGCCCTAGTCGGAAGTTTAGGAAATTACGAAGTTAAGGTACTTACGTTTCTATAGATAAAACCATAGGAATTATAGTACCACCGCCTTTAAAGAGAACTAATATATCGATAAGGCGAATTCCATCGTATTAGGAAACAAAACTTCGGTAAGGGCGTAGGGCTAGCCGCGGTCGTAAGGCTAAAGAATTAGTGATGACAGAGAAGCAATTAAAGAGAAGGGTAAGGTAGCTTAGTAAGTAGCGAATTAGCTAGGTTATTAGTTAACTAAGGCCTAGTATTAGATTAGATTAGTATAGGTTATATAAATCTAGGAGGGTAGGCCTAAGGTTATGTAATAGGGCTAGTTGAATTAAATTCAGAGGAAAAGATATGTGTATATAAGAAGGAAGGAGGTAGTTGAAATTGTAATTAACAGGCTTAATAGGCTTAGCAGAAATCAGGCAGAAACGCGGTAATTCAGGCCAAATTCAGGCCCTAGGTCGTGCGAGCAGACTTCCCGGGTCGTGCCAACAGCGTCACCCTAGTATAATCGAAAGTAGTACTACTACTACTTCTACCCCTAAGATCTTACTATACCGATTAGTTAAGGTTAAATAGGATATCTATATCCTTAAGGATTTAATTAATCTCTTCGTCGTTAAGAGTATTAATCTATTAAGATAGATTAGTTTCCTTATAGATTTAGGTACGTTAATTAGGTAGCGAAGGATTATAGGATTCTTCCTCGTTAAATTAGACGTCTCGTGTATAAATTACACGTCGTTTAGTAGATATCTAGATACACTAGATATTATAGGTTTTATAACCTACTAGATAGCTAATAGTAGCACGTAGTACTAGCTTAGCTAGTCTAGGTAGCTTAGTAATACGTATATAAGTTTTGTATCTAAAGATCCGAATATATAAGAGATCTAGCTTTACTAGTAGCTAATATAGTACGTTTTCACCGAGATAGGTAATAAGCGCTTCGTGTAGAGATTACTAGTTTAGTATACGGTAAGGTAGGCGGTTTTAAATATAGACGGTAGTTCTAGCTACTTTATACTAGAGATAGCTTAGTAGATTTAAATCGATAATTATCTATCTAGCTATCTTTAAAATTAATACGCTATAACGCTTAGTATAGCTGTTTTAGTTAGGTTAGTAAGGCGGTATAGTTTCTAGGTAGATACTACGTAATTATACTTCTTAATCGAAGAATTTAGATAGAGATCTTTCGTTATCTAAATAGATAGTAAACACGCGTAGGTTAAATTAGTTATTAATAAAATCGATCTATTCGTAGAGAGATTATATTAAATCTACCTTAGTAGATAGATCTTCTACTAGTTAGTATTTAGTAATAGGATCTATAGAGTAAGATAGATAGGTCGTTCTACCTAAGGATAGTTCGAAGTATATAAGATCCTAATATAGAGATTCGAAAGGGCGATTATATTATATAGGTTGTTAAGAGATTTAACGATACGAATTTACTAGTTTATATATCTCGTAGTGATTAATAGGCGAAGATATATCTTTAATAGTGATACCTAATAAGTACTCTAGTAGATAAGATAGGATATCCTTACTAACGTATCCTAGTCGTCTATACTATAGGTCGATTATCCTATCTAGCTACTTCTTAGTATATAAAGATAGGGTAATCTTACTAAATTACTTAGTAATAGATATAACTTAATCGTGTAAGATAGAAGTAAGAGATAAGTAAGAGATAGATAAAACGTAAGCGTAGTTAGTAGTAGATCGGTTAGTAGTTAAATTATCCTATCGAATTAGGTAGATACCTAATTTCGCGTTAAGCTTATAGATAGGTCTTCCGTCCTTCTCTTCTAGTAGGTAATCCTTACTATTTAGATAGATACCTACGCTAGTAGCTCTTTCTATAGAGATTAGGTTAATATAGAATCTAGGATAATAGGTAACTTATTTCAAAGGGAAAGTGGTTCTATTAAGAGATTCTGATAGCTTAACGGACAGTTCACTATAACTAAGGATAGTAGTTTCGGTGTTTCTAACTATAATAGAGGACATAACGGGCCTATAGTTTAATAGTAGGTCCCTATTATTCGTGATATAAATTAAGGATGAGGATCATGGCACGAAGATATCGGGCCATGGCACGAAACCTGGCATGCCACTAGTCCTAACTAGGTATCCTTCCCGCATCACCCAAAATGATACATTCGACAGCTGTATAATACTTGCCAAGCCCTTATGTATGTATTTCCCTATACATAAGCGCTTCTCGTAAATAATCGAATGTCGTCGGCGATCATAGACGCCGATATCATGTGATCATGTGACCCAACCGGGTGGTTGTTTATGTTGACCCTATACATTCCAATTAGCCATAGTAACACATACCCCTTCCTACACTTCTACATGTAAGTCCCCCTAATCTAGCGTTCTCCTACTAATCTCTCTTTACCACAGGTCCTAAAAGCCTTTAAAATCGCACAAATCCATCACATCCACTAGGATTTCAACCCTCCTATCCAAGATGGCCCTCTTACCCCCCCGTGACAACTGGTTAATCGAGGTCGAAACCAGCCGAGAAGCCCGAGATATCCTCAACGAATTCGCCGCCCACCAGGGATACGCTATTACCACTGCCCATTCGAACAACTGGCAAGTTGACCTTCACTGCGATCGTAGTGGCCAGCCTACACCTACCAATCCCGAGGATAGTAGCCGGATCTCGGTCTCTCGCCGCTGTGGCTGCCACTTTGCCGCTAAATTAGGCAGGGCCCCAGGAGGCTGGCTTCTTACGGTGCAGGAGGGCTCTCACAGTGGCCATATAGCCTCAGAGCCATCTACACATCCTATACACCGCCGCCGCCAGCTAAAGGAGCTTAAGGAGAGGGTAGAGAAGCTATTTCTACTAAGGCATTCGAACCAGGAGGTTATCAATATCCTACGCCAAGAGGAAGCCTTTGCTGAAGGCCCAGTTGATACCGAGGACCCTTACGAAGCCCGTATTCGCCTTAACACAAGAGACCTAAAGAACCTCCGCCGCCGTGTAAGGGGCCGGTTACTTAAGGGCTGCTCACCTACAGCAGCCCTTCTTGCAGGTTTAGAAGGTTGGGAGGTCTTCCATAAGGAGGTGGATAGGGGTACGAACCAGGCTCAGCATATCTTCTGCGCCTCTCAATCTGGCCTTGAGCTTCTTACCAGATTTCCCTCCGTACTCTGGATTGATGCCACATACAAAACGAATTGTTACAAGATGCCTATGGTCAACGTTGTGGGAAGATCGGCAACTAGCGGGACCTTCTATGTGGCATGCGCTTTCGTCTCTAACGAGAGAGAGGGTTCATACCAATAGGTTTTAGAAACCCTTCGAGATCTTCTACACTCCCGTTCAATCCCGCCTCCTATCACTACATTTTCGGACGATACAGAGAGTCTCTTAGCTACCCTAGCAACGGTGTTTCCTACTACAATCGCCCTCCTTTGCATATGGCATATCCAGAAGAATATTAAGAAGAGATTGAGACCAAAGATCGCTCAGCATATCTTAGTCTATCTTGAGAGGGAAGGGGATACGCGAGATGAAATTACGGAGCGTTGGCAGAGCGCAAAGCAGCTATTTAACCAAGTCATCTTCGCACCTACAATAGCTGAGATGAAGACTGCTTGGGAGAGCTTCCAGGAGGAATTCAAACACGAGGTTTTTGCTGAAGCTATACAATACATCTCCAACCAATGGATGATGTGAGGGGCTGAAGTAAGACTTAATTCAATCTAACTAGGCCAACATGCTGTTTACAAAAAGCTTAGGGAAGAAAGGTTCGTCCCGCGTGTTCTCCATGTCAACATGCCAAGGTTCCGTGATACACGTGACCAATATCGGGCAACAGCCCGTGACAATACCCCCTCCTAGCCTTAACTTCGTTAGGGGTACGACGACATGGGTTCCGGTGTCGATTTGTTGGCGAATCACATCCGAAACGGGGCCGTATTGCTCCTCAAAGGCATCCAACGCGCTGCAGTTTTGGACCGAGTCTAGTCTTTCCCACGTCTGTTCCGCCCATCCTCTCCATTTCACTAGCGCTTCGTCACGATATCCTCGCCCAATCTTCCTCCGTCGTATAGCTAGGATTCGCTCAACGTCGTATTCCTCCTCCCCGTCGACTAGCAGCGGTGGTGGCTGCGAATCGTCCACTACTTGGGATGGGAACGGGTCCGTTGCCGCTGGGCGGACTAACTCGATGTGGAACACTGGGTGTATACCAGTAGGCACATCGAGTCGGACTGTAAACGGTGACGGAACGTCTACTACTCGGTATCGAGCATGTAGCCAATCTAACTTCTTTGACGGTCGCTGCGTGCGTACATTCCGAAGGTTTAGCCAAACCCAGTCATCCTTCTTATAGATAGGCGCAGCCTGTCGACGTCGGTTCGTTTGCTCTTCTTGAAGGGCCTGTGCAGAAGCAATAGCGGCCTGGGCCCAATCGGTGGCTTCTCGTAGGCGATTCACGAAGGTTTCGCCTGTCTTTCGTGGTTGGGTCAGGGCGTCCTGTAGCTGCCCTGCTTCGTCGATACCAATCGGGTCAATGTGGTAGCCGTGGGTGAAGAAGAATGGCGAGATTCCTGTTGAAGCGGCATCACGATTATTAATTGCCACTGCGACTATTGGTAGTAGATCTTTCCAGTTATCCTGTGCGTACGTCGTGAACACACGTAGAATTCGTTCGATCTCCTGATTGGCACGTTCTGTTGCACCGTCGGTCTGGGGGTGGAAAGCAGTGGATAATCGGCGTTGAATCGATAGCCTTTCGCATACCCTTCCCCAGAAAGAACTCACGAATTGGGGGCCGCGGTCGCTCACAATCGCTAGTGGTACCCCATGATGCATATAGAAGTGTGTGAGGAACACCTCTGCTACATCCTCTGCTGTTGTATTCCTCATTCCGACTAGAATCACGCCCTTTGTCAACCGATCTGTTATCACCATACAGTTTGTTGCTCCCGTGGATCCTGAGGGTGGTAGCCCGGTAATGAAGTCCACTGATATTTCGGCCCAGATTCGCTGGGGAATTGGTAGTGGTTTTAATAACCCATGTCTTGTGTCTCGCCATACTGAGCTCCGTCCACAGATTGTACAGTTACGAAGGAAACGTCGTACGTCCTTCGCTGCCCCTGGCCAGAAAAACCGTCGAGATAGTATCGAATAGGTAGCGTCTCGTCCTGGGTGCGCTGTGACGTGTGAATCGTGGATCTTCTGTATAATTCCCGTGCGTAGGACTTCGTTATCAGGGATCCAGATCCGTTGTCTGAAATGGAGCAGTCCCCGATCGTCTAGATGGCACTCAGATAGGCTTGTTTTAATGTTCGTTTCGGCAGCAATTCGGCGCTCTCCCTTTAGCAAAGCGTAGGAGATTCGTTGGTAGATCGAGTCGGACGCCCTTGCTCTTTTCCATTCCGTCTGTAGTTCTGGTTCTTCAAAGAGAGGGATATCTCTTTCAAAGTCAATCCCCTCACTAGGTTGGTCGTCGGCTGGTTGAGGGTCTAGCCGTCCTGTTTTGATCTTGACCCTTTTGAGTAGGATTCGGAAGCGATTCGATAGCCTTTCGTCAGTGATACTCTTAGGCATATCCTGGCTCCGTCGTGATAATGCGTCCGGCCTTACTGCAAGCTTGCCAGGGCGATAACGAAGGTCGAAATCGAACTCTGTTAGGAGATCTGCCCAACGCATTTGCCGTTCGTTCAGGTGTTGTGCTTTGCCGAAGTATCGAAGGTTCTTATGGTCTGTTACGATGGTGAATCTAGGCACCATTTTCAGCTCAGGTCTCCATTCGCGCAAGGCGCGTATAATCGCTAGAAGCTCCTTATCATGAATCTCGTAGTTTGACTCTGCTGGAGATAGCTTCTGGGATAGGTAGGCGCATGGCCGTAGTTGTCCGTCGGGGCCACGTTGCGATAGAACCGCCCCAGTTGCCCATCCAGAAGCGTCGGTTTCCACGACTGTTTGGCGATCCTCTTCGAAGTGTGCTAAGATTGGTGCGTTTATAAAGAGCTCTTTCAGTTCCGTGAAGGCCTGCTGGCAGTCATCGTCCCATTTGAAAATAGCGTCTTTCTTCATTAGCCGTGTTAACGGTGCCGAAAGGTCGGCGAATCGTGGTATAAACGGTCGGTAGAAGTTCGCAAATCCAATGAAGCTTCGCACGTCTCGTATAGACTTCGGCCTCTCCCATGCTCTGATAGCCTCTACCTTCTTTGGGTCAACGCGGATCCCCTTTCCAGCTTCGACGATAAAGCCAAGATACTTCACTGAGCCCTGCTCGAACTCCGATTTCGCAATATCGCATTGTAGACCCGCGTCCATTAGTTTCTGTAGCACATCGCCAACCTTTCGGCGGTGATCCGCTAGCGTTCCGTTGGTGTAGATGATTATATCGTCAACGTATGCCGACACGAAATCATCTAAGTACTCTCGCAGAGTCTGGTTAATGTACCTCTGGAACGTCGCCGGCGCGCCTGTTAATCCGAACGGGGTAACGTTCCACTCGTAGAGCCCATATCGCGTCCGGAATGCTGTCTTCCATTCTTCTCCGGGGTGAATGCGGATCTTATGGAAAGCTGCGATGATATCGAGTTTCGTGAACCAGCGGGCGTGCCCCATATTCCGCAGCGTCTCGCGAATCAACGGTAGAGGGTAGCGATCCTTCACCGTTTGTTCGTTTAACCCTCGGTAGTCAACGCAAAATCGTACGCCACCACCTGGCTTTCTAACTAACAAGATTGGTGCTGCTGCAGGTGATTGGCTCACCCGTATAAAGTTCTTCCCGAGTAGGTCTGTCAACGTTTTCCGTAGGTAAAGAAGTTCCTCTTTGTTCATGCCGTAGAGAGGACCATATGGTGGTGGCTCTTCGAAACCGTTTCGGTCGCGTTTCAGAGGGATCTTATGATCGATTCCTGGCCGGTGCGGAGGTAGCTGGTCGGCTAACTGTTGGCTGAAGGCGGCTAGCCATCGCCAGTAGTGTTTCGGTAGCTTATCCTTTGGGTCGATGTGCTTCTTGGGTCGTAATGCTCTCTCAATATCGTCTAGCGAAACCCTGCCGATTCGCAAACGATCCGCATCCGGTACGCTACGTACGAGTTGCTGTATAGATGATGCCTTAACCTGCACGACGCGTAGTCTCTTTACTCCATCAGGCCCGATAGTGCGATCCGCGCGGTTCCAACATCTTGTCCGCTCCCCAGACCTTGTGAAGATGTCTAGGTATCCTTTCCTTGCCGAATATCGTCCGTTCACGTCGTGTAGCCATGGGTCCCCAAGTATCATACTATCGCTTTGTGGTCCGATAATATAGGCAAATACGCGGCCTTGTTGCTGGCCGTGGACATCGAGGTCGAAATGGGTAATGTGGGTGATTCGGCACTGGTTCGGTACCACTCCGTCAAGGACTCGTGGCTGTATCTTAATGCGCGGAAGGTCGAGCGACTGGACTAAAGACTCGTTTACCGTTGCATAGCAGCGGCAGCCGCTATCGACGAGAGCTTGTGTAAATTGGATTCCATTCACTCTAGCATCGACTATAAACGGTAATGTCTCACGTTTAAGTAGCTTCTCGACCCCCTTCCGCTCCTGCTCGCGGCTTAGAACAGGAGCTATTCTTTTCCCGAATCGTCCTCAGTAGTCACATCTTCGTTGTCGGAAGCCGTCGTGACTGACTCGCTATCACTTGTAGGCCTTGCCTTCTTCACATTGACCGTACGCTCACGTCTTTTCTTGCTCGAACTGGTAGCGGTACGTGTACTATTCGGCGGTTGCGCCGGTAGGAGTGCGCACCTCGCGATAAGGTGTCCGGATCTCCCGCATCGTAAGCATTTCCCTTCGGCCCGTCGCTTATCCAGTTCGTCCTGGCTGACCCATTTCGCTTGCTTAGGGTGTTCCTTCTCGAATCGTTGGGGTTTCGTACGCGGTTCGGTACGGTTTACAGAGACAGTAGGGGTCCAGTCCATCTCGTCAGTCGTTCTCTTAGAGCGTGTATTCCGAGTACGATTAATATCCAGGGTGTCGTTGTCTGCACTAATCTCGTGGAGTCGTGTGATTAACTCCGAAAAGGTGCTAGGGACGCCGCGATACCGTAGCGTTTCGGTCATTTTTCGGTTAAGCGAAGCTAGCAAAACTTGCCGCTTAGGCTCGTCAGGCCATTCAAAAGCGCCTGCGTCAGCGAATTCCCTTTCTAACTGAGGTAGGAACCTCGCGAAGGACTGGTCTTCGCGTTGTCGTATTAGGTGAAGCCGTCTTGCTGCTCTTGCTTTGATGTTCGGGTCGCCATAGATGTTTTCGAGGTAGTCAAGAAGCTGTCGTGGTTCGCGGTCGTTTCGCTGTGTTTTCACGAACGAATTGGTGTTCTTTAGGGCTAGCTTTTCTAGCCGAGAGAAGACGTACGCGAATTGATCTTGTGGGCTCCCGATAGCTTCGCCGTCTACTGCTAGCTTGTTTTCCATCACTGTTCGCCAGGATGGCCACTCCGAAGAGCTCCCTGCAAACATCGCTGGGTCCGGTAGTCGTGGCCGAGGGCGTTGTATAGCTATCCCTGTTCTATCCTGCGTGACCTCGGTTTCGATTCGAGAGGGATTCGGCGGTGTTTTGCTAGGGATTGATATGTTCTGGAGTAATGCCTCAAGTTTTTCGATCCGTTCGTCTTGCGCGGTGTTCCGTTCGTTCTGTGCTGTGGTAGCACTCTCGTATACGGCGTGGCTCTGGGCGATTTGCTGCATTAATGTCTGAGCCCAACTAGGGGGACTAGACGATTCGCTATTTCTTGCCATTCTCTGCCGTGTGTAGCGGTTTATTCGTGCGTTCTTCGTTTCTCAATCGGCTTCGCGTCGAGGGTCCTATGGGTAGCGACCGGTACCGTTTCGGTTGCTATTCGCTTATATTCCGTTCCAATGTTCCAATGTGCCTAGGAATTGAGATCTTCTAGGGCTTTCCAATACGTCTCGAGCACTAAGGCCTTATACGCGAGGGTTCCGTTCCGTTGTGTGGCCGTCACTGAATCGCCGGGGATTCAGGGGTGTTTCCAATGAGCGCCTAGGTCGTCTTCCTAGGGCTTTCTAATAACCAGTGGTACTTCTAGGTGTAGAAGGAAGCTTTTTGTATGTGAGGGGCTGAAGTAAGACTTAATTCAATCTAACTAGGCCAACATGCTGTTTACAAAAAGCTTAGGGAAGAAAGGTTCGTCCCGCGTGTTCTCCATGTCAACATGCCAAGGTTCCGTGATACACGTGACCAATATCGGGCAACAGCCCGTGACAGATGAAGGATAGTATAAAGCAACGCTTTCTTCGCTGTTATACCAACCAAACCCTTCACTTCGGAGAGACCTCCTCCTCGCGAGTAGAAGGGGCCCATGCCTATCTCAAGACCTATATCAAATACTCGATTGGAGATCTCCTGACAGTAATGACCCGGGTTCAAACCGCGGTTAGTACTCGTCATATTACCATCAACCAGGCAATTAGGGAGGACCGCCAGAAACTACCAGATAACCTCCTTATACCGTTATTTCGGTCGGTTCTTGGCTGGGTTGCCACATGTGCCCTTCAACGAGTTGCCCAGCAGTTAACTGCCTACCAGAAGAAAGAGTTACAGTTGGCAGACTGCACTCACTACCATCGGCAGTCACTGGGGCTACCTTGTATTCACGAGATTGTGGCAGCAATCGAAGGCAAGCAGGCCCTGAGAAGGGACCAATTCCACCGGCAGTGGTGGCTTCTAGCTTCAATTGAAGACGACTACCAGCCACTTAACATAGAAACTGTTCTTCGAATCGAGGAACCAGCCATCGCGAAGGCCGCCGGGCGTCCCCGTGGACGGGCAAACCATGCTCAAAAGGACCCTAGGGTAGAGGCTGCGAAGAGGACTGTTGAGGCTGAACAACCAACCACTAAACAACCAACCACTAAACAACCAACCACTAAACAACCAATCCGCCGATCCACTCGATTGGCCAGATCCACTAAGCGAGATCCCTCTGGATTCGAGATTGTGAGGAAGGAGACCGCCCGTGTAGGGCGGAAAAGGCGATGAGAAGGGCGCTGAGAAGGGCGATGGGTAGGTGGAAGGGTAATCTAGATTGATAGTATGTTAGCTTCTTAATTAGGAAATTGAATTATCTTTGAAATCTCTGCAAATTCAGGCGATTTGGATGGCTGTATGGACTCTTGGAAAATAGGTGGTAGTGGTAGAAAGGTAGGAAGGGGTATGTGTTACTATGGCTAATTGGAATGTATAGGGTCAACATAAACAACCACCCGGTTGGGTCACATGATCACATGATATCGGCGTCTATGATCGCCGACGACATTCGATTATTTACGAGAAGCGCTTATGTATAGGGAAATACATACATAAGGGCTTGGCAAGTATTATACAGCTGTCGAATGTATCATTTTGGGTGATGCGGGAAGGATACCTAGTTAGGACTAGTGGCATGCCAGGTTTCGTGCCATGGCCCGATATCTTCGTGCCATGATCCTCGTCCTAAATTAATACTCTAGTATTATAGTACTAGGTATCGTTCTTCTTAGTAGGAATCCTAATTATACTTATCGTAATACTATCTTCCTCTCGAAAGAGAGTCTCGACCTATTATTTTAGTATATAGGTAGAGAAAGTATCTTTAGCGGTTAAATTAGCTAAATTAGCTAAATTAGTCGAATTAGTCGAATTAGTTAAATTAGTTAAATTAGGCGAACTAGTTAAATTAGCCGGTTAGTAACGTCGAATTATACGTTAATAGGCTATCTTAAATCCTCTAGATTTATCGTATTACTTTTTAAATTACTCTTAGATCTCTAGGTTAGGTTACTACCCCCTAGGTCTTACCTTAGGATTTATATAGCGATATATCTTAAAATCGTGATTACTAGAGTTAGGTATACCCCTATAAGGACACTTCCTTCTTCTAGTTAATTATATAGATCCTTCTTCGTCTAATTTATTAGGTTAACGTCCTTAGTAGGTCGTGTAGGCGATAGGTCGTCTTCTACTACTACTAGTAGTAGGCGGTCTATATTAATCGACGAATTAATTAACTAGTTCGGTTAGGGTAGGTCTCTTTAGACCCTATAGGATTATATTATACTAGAAGGTATAGAATCCTTAGTCGCTAGGTTGAATTATCTCTAGGAAATCGTATACTAGAGATAGATAGTCTTAGAAGTGGGTAATTACTACTTTCTCGCCTTCTAATTAGCTAATTAGCTATTTCTGACCCTATATAAGTAGTTAAGATAATTTAGTTAGTAGAGCTTATCGTTTTAGCTTATCCTAATCGCGTAGGATTTAACGATTCTTCGATTAGTCGGATAGGGCGAAGGTAGTATATAGTTTTACTATAGCTTCGTGTGCTAATAGGCTATTAACGATTTAACGTCCTTCTAGTATAAGCGAGGATCGGATACCTTACTTAAGAGATTCGATAGATCGAAGATATCGTAGGTAGTCTAATCTTAACGATTCGTATTCACTTAGTAGTATGTTATAGATAGCTAATTAGTTAGACGTAAGGTCGATAAGCCTAAGTAGCTGTTTAGGAAGATTAGATATATATATAGGGTAACCCTGTTAGCACTACCCTAAAACCCTGGCGGTACTACCCGGGGCCTAATTTCTGCCTGATTACTACTAAGCTTTTTATACCTATTAATTATAAATTTAACTACCCCCTTCCTTCTTATATACACGTATCCTTTCCTTCTAACTTCCCTTCTATCTTCTCCTACTAGGAAAGTTATATAACCCACACACTAATTTAATTTAACTTCTCTCGTCTAGTACTAGGCCTTAGCGCCCCCCACTAACTATGGATTCTTCTTCACAGTCTATTTTACTACCTATACTATAACTAGATCTACCACAATTCTATAAAACCTGTGACCTTACGAAGAAGGCCCTCTAGGAATCTACTAAAGAATAGGGCTTTACCCTAGTTATAAGAAGGTCTAATCCTGAAAGGGTTAAACTATCTTATTACCTTTAGCTAGAGACTAAGAAGGGTCCTTCTACTATAAGTAAGGCTAAATAGCGAGAGGTTAATAAGATTAGGACTAATTACCTATATATAATTTAAATCTACCTTCGGAAGGATAGGAAAAAGGTTATTCTAGACCGTTATAAGATTATAGTTAAATATAGTAAATATAATTATAGCCTAGTTCTACTAAATCTCCTAGTTCCGCTACGGTAAGAAGAGAGAGCTAATAAGGAAGAGCGACTCTTCGATTACTTTAAAAAAGGCCTAAAACCTTTAGTAATTTTAACACTTTTAGAGTCTAAGAAGAGTCTACTTAACTTAAGAGACCTTAAAAACCTCCGCGCCCGGACTAGATTAATTTTCCTTAGCGGGCGTATATCGATTAAAGCTATAATAGAAAGCCTACTAGGATAGATTATATAACACGAATTAGATAGCTAATAGCGACTAATCAGAATTATGTTTATCTTAAGGATAGGCCTTTAATTTCTTCGTATTTATCTAAATCTTCTATAGATAGATACTATATATAAGACTAATCGATAAGATAGGTAAGATAAGAGAAAGATAAGAGATTACTAATTTTTTTAGGTTAGGTATAATATACTAATAGTTAATATTGTCGGATAAACTTTAATAAGGAAAACCTTCTACGTAGCCTATTACTTTATTAGTAATAAGTAAGAATCGTTATATCTTTAGATATTTTAAGCTCTTTAAATATAGCTTATATAGGTAAAGATTTAAGCTCTAGGTATTATCTTCTCCGACGACGTAGACGCTCTTTTAAATATATATAGGGAGGTCTTCTAGGATATAACTAGCCTAATTTATCTCTAGTATATTATAAAGAACGTTAAGACCCGCGTTCGGCTAATAATTATAAAGTAACTACTCTTATAGGACCTTCTCGAAGTTCTAAAGAAGACTATTAACGAATAGCGATCTATAAAGGCTAAATTTATATAAATTATCCTCGAGCCTACTAAAGATAGGATAGAAGTAAGAAAAGCCTCTTTTCTAGAAGCCCTTAGCGATCCGATCTACTAACTAGTAACCGATTATATTAAAAAGTAGTAGTTTAGTGATAGGGTAAAGTAATTTATACGGTACTATCTTAATAGAATTCTCTATTATAACGAGCTCACTTTATCTCGCGTAGAAGGCGCCTATATAAAGCTTAAGCGAGAAATTCGAACTTTAATAGGTAATATTCTTATAACTATATAAGTCGTTTCCTAAGTCGTTTCCTATATATATTCGTAGATATTTAACTTAATTTAAGACGAAATTTACCGCTACCCTATCTTACTTTAAGTTCTAATTTTACGCGATCTCCTCGGTCGGGTCTTAAGAAGCGCTATTCGAAAGGTATATAATACCTAGTAGGGATTTATCCGAGTAGAGAAGCTACTACCCTCTTATACTTAATACTATTAGAAATCTCTTAGTCTTCTATATAACTATATAATTAAAGATCTAATAGATAGTAGTAAGTCCCTTCTTCCTTCCGATTTTAACTAATAACACTAGCTACGCCTACCGAATCTAGTAATTCGGACTAATCGGTAGCGAATTAGAAGGGTAGGAAGGCTTCGAATTAACGAACCGAATCGGGTAAAGGGGATTAGACGACCGAAGTTACTAGAGACTATAAAGCGTTAGTAGAGATAGGGGGGAAGGAATTTTATTAGTCGGAAGTCTAGGGGAAAGCGAAGTAGAGGTATATACGTTTCTATAGATAAAACTATAGGAATTATAGTACTACCGCCTTTAAAGAGAACTAATATAATAATAAGGCGAATACTATTAAACTAGGAGACGAAACTTCGGTAAGGGCGTAGGGCTAGCCGCGGTCGTAAGGCTAAGAAATTAGTGCTAGCGGAGAAGTAATTAAAGAGAAGGGTAAGGTAGATTAGTAAGTAGCGAATTAGCTAAGGGCGAATTAGCTAGGCCTAGTAGATAGAATTTAAATTGAATTAGTATATAGGTTATATGACTTTCCTAGTAGGAGAAGATAGAAGGGAAGTTAGAAGGAAAGGATGCGTATATATAAGAAGGAAGGGGGTAGTTAAATTTATAATTAATAGGTATAAAAAGCTTAGTAGTAATCAGGCAGAAATCAGGCCCTAGGTAGTGCCGCTAGGGTTTTGGGGTAGTACTAATAGGGTTACCCTATATATATTAGTAGGGTTTCTAATTATATTAGATATCTATGGTTTAATTAGTTCCTAAGGCGGGGTAGACGGAGTAGCTTAGTCCGGATTAGCGTATTTCTATAGGTCGTGTACGATTATATAGTCTTTAACCGTAGTAATCTAGGGAACCTAGTGTGCGTAAGATTTTAATAGGTAGTTAAGCTAGGTAGCTTATAGAGTAGTTAAATCTATCGCTTCTGTGTGAGAAGTAAAGTAAGAGTGAGAGTAAAGTAAGAGAAGATTGAATTAAATTAGTTAAGTAGTTAGAGTAGAGGCGTCGGGCTTATAACTATCGGACTCTAGGCGGTGACTATAAAGTCGTGGTTATACAAATAAGACGATAGTGTATATAAGGATTAGTAAATACTTAATATAGTATCTAAATACACGGTTATAAGTCTATCGGTCGTGCGCACTTCTATGAAGGAGAAGTACCACGATTATAGAAGAGTACTACTGATCTAGAAGAGAGATCATAAAGGATGATAAACTTGATTCAATTTAGTTAGGAAACATAGTAGTATTTATATCTTGGAAACATAGTAAAGATCATATAAGAAAGCAAAGAGTATTAGAGTATTAGATAGTCTCCTACCTAAGTAGGTAATTCAATACGAGTATATAATTTAATGTAAGATCGTTAAGGATCAATTCGATAGATCTTATAGAGAAGAAGATCTAGATATAGAGAGGGGTTATATGAGTGGGTCCTTCGTCATATGACCCCACAATATCCATATATTAACATTTATTCTATACACGAATTCGCGCGTACGAGATCGGTTTCGGCTATTAATCCTTAATAGCTATCGTAGCCACCTTATACCCTAATTCGACCGAATCTATATAGAAAACGATATTATACCTCTTTATATACCTACGTATTTATCGTATACCCTATAACCTCTTAATATTAGGTACTTTACGGTATTAAAGCGCGCGTACGGTCGCTTCGTAAGCGATCTTATCCGCGTAGGATATAACTATATCGATAAGCTTAATTTCCTAGAGGATTACTAACGCGCGCGATTAGAAGCCTTTATACTAAGTACTATTTAAAATAGCTTCGTCGCGACTGGTCTAAATCTAATTCACCTAGGGAGGATCCTTATAACGCTAAATATCTCTCTACGAACGCCTATACCCCTAAGTAGCAGACTAAGCAGTAGATCTAGTTAATTCACGCTCAAGACGCCTAGGATAGTGATCTAATTATATAAGTAAGTATCCTCGCTTAAGTAATTACTAAAGTAACGGTTAAATAGCCCTCCGACACTATCGAAGATCTTACTAGATTAGATTATTAAGGATCACTATCTCACCTTATATAGCACTATATTACTTACTTAAGAGAATACGAATCTACGCGTAGCGAATAAGAAGAAGCGCTAGAAACGTAACCAGTCGCATAGACTAATACCCTATAAGGGTAGTCTATCGGTTAAAGAAGGTCTATAACTAGTGAAGCAGCTAAATCAGCAGGAAGAAGCTAATAGGGTAGTATCGCATAGATAGGGCGAATTGCCTAGTTAGGCAGATCCACCACGTACTAGGGCACCTCCTACGTGTAGTAGGTGTGGGGTAATTAGGCATAGGATTAATTAATGTAAGAATCGTTAGCAATAGAAAATTGTATGGGTGTTGATGGAGACAATCGATTTTGAAATTCTTGATGGTGGCCGGTCGGGCGGGTGGCACGGTCGGGAGGGAATTACGTTATAGTAGCAGGTAGCTTATTGTTAGTCCACTGCCTAAGTTCAATAGTTTTCTTGTTTAAGAGTCCAAGAAGTTCGAAATCCACAGCAGGAAAAGGGATGACCACGTACGCGATTAAGGGGGTTCAAATTCTCTCTGATGGCTGCACGAAAAGTGAAACACGGTGATGAACACGAATACGAAGCGAACAAAGCGGGGGAAATTAGCGTAGTCTTGAGCTTAGGCGTATACTTTCTTAGGCGGCTAGAACGAGACGCATTAGCGACGTAGGTATTAATTAAGGTAAAAGGTCGTTTTGAAGGATCAAATCCACGCTCAACAGCTCGCTTATAGATTATTTTGACGGTTTCAGTAGGTATATTAGTCCAATCGGAAATATGGCGAGGTTTAACACCAAAAACAGACATCATAATTACGGCAGTACGCGTAGCGATATCGTATTTAACTATAGTTAAGAGATTGCCAGAGAGATTGACAGAGGTTGACGGAGGGGTAAATGCCAGAAGGACGGGTATGGCCAAAAACGACGCTAGTACTATTCAAAATTACTAGAAAAAGCAATTATCGAAAGACTTTTGGGATGGACCTCCGTACTCTAGACAGTTTCACTAGCTCGAACCTTTTGACCCGCCTCTTTGTCAAATTTTGACTAGTTCCAATAACCCGTTCGCAGTGGACCAGAAAATTGACAAGATAGAGTAGTCGAGCTACCCGTGACGAATGTCTAGATCCGTTGTAGGCTTAACTCCGAAAAGGGGTAGACTAAGATCTTTAATAACAGAATAATTGAATTATCATTCAAAAAGACTACCACTTGGCCCCTGGTCTTCATGTTTATTTGTACTCATCCTGGCCATCATGTCATATCCTGATATTATAAATCAGCATACCAGCTATGACCCTGGTATTTTTCATGATCATGACCGATCCTCGATCAAGTCCAAGAGATCGCAAACCTCAATGTCGACGGTGTCGACAAGTTCGGGCGCCAATGAGCCCAACGATTCCGGCCAAACACCAAACTCTGGGCGACCTCTTCTTTACATGCTAAACTCACTATGGACGCGAATGTTCGCGACAACCGTGATAACCGAAACTATATTCACAGTTGCGATTGAAGTGTAAGTATTCAAGTCCAGTGATTACCGAAAACCCATATTTGACTTGATTGACTCTGTTATAGTTGGGTTCTCATGAGTCTTTGGGCTCACCTGGGCGACAACACAGGGGCCACAGATTCCCACCTGCAGTCGTTTTTGGGCCTTTATGTATTTGCACTTCTGTACGAGCTAGCACTCTCATACGATGCGCTGCGTCATAGAAACACAATACAACTGGTCGGACTATGTTTCTGTAACGTGGGCCTGACGGCATATGGCGTCCTCCAGATGCAGGAGATCGAACCGACATTAAGAAGCATGATGGCAAATGCTCTAATTGACACACGTCTGCTTCACTTATATCGTATGGTCCTTATTCTGGTGCCGACTATCTTGGCCGTCGGCACCCTTTGCTTGACTTTCCTTACTTGGAAGTTACGAGCTGAATTCTCGTGGTCTTTCTACAAGAATATTAGTGCAGATTTACAGATGAAACGTCGGTATCTTACATATCAGGTTTGCTGCAACCTTGTAACTCCGGCAATTTTTTCAAAGTCTGCGCTAACATCTCACATGCAGGTGTACATCGCACTACTGAAATTCGATTTGTTCTTTGTGTTTGGAACACAACTTCAATTTCTTCTCATCGTTGTCAGATTCGAAAGCATCGATTTCATTGTCAATGCTGCTCTAGTACCGATAGCCATCGCCAACTTGGTACTATCAGCATACTATTGCAAACGAGAGAAGAGGAAATCTTTCATCAGCATGATGGTGAGGATCACCGATAATGACCATTGTAGCTAGAGCTAATGGACTCTATAGTTTCTGATGTTGATCACAATGGCATTTTTGGTTCTTGCTATAGTTCGAGTTCACACCAACTACACCTCCGCTGGGTTGTCCATAACTCTCTTTGCAAGTTTCTCCTTGCTTTTACTGAATGCTACACTCATCAACTCTCTTTTATGTTTTCTGAATTTTGACCAAGGATTGATGACTCACGTCAATTCACCGGATAACGACCCAGCCAGTCTGGAGCTTAAGCAAATGGAGACTCCTACGAGGTTTTTGCTCAGTTAAAGACCCCAATGACATCATAATAGAAACGCATATGGATGACCTATAATTTCGGAACCGCGAAACATAAATTCGGAAACGAAAAATATAAATAGTGGTACGTCTACGTAGAGGGTTTAAAATTATCATTATAGCGGATCACGGTGGCAGAATGCGACTATATGGAACCAGAGTATTCTTATTTTCTACGGAGTACAAAGTATTGTCCGAAGCGTCAGATTGAAGCTCTAAAGAAATATCTATAAATAAATCGCAAATCCGACTTGAGCTAGCCGCATTATGGACGTTAGACAAACTTCGGGGCAAACAGGGCTAGAAATCCGAATGCGAGTGGTTCGACCCTTCTCGTATTCGGATTTCGCATTCGCATATAGAAAAGTATCGGGATCCGCTCAAATCTAGAATTGTACGTACCTTCAAGCTCATAAATTACCTCTCATATCCTTGTAGCCGTAGTTTTCAATCCTGATTTCTAGTCGCCCGAAGCAGCAGGCTGGTATGAATCGCAGATCGGCCAACTAACCTGGGAATGGCGTTTCGAATGCAGTTCTGATAATATATTTCACAAGTGTTTCGCCACCCCACCCACCTAATTTATGTTCATGAAGCATTCGAACCACCATAACACCTGTATATTCAATTCAAACTACTTCAGTACAAGCGTACGCCCTATTCCCTGGTCTTCTACACTTTTCACATAGATATTGACGTCTTTTGGTCGTATCGCTAGTCTCTACACCCCTGTGTATCGGTGTTGCGGAGACCACCGCACCATCTTCTATCTCATGTAATACACCAATTCCTTGCTCATGAGCTTCACCCACTGATATACCTTCTTCTTCTTCTCTCTCTATCTTTCGCTTTGGTAGTGTCTTTTTGGGTCTTCTTGTATAGTTCTGCGTGTAAAAGATGCACTACATCGTGTAGCAGAAGATTTTCTTTAGCATACACCTCACATGCTTTCTAAACCTGTTTCACCTAATCTTGAGTACACGCTTAGTTGAAGCCTCATGTTTGATAAGCTGCTCAATATTCGCAGGTGTTTGAGGGTAATAATGGTCATGATACTGGTGTAGGTGTACGTATCTGAACAACCAGCGTAGATAACACCGGTTCTGCGTCAAGTGGTACTATTTTAGTCGCTTTAAAAGCGCTTAAATTACTATTTATCTTATAAGCGTCTGTACGAGGGTGTGGATAAACGGTTAGAAAGTCAATTTGTTGATAAGGTTAATACCACACCGCACCTATCGATCCGCCAACGCACTATATGACCGATTTAACACCGCGAAGCAGCCCACATCTAGTGGCTATAATAGATGTGAGCTATGCGCAGGCATACAGATAGGTATAATATCGTTTGTGGCGCAGATTTGGTCCAATTCAGGTGTTAAATGACTAACTGCGTACAATGTCCGTCAAGGATTGACAACCTATATCGTCCACGTAAACGATTAGTTCTTGCAGGATTAAAGAGCTTTGAAGCCATCGAAGCCCAACAGCATCATTTGCCCACCTATTTGGGCTAACCTCGAACCTCCAGTCCTCAGGTATATCGATAGAGAACCAGGATTCAAGTTATCGCTTGCCCTTAAAGTTAATCAACGGCGGTAGCACCCACCCACACGCATTAATAGCCTCGACCGTTGTAACCTAATCGCGGCTCCCTGGCTGTATAACCGACCTCCGACCGTAGTATTCTGCACGTATTACCACCTTTGCGGTAGAACATAGGTCCATAGCGAAGCCTGTTTCGTCAAATTTGTAGATTTCCTCACATAGGATACCATACTGAGTAACAGTATCTTCCACACCTTTAAACCACTCACGTAGGGTACGTGGGTCTTCTTGTGGTGCATGCGAGTAGTTATATCGACGTAAAAAGCGTGTTTGAAGTGCTGGTGTACGCTGAACTTAATTTGTAGTCCAGTCTTTACCTACGGTATCATTACTAGTGGTCGCGAGTAGTAAAATTGCCATCACGCGCACTATAGGTGGTCTAGGCGCTGCACCACGGTCGTCCATAGATAAAACCCATCCAGTGAGGATATGTCAATTTACGGTTGTGTGCGTGTAGTGGGCTTCGCAAGTGCGCCGCGGTCGAACGCGGTACATACGCGTGCTGGGGCAGGAATAGGGGCGATAGACCTATTTTGAATAGCTTGTATTGAAAGCAAGATCTTACCCTCTTTACGAACAGAATCCTACTTATTTCTAGCGCGAAGTTGGGGCATAGTGGTGGGTTAAAAATGAAAGGTGGGAGATGGAGGCGCGTAAAAATTGATGGGGTGGCGGAACGCTTGTGGCGGCCGAACGCTTGTGAAATACGTTATTTATTGAACGTTAAAGGCGAGATAAGACTTTTTCCTTCGGAGAAGCTACGGAATAAATCAGCCCTGCGGAAGCTTTCTGACATGGCTGGAACAGAATATCCTGGCTTTCTTCAGTGAGATATCAGATCATAAATTATCATGCGGTGTATGCATTAAAGACTTCTAGCTGCAGTCAAGATCCACAGAATGATTTGGTATGCTCATCAATCAGATGGCACTTGAACATCATACTCATACCACGACAATCATGATTCGCCGATCCAAATCATATGAGCTAGCGAGGCTCTTTGACGTATGAATGGAATGAAAACAGACAGTCCGAGTATGTCTCCTTAGAAACAGGATGAAGCTTTTGTGTCATCCATACATGATCAATGAATGTAGAAAAAGACTCTTGATCTATTTTACTAAATTTGGCAGTGTTCACAAATGGTGCGCTCAAGCTTGCTGCACATAATCGTGCCGCCCGTAGATCAGTTCGGTTTCATCAGATTTCACTTGGTAGCCAGCGAAGATCTGGCTGGGATGAAAAATAACGAATACGCCCATGACGAACATCATCAAACACGCGTCAAAGATATATGCCAAGTACTCATGACTTTGCAGAAAGCCCGTGGATCCTTGAATGTACTCAATAACTCGGTAGAGACAACGAACCATAATCAAGGCACTGGCAAAGTACAAGACTCTCATGTAGCGCACCCAGTCAAACGAACTCCCCATAGCAGCCGAAGTTGGGTTATTGGACATCCTCTGGTGGAAAATGACTGATACAGCAACAAAGAAGCCAAAGAAGATGATTTGGATAATGAGACCCACAATGATAACATCTTCTCCGAGCTTCAGTTTACTTGCGGTTTTGGCACTGGACATTATTGCACCACCTGGAAGCGAGTTAGTCAAGTCAAAAGCATGAATGTAAGTCGGGGATAGGATACGGACCGCCACTTTGGACGAAGAACGACAATACATCGCCCGAGACGAAGATTTTGGTCAACCTGGTTCCGCGAACCATGGATCGGGAGTCTCCATCGGTCAAGCGAATGATGCGACCGAGAATCATATAGATCGATGCGGCAAACAAAGACGGTGCAAGTAGAATGAATAAACTTTGGAGAGCATACGGCATGGTCGAATAGCTTGGTGCTTCGTGCGCATTGACTGCTCGTGCACCATAACCAACTGCTTCAAAGACACCCCCAATGATAAAGGCAATCAAAAACTTGAGTTTATGTTTGCAGGCGAGAAATATATGCCCGACTGTTAAAGTGAAAAAGAGAAGGACAAAAACCACGGCAGCGGCCAGCGACGGCGTGTAATTGTAGAGAGTGTAGGCCATTGTGCGGGGCAAAAAAGCCAAATAAAATTGGATAACAAAGCGAATGTGTGGAATTTTTCGGGAGTCCAGGATCGAAGAGATATATGTGCTGTTATAACAAGCAATGAAACAAAATGCAATAGCTTGGGATCAACGGTTGGTTTTTATGGCTGAAAGACGTGCGCTTAATGGTTCGGCCTGGGCTAACCAAAAGAGAATGGAGATTAATAGCCCTAAGGCAGCAGCAATTATCAAAGCTTATTTTAGTTAGAAGCACGGTTTGATGTGTCTATGATATTTGATGTATCCACATAGATGGAAACCCAGCAATCCGAATACGAAAACAAGCAGTGGGTCCCGCTGCAACAGCGCTTTACACCGACTCTGCATGGAACGTCGCTATTTATAGGATTGCGCTGATCTCAAATACAACCCAACCAGTGCAAAACCTACAACAAGGATGTGCTGAAGCAAAATCTACGTAATAAGCGACAAGAACATCGGTTATAATTGGACATCCGCCACAGTTGCTAAACATGGAGGGAATTAGTTGAGGTTCCACAGTTCCAACAAAAATTGTTCCTGACCACTTGCAGATTTGAATTGTTTCATGTCTACCACTTCTTACCCCCAAAATGACTATCAGCAATGCTGCCCTGATCGTGATCGTTCTTGTTTGCTGCCTTTCATCAGTTTCGCTCGCAGCGGCTATGTTTGGCCATTATTCCGTTCCGCGCAATCCCCGATGGTCACCGACAATCGAACAACAACGATACATGCGCGATGTACGAATGAGAAACTTGGACATTCTCAATGCAGAAAGCAGAACCAGACATCCGAGGTCTTTAGGGTTAGTGATGGGACTCTCAACTCCTGGCGACTACTAAAATTTGGGATAACAGGACGGACCAGACTATGAACATGGACGAAAGCTCTTCGACAGACCTCGAGGCCCAATGCTTGGCAGGCACTAAAGAATAAAATCGATCATGGAAGAGGGGTGTCAAATGAAGAGCAGATTTTATCCCCAGAGTAAACTTTGGTTCTGATTCGATGCTGTTGGAGTACATCATCGGTTTGATGGTTAGATGAATGCAAGCCCAGAGAATCATACTTTTGAAAGGCAAGATGGCTATTTTGCCAACAAATACAATCGATGTAAAGCCTACTTAGCAAGTTTGCTAACCAATCTTGAGTCTTTAGTGAACGTCTTATCGCCGGTGGTGATTTTCAATGGGTCAAAGTTAGTCGCCGCCTCAGATAATGGGAATGTAGTCGGAAAAGATTGAGGCAAGGTTTCGGAAATAAGAGAAAATCATCTACAAAACAAAGTGGACCCTTACTCGAAGTACTCTTCGCTGCCATTATTTCTAACTTAGTGCACAGGTCCATTGGGTTTTCCTTAAAATAAAGTTCGCATCGAATTAGTTCTTGTACTTCTTCTTTTTTTTATTCCTAGAAAGACGGAAAAGAAAAGATATCCTATAAGGATGAAAAAGGTTCTGTGTGGCCCAGTCTAGTCCCGAATTTCGATTGCGAGCAATGCGAGTACGAGAACTCTGATTAAAGGATGAGCCGGAAGATGCGATCCGAGAGGTGTCAATTGTACCGCTCTAACACCCAATAAGTTGCAAAATCTCGATCTAAGTTCTCTTTGCTGAATCGAAAACTTGCCCTTTGAATTATCTTCATTCACTGGGTTTCATTATTCGACTAACGTTACAATCCAGCACTAAGGATACCGAAAGCATACCATTTACATGTTGTAGAGCTTTCTCAAATTAACGAGATACCTCCATCCTCATCTATGCAGACCGGATCGGATGTCCAAGGTTGGTGTACACAATTTATTTTTTTGAAGTGCAGGTATGGAATATCTAGCGAAGGGCTCATGCGGGCGAAGTCCAAGCTTTAGGTCGTGATAAATACTCAGTAAGATCTTCAGTCTTGGCAATGAAACTACTTGTGAACCAGTGCATTTCTGATGAACGTGTGTTAGATTACGTACACAAAAAAACGTTTAAAAATTGACAGACGAGTTTCTTTTGTCTTGTGATAATGCCTTGTTATTGACATTTTTTGCTCGGAGCCGAGCAAGGGAGTATCCGTGCCTTCCAGCGCACCCACCGCTTCTAGCTAAGCAGTTCAAAAAGGTGTATAGCTACGAACCTACACAGCAGTCAGAGGAGAGTATTCAGAGGGCAATTATAAATGAGAGAGAAGCGAGAGAAGCAGGAGAGCTTTTTTTATTGATAATTAGCTAGTTTGGTAGTTAATTTGACGATTTCTTTAAAAAGTGACGGTGATTGCGGAATGACGGGGATTGCGGGCGCACCCATAAGCGAAAGCGGTGGGTGCGCTGGAAGGCACGGATAATCTCTTCGTATTCGGGTTTTCGTATTGTGGCATTGTTTGGAAATACTACGGAGACTCCGTGGGGGAAGAGAGAGGGGTTCCAAAATACTTAAGTCGTATATTGCCCAGACGGTGGTTTCACGGTTACCTAAATCTCCAAGATCGATGGTTTGAAACCTGAACTTTTAATCCACAATCTTATTTAAGGTGCATGTTGTCTCCTGGTTTCGCTTGAACATCCATCTCGTTATTTCCAATCTAGCCTGAGCATTCGACCTTGAGTCCATTACCTCAGCCAGTCCGAGTCTTTCATCATGGCCTCCTCCACTTATGTTCTTTACCATTACACCCCCAGCTTGGTGGCTGCGATCATCTTTTCTGCCTTGTTCTTCTTGACCACTGCTTTCCACCTGTATCAGCGGATCAGCACCAAATCCAAATACTTCAACCCTTTTATTGTCGGAGGTATCTGTGAGTACATCACCCCATAATCCATGAAACCAGTCAATCCTTTCAACACCTCCTGATACTCGGTGAAGTTCAGATTATCGGTTATGCCGCTCGGGCCGTCTCTCGCTTCCACACAACATCAACCACTCTTTATGCCATGCAAACCCTTTTCGTTCTGCTGGCGCCAACTCTCTATGCGGCCTCAATTTATATGGTCCTTGGTAGAATCATTGTTTTTCTCCACGGCGAGCATTTAAGCTTGGTTCCTGTCCGATTCATGACTGGGATCTTCGTGATGGGAGATGTTCTCTCTTTCGTGCTCCAAGGCGCCGGTGGTGGCGTCATGAGCAGCAGCGGATCTGCAAATCTTCTGATCATTGGCCAGTGGATTATTGTCGCCGGTCTCTGCGTCCAGCTCCTGTTTTTCGGAGCTTTCATCATCACTTCCATGCTCTTCCACGTTAGAATCGGTCGTTCACCTACACAACAAGCTGAGAACTCGAAAACCAGTAGATTCCTTCGCGATTGGCGAGGTCTCCTGTTCGCCCTTTACACTGCGAGCGTGCTGATCTTGATCCGGTCTGTATATCGTGTGATTGAGTTCGCCCAAGGAAATAATGGCTACGTCATCAGCCACGAAGTCTTTCTGTACGTTTTTGATGCCACGATGATGTTCCTGGTCATGGTTGTGATGAATGCCTTCCACCCCGCTGTTGTTTTGCAAAGGAACCCGTCCATATACTATAGGGGGCAGAAGAGCTCGCGCACTGATGCCGAGTTGGACGAGCTGCGTGTCTAAACGCAAGTGCAGCTTGATCCCTACTGACTGAGGCATGATGGCGTATTAAAAAGCATTTGTCGGAGTTTGTTTTCCTTGGTGAACCTTTTCACACCCTAAAGTTATGTTATAAATTTTCAATTTTAGGTTATGACGTTGCCTCGATGACTTCACTTTGCTGCCTTCATGGGTTAAAATACTTCCATCCGCGTCATTTCATTTGAGAAATACCCCAAAGATTAACGTTGTCCGTCATCTCCAGCTCCAATTTCCACGCGCCCATTCATCTTGGTGAACTTCTCCTTGTCACGGAGTCACGCTGAGTTCGCATTCGAAAGCAAGAAATTCTTAGCTATCGGACGAGGCTAGACCTCGCCCAAACCTGCGGGTAGATAAATGATGAAGAGCCTCGCGATATGCATTCCTAAGCCCTATTCATAGGTATCTGGCTAACAGGCAGTGTATTCCTCCAAATCTAAGGTCGAGGACAAGCGTGAATGCGTTCAGTTCTAGAGCTCAAATGATAATCTATGGACTGATCATCATTATACCGCGGAGGCTTCCTTGATCTTCCTGCAACACGCTGCGGTGTCTCTGGTAGAGGGCCATCTTCTTCTTCGTTATAATGTCTATGGCCTTACGTGTCTGGTTCAGATGCAACAAGTTCTCTTCTCTTTCTGGAAGCAGGTTTCTAGGGACCTTGCCTTGCTAACTGCGCTTGATAAAGGGGAACATTCCTCCAGTGTATCGCCTTAGTCACCCTCCTCCTCATCACTAATCGGGTCGATAGTATACTCTAGTTGTTGGTACCTTTCTCTTCATAATCCACTTGTATCTCCCCTTCAGTAAACATACTCCGTCCGTAACGCAATACCGTCCTCTTCACTTCGGATTGCGTCGTACATCTATACAACAAACCCTTAGATTGTTGTAGCACTCAGTGAGCCTCGACGATAGTAACAGACATCTTGACTGGTATAGAATAGCCGCTCACGCCTACGCCAGTTACAGAAATCGAGAGCACGTCACGTATGAGCTTTGCAAGCGCGAGAGATGTAGTCTTGTGCGTTGTGATATGAGGTTAGCAGATCAAGAAGCGAGCCACACCACGGAATTAGCTTCGAAGGGTCTATACGAATAACCAAGTTGATTTCCAATCAACCTGACTCATTATTTTATGTATAATCTCTTATTCCCCCCCCCCCCCCCCCCAATAAAAACACAAAACATACTTCTGAGCTACAACAGGAAGAATCTCCCTGGGTGGTCTTACTCTTACATGAACATGAGAATTCACATTTAGCGGGGATGTCGGAAACTATGTGGAAAACTCTGCATAAAGTTCCGCTAGCCTAATGGAGTCTTTCATTGGGTATTGATAAATATTTCGAGTCACCACCAATCAGCTAGTACCACCATGTGATCGGAGATGCGGCCTAAAAATGGGTCCTGAAATGGTGGAGGGCTAACGAAGTTAATTTCCCTCTTATGGAAAAAGCCGCTTGCGATCACCTATCATTCACCTCGGCAGAGGTCGGCATTGAACATCAATTCAGTGATGCTACAGATATGTTGGCTTGAAGAGACTGTCCGGACACGGAGAACAAACGATCGTTGATGCTACTGAAAGAACGGTTTCAAGCATATATTTCTGGTGGATCGAACTCTAACGGCTCGTAAGCATTACGCTGTGTAAAAAGCAGAGTGCACGAACTAATTGATGTACTGAGCTGTAATGAAACAAATGGTAATGTTTGGTATTTGAAGAAATATGAATTATTCATGTGTTCATGTACAATTTCACTTGGTAGAGTCGGGATGGTCGATGATCCCTGAGCTGTCTGAGCAATCTCCAGAGACGAAACGAAACAACTCAAATATGTGATAATACTCAATTCATATGGTCCGGTGGCACCCACCCTATCTGTTGTTGAGGCCACTTTAGCCAACTTCGATACTTCTCACTCAATAGAGAATATATCTGAGTCATAAGTCGACCACCGAGTTCTTCCATCCACCACGTCCATTCGAACCGTCGTAGAATGACAATATAGTGTCCGAAAATGACCAGGGCCGTGGGTTCTCTTTGTTTCAAGAACTCCAAATATGGGTTTGAGGCCTCAAACAGCCATGAAAATATGCCCGCAATTTGAAGACTACATTCCCCGTCTTTTTTAATGGCAATTCCCCACACTCTTCCTAGTTCATCTATCGTATCTGCGTAGATCTTGCATATTCGGACGTTGGTCGAGTGCTCGGAGAGGACCTTCAGTTTCAACTCCCAGATGTATGACTGGCCCAACTCAAGCGCTTGTGGGGTCCGGCGAGCGTCTGCTGAGCACCTCATCTGGACAAACAATGGTTCCAGTCGCCTCAGCCAGATTGTCTCGGTATCACTTTCAACGACAGGAGTTATTGTACGGAACAGAACAACCCAGTCTGCAAGATCCCCTTGTGCATTGAAGACTAGAAGTCCTCTGACAGATTCGGCGTTCGCACATGCGAAGATGCATGTCAAAATTGAAAGCAACAGCTGTGCAGCTCCACTTAAGGGCGTCACAGCTGTTCGACTTGCCATAAATATGCGGATAGCTGTGTTGTAATGCCTGTTAGCATCGATCATACAGCTTGCCCTTCGCGATCGATCAAAGCGTGAGAGATGTTGAGCCGCAACTGCTAGCAGAGCGTGTAGCACGGTGGGCATGATGAATCCAACCCGAGGTATTTCGTCCCGCCAGATGGTTTGGATCGAAGGGGTTTGCGACAAGGTATAGCAAGTTGCTACCATGTAATGATGTAACAGTTCCATGTCAGAGACTGCTCCGGGTGGGATCATATTGTGAGAACTGATGGAGTGAGTAGCAATGGAACGTAGGAGTTTGTTTGGCGAATTGTTGAGACTCATGGGAATACAACTTGTTTGGCAACCAAGAGTAAGAGATCGTGATGCATCCGCAAAGGAGCAAATCACTCCGTGTCGAATACATTTCTGGCAAAATGGCTTGTCCTCGTCACACTGAGAAAGCTTTAGATTTGTTGAGGGCAAATACGAGAAGCAAGAGCGTACCTTAATTTTTCTTTTTTTGCACTCTAAGCATCCTGTTCTAGACTTTCGGTGCGATCGGCGACCAGAAGCAACTTCCATGTCGGAGAATCGTACGTCACAATCTGGATTCAACACTAATCAAGAAGAAGGAACACTTTTAATTTCCGGATTGGGCGCAACGAATAAATGGGTTTTACTCAAATCTCCCCATGACGATCGGTGATCAATGAGCCTTATAAACTGGACTTCTTAGAAGATGAAAACAATTTTCTGATAATGGGATCATGCCTTCGTATTCGTACATTGTATTCGGGTATAAATAAAGTTCGAAGTGGCCCCTACCTCATTCGGATTAAAGAGACACCCGTATGGCTAGGCTGAAACAAGTCTTCTCTTTCACACGAAACATGATGATGGGTTGATCCACAACTGTTCTGCCAAGAAATGAGTCGTGAAGCGGTTTCACGATCGTATTCGGCGTTCAGAGTCCGTTAGTGCCGCGCCAAGCATTTTCGTCGACCCGTTGATAATCCGAGGATTCCTCCGTACTTCCAAGGGATTTTGTGCCTATACCGCACCTAAAGCAGGAACATTACTGAACTAGGGCGTTGAGGGCATCCACCCGAACTTCGTTTCTTGCTTGTTTATTTCATGACAATCTCTAATTTCAGCAACTTCATAACTAAGGCAGTCCGATATGATTTCATAAAGACAATCTGATAAAGCATTGATCGGCAAGAATAGTTTCATCCACGTACTTGACCTCTCCAAACATTCAATTGCCAAAAGAAGCGAATCCGAATACGATTGAGGTTGTAGAGGATAGTGGGGCGATCGGCAAATTACCCTGCAAAGGTTTTTCCGCTTCCGAGTGGTTTACATGGATGGGGCTCGGAAAACGCGGGCGGCCAATGAAATCAAGGTCAACTCCACATCTCCATTATCTGCGACTTTTCTGTACGAAATAGGCAACTATTTTGGAACATCTCTTTCCCACGGACTAAGCTGAGGTGTTTCCCCTATTTTATCATGTCTCTCTGGCGGGTCTCTGGCTGGCACTCAGCCTGTTGAAGTTTTGTACCTAGTCAAACGGTGGATTTTCAAGGCCAGGAGACAAGATACGTTTTAGGCTGTCAGCTACCCGAAGTGGCACCGTTTCGTATTCCAGGCGAGGGTATCGGTATTCACGTCAACGCTTTTCTCATATTCCGTTCACCTCCCGACGTTTAGGTTACTCCGCGAGTCATGCAGTATATACACCCCTTCCTGACGGATAGTGCCCAAACCACGTGGATCATACGGAGATTTGTTGGTCGAGGAATCCACACATCTGAAATACAAGAGTTCCCACTAAAATATGACCTGGCACAATGGGAAGCCAGTCGACAAATTTGTCACAGATGCAAAAAAGGGGGCACCCCAGCTGAGAAAAAGCCCACAGGAGGCTGCTTCATCTGGGGCAATGCATTTCGATATCTCGAAAACATCATAATCAACTACCTCCTGGCTTATTGCGCAGCTAATTTCAAGAGAAGTTATCAAAGAAGTTGGGAAGGGGTAGCGGGGGTATATTGGCTCGTATAAGCTTGCAGCCTTGTCGAGGAGGCGCCAAGTGTTCAAACCCGTGAAAATTCCTTGGTTAAGGGGTGAAGCTCGCTGGGAATCTAACGAATGCTGGGAACGTTACACCAAGCAGAATAATTACAGATGAGTTGCCTCAGCTAACCCGGGTAATTATTCTTCACAACGACTAGACATATGCCAATTCTGTAGCCTTCGAATATGCTTCTTGAATATCGGATTGAGGATCATTCCGTTTTCGACTTCCGTTACGGCATCCATTGGGTTAAACTGAACATCGATTCCCCTTCCCCTCGAACCCTTGGTCAAGGTCGTCTGCCCGCCTTTCGACTTCCCACCCCTCTAAAATCACTAGTTCTCCTCATTCTCCCCCCACATGTAGTATTATCGACTTCGTGTATCTCTATACGCCCGCCAGCTATCACACTTCCATGAGATTCAGCTCATTGACTGTAGGACTCTTGAAATACCCATCCGTGCATAACTCTGACGTAAATTGCATCAACACAGAAATAAACGACGTGGTATTTAACACCCTCATCATTGTATATTGTTTGAATCCCAATCGGCATGTCTTTTTCTCTTCCATGATATTCTGTGTTGGCAAAAAGACGGAGATTTGTGAGGGTTTCTCTCCTTCCACACGTCAATCGATCGCGGACCGTATTGTCACGTGTGACGCACCCAAGTTACAGGCTGGCCACTTTCTCTAATACAGTAGCATTTGCTCATTTGCCGCGCTATGCTGCTCTCTCAACCCGGGTTGAGGGGCTTCTGCGGCCGGAGGCGGGGTTGCTGCCGTCTCCCACCCAATGAGGCCCCTTTCACCTTGTATTCTAGGAGCCGACTTGTCAACATCAGTAGCTATTCAATTCTCCTACTTTTCTCGTCAAGAACCCGTTCTTTTTGCGAAATCACGCTAGACCCTCTACATGGCCAATCCTCCGCGAGATGCCTTTCAGATCGGCTGGATCTGTGCTCTTCCGATCGAGGCTGCAGCTGCCGCCGAAATGCTAGATGAGCACTTTGGGATACTTGAAGAGCAAGATGCAGCAGAATCGAATACCTACACATTGGGCCGAATCGGCAAACACCCTATCGTCATCGCCTGCTTGCCTGGAGGCCAGCACGGAACTACCTCAGCCACGACGGTCGCAAACAATATGCTTCGCACTTTCTCCAAGTCACTTCGAGTCGGACTGATGGTCGGTATTGGAGGTGGAATTCCTTCAGCTGCTCATGATATCCGCCTCGGCGATATCGTGATTAGCTACCCCCAAGGCACTTGCGGTGGAGGCGGGAGATTCCATCGCCATTTCGTTCAGCGCTAAATGATTGGCCAGTAATGTCGCAAGCAAATGCCAACACTCAGCCCCAATCACTGTCAGAGCACATTTCTACTTGCAGGCAGCAGATGGAAAGTTTAGGCAGGCGGTATAGAAATGCGGTAGGTTTGGGGACTGAAGTTCTTGTGTTCCAAATACTACTGAACGGCCACTGTAACCGCGACCGCGTTGACCCACGCACTTCTAAGCAGAATTCCTGAGCATCATTAACACAAAGGGACCATGGCAAGCCAGCCGATTCCGAAATACCATGTCGCTCCCAACTTCTCTATTCCTCCCGTTGAGGCCGGGGGGGATCCTCCAGCTAGGTTCCATTATCGCCGACGTCGCCAGTGCCGAGAAGCCTATCAACGACTGCCATGTGCACATACCGATAGCCAGGCTCTTCTGCAGCCATCAGAGAGGATTCACGGCCACCATATCGCACATGAAGAGTGGCGAGTACGGCGTTTGGGCAAAACTAGTTGGCATCAACGGTATTAGAGGCCAATTGAGCTGGGCGCCTAAGCGCACGCGAGCCTAGAGCAGGACGTTAATCTTGGCCTAGCGTAAAGTAACGGAGAGGAGCCGCATACATTCTCTACTAATGCTAGCCAATACAACAATGCATTCGGCACCTTTAACTATGACCGACACTTTGGATTTCCGAAATCCTAGCGTCTTAGGTCCGGCTTGCTATTAACCAAATGCGGAGAAATACATAGAGCGAGACAGTCGTAATTAAGTTCTACCTCTTTTAATTAATCGCTCCGATCGTCTAAGCTCAGAACGGATACCGTCGCGTGATAATTTGCGTTTCACTAATCCCGTATGGTTCCTAACAGAAGTATCAGCTTGGCCCGTTGTTTCATGAGTAGACGTCGGCAGAGTCCGTCCATAGACACCCTTTAGGTATCTATAACCCGTCTATAGGCACCCCTTTAATGTCTAAAGTCTAACTACGCTAAGTCCTGCCTAGTCCAGCCCGTACACGCTAAGTACTAAACCTGCCTAAACCCGCCTATTTTTGCACAAAATCGGGCATAAAATCTATGATTTAGCAGAATAAAAAACTATTATTTACCTTCGTTCTAGTTACTATATAACTAGACTAGAGGAAAACTATCTTACTAAAGGAAATATAATAAAATTATAATATATTCTTAATAACTCTTACTAGAAAACTCTAATAGGCTTATAAATTAGCCCTATTACTATATAAGTTAGTAGGTTTTAAATAAGAATATTATTTTAGTAGAGTTAAACTTAAAAATATATATTTAATATAGATAACCTGTCAACATGTGGATGTTGTGGGGTCACATGACGAAGGACCCACTCATATAACCCCTCTCTACATATAGATCTTCTTCTATAAAGATCTAACAGATTGATCCTCAACGATCTCGCATATGATTGCCTACCTAAGCAAGAGACTCTCAACACTCTGATTCTGTTGATTTATCATGTGACCTTTTGCTATGTTTCTTGTGATATAAATACTGCTATGTTACTTAGTTAAATTGAATCAAGTTTATCATCCCTTTTGATCTCTCTTCTAGATCGGTGGTACTCTTCCACAATCGTGGTACTTCTGCTAGTACGCACGACCGATAGACTCATAACCGTGTATTCAGATACCACATTGAGTATTTACCAATCCTTATACACACTATCGTCTTGTGTGTATAATCACGACTTTATGGTCACCGCCTAGAGTCCGACAAGATCTATTAGATTGATCCTTAAAGATCTCGCATTGAATTGCCTACTTAGGCAGGAGACTATCTAATACTCTAATACTCTATCCTTTTGTCAGCCTGAGTATGTGGGGGGTATACGGCCCCTGAACGACGACCTATGGTTATGTGTCTAGATAAAGCCAGAATACTGTGCTTAAGTACGTTTTTGGCCTAATGGTACAATGACCCACTTTTCTGGCTAATAGTTATGAGCCCGACGCCTCTGCTCTAACCACTTAACCAATTCAATTCAATCTTCCTTTACTTTACTCTCACTATCGCTTCACTTCCCACACAGAAGCGATGGATTCAACCACGCAACAAGCCACCTGGCTTCACTACCCACTAAAATCTCACGCACACTGGGTTCCATGGATCACTGCGGTCAAAGACCACGCACTAGCTAATAATGTGTGGAAATATGCCGATCCGGACTAATCCGCACCGATTACCCCGCCTCAGGAACCAGTTAAACCACAGATATCTGATGTGATCAGAAACCCTACCAACACATACACATCTAATCTTCCTGAACAGCCACTCAGGCTCATCGACCTTACGTCTGACCAATTAGCTATCTATAAGATACTACTAAGTGAATACGAATCGTCAAGATCAGACTACTTTCGCTACCTACGATCCATTGAATCTCTCAAGCAAGGTATTCGATCCTCTCTCACACCAGAAGGACGTCAAATCGTCAATGGCCTATCAGCACACGAAGCTATAGTGAAACTACGTGCTACCTTTGCCCTATCCGACCAATCGAAGAATCGTCAAATCCTACGCGATTGGGATGAGCTAAAACGACAAGCTCCACCAACCTAGGCCTCTGCACGGGACCGGAAAGACCGCACCCAAGACCGCATTAGACCGCACCGCGCGGTCTTTGGTCCCAGACCTTGAGACCGCTGGGCGGTCCTACATTTTTAGGGACCGCACCACTGCGGTTTGGTGCGGTCCTGCGGTCCTGCAAACAAGCAAAACATCTTAGACCCAAGGTATGCATAATTTATGTAGAAGTCGCCTGTATTTTTGAGTATTCTGCTTTCAAATGATATTTAATTTTATATAATTCTGAGGTAGGAGTAAAGAATAATTCTTTGTTTGGTGTCTGTTGATTTCTACCGAAAAAGCGAGGATTGACTGATTTCCTTATGAATAGCTTATGTGGTTCTTGTTTCTATTAAAGATATACAAAATCCTCATCCTGTCTCAAGCGCTTTGGAACACGCCCAGATGAACGCCTCTGAGTAGTCCTCCCTTCTTCTAAGTGGCTATTATCAGGCAGGGGAACCTCATCATCATCATCGTCAAGTTCAAATAGCTGATCCGGGGTAGCCCTTCTCTTTCCAAGCGCTCGCGCACTAGGAAGTTGGATAGTTTCGGCAGAATCTTCAGTAGTGGATAGGTCTTCCTCGTTATCACTAATTGGATCAAATTGTTCCTCTTTCTTCTGGGCGTCCTTCTGCTCTTTCTTTGCTTGCTTCTCTTGCGTAGAAAGATACTCATCAACTAGGGCAAGCTGCTCTGACTCCACGTCAAATTTTGTTGTACACATAAACAACATCAATTCCTTGATTGTCTGCGGTTTCAGTGAGCCCCGGCGATAATGGCAGATATCACGCGCAGAGTTAAATAACCGCTCAACGCCAGAACCACTGGCTGGTGTTGTAAGGATGTCTCGAGCAAGGCTTGCCAGAATAGGATATTCATTTTGGTGTTCTTTCCAGAAAACGAGAGGGGTTGCTTCGACAGTACCTAGTGAGGGTGGTATAAGAGAAGGAGTATATAAGAAGAGGTATATAGATTAACTTACTACTTCTAAGATACCGTGTAAGCTCATCTGGAGCCGTCACGTTTGACTGAAGAGATACAGTAGGTCTCAGAAGGATATCAATGTCAGAGACGTCTTGAATTGTGGGCTGGAGAGTTGATGTAGACTGTGCCTCTTCGTAGCGCTGCCGGTAAGGCTGAATGTAAGCCTCTAGCGACTGCTTATAGCGAGGCCCCCAGTGAGGTTCCCATTCAGATGTTGTGAAGAACTCTAGCTTGTTCCGTGGTCCTAGGATAGTCGCAATTGCATAGAGATCACCAGGAATATCATCAGTCTTTCCATAATACTCTGTAAGCTTATCGCGCGCACGGTCAAGCGCGGACTTCATCACTCTCTTCCAACCAACCTTCTTTCGCGCTAGCTGCACTTTCGCCTTATCAATATGTGTGAATAGGGCGTTATAGATACCAAAGACGTTATGGATAGTCACGTCTGTAGTTGCCGAAAGAGACGAAGTGAATTTGAAGAAGGGATAAGTGATTGACAGAAGATAGTCAACTTGTCGCCATTCATCTCTGTCTATCTTTACATCAGCGAGGTTGAATTGGACACAGAAGTCATCAAAGGCAGACTGCAATCGCCGGGCACGCCTGAGCATGAGGAACGTCGAATTCCATCGTGTCCGAACATCTTGTATAGGCATAAGCTTAGGCTCTTTCGTCTGAAGCCTTATGAAGCTCTCGCGGCGCTGGGGACTTTTGTTGATGTAGACTGCTACCTTCCGAACCTAGAATATAGTGCGAGTTAGTAAAGAAAGAGAGATAATAGTAAGAGATTAGAGAGAGCTAGACCTTGTTCAGAGTATCCACGATCTTTCTATTCTCTTGCCGAGCTATATGCCCTTTCTCGGTCCATTCAATCTCTTCCCTCTCGTTTCCTGGGTTCGCGTCCATCTGACCAAGGAGCTCCTTCAAACTGAGCTGTATAACATGTGCAATACATGGTATACGAATAACCGGTATACTACTAGGTAGCTGTAGGGATTCGACGACCTCTTGAAGGCTACCGAGTAATGTTCCGTTATTAGATGCGTTATCAGTAGTAATAGTTAACACCCTCTCAGTAATCCGATGCTTCTCAAGAAGGTCAAGCAGGACAGTGCTTAGATAGGCCCCCGTATGTGAGCCCTGTAGAGGTTCAAAGCCAAGCAAGAGCTCTCGGTAATTCCACTCTTGGTCAATGAAATAGCCCGTTATTGCCATAAAAGCTTGGCGAAATGGTGAGGTCCAGCAATCTAATGCAATAGAGAGCTTAGCACTATTAGGAAGCTTCTGTAGAAGAGTATACTGGCGTTCTTCCACGATCTCTTGAAGATGACGGCGGACTGTGGTTGCAGTTGGGATTTCGGGGAAGCAGGGAGCAAGCCGGGCCATCTCAAGAAGGGCGCGAAATTCAGGATGCTCAATAAGCTGGAAGGGTAGCCGCGAGGCAGCAATAAAGGTAATTAACCTTTCCATCCAAGCTTGCGGCGTAAATGATGCTTTACGAGACGATAGATATGCCTAGAAGGGGTATTTTATAAGATTAGTAATAATTAGAAAAAGGTAGACTGATTATCCATACCCCGTTCTTGATAGCCTTCCTAATATCTTGCGACTGAGTCGGTCCTCTCCGACAGGCACCTACTTGCGAATAATGCCTATTCATAGTAGATGTTCCCCGGCGCTTATCGGCAGGATGGGCAAGGATATGGTCGCAATTCTTGCATATTACCTTAGGAGACCCATCCTGGATAGTAGCGACCTGGTAGAAGTGGTCCCAACATTCTGCATTGCGTCTACCCTCAAAGATATTCCGTTTCATCTTACTTCCATACTCCGTCTTTAACCACCAGACGATGAAATCCTCATTCGCCATTTCTGTCCAGAGGATATAGTTTTTCCTTTTAGGAGGACCAACGCGTTCGAGTGTTTCTGGGATAACAGGAGGAATCGCCGGTCGGAGTAAGTTCACGTTAGGAGTAGAAGTTGGCGTTTCGCGCCCGTCGAGGTTAAACAGCCCATCAGATGTGAAGAAGGAGAAAGTATCTCGTGGATTATCCTCAAAAGCCGATGAGGGATACTGATCAGAGAACTGAGAGGAGGCCTGACTCTGTAACATTTTGACGAAATGAGTATAGGATAGGACGGGGGAGGTAAAGGACTTAAGGAGATACCTGCTAAAATATTTCCGTCTACTAGAAAAAGCTAAATAAAGGATTTTCTCTAGGAGAAAGCTATAGGCATGATTTAGATAGATCAAATTGAATTGTAATAGTGATTAGGCAGTAGGCTCCACTTTACTACAATCCGATAGGATAAGGGCTACGAAGACCGCAGAAGACCGTATAGAACCGCAGGAAAAACCGCGATAGACCGCATAGAGGGCTGCAAAGACCGCAGAAGACCGCATAGACAGCTAGTAGGAAATACTATGATTGACCGCAGAGGACCGCAGAGAACCATGAGGAGGACCGCACAGGACCGAAAAGGACCGCTAGAAGGCCCATATAATAGTATAATCCTCCTTTTCTTTCTAAGTCTACACTTCATATCAGAGAAACCAATTTTGAAAAGAGATTATTATGATATATTAGTAGTAGAATATAGAATTTCAAGATAAATAGTTAACTAGAGAATCTAAGCTCTCTGATAATACCCTTAATACCTATTTTAGCTGTATGTAGGGGGTTATGTACACTCAACGAAGAAGTCTCAGATGAAGATAGGGTCAGGTACTGATATCGAAATATATATTTCTTACCTCATACACCTAGCCAGCAATAATTATTACTAAACCTCTCTATTAGAACTTAGAAATATACTAGTACTGGCAGGTCTAGGTATTTTAAATAGTAGATTTTCTATATACGAGTATATTTCATCTGTTTTCATAGTGGCTGATGCTGAAATACAGTAAATGTTTATGAAGGGACCAAAACAGTGTTTAATAACAGTAATTAAATGGGATGAATCATCAATTTATGTAGCCGAAAAGAGAAGGTCTTGGTAGAATTATGCAATTGCGGTTCACCGTGGTGAAGACCGCAAGGGACCGCGGTTCACTATGGTGCGGTCTCAACCCCCGAATTCGAGACCGCAAGACCGTGCGGTCCGGTCCGCGGTCCTCGACCTAAGGACCAAGACCGCACCATGCAGAGGCCTACACCAACCAAACTGTCTCAACTACCTACATGGGGTCAGAAGTGGATAATCAACCAATCAGAAGGCGAGAAAGCACGAATTGCCTACTTCCAAGAACCTCTCTCGCCAGTATACGATTTCCTAGAGACTATCCAACCTAGTGACCAGGGCTTCTACACCTTCTGGTACAATACAATCCTACAGGGTCTAAAGAGACCTACCCTGACCGAACTGGTTAATCAATTCGTCGATCAATACCGACCACCTACCACACCAATCAGCAGTGGTAGAAGACGACCTATCGCACATACGACCTACCAAGGACGTCAACCTGACGAATCAGACGAAGAAGGACCTACACAATCAACCAGAAGAAGGAAGTGCCCTTGTGGGGGTATGCCTAACTCTGGTAACCACGATTTTGAGACGTGTCGCTATGTGAATCCTAAGGCAAGACCTAGGGGGTGGCAACCTGACCCAGAGGTCCAAGAGCGATTTGAAAAGCGATGCGATGAATCTAGAGGATTCAAGATAGCCTACCAACGTGCAATTCGACGTTACCAACCGGCTAATTCAACCAATTCGACCAATTCGACTAATTCGACCAATTCGGCCAATTCAACTGCTAGAGACGCTTTCTCTACCTATATACCAAAACAACAGGTCGAGACTCTCTTTCGAGAGGAAGATGGTGTTGCGATGAGCACAATCAGGATTCCTACCAAGAAGAACGACACCTGGTGCTATGATACCGGAGCATCAATTCATGTCACGAATAATAGGGACCTACTGTCAAACTATAGGCCCGTTGTGTCCTCTGTCATGGTTGGAAACACCGAAACCACTATCCTTGGTTATGGTGAACTGTCCGTCAAACCATCAGAATCTCTTGATGGAACCACTTTCCCTTTGAAACAAGTTGCCTATTGTCCTGGATTCCACATCAACCTAATCTCTGCAGAGAGAGCTGCTAGCGCAGGCATCTATCTGAATGGCAAGGATTGCCTACTAGAAGAGAAGGACGGAAGACCTATCTGCAAGCTTAACGCGAAATCAGGCATCTACCTAATTCGATGGGACAATTTAACCACTGACCGACCTACTGCCAACCACGCTTATGTTTCATCTACCTCTCATTTATCTCTTACTTCTGTCTCACACGATCAAGTTGCACCTATCACTGAGCAATTTAGCAAGGTTGCCCTATCTTCACACACCAAGAAGCACCTAGATGGGACAATCGACCTATGGCATAGACGACTAGGACACGTTAGCAAGGACGTCCTATCTCATCTACCAGAGCGCTCATCAGGCATCACCATCAAAGATATATCTTCGCCTATCAACCACTGCGAGACATGCAAACTGGCTAATTCGCATCGTCAAATCTCTCGACGACCTATGCAGTACAATCGCCCTTTCGAATCTCTGCATTGGGATCTTATACACTTCGAACCATCCTTAGGCAGAACGACCTACCTATCTCACTCTGTGGACCCTATCACTAAATACCAACTGGCAGAAGATCTATCTACCAAGACCGATTCGACCCAATCTCTCTGCGACCAGATCGATTTCGTACAACACCAATTCAACCTACGCGTCCTCACTATCCATTCAGATGACGAGAGATCTCTATCTGAATTCTTCGATCAAGAAGCACAATCACGTGGTATCTATCTAGAAACCACACCGCCCTACCAACCTGACCAAAACGGCTACGCTGAGCGTTATGGCGCATTGATTTCAAAGATGGCTAGGCAGATGATTATCGATTCAAACCTACCAAGCTATCTCTGGCATGAAGCAGCTAGAACTGCCGTCTATATTCAAAACCGCCTACCTCACCGCACACTAAACTGGCAATCCCCACACGAAGCGCTTGCTACCTACCTCGGTGAAAACGCACCACATTGGCTACAGGCAAAGCCAGATCTCTCACACATTCGAATCTTTGGATGTAAAGCTTATGTACGCATTACTAAGCTACCTAGACTAGCTAAGCTAGCACCACGTGCTGCTATCGGCTATCTAGTAGGTTATGAAGCCTATAACATCTGGCGCATCTGGATACCTACCAAACGACGTGTAATTCGTGCACGAGACGTCCAATTCAACGAGGAAGAATCCTACAATCCTTCGCTACCCAACCAACGCATCCAAATCTATGAGGAAACCAATCTATCTCAACAGATTGATACCCTTGACGAGGAGGAGATCAATCAAATCCTCGAAAATATAGATATCCCATTCAACCTCAACCAACCGGTGCAGCAAGATCTCGGGGGTAGAAGTAGTAGTAGTCCTACTATCAATATCGATCATGCCATACCCATACCAACAGACGAAATCCTCGGAGATCAACCAATCACACCGCCGCTTGAACCGAAATCAGACGAATCGATAAGTTCTAGCCAATCAGAACCAGAGGATATAGTCCCTTTCGTCTTAATTGACAATACAAACTTCGACCCTTCTGGATATGAACCTCTCAATATACCAACTAAACGCCCACGATCAGATTCCGATTCAACCGACGACGAAAGTGAGAGAAAACGCCCTCACTTATCCCTCACAACCTATTTCCAAGCTTTCTCAACAGACCAATCTCATCAACCAAAGGTCTTGATATCAACGATTCCACCACCACCATCTGGTTACCACCAATTGACCAGCCATCCTTTTGAAAGCCAATTCCGACAAGCTATGCGAATCGAATTCAATAAGCTTCTGGATATGCACGCGTTCGAACCTATCAACAAAGATCTCGTCAGATACACACACCAATCGAATTGCAAAGATCTTAACCAATCAGATTGCCCACGCCACCAGCTCATACCAATGAGATGGGTCTTTGCCTATAAATCTGACGAATCAGGATACCTCACACGCTTCAAAGCGCGTCTATGCGTACGCGGAGATACACAGAAACCTGACGACCAGGATCCACGCACTAGCACGCTTGCTGCTAGGACCTTTCGCACGCTCATAGCGATCATCACGCATTTTGACCTAGAGACCTTTCAGATGGATGCAGTCAACGCTTTCCTAAATAGCGATCTTAAAGAAGAAGTGTACTGCCAGTACCCACCAGGTTTAGGACGAAAGACTAAGGTCCTTCGCCTACATAAGGCAGTATATGGTCTTCGAATCGCTGGTAAGAGATGGGAAGACGACGTGAAAGAGATACTTCTCTCACTAGGCTTTAAATCCTGTCCTGAAGACCCTGCGCTTTACACTGATAATCGCATGGTTATTATGGTATTTGTGGACGATTTCCTGGCTGCATACCACAAGAGTGAGAGCTTGCACGCTCACCAGATAAAGCAACTTCTCTCACAACGCTTCGAGATGAAGGACTGTGGCGAACTTACCCAATTCATCGGTATTCGAGTTATACGCGACCGACAGCGACGAAAGACCATAAAGTCGTGGTTATACACACAAGACGATAGTGTGCATAAGGGTAAATACTCAACGTAGTGTCTGAATACACGGTTATGAGTCTATCGGTCGTGCGCACTTCTATGAAGGAGGAGAAGTACCACGATTGTGGAAGAGTACCACCGATCTAGAAGAGAGATCACAAAGGATGATAAACTTGATTCAATTTAACTAGGAAACATAGCAGTATTTATATCACAAGAAACATAGCAAAGGATCACATGATAAATCAACAGAATCAGAGTGTTGAGAGTCTCTTGCTTAGGTAGGCAATCATATGCGAGATCGTTGAGGATCAATCTGTTAGATCTTTATAGAAGAAGATCTATATGTAGAGAGGGGTTATATGAGTGGGTCCTTCGTCATGTGACCCCACAACATCCATATGTTGACATAAGCTATATTTGAAGAGCTTAAAATGTCTAAAGATACGACGATTCTTGCTTATTACTAATAAAGTAATAGGCTACGTAGAAGGTTTTCCTTGTTAAAGTTTGTCCGACGATATTAACTATTAGTATATTATACCTAACCTAAAAAAATTAGTAATCTCTTATCTTTCTCTTATCTTACCTATCTTACCGATTAGTCTTACATATAGTATCTATCTATAGAAGATTTGGATAAACACGAAGAAATTGAAGGCCTATCCTTAAGATAAATCTTATTCTGATTAGTCGCTGTTGACTATCTAATTCGTGTTATATGATCTACCCTAGTAGGCTTTCTATCATAGCTTTAATCGATGTACGCCCGCCGAGGAAAATTGATCTGGTCCGGGCGCGGAGGTTTTTAGGGTCTCTTAAGTTAAGCAGACTCTTCTCAGACTCTAAAAGTGTTGAAATTGCTAAAGGTTTTAGGCCTTTTTTGAAGTAATCGAAGAGTCGCTCTTCCTTGTTAGCTCTCTCTTCTTGCCGTAGCGGAACTAGGAGATTTAGTGGAACTAGGCCATGATTATGTTCACTATGTTTAACCATAATCTCATGACGGTCTGGAATAACCTTTTTCCTATCCTTCCGAAGGCAGATTTGAATCATGTATAGGCAATTAGTCCTAATCTTATTAACCTCTCGCTGTTTAGCCTCACTTGTAGTAGAAGGACCCTTCTTGGTCTCTAGCTAAAGGCAACAAGATAGTTCAACCCTTTTAGGATTAGACCTTCTTATAACTAGGGCAAAGCCCTGTTCTTTAGCAGATTCCTGGAGGGCCTTCTTCGTAAGGTCACGGGTTTCATAGAATTGTGGTGGATCTGGTTGTAGTGTAGGTGGTAAAATGGACTGTGAAGAAGAATCCATGGTTAGTAGGGGGCGCTAAGGCCTAGTACTAGACGAGAGAAGTTAAATTGAATTAGTGTGTGGGTCATGTGACTTTCCTAGTAGGAGAAGATAGAAGGGAAGTTAGAAGGAAAGGATGCGTGTATATAAGAAGGAAGGGGGTGGTTAAATTTGTAATTAACAGGTATGAAAAGCTTGGAAGAAATCAGGCAGAAATCAGGCCCCGGGTAGTGCCGCCAGGGTTTTGGGGTAGTGCCAACAGGGTTACCCTAAATTTATATATAGTCTCGTATACAAAGCAGGGAACTAGATAAGGGGTAACCACGGTATAAGCGTGCATAAGCTAAAAGGTTGTGTAACCAGCCAACGTGGCCTAACCGACAGGGTAGCGCTTTGGATACGCCACCGAGGAGCTATCGACTGACCGCCGGGTCGGTACCCTCTCGGCAGAACGCCCGGGCCATGTGCGGCCTAGGGCATTAGTCTGCGAATAGCCTCAATATCAGGATATCATAACATTTAAAAGCTATAGTCATAAGACTCTGGTAGGTTAAAAACCGTGGTCCACCCTTCCTTTTCTTCCACTGCTCGTTACGAAGCCAAGGTATCCCGCGGAAATCTTCGTGAATACTACTACTAACACATCTTTTAGACGTGATGACTTCGGGTGCGAATCTCCAGACCGACCAAATATGACTGGACTCTAGATGGGATTTGAAACCAAACCGTTTAGATAGCCCATACGTCTTGATGCCAACTCTCGTGAGGATTGATTTCATTGGTCTGCCGTGTTAATTGCTTGCTGAAGAAGTGGATCACCGCAGTGGCCTCCTATCGCTTCCCTCTCCTAGGAGCTCGGTAGCTCCTAAGGATCGGAGAAAGAGATCGTCTAAAGTACAGGAATTGAAGCAGGATATGCGCGGCTAGATACCTGGCTCCCATGATCCTTCAAGGCTTCTTGGCATCCATCAGCTGACCTTTATAAGAAGCAAATTCCCACGGGGAAAACTTTCATCATCATCATCATCATCGCTTTTTGCATCACTGAATCATGGAACTTTCCTTTCACTAAAAGTCATGGCAAGTGCAAACTCCCAAATCTCAACCTTGTGACCACTTTGCGATACTCCAAGCTAACTCAATTTCGAAAGGCTCTGCGCAAGATCAACAAAAAATCAACGCATGAGGCAAGTGCCAATATGTCGGAAGCGAGGTCAAATATACTCTTCCCGAGTAACACGTATCTGATGCTTGAACACATTGATTTCATATTCAGACTCAAGGATGCAGCGTAAATGGCCGCGCAGGGAGAGTTTTTTAGTGAAGTGCTCGTTCAGATTTTGAATGAATGCTCGGATACGCTTTTGGTACCCAGCGGTCGTTTTCCCATCTCTGAAAAAAAGGCTCGTTGTAAGTTCCGTCCACCCCTGCTTTGACGAGAGATTGGAAGGCTTGGCTGATATGTAACAGATACGTCCGTTGTTCATCCACCGTTGCACGAGGGTCGCCAAGTTTCTGGAGCTGTAATCGACAAACGTTGATTTTCTCGTTGATCTCGTCGATCAGGCTCGGAAGTTCACTTGCAATTTGTCCAAGAAGCAGACTGCTAAGACGAGTTCTCAAAGAGTACACACCCACGAGTGATCGAGGAAGCCCTTCCCAGATTCCTTGGGAGAAAAACTCGCACTCCCGGATGTTTCGATCAATTAAACTCCATTGACCTTTCTCTGAATCCATGTTTTTCAAAACATGCCATCCCAGACGGAACTCCACGACTTGTTTCTTAGCAAGTGACACGAACGAAGCCTCGGTTTCCGATCCCGGGACCAGCACATCAGGCTTGGAGATGATGCCTAGTGTCCGGAGTCCAGATGGATCAGCAACCCGCGCTAGGCGTAGGACAATGTGGTTTGCAAAGTCAGTAAGAACCCGCGCGAGGTCATGGATGTTATCGGCCGTGTTGGCTGCAAGGGATTCTGATTGATCGGGAGCTGAATCCACGAATGGTTCGGTCGCTTGGATAGAGCTTTCGGTCGTCTCTAGTATAGGGCTGGCTTGGGTGGTCTCATTTCGTGCACTTTCTGGAGAGGTGTCTGTAGCAGGCTCGTTGCTCACATCAGCCATGTTTTCTAGCGGCAGCTCAGCGTCCATGGGCGGGACTTCCAGAGTAGATGGTTCCCATGGCCCAAGGTCAGGGCTGAGGGGTGGTAGAAGTTGCTCAACCTCAGTAGCGATGGAGAGTTCTTCGGGAGGGAAGTAGGTTGGTGGAGGTTCGTTAATGTCAGTGGGTAGAGATGCCGTGGTGGAATAGTATTTATCAAATTGCTGGGCGCGTTGTGCAGCGCGAGCAGACTGGCGCTGGTTCCGCTGTTGAGCTATCCTCGATGCCTTTTTTTCTTCAGTAGACGCGTATTTTCGAGGTCGACCTCTTTTGGCTTTTGGGGATAAGAGGGCGGTGGATCCATAACGAGCTATGTAATTAGAGCTTCTTCAATATACTGACTGAGCGATGAGAGGGGGTCTTGCATCGCAAAGACAAAATAGGGGCTATGAGGATGTCTGTCAGCTCTATCACAGTAAGGAGATGCCTGTCATCACATCAAGGAGATGCCTGTCATCACATCAAGGAGATGCATGTCCCAAATGGGCTTAATGCAGTTGCCATCATCCAAAAGGGTTTAGTTTTGAGGATTTAAATCGAAAGGGGCTTAGTTTTGAGGACAAAAATGGGACAGTGATTAAATCATTTCACCGATCCCGCCCAAGAAAGCCCAACTTCGACGCATTATACTACATGAACCACACAAGTAATCAGAATTCTGGTGAAACGATTTAGAATATGCAGTACTAATTGTACTAGTATCCAAAGAATTAGCCTCGAAGTATGTGATGGTGCCACAAGGTTAGGGCGGCTTCTCCCTCATGGCTTGTCGCCGATATGCTGTGACCGAGTGTCACGACCCGCGTAGCAACAGACTCTTCAGGGCGTCACCACCACCTTCTCCTCCACACTCACAATCTCCCTCCCATCCGTACCCGGCATGAGATAGCCCACAGTCACCCGCTCGCCCACCAGTCGCCGGCAGATCTTGATCCTCACACCCCCAGCTGTCTGCGCTCCGTTTGCATGCAGCTGGAAGGCCTGCTCCCGTCTCTCTGCACCTCTCACGGTAACCTTGACACCTGCTCCGGCAATCAGGGCGTCATTGCTCGGGAACACATCAACCATGCCCGCTCCGGGACGCGCAACGATGCGGACAGCCCCGGGCTTGAGCGTCTTCAGATCAAGCTGCACTGTCGTTCCCTCGTTGCGCTTGCTGCGCGCCGCGGCACTGCCTGCTACCATGGGGAGGCCGAGCGCCGCTGTCACGGCGAGAGAAACGACGCGTGGGCGCGGGAGCTTGATAGTGTATGCATTTGAAGAAGTGCTGAAGGTATGGCCAGAGACCGTTAGTGACTCGCCTGCCTCGAGGGGCTGTTCGGAGAAGAGGGAGAGGGAGGTGAGTCCAGACTTGAGGAGGTAGGTCGGCGGATTCTTTGAAGCTGTGCCGGTCACAGTGTGAACGAATGTTGGGTCCGGCAAGTCCTTCTCTGTGTCTGATAGAGGGTGGAAAGGACTCGGCGGTGGAGTGTCCGCGTTCCCAGGGAGCTGCTGACCCTGGGTAAGGAGGCGTGCTGGGAGCTGAGAAGAGGGCTTTCCGTAGGAAACAAGCATCGAGGCTGGTGGAGAGGTTGTGGCAGATCCAGGGGCGGACAGAGTGGGAACGGGGTTGAAATAGCCTTCAACGCTTCCACCGGCCTGGAGGATGGCTGTCGCTGCGTCACCAGTGGCGTCGAGGTCAGAGCCGTCGGCGGTAGTGACAGCAGCTGACTGAAGGGAGTCCCCAAAGACGGCAATGACGCCAGAAAGAATGAGTAAGAGGCCATCCCACGTCGGCACGCGTGGTCTCGTGCTGATGATGCTCATCGGCGTATAGGTCATCCGTGATCCAGCCCACCGCCCGCCAGAGAACTTGGTGGTGCTGCTGAATTGGTATTCATACCACATATCTGTGCCAGGAGTCAAGCCAGACCAGACAGATATCTTGCGAGGCTGCCTGTCCTTTCCGACATAGTTTGGATCCAAGACGGTGATTGTCCAGGGGTTGGAAGTCGTATCCCAAGCCACAGGGATGACGGTGTGAACAAGACCATGGCTGAGAAGATCGGAATTTTGGAAGAAGTGGATCAGGGCGTAGTTCCCCTGGTTCCAGCACTCCTGTGTTGAGTTGAAAACATCCCTGGGGTTGTGAGTACTGCCGTCATAGATATGTCCCAGAAAGTACCAGATGCTTTGAGCACCAACTTGGTATTGGTGTTTCAGGATAATTGTAGGTTCGCCAACAGGCCAATCCGTGAAGCGGTTCAGCGGTAGCGAAAAGGGGCTGCGAGAAAGGCGTGCGTACAGGGCTTCCAGTGCCAACCCGTAACAATCGCCATTCCTGCCTAGTGTGCCGATTCCCGCGAGGTTGTAGAACAAGGTGTCGTATCCATCCAAAAGGTCCCAATACTCGGGATCCGGATCTACCCCGTCAAAGGCATCAGCGAATTGTGGGCGGGTAATCCAGTTGGTACTAAAATCTCCGCCTCCTGAGCCGTCGGGCAACAGCCACCCCCAGTACTTTTGATACTCCTCGAGCCCAGAAACATCCACTGTGGGTTTTAGGGATATGCGAATGTTCTTGATTTGGTCAACGGCGCCCGAGTCGATGATGCCACCATTCTCGGCGAAGCCCCAAGCGTTCGTGATGTCCAAGGTCTTGCTCCAGGTGCCAAGCTCGTCGTCGGCACTAGTGTCGTCAGAGTCCCATACATCGACGACGAGCGTGAATACCGCGCCTTCCGTGGGCGTGATGACGCCTCCGTAGGTTCCGTGAACGGTCACAAAATCTCCACCGTCGAACGTTCCTTCTGATGGCTCCCGCTGATTGAAGAAGTAGTGCGATGCCCCCTCTCTCATGGAGATATTGATAAACAGGTCATTTTGGCCGGAGAACGGGCCCTCATTTTCTTCAGTGTCGATGGTATCTAGGAAGAAGGTAAAGGGTGTGGCGACAGCCATCCTGTCTGGGCCTCCAAACCAGCATATGAAGCCACCCTGGAACGCATTGTAGAGACCACCAGCCGCACCAGGGATGGATCTCTGGTCTGAAATTGGGAACCCGAGGTAGCTCGTTGGCCCTCCGACCTCCCTGTACTTTGTGCGGAGATCCCCCTGGACCACGCAGGCACCGGTGGCCGAGGACCAGAATATGGTGGCCTGCTCAAAGTTAGAGGCCCTACCGATTTCCGCATCAGAGTCCTTAGCTTTGATGGATGCTTCGTCGCTGATGGGGAAACCCCATGCGTCGGTGCTGCCGGTGGCGAGAAAATGCTGTAAGATGGCGCCCATAACGAAATGGGCGGTCGGTGCACTGTTCTTCCAGAACCACATGGCGTGCTCCATTCGCTGAGAAACTCCACGGCTAATTGTCTGTGGAGGCTCCAGAGGATATCCGGTACCGGCAGGCCCGCCAGTGATTTCATAGTTGACATAGATACGCCCGGTCACCTCGAAGGCCTCCTCCGGGTTTCGTGGAGACTGAAGAATTACCCCTTTGCTAAACGAGGATTTGAATCCGCGCCCGTCCTCAGCCGGGACGACATCACTCACGAGGAAGCCGAGTGCCTCGTCACGGATTGCGGAAGGTAAGCTGTTGTAGCGGTTGAGCATTGCCCCATAGATGGCAAAAGCAGAGGTAGTTTCGGCACAAAACATGATGGTTCCGCTGTCATAGTCCTGACGCCAGCAATTCGTCGAGGTGGAGTAAGTGGCACTTCCAGACGGCTCGCCCAGGTTCTTAGTGGGACGGAGGTTCTCCAGTTTGGTTGTGATATACCACTGTGCTGTGACGCGTTTCTGGTCTAGTAATGCCTTGAGCTCTACAGGGATGCTGGCGTCCACTCTCACGGCCGCCAACTGGCCCTTGAAGGCGAGGGCGCCGGTTCTGCCCCCAATAGCCAAGCTCCCCGCTTCGGCCAACGTGATGTCGCCACGGTTACCAAAGCCGTGAATACCAACAGGGATACTATCGAGGAAATGTCCGAGCGTGTCCGTATCGTACACTAGGTCCGCAAAATGCCACTGGCCTGGTGTAACGAAAAGGGTCGAGTGGACAGGAGTCAAATCGGCGAGGCCTGTGGTAGCCTCCTGCCATCCAACGGTGGTGCTCTGCACCGAAGACACCAGCTGGATGAGCCCTGTGGCTGTCGCCCTCAGAGACAGGGAGAATGGGAGCCGGTCACTGTCAATAAGGTTTTGCTGGCCTGAAAAAATGGCAGGGGTCCAAAATACAACTCTGACGTGGAACCGACTCTTGTTGAGAGAGGTAACGCCAGAAATGTCGACGCTCGAACCCCTGGGCGAAGAGCTCAAGTCGATGCATCCATGGTAGGTGTTTCCTTGGATGGCCAACGGCGAGCCAAAAGTCTCAATGTTTGCCGTTGGGAAGCTGATGGACAGGCTGCCGTCCGGATTCGCAACAGTTGGCCTGTCGAGGAGGTAGTCAATGACCGGGGTGGCCATGTTGCTTGCTGGTTATAAGTTGCCGTATCCTGTTTTGGTTGGATGTGATGAGTGATTGCTTGACCTCCTCTACGGCCGTTCCTTTCAGGTTATGTATTCCTTGGCATCTCCGTAGTGCAGACAACTCGACCGAGGGCGTGGCGACAAGTCGTGGTTGAGCAAGCGGTTCAGCCTTCGGCACACGAGTCTCCTATGTTGGGACCCAGTTTAAAATAGTCGAGGAAGTCAAAGGGGGGAAAGACTGTCAAAGGGTACAAGATGAATGAGATGGTTTTAGGTCGATCGTGTCGGTGTTGGACTTGGGGGTAACCACCTCTTTATATCCAAATAGACTCCTCTATGGGGACTTGGCGTGGACTGTTTTATTGCAAATCAATACCACATTCTTCGTTACGCGACTGTTCAATGTCTTGAATTGTTTGGCAGCGCTGAATCACATGCGATGTGGTATTTTAGTTGCATTTCAATTAATCAACGTAAACCCAGATTTAGAGTTCATCAGGGCCCCAGAAAGTATCATCCCGGGTTTCACATGTGCACCGGACTTGTCTAAAGCGCTAGATACTGGCAATTCCCTATGATTCTGTCGATGTGAATTCTTAAGTTTGTTCTAGATCGCTAAATATTCCAGAACAGTCTCAGAGGATGATGGGAAATTGGCTCTAAATTCTCCACAGATACACGGAGAGTGTCACCATTTTCTTATAGGAGTATGTAAAATACTAGATAGAGACCAAATAAAGTGACCTGGTCGAGCGCTGTCCTGATTGTTACCTCTTGCACATCGTCTACGTACTTTGCAGCTAGTCCAGGCCCATTTGCCTCACTTATTCGCCTTGATTAGCTTTCGCGTAGTCCATTGGTGCATACTGCAAATTTTCTGGGATAAGTGGACGAACCGAACACCACAGCTTACAAACGTCAAATAATCGCCTGAAAAAAAGTATAGATTCAGCGGTGTTCTACACCAGAAGATCGCCCCTGACGTAAGGGCGAGGCCAGACCCTACAAAGGTAGTTGTTTAAGACAAGTCCTTCCATGGTCAATAATTTGGCTCCGGCGTTTCCAACGGACCGAGTACCAAGACACCCACGAGCCTAAAATAACTTAGCTTGCATTTCTCACAGCTTTGGTTTCCTGATCTTATTTTTAAGTAACGGCACCTATGTTCTGATTAAATATTTTGATGAATGCCAAGTCGAATTAGCAGCAAGGCTTGCACGTACACCCTTCGTCGTCGGGTGAGACCAACCCGCATCTAACGGCAGATGGCCGCTGGCGATAATAGTATCGGAAAGAAACAGCTGTGTGACGTCATGGCCGCAGCTATCAGCAAAGCTAATTGTCGTCCTACCTCTTATCGCTTGAGCAGCGATCATATGATCGCAATGCCAGAGAATAGGTAGATCTGTTGTAACCACGGGAAACGGCACAACTGAATAGCAATGGATGACGCTGACTGTACGGAGTACACTTTGCCGAATTCACGGCCATAACGAGCCACAGAATCAATACAGTTAACTATCTAATGCCCAAAAATAATGAGTGAGATACTCTGTTCATACCGACCAACACCGACCGATGACCTACGAACATGCGGTGACTCATGACGATGAGGTACCTTGGATGGCGTGGCCTTGGACGATGTTCACAGTAGGTTAAGTCTTCGGATGATCGACAAGTATTGTGTGGCGTAATGATCTGCGACCGCACCACACAACTTTATTTTGCGTGCAAAGCCCCGGATTGGAGGAGCCACCAAGGCTAACTTGGCCCTCTGCCATTGCGGAATTAATATGCATTTCGATTTTAGGTTTGAACAGAGTTAGCCTTGAAGATCATATGAACTCCTTTTCTTGGGTTCGTGAATTTCCGTGTATCGTGTGCTTTGTGGCTGCGGGCCTTCCACAGGAGCCCAGAGATGAATGACAAAGGCCATTCTCGGCCTCCAGCCTGCCATCGAACTGACTTAAAAATGTGTCCGTACCTTTGTTGGTTTCTCGTCATTCAATTTGTTCTTCCAGACGGAATGGTCATAGTTTTCATGGGGATTACGTGACTAATCTACCATTGCTTCCACCAATAATCCTACGATGAATTTCGACCTCCTTGAGCGCCGCAGAGAGAAATTTGTGCTCTGGATACCTGCAGGTCCAGCAGCGAAAACCCCTTCACTGGTGCTATGCACTTTCCAGCCCGGTCCTCCGGCTACATTCCATACGATCTTCAGTGGTCAACTAAGAGGCTCAGATAGACCTGATCTCTGGGAACTCGACCCAAATGACATAGAACCGTCGTTGAAAAATGATACTGTCTATCACTACTGGTTCGAGATCCAAGATTCATCACCGGAAGATCTGGGTGTTATTCAAGTTACCGACCCAATGGCGTATACGGTCGACTACAGAGACACGAAAAACCAGGGTGAACACGCCCAGCCAGCTTCCGTGATCAAGTTTCGTGATGGCAAACTATGGCCCTGTGATATTAATGGAAATGAGCCGAGCCAGGTGGCAGTCCCACCGCATAATGCCATGCCGGAAAACAATCATATAGTGATCTACGAGCTCCCGGCTTCGTGGGCAAAATCTAGGCAGATTGGGGATGTGCAAGTTGATGTCGGTACTTTCACAGACGTCCTCGCTCTATTCGACTTGAATACTGCTGGTGATCGTTTCAGGGATATCTCGAATATTGCTAATGAAGCTATTGTGGCCGACCTGGGCATTAACGCGCTGGAGCTACTCCCTGCTGCAGACGCAAAACCAACGGGTGAATGGGGATATGCTACTGCTCACTACTACGCTCCCGACTTCGATCTTGGAACTTCATCAGAGTTGGTGAAGTTGGTGGAGAATATCCACTTGAAGAGCATCCGGTTCTTCACAGATGTCGTGATGGCCTTTGGGCACGATCCGTATATCTACATTGCTTTTATGCAGTTTCACCTTAACTTGGAGGCTGAGAGAAACAATCCGGACAGCTACCAACCTCACTCCAAGGAACTGCGAGAGGGGTGGGGTGGGCGACTATGGCGCTATATCAGAGACACGGATACCTATGACCCAAAATCAGGCAGACCCGGACATATGCATCCTTCCTGGGCCTTCCATCATGGGCATCTTCATCGATGGATGTCAGACTTCGGTGTAGGCGGTCTCAGGCTCGACAGCGTGAACAACATCGCCAATTGGGAATTCATCAAATCATATACGAACGAAGCATGGTCTCTCTACAGGTCAAGATACGACACCCCTTCTCCCTCCAAATTCCTTGTCATTGGCGAAGAACTCAGCGTCCCCGTCGATATGGTAACCAGCGGAACCCTCAATGCCCTCTGGAACGAGCCATTCCAAGGACGCCTCCGCGCCGCCATCCTAGGGGAACCAGCTGATAGTGACAACTTCGAATGGACGGTCCGTAAAATGGTTAACTGCACGCTCGACGATTCTCACCCTTTTACGGATGGCGCACAGGCGATAAATTACGTCACTTCCCACGACACTGAAGGATTCAGGAAAGAGCGCCTTTTCAACTTTCTTTCTGCCAGTAGGGTAAGTGATATCGAGAGACGAAGTAAACTCGCATTTACGTGTCTCTTGACGGCCGTCGGTATTCCGATGATTTTTGCAGGCGAGGAATTTTGTGACCAGATGGATCGTCCGGTAGGGCAGAAACAAGTTGATCCAGTGAACTATGAGCGAAAGGCAGAGGATTGGAGAGCTCGTGTCTTTAACTACATTGCGACGCTTGTGGAATTAAGAAAGAACTGCCCGGCTCTAGGGGTTGATGATACAGACTTTATTCATGTGGATGAGAGCCGTGAGGGGAAGATCATGGCATGGAAGAGGGGAGCACCGGGTCAGGCGCCAGTGGTTGTGGTAGCTAATTTTACAGATCATGACACGTCCGGGATAGAGTATTTTGTGGATAATTGGCCGGAGAGGGAGAGGGAGGATTGGAGAGAGGTTACGCAGGGGAGGAACGTGCCGATGGAGTGGGTAGGGCGAGAGCCGGTAATGCATTGGGAAGCAAAAATTTATACGTACTGGAGGGGTTAGCTGTGTTTCATTACCAAGACTGGAGGATGACTGGAGAATGGCAATATGAATCTTCAACTCGTATATGAAACAGTAAGAGGCACATATCTTGATACGATATTTTTTTTCGTTTTTCATTTTTAGCACTATTATATTGCATTCGAGAGCCTACAGGGAAACACCAGGGGGAACTGTAACAATTGTCACTACCAGAGACGCCGAAACTACCTGTGAAACCTGGAGTCCGGGTTTCGCGATAGACTCTGTGCATTTCTAGTCACGGTTGAGAGCAGATATTGCGTCCACTGAAAAGCAACACAAGAACTGTGCTTTACTCGTGGCGTTAATTATTGGCCCCCCTGGTTTTAATAAGTGTTGCTATAATCGGTCGCCTTCACCTTCGGAAATTGGGCAAAGACCTCTACCTAATGAGAATATCCTCGAGAACCAACCGAGCGGTGTTCACAGGAGGTTACAATACATTTCCCTGTAACTATAACGAAGATCATGGCACGGATTCTCTCACAGGAAATTACAATAACTTTAAATTTCAGAATCAGTTATTAACAATTCAATACGATCAAAGTCTAGGTACGGGGCAATTTTTAGGCGAGACGTATAACAGGAGGCTATTACGGTGGCAGTCTACAAGTATCTAAACCCTATTACTTCCCCTATTTTTCTGCCGGATTTTCTGCCACGCTAGAGACCTCCAATTTCTAATCTCTGCCTAATGTTTAGTATACTAGCCTTCGTTTCAAATAATTTCCTCGACCCTATGCGGCATTGTAGCTGATAAATTTACAAATATATCCAGATCAATTGGTAAGGTGTCTACTATACAGGGTAGACGGCGTGTCAGTCAGGTAAGAAAAGAAAGGTACCAAGTCAAATTGCGACAAGACTGTTTCTTGAGGAGCTCGAAACCTGCTCCTCAAGGCTGATTTTATGTACATGACTTCTAGTGGGATCAAGGAGGTGGGCCATTTGGAGAATATAAGATCGTGTAACCCGAAGACGGGGTCTCTTATGCAGTGTGGCCCTTCAGCTGAGTCATCGAAAGGTTTGTGATCCCCCGCCGAGACATTGCTGTTCCGATAGGCCTCTGGGCCCGTAAGGCCGCAAGGAATCCCGTAACGTCGTCGCGACGGTTCTTGAGATGCTAGACGTTGGAAGTCTGAATAGTTACATAGTGTCGAGACATGGAGCGGTAACTTACCGCCTAGACAGGGGTTATACTGACTAACCCACTTTCCTTTGTGTTTTGTATAGTAATTTGGTATCCTTGGCATACGGTTGACGTAACACCGTGTATCTTAGCCATCTATGGGGTATTTCAACCTGCGCATGATATTCGCTCTTAACGGGCTGTAGGATTTCCGTATATGCTCGTACTGAGGGAACCAATTGAATGAGTTGATTGGAGAACTATCCAGGAGATCGCTGTTGAAGCGTCTCATACTCTCAGGAGCTAGTATTAGCGTGTTACAATGCTGATATTCCGAGTTGATCCGGTTTACCATACAAAAACATATGGAGGTGTGGGTAGCCGGTGAATCAGCCAGCTCTTAGTGGTAAAATACCATCTCTCAGCTCGACAGCTCTTTGTAGAATCAATCAACTCAATTATCTCGAATTGGTTCCGCTTGCTCCTACCTCGTTGCCTATTCGTCCGCCAGGATTACTAGCCCATACTGTCTCAGCTTGCTCGGACACATAGTGTCAGAACCAGCTAAAAGCGTACGAACTAGTAAACATGGTGGCGAATGAGGACTACCGGAATCATCGGAAATATGCGATTGATTGATTGTAGATAAAATGAGTGGCAGGCAGAGGGTATGTTAAATACCCATCTGAAGAATTGGTTCATAGTTGATGTCAACATGTGCATGTTGTGGGGTCACATGACGAAGGACCCACTTATATAACCCCTCTCTACATCTAGATCTTCTTCTCTATAAGATCTATCGAATTGATCCTCAACGATCTTGCATTGAATTGCCTACCTAGGTAGGAGACTATATAACACTCCAATCTCTTGATCTTTCATGTGATCTTTTACCATGTTTCTTGTGATATAAATACTGCTATGTTTCCTAACTAAATTGAATCAAGTTTTTATCATCCCTTTTGATCTCTCTTCTAGATCGGAGGTACTCTTCCGCAATCGTGGTGCTTCTCCTTCTTAGAAGTGCGCACGACCGATAGACTCATAACCGTGTATTCAGACACTACATTGTGTTATGATACTCAATGAGGCCATCTCTATATTGATATTGGAGCCTTAGGCACCCACGTCCGCGGATTCTGCCAAGGCGGCGGCTAACCAGCGGTCAGCCGGTGACCCGGCGATAACGATTCGAAAACAGTTACACTGCATACAACCTGCGGCCACTACATGGGCAATGCGCTGGCTATACGGTGGCCTATCGTCGAGGTTTCCTCCCCAAATCGTGTTTGATTCTTGTTTGCACAAAAATGATGTATTTAAATCGATGCTTGAGGAAGTGGGATTTTCCTTCCTCAAGAAACAGTCTCTGTGACAATCTGACTTAGTGCTTCGCTCTCCTACCTAGTTAACAGGTCAACTACCCTGCAAGTAGTTCATTCACAACACATTGAGTATTTACCCACCTTTATGCACACTATCTTCTTGTGCGTATAGCCACGACTTTATGGTCACCGCCTAAAGTCCGACAATATCCTTCTCTACATAGATCATATCGAATTAGGGCGTAAGGTGGCTACTATAGCCATTAAGAATTAATAGGCAATATCGAACGCGTATACGCCTATTAGTATATAGTATAAAGACCTTCTATAGCTACCGTAGGCCTATCTCATTAGTAGTCTAACCGTTATCCAAGACCTCAAATCGCCAGTCTTTTAGCAGGTTATCAAACCAACTAGCTCTGTAAACCTTGCCTTAGAAGATTATACATAGCGGAAGCGAATAGCCATCTGTATAGATAGCCTCGATCGTAGTAACCCACTCACGATTACCTAGTTATAGAAGAGATCTCCGACCGTAGTATTCTGCTCTAGTAACTACCTTCTACGAAGATATAAGGCCCATTACAAAGCCGGTCTCATCAAAGTTATAGATATCCTCTGGTTATATACCGTTCTCGTCAATCATACTTTATACGGTCGCGAACCACTGCCGAATCGATTTCGGATCTTCGTTTAGGGCTCTTTAGTAATCGTATCTTCCCGAGAAGCGTGTACGAAGCTTAGGGCGGCGGTTAATGAAGGTTGATGGCCAATTCTTTCCAACCGTAGACGGAGGGTAGCTACCGCGCGCGGCGAGTAGGATATTAGCCATTTCGGCTACAGTAGCCGGCCTAGGGGCTGCTCCACGCGTATCCATAGAGATTATCCATTCAGTAAGCGAATCCTCTTCTAATTGGGTAAGCTTATAGCGATTTGGGCGCTAGTCAACGCGAGATTGTATACCAAACGCGCGGTTACGCAGTGTAGTCTCTGGTATCTCATATAGCCTAGCCGCTGCGCGAAGAGCTTGAATTCGGCCTTCTTTTAAATCGGATAGGGCTAATAGGATCTTGCCCTCTTGGTTGGCCAATTTATGGCTAGATTCAGTGCGAATTGGTGGCATGGTAGGTGGTTGAATTAGAAGGGTTGGTAGAAAGACGCGAATTTAGAAGGGGTGATCCGGTCGGCCGTGTGATCCGGTCGGCCGTGGATTACGTTAATCACCTCTGCTTAGTCATTGCCGATTCAGGAGGAACGCATCAGCGATATCGCCACTGCGGTCATTCACCTTCTCTTACCGTTCGGCAACGGCGCGACTTTCAGTATGTCATTCCAATTTATCAACAACGATAACGTTTTCAATGATGCTACGAGGAAGCAGATCCGCAGGCATGTAGCCTTGGGGAGAAACAAGGGCAGCAAGATCTCACGCATGTCCAGGAAAGAAGTGTTGACGAACACCACGACAGAATTTCGAGTTCCCCTGATTATGGGTGGAACGTCAGTCGAAAGAATAGAAAGATATGATGAGATCGAGCGCCCGATCGATAATGGGCTTTTTTGCCCTGACCTCTTACCGGGTGGACCCAAAGGACTTATCAAGAAAGGTGAGTATCGCACACGCTTAAGAGATCCCTGTCGTATCGCGTAGATTAGGCGTGAATGTCGATATTGATAAATAACGAGAAATTCTAAGTTATCTCCTTCATGTGCGCGATGCGATTCTCTCCGGAACTGGATAACGGTCTCGACTATGGAGGTCTTGGCGTCCCAACGTGTGTCCAATACATGCTTGTTGACGAAGCCTGTACACTATAATGGAAATCTCTCCGTGAAATACATCGGTTAACTCGACTACAGGTTTCCATAGCTCGATGGCGACGGCCCTCTTCTGCCTAGATAACATAGTGGGCAGATCAGAGAACAAGTTACAGGCACTGCGCCATGCATCGCGTACAGTCCGCCTAGTGAACCAGCAACTCTCGTTGAAAAGTGCGATCACTGACTTCACCATCGCGGCCGTAATCAGCATGGCTCAGTATGAGCACCACCAGAACCGATTCCAACAGGGTTCTGCTCACGTGCAGGGCCTGTGGCAAATTTCTCAGTTGCGTGGTGGAGTATCAAACCTGACTGGAAGCCCTTCTGGATTAGGGCAGAAAATGCTGCGGTACGCCCCCGCAGCCAAACGCACCAATCGCGTTCATACTAATCTTCCTGGAGGATCGATCTGGAGTACTCGTTACAACTAGGCTCACCCACGGCGTTTACGCTTAAAGAGGCCGAAAATGGATGCAAACCCTTATCGGGATTCCCCAGCATGTGCCTGCAGTCAGATGACTCCATTCTGCCTCTAGCCTTCGGACAATACCCAGCCAGGGCACTGCCCGCCAACTATCGAGATCTGTTCGTCGACGTGTTGTTTCTGGCATCATTGCTCAATAATGCGATTCTTGGCAATGCGCCGAAAATGGACGCCATTGAGTTGTACCAGGATATTATCTTTCTCGGCTACCGTCTAGTCAACCTTGGGCCACTTGGCGGCCTACCCCGCGGGATCTCGCGGCTTCAGAACAAAGTACACCTAGGCTTGGCTGCCTTTTTGGTGACGTTCCTGCAGCGGTGGGATGGTCGAGTTGCCCAAAATGATCTTTTGGCAGAAATGCTGATTTCAGAAGCTCGGCAAGCTTTCAACGCTGACCTGGATGGGCGGGAGACGTTACTCTGGTTGCTTTTCATAGGAGCAGCCGCTTCAAGGCTATTGAAGCATCCTGTGTGGGTTTCAGCAGCAAAATGCACGTTGCACAGCCTGAAAGTTATGAGCTGGCAAGACGCTAAGGTACTCCTTGCTGCATTTCCGTGGGTTGATGCCATTCACGATACATCAGGGCAGGCGCTCTGGCAGAAGGCCAATGATAGTGGCTAGGATTGTATATGTGGCGAAGGCACCTTCATACACATCTCTGGGTGGGCGATTCCGTGAGCAATCTATGAAGGTATATTTTGAGTTGGTCTCAAGCGCCTGTACTGCACTTTCTGGCTTCATAGACTGGGATACATGGTATTCGTTGCCGACTTCCATCAGATTTGGCCATTTTTCGTTTTGCCACCATCTGTGGTGAACTATGCAACAATAGCAGCACTAGCCACAGACATTTGATATGCCCGGTGCGCTCTCTCGCTGTTTGGACCCGCCACGTTTCTCCACCACTTAAAGATCTCTACGCGTATACTGTTGTTCGTCATGGCAATTTGAGCCTTTGGCAGGCTTTTCTAGTCGGCAGTATCTTGTTCATGGCTATTGGCCTATCACGATTCGATAATACGTCTTTTAACCATCTCTTTCGAGGGAAAAGAACCGAGGGATAAGTAGTCCGCAGCTCCATATATTGAACGTTTCACTCTCGATTTCCCACTTGAAGAAATAATGGGGAAACAATGACCGGAAGAATCCCCCGCAGGGTAGCTATAAGTGAATGGCAATTTGATAATATTAAATAACATTACAAAACAAATGAAAGGAAAGTCAGGTAAATCTAATTAATACATTCGCATCCTACCCTCAATGCTGTACCAGCCTCTAAGAATTCATAAGGACGTTGGCTCCCCTTCACCCGCCACCATCAATTGCCAGGATCCAGCGATGCCTTGCCCTCGCGAAGTGGGATAACCGGAGCGTACAAGCGAACGTCGGCCGAAGAGCTTCGTCTCCTCTAAGAGAACTCATTCGGGAGTCTGGTCAATGTTCCCAATTCCTCGATAGTTTCCGCCCACAGCTTCTTCTGCACGGCTTGCCCCGCAGGCGACAGAAGATACGGAGATGGCCTGATCACAATGGGTCGTTAGTTACGATTCCTCTTTATGGGCTGATGGATAGGTAACACAGGGGATTATTCGTACTCAATGATCTCCTTGTCTCCGAGGAATCCTCCATGTGATTCTGGCCCTGCTACGACGGCCGCATTGACAAAGAGCTGCCCGCCGACCTCTACGGGCCGTGCGAACAGGGTCTTCACGACACCCATGACCATACGCATATAGAGCGGCAGAACATCGGTCATGTTGGTGTTGACCAAGCCTGGACAAACCATATTCAAGACCACCTTGGATTTGTCGAGTCGCGGAGCGAGGCTGTACATGAACATGGCACACAGAAGCTTGCTGTCATTGTATCTCTCATTTGGAAAGAAAAATTCCTTCGAGTCCACATGCTCAAGCACCAATTCGCCGGCCTTCAAGGGCGCCTTTTTCTCGAGAGATGTGGTAAAGTACATTCTGCTACCCACCCAAGTGATGCGGGACGGTTGGCCAATCTTCTCCGCGCTTGCCTCGAGGTATGGCAATAGTTCGGCAACCAGGAGGGCATTTGAAAGATAATTCACTTGGGTGACGCGTTCGTGGCCACTTGGGCTTCGTTCGAGCTTGAGAAGTCCAATACCCGCGTTGAGGAAGAGGATATTGACCGAAGGCACTTCGAGCTGCAACACTTTAGCGAAACTTTGCACACTCTTATAGCTGTCCATGTCAAGATCTAACACGGTGATCTTTGCGTGGATGTTAAGTCGCTGAAGCTCCCGTTTGCAATATTCGCCTTTCGAGACGTTTCTCACCGCGAGAACGAGGTGAGAGACATGCAGCTTGAGTAGCTGGCGGGCGGTCTCTAAGCCGATACCTGCAGTAGCGCCGGTGATCAAAGCCGTTTTGCCATGGAGGTCTATATTCGGAGGCAGCGACGTGACCTTAGGTTGAGGGAAATTCATCTTGGATGGAACGATTTAGACGGTGTTAGTAGTGGGAAGCGCGAAAGGCACCCTTCACCCCTTATATACGGTTGGCAAGTAATGCGTACTGCACTTGGTGAATAATAATTCATGATGGGACTAACGCGGAAACATGTTTCTAGATTCTCATTACCAACATGTCTTGTTACATCGGGAGATACTTCCAATTCGGTGTTGCTGCTGCCTAATAATATTTCTCTGAAGGTAATGATAATACGACTTAGCTAGCTATTGACAACTAATAATATATCAGTCTCCGTTCAATCGGAGTCTAGCTTCGTAGTTCTCTTTGCCACGGGCTCCGGCTTCCGTAGGGCTGTGGTATACGCCGCCCAACAGTCGAGCTAATTGACTGAAAATTCAGAGTGGACCGAATAAGGAAACTAGTCTCGTATTCGCGGTTTTATCTTTATTATGGATCTTTTTATGGCGTCACTTATGCGGCCGATCTGGTCCGCATTAGGAAGCCTCCCTTCTATTGGAAGATCTTCAAACTCGGAGGTAGCTTAATTCTCATAGCCGTTTCCTAATTGGTCCAGTCGGCAGGGCTCCGCAAAACTAACCAGTCCTGATTAGGAAGTCTCTCTTCCATTGGACTGTTTCTGCATGCGAGGAAAATCCGAAACCTTATTCAAGTTCGCTCTCATGGGTCACTTAGTCATTTCTCCTGACCCGCTGCGCACGATTTGCAATCATCACTAACTAACTCCGGCCGACATAGTTCGCGTTTATGGCCGGAATGGAGTTAGTATAGACATTTGGCCACTGAGGCTGAGATACGGTAAGTCTTGTGACGTTATGGCGCGCTGGCTCCGCCGAATGTTCTGGGCGTGGTATCTTAGAGTCTTCGCCGGCATCGTGAGCATCCGGCAAAGACAAAACGGCACTACAAGGTTCGGACGAAGTTCGTCCGGTACCACCGATGGTATGGTAGGCATGAAGGGTTCTTGTGGTCTCTCTTTGATCTATGTGGCGTTAACATTGCCTCTGTTACCGGTCGCCTGCTTCTCTCACTCTCCCACTATTCCCTTCACTTATTAATTGCACCACGTTTGATATAACCCAACAATAAGATCACATTATGTCGGCGCCTCTCTATGATTTTAGTGTCCCCACCTTTGTTAAAGGACTGAAGGTGCTAGCGTACATGCTGGAAATGGGCGCGGATCACGCCAGGGAGAATGGCATCCTAATCGACGATATTGCCGGCTAGAAACGAGCCGAGGATATGCTCCCGCTATCCTTCTAGGTGTAGACAGCTAGCAATACGGCCAAGAACTCACTCCCTCGCGTTGCTAGTACGGAGGCAGTTCCTATGGAGGACAACGAAAGGACCGTAGCCGAGCTCTAGAAGCGGATCACTAAGACTGTCGAGCTACTCGAGGCAGTGGAGGTAGTTAAGTTTGCCGGTACGGAAACAGATTAAGCTCTAATGAAAGCCGGCCTAAAGGAACTCGAGTTTATAGCGAAGACTTATATCACTAGCTTTACCCTACCTAATTTCTATTTTCATATTAATATAACTTATGCTATCCTTCGTGCTAAGGGCGTTAACATCGGCAAGTCCGACTACCTGTCCCTTTTCCTTCCGAACCGAATCATACCAAAACAGCATTCGTCAGAGTGAGCGCTTAGCAAAAGTCCTTACTATGATTATGCTGCGTAGATATTGATCCTTCTGTATTATCGTAAACTTGCTATGAGGTGACCTATTTGTTGTCTATTGTTATGGGGGAACCGTTGACGGGTCAATAATAGGTTGTTAGCACTGTGGTCCTCCTTAGGTTTTCATGAAAAAGGCCAATGGACAGCGAATGCGAGCTATACTATTGACGACGCTCACATCCACTACATTTTGCGAAAGTGGAATCCCGAGATCTATAGCAACACCAACCTTCTGAGCCATTGCTGCTTAAGGGGATTTCGGTGGTTCACAGTGAGATAAATATCAGCAGGTACAAAGCGGTTGTAAACATAGGAAGAGCACCAATACGAAGGGCGGAGGTTATTTAAGTAATTTTGTCCTTCTCATTTCTAGTCCATAATCCGAAGGGATGGCTACAGACCCCACACACGGCAAGAGCGGGAAGCACGATCCTAGACAGCATTGATCCTGTGCCGTAGGGTTAGCGGCGTACCGGTAGCAATTAGCCTGGCCTAGCAAATCTCCAGCAAGGCAGCCAAATAGCAGCGCAGGGGGCAAGACAGGCAATATTAACTCCACATAGATCGAAGAGAGAGCACAAAAACCCTTCATGCCTGCCATATCACCGGTGGTACTGGACGAAGTTCGTCCGGAACCTTGTAGTGCCGCTTTGTCTTCGCCGGATGCTCATGATGCCGGCGAAGAGTAAGACACCACGCCCAGAAAATTCGGCGCAGCCAGCGCGCCATAACGTCACTAGAGTTACCGCATGACAGCCTCATGGGCCAAATGTCTACGCTAACTCGGCTCCGGCCATGAACGCGAACTGTGTCGGCCGGAGTCAGTTGGTGATGATTGCAAATCGTGCGCAGCGGGTCAGGAGAAATACCTAATGACCTTCTTGCCAGACAGCCAATAAGAGCGATCTTTCGTAAGGTTTGGGATTTTCCTCGCATGAAGAACAAACAATCCAATGGGAGAGAGACTTCTAATCAGGACTGGTTAATTTTGCGGAGCCCCGCCGACTGGGCCAATTAGAAAACTGCTGTGAGAATTAAGCTGCCTCCGAGTTTGATTGGAAATCTTCCAATAGCAAGGAGACTTCCTAATAGGGCCAGATCGGTTGCACACGCCACCAAAAGGCCCACAATAAAATACCCAATACGAAATGAGTTTCCCTATCCGGTTCTCACTAAAATTTAGCTGGACTGTTGGGCAGTAAATACCACAGCACTACGGAAGCCAGAGCCCGCCGATTCCCGCCAGTACTGAAAAATCACTTTTTTGACTACGGAACTAGAGGATTCTAATTGACCGGACACTGATATATTATTGGTTGTCAATAACTAGCTAAGTCGTATATTTATTACCTTTATAGAAATATGTCGGAGCAAGCTATGACAGTAATGGCTAGTATTCCTAATAGGCGAATGAGGTCGAGGATAGGAGTAAGCGGAACTAATCTTGGATGCAAAGGTTGATTGATTGAAGAAAGAACGAATGCCATGGCCTTTGGCTGGAATTCAGGCTGTTATGTCGATACTCTCGGGATGGTTGATAAGCCATTTTAAGTTGTATAACCTTGTCATTCGCTTCGGTTTTGCCATGTGGACATTGTAAGTCTTCAAAATCTCATAAGTGACCAGAGATGTTAGTCATTATTGAAACAATAGTGGAGCAGGGCTCTCTCTCATCTTCAATAGACAAACAGAACCTGCGGTGTTGGTCATTTGCCTCGTCGTTATTGGAGTTGGTGTGGGATGCGTTTTCCAGCCAACACTGGTTGCTCTACAGAGCCATTCTGTGAAATAAAGACGAGCTGTTATAATATCAGCTCGCAATTTCAATCGTAGTGCTGGGGGATCATGTGGTCTTGCCATCTCTGCCACAGTCCTCCAGGCAAGCCTCAGGGCTCGCCTCCCGCCAGATCTATTAGATTTTGCCAAGTCTTCGTACACCCTTCCTGATATAGAAGGTGGAGTACTAACGGCTATCATGGACGCATACATGGCGGCCAGTCACATGGGATTCATCATACAGGTACCATTAATTGCTGTATGCTTTCTAGGTTCGACTTTCATTCGAGAGGATCGTGCCATGCGAGTTGAGGAAACACCAGTCGCAGGAAATATACCCCTAGCAGAGAGGGTGGCTATTTCTACAACATGGCAATGGAATTGATTGCTAGAGAATGGACAATGACGATGGATACTGCAGAGATATTCGACTAGAAACCTTGAGCTGCATTTTAATGGCCGTAAAGCTGTGCCCATATCTATTCAAGAATAGATTCAAAGTATTGTGAGTGGTTGACATGTACGAATTTATAGCCGTATGTTTCATGCCGCGATTTGGGTCGTACGGAGGCGTGCACGCTTGACTTGGATGGTAAATAATGTTTTATTATGTTCTTTTAGATCGCCAATTAATTCCAATTATGCTTATATGGGAGTGGAGGGAGCAAGGAGACACGAAGAGGTATTCTACATCAGGTTATCGGAATTTATCGCAAAGCTTGAATATTCTTTTTAGTACATCTTAAAATATCTTTTATCCACCATATCCCAAGGTATCTGCCCGTCATGTTCTTGAAAAGAGCCCTGCTCTATGTCCAAAACTAAGCACGATCATTCAATTGAATTGGCTCCCTCCTATACCTTGATCAAGACTAGATCAAGTCACACTCAATGTTTCAATTGGTATCGGGGAAGCAAATTTGTGAAACAATTAGTTAGAATCCGGAAAAATCGGAATCGACAACAATTTGGTAGTGGCTTTGAACGACGACTTTGCAGGTATCAATGGCTTCGTGCTTCATTCTGATGGATCTCCAAAAGGTTGATATTTGACTCTTGAAGTCTCCTAGCCCTCGCAATGTACCTGGTGCCTCATATTAAGCTGAGATTGGCGGGATCACCATGTTAGTTCCGGCACTTAGGAGCTGGCAGGAAAAAAGATGAACTCGATCGGCCCATTCCTTGCTACTCCCTAGGGCCTTTATCATCTGACTGTACTTGCGTACCGACAACTTCAATTTCAGCACATGACGTGTCGGAAATTCAATAGATGTGCATTTTCATACCTACCGCCATTTTGCAGATACAAGGCAGTTGCAAGCTTAGCAATGGAGGATGAATCGAATTCCCGTCACTCCGAATGTTATATACTATGGGGTTCAGGTTAGCCTCCAGTAGATGGAAGCAAGCACATATCAGAAACAAGACTATAATATAGAGGATATAACTAATATCACTGTAAATTATTTTCGTAGCACTATAAAAATCTTTTATGGTACTTCAGCGCTAAGCCTCAGCGATAGCAGCGAGTTCGCGATAGGTATCACGGTAGCCAATAGCAAAGGCTGATTCCCTTTACACCAGGTATTATCCTATCGCATTCGCCCATTCAGAAGACCACTCGACGAAGAAACCATCATAACGGGACTTAAAGTCTAGTTACTACTTAACGCTAAGATAGACACGATTAACATATAAGCCTAGAATAGAACGGGCTTTAACTTCGCCGTTGCCGGGAATATCTAAAGTACTGAAGGTCTTACTCTAGTAAAGGTCCTCCTAACCGCGAACCTATAACCGATTACCCTTAACGCTAGCTTTTCTCCTGTTGCAAAGCATCACTTAGGAACTAGCATCGACGGATCCAGCGAGACTAAGTTTAGCAGACAAAGTAAAAGCCCAGAAGTAAAACGATGGTAAGCGGTAGTTGATCATTCCTATACCCTGGTAAAAACGACCTTTGTGTACCAAAAAAGAAAAAAAAGGAATTGCAAAAATCGAATTAGGAATCGAACCCAATTAGATAAAACGATCATCTCCTCAGCCCTACACGTCATCGGATTGATCCTCTTGATTACACATGCTGGCGATGAACGGTACACATGTGTGTCTGTAGTTTATCAGCACGCCCCATGCCAAAATTCTTTTCACAGTGAGGGCACTTTATCGCATCGGGCGAGAGATGCATAGACCTGATATGTCGCCAAAGAGATGAGTCCATGGAGAAGGTGCCACGATAGGAACAGTCTTTCCACTCGCACCAAAAAGGGCCAGGCGGGCTCGTCCTGGAAGGTTTCAAGAGGGAATTAGTTCCCAGACTACAATGATAATCAACCTGTATAGCGACTTACACTCTCCTTGCTCGTCGGCGTGAAGGATTTGGAGCCCCACGATTGGGCTCGCCATCTTCATGAGGAGTGCGGATTTCTGGTAGACCAGTGATGCTGTGGGGAGAGGTGTGTATGCTCGCTCGAGAGCTGAGAGCGACTTGAAGGGCGTCATGTGCTGCCAAATGCTGGGGCTGATATGGGCCTGCGTTGCGGCCTTGGTGCTTTTCGACAGGAGCGGATTGAGCATACGGGAGGTACGGCGGGTTGTGGGTTGGCCATTCCGATATCTCTGGGATCAGTGAGCCACGAGAGGAGTTTGTAGACGACTGACTTTGATACCAAGTCGTGTCGGGCGGCGATCCGAGTTGAGATAGACTTTGATCATGAACAAAGTTACTATCCATCCAGTTCGTGCTAGTCCCAGACTTGGAGCTGAAGCCAGGACTAGTCCACGATGACGCCATGGTTGAAAGCGGAACGGTTGATTGGATCCGATGGAACTGAGGAATGAAGGGAAGGAACTGGAGGCGAGCAAGAGGAACACCTGGTAATACAAACGAGCTTTGCAGTGATCTTGAGATTAGTACTTTATGAAACAATATTCATAGAAATATGTAATTGCACTAGATATATACTTGCGATGATGGCAAGAGGCTGAAAGCCGGAGAACTCTGGAAAGTCGACTTATTCGATTGGACTTATTGTAATGTAGGGGGGAATGGGGACAGGCCTTTCTCCCTTACAGTCAGGGTTCTTGAACTATTTAGTGAGAACTCGACATCGATAAGCACGGCCCCGGCCACTGGATTTACCCATCACCACCCAGGTCGTAAATCACCAATTAACACTCCTTCGACTGCTCAAGCTGACCCTTGGAGAAAGTCCGTAGCTTTTTTTTCCCTTGCCCCGTGTTTCAAGGTTGCATTCTTCAACCTTTTCTCGAGGCACCTTCCCCTACATTCTACAGAGGAACGGAAGTGTGTGACTTCTATCGGAAATTAGCATTCCAGATGGTGTTAGAGTAACTCTATTTCCTGTTAGGTGCTCAAACCACTACAATCTATGGTGGACAATTAAATTATAGTTGGACTCCACTGAAATAATCAAGGCCCACAACGTTCTAGATCAGATTAATTCAATTAGAGATTTTATAATCAATTTATAAACACTTAAATCCCCCGATCTGCGGATGTGCTTGATGCCGCGTCATACCCTTTCCCCACGCTCGGCAAATCCCGAACATCCACGATTACGAAACTCACGAGGTCGTCGGGGCGTGCTGGTCACCCCCTTTTCTGGAAAATGCGTTGCCTGGTCATTACACTGAAGGGAAATGGACAAAGTTAAAAGAACTTAAAAAATTAGAGCCGATCAGGCTACTACGTAATCGTTGGCTGATGAACTATCATTTCAAAAAGTGTGATCGTTGAATTCCTTAGCGGTCTATTAAGGTCCTTAAAGAATATCATAAATTGTAGATTGAAGCTCCTCTTTCTATCCGCTATCTGTGACTATGAATTGCTATTGATGACAATTGATCCAAAGATTGTGTTTCAAGTTTCAAAAGCGCTGAAAGACACAGCCTCCGCCATTTGAGTCCTTGCTGGGCAGGACCTCTATTTTTGTGATGCAACAAATACGCAGAAAGATGCAGTATCGAATGGTTGGTATGTGACTATTGCAGAAAAAGACGCTAGATACTAGACACCATCTCCTAAGTATAGTTTAACACTGCGAAGTAAATTAGAAACCAATACACCCAATCCTAGTTAATGCAGGGTCCATATAATGCAGAGTCCATAGGTTTATGTACATATGTTCAGCTTGAGCCAATAAGCTTAGCATAAAACCATGCATTAAACGACCGACCCACTTTCGTAGTTTCAACGTCCCTTCCCCTTACGTCTCTTGATCCTTCATTTAGTTCCCCAATTGCACCACTTTATACTGGCCAAGCCTTAAAATGGCATATAAAGCCTACTGTGAGCCTGTTCAGAATGCCCCGACCTACCGCCCGTGATATCCTCTCCAAACGAGATCCCCTTATACGGCGATGGCTACAATTCCCTTCTAACAACCATAATCACGGCCAACGACTTGACAAACCTGAATCTCTATATTGAAACACATGGATCCTTTTTCTTCGGTGAACACGATATACCCATTGTTATTCTTTCTCCATAGTAGCATGAAGTGGCAGTACCGATGTCCTCCGCCCCCTTGTCAAGATTTATTAGTCTGAGCCCAATCAAATGGAGACCCTTGAAGAACGATTCGAAAGAAAAAGGATCTCGCTACTAAATACCGCTTGTGGATATGCTTGTTTCGAGACTGCGGATTATATTATGTGGCATGGACCTCCTCTGGCTAAAATCAATGAACTGGGAACTACCGATGAACCTTTTATGCGCGCGGTGTCTACGCTGCAAGACTCTGGGGAGCTCGAAGCAAATGCCGGACACAAAGTCGATCATTTTGATATTGAAACTTTGTTCTCGGTCTCCTGGACAGAGGTGCTCCGGTGCGTAATCCCGATTGAAACCGTGCCGCTGAAAAGATCCCGTTCAGCTCCATGAAACCGTGCTCGGGTCTGCAGCTGCTATGGGAAGCTCCAAACTAGTGACTCGCCTAATTACTGAAAAAACCAATATTCATGCTACACAGTCATGGCAAGAGCCATTGAGCGGCGTCTTTCACAATGTCACAGCCCTACACATCGCCAGCGCTCCACAAACTCGCTCCCAGCTTCATCCAACGACCCTATTAACCTCTCTCTACCAGAGGAATTCATTCCACACTGATATCAACAAACCCGACATCAACGGCTGGATGGCACTCCATTTTATAGCGAGGAATTTACGGCAAGTCGGCGCGTCGCGGTTACTAGTTCGTCGGGGTGTGGATGTTCATGCTATTAGTAGAATGGGAAATACGGCTGTGCATGAGGTTATGGGTGCTGCTAAGCTTCAACGGCGCGAGATGGAAGATGGCACGCTGGAGTGTCCGGCAGCCTCAGAGAAGATATGGGCTGGTGAGGAGGTTGTTTCGGTGTTGAGGGGTGCTGATGCGAGGATTGATGGGCCGAAGTTGGCGGACGCCGGCGGAGTTGTTAGTTGGGAGACGGGGGACAGGGGACAGGGGGGTTGGATAGGTTAACTAAATCTAGAGGCGGTTAAATTTGCTAATGAAGCTAACGGTAGTGGCTAGGCTTCACTAATTTGGCTAGCTAGATCGGTATATTATGATCTCCACATTCTTCAGATCTAGTATTTTCCTAGGTTTAATTGAAAATCACGTGTACATGGTTACTACGCCTCGGCAGGATGGAGTGCTGCAGCGGTACGCGGAGAACAGTGTATCATCCAGTACCATCTCGGATAAACTTAAAACAAATAATGGCCACACTGTTAGGAGATCAAGTTGGCTTGCTAGAGATAACCTTAGAGCGAGGCGTACCGTGGAAGCTGCCTAGAAAATACCTAAAGCAAGGTTTCTACAGATTCAAACACACTACGGAGGCAAAAGCTATACATCACTCTAGAAATTGTATTTCGAGAAAGGTAAAGGGAAGTATGATATGTTACAAGACCAAGACACCCCCAAAACATAGGGAGGTGCACACATATATCATCAAGTCGGCTTCCAAAACAAGCCAAAAATGAAGCAAAAAAGACAAGATCGACAGGACAGGACGGGGGCGAGGGGGTATGTAATTTAGAAGGTCGTTAAAAAGGGAAGTTGCAGACGCAATTCACGGTCTAGCTATTTATATGCTAAGACTGAGAACGCTTACAACTCCAGGCTGGGGGTCTGGCCCTTGACGCGGCCGATGACGGTTTGGGCGGCGTACTTGGGGATGACCTCATCGTCGTGGAGCATGGCGAATTCTACAAGAGGAATGTTAGCGATATGTTATTATATGTAGAGAGATGGGGGAGTAGACATACCCTCGGTAGCATCACGACCCATGAAATTGAACAGAGCGTTGGCACCGCCGGGGTGCTCGTCCAACCAGTTGGTCACGTCCAGGACAATACCCTTGACGACGATCCACAGGTCGTCCTTCTTGTTGTGCTTGGCAATCTCCTCCATGGAGAACTCCTTCTCGGGGATCTTGAAGCTAGCCACGGGGTCGGCCTTGGCAGAGGTGTCCTCGCCAGCGGGGGTAGCGGCGGCAGCAGAGGCAGCAGCGGGGGCAGCGGCGATGCTGGGCAGGTTACCGCCAGCAGGGGCACCGGCCCACTCGACGGAGATCTTGCCGGGGGTGGAGGGGTCAATGTGCAGGGAGATCTGGCCGAGACGCTGCTGGGCACCGGAGGGGCCGGAGGAGATGAGCTTCTTGAAGAGGTGCTGGGAGGCAGAGTCACCGGCGACACGACCGTAGACGACACAGCCCAGCAGGGAGGAACCACCGAGACGGTTGGCGCCGTGGACACCACCAGCCAGCTCACCGCAAGCGTACAGACCGTTGAAGGGCTTCTTCTCGCCGTTCAGGACCTCGGCGTGCTCGTTGATCTCGATACCACCCATGGTGAAGTGGAGGACGGGCTCCATGAGAGCGACGTGGAAATCGTCGTCGATGGAGAATGGGAGGTTGTGGAAGAACTTCTTGTTCCAGGGATCCTTCTTCTTGCCATCGGCAATGAGGTTGTACTCATCGAAGGTCTTCTTGAGGGCAGCCTCGCCGCAGCCAATCTCGGCAGCGAGCTCCTTGCCGGTCATCTTCTTCATGAGACCACGACCGGAGTAGTGGCGGGTGTGGAAGTCCAGGACCTTGGAGGCCTTGCTGTTCAGCACCAGGCGGATGGGCCACTTGCCCTTCTCCTTCTCCTTCCACATCTGGCCGGAGACGTAGTCACGGTGGCCCAGCTCGTCGGAGAAGCGCTGGCCATCCGAGTTGAGCAGGAGACCACCCTCACCACGGAGGGCCTCGGCAGCGAGGAACTTGAACTTGGCAGTGGGGTCCTTGGGGTCGACCAGACCGGTAGGGTGGACCTGGACCTTGTCCATGTCAATGCCGTTGGCACCGATCTCCATCAGCATCTTCTGACCGTCACCAGTGGCGTGAGTGCCGTTGGTGGAGGACAGTCCGTAGGTATCGGGGCGGTGCTTCTTGAGGAGAGAGGTATCGCTGAAGTCAGCGGCGTAACCACCGGTGGCCAGGACGACGACACCGTCGGCGGTCTTGGTCTCGCCGTTGAGAGTGTAGGTGACACCGGTCACGTCGTTGCCGGACTTGTTCACGGCAGTAACGTGGGCCTTCTTCACGATCTGGACACGGGTAGGCTCGGACTCGGCGAGCTCCTCGAGACGCTGCATCAAAGCGTAGGTGATGGCCATACCGGGGAACTTGGCATCGTGGCCACGGTGTGTGCGGGGGTGGGAGTGGCCGCCCAGACGGGAGACCAGAGTGAGGTCGAGGTTGAAGACATCCTGCAGCCACTCGACGGCGGAGGCGGACTTGTAGGTGAGGACCTTGATCAGGTCGGGACGGGCCTTGTCACGGGCGGACTTGAGGGTATCCTCATAGAAGGCCTTGACGCTGTCGCCAATGCCGAGGTCGACCTGGGTACGAGTGAGAGCACCGTTGATGCCGGAGGTGGCCTTGGTTGAGTTGCCACCGAAGAAAGCTTAAAATGGGGGAAGTACGGTTAGTGACATGTGTGAAATGTCAGGAGACGCGCGACACCGGGGGGGGGGGACACGGTCTCTTGAGACAAGGAAAAAGAAGAAGCCGCTGAACATACCCTGCTTATCGAGAACGAGGACATTGCCGCCGTTCAGGTAGACGGTATGAGCGGCACTCAGGCCAGACACTATTCCGAGAGAAGCTGTCAGTCGAGAAAGTCCGGGGGCAGGGACAATAATGCGGGGGAAGACAACTTACATCCACCGCCGACCACAATGACTTGAGGGGCTGCCATATTGTGTGGATGGCTAATGTGTGAGAGGGTAAAGAGGGAGGGGAGGGGGCAAGGAGGAAGAGAGGAAGAGTGGGGGGAAGAAGAAAAAGAATGTTCAAAGATGAAGGGGGGCTTGTGATTTTATGGAAAGGGAAAGGGAAACGGGTACTGGGGGAAGTATCGAGAGGGGATCCGGGGCAGCAACTCAGAAGCCGACAGAGAAGTCTATCGGCCGAGGCACGCGTGGAGTAAAAAGTGGATCCGTGAGGAGTTGGTAATGGGACAATTACGGCTGGTTCAAAAGAGTGTGGGACATAAGCTGATCACTTTGAAACCTGGGGAAGGGATGGGAAAGCTCATGTTGGTGAAGAACTAATCAGCGTCGCTAATTAGACAGAGTTACAATCACATGCTTGATCGTAAGACTCATGGGATCAAGGGCTCATCTTCACATGCACATGCGTCATGGGTGGCATTCCAGTAGACGGTGGTATAGTATGTAATAGGAGAGCCCAAGGACACCGTCAGAAAGCCAACGATACGCATAGACAGTTCTAGATTCAAACGAGAATACAAAGCATAAAGTCCAGCAACTCAGCCAGTTCGGCAAGCATCTTTCAAGAATATTCCGATCTTTTGATCAATAACCCGCGGGAGTGTCGGTCGGCGGCCCTGTGAACCTCGGAAGTACAAAAAGTCACAAATGGCCGAGTCTCCGAAGAATGCAACCACTGCGTTAGTAGTTAGCCCCCTAGAGTCAGGGGTCATTGAAAGAGAACAACTATCCATATACAGTACTCTCTATATTCATGTTTATAGAATCTATCTCGTATCAACCCCGTAAATAATCCACTCTCTTCATCAATACCCCATTCTCCCCTCCAACGGGCAAAAGCAGTTGCCGACCGCTGACCGATTCTCCATCTCTGATTGGTGGAACAAACCACGATAGACTGACATAATCCGGGGATCGGAATTGCCCTGAACAGTCCAAATGACATCACCCCCTCACTCCAATCCACCCTCGGGTCAATTGCCGACGGAATTCATCTCTCGGTCGGTCGGAGAGCGAAATGCGAGACTACAAAATGACCTCCATCCCCATCCCTTCACCCAGCTAGTGCTGGCGTCTAACCTCTCAACCGGACGCGCAAGAGGGAACTCGGGTTCGTGTGTCCCGGCCAGCACGTTTGTTGGGTCGGCGCGGCTCGGGGTAATGTACCCCGAGGCCAGCGAGGTTGATGTCTCGCCCGAAAGAGGACCGAAGTTGACGATTGTTGGGGAATTGAGGGAGATCGGGTAAATGAGGTACGAGGTTTGCGGAAAGCCGAGTTTTTTCTCGGTCATCGATCGGGATGGCCTGCATCTCTCGGCATCGTCGGGGTGGCATGATGTCTTTAGACACGCGACTCGGATGTTGGCAGCCTCGGAGGACATCATGCGAGAGATTAATGTTCTCGAACCACCGAGGGAAACTGAGTTCATGGGGCATTTTAATATCCACGAAGCGAGTTGCAATTTGTTCAGACGCTCTCCTAGTCGTGAAGACTACCCAATGCACGACGAAGAAACTAACCAAACCAAGCTATATACACAATGCATATGTAAATCACCACAACTGGCGATTCAGACTGGTAGCACTAACACAACTAATCCATCCAGGTCACACTCTTCGTCACCAAGAACTCATTCAACCCCTCATCAGCATTGAACCGGCCCCATCCACTATTCTTCACTCCGCCATGAGGCAGCACAGGTTCATCATGAATCGTCATACTATTAATATGCACAGCTCTGGGGAAGCAGTTAGCATAACAGATCACTCAGCCGCATCCAGACCGCAGGATTCCTCTCGAAAGTTTCACTCACCCAGATTGAAGCTTCTTCGCAATCGCAAACCCCTTCCTCAAATCCTCGGTGAACACACTCGCCGACAATCCATACCCACTCCCATTCGCCAACCGCACTGCCTCTTCCTCACTCTCAAACTCCATAAACGCTGCCACCGACGCAAACGCTTCCTCCTGCCACAATGCCATCTCCTCCGTGACTCCGCCCAAAATGGCGGGGGCCATGCGCACGCCTGCGTCAGCAGGCAGTGGAGTCTCCGCTACGCCAGAGATGAAGTGTGCGCCGAAGGCGAGGGCGTTGGTGATTAGGGTTTGCACGCGAGCCTTGGAGGCTACGTTGACGAGAGTTGGTGGGAGGGGAGAGGCTGACGCGCCAGCCGCGAGGGCAGATTTCAGTGCGTTCATGAATTGGGGTGCGATGGACGAGTGGACGAGGATGCGGTCTGTTGCCATGCAGATTTGGCCAGACTGCGAAGAAGAAACGGGTCAGATATTTGACAGGCTGGCGACCAGACCTAACGGGCCTGGGTTCAATGTACTCACATTCAAAAAAGCACCGGCCAGCACACCCTGCACCGCGACATCCAAATTCGCATCCGCACATACAATAGAGCTATTCTTACCACCAAGCTCCATCAGACAAGGCTTCAAATTCTGACCACACGTCCGCGCAATTTTCCGTCCGACCGCTGTGCTGCCGGTGAAATTGATCTTTCGCACGGCTGGATGCTCGATCATAGCATTGACAACCTCGGGCGCATCCTGTGGTCGGCAGTGTAGGATGTTTAGGCAACCCGCTGGTAAGCCTGCGTCTTCAAAAGCCCGGCCGATAGCCCAGTAGCAGCGCGGTGTGAGTTCGGAGGATTTGAGGATTGTCGTGTTGCCAGCTGCAAGGGCGCATGCGGCGGAGCGTATACCGAAGACATACGGTGCGTTCCTAGACCCTCATTAGTTGTCTCGATCAGATTAGATGATAGCCGTAGTGGTCGTAAGCATCCACAAAGAGCAAATACTATCACTACCCCATCACAAATAACCAACCATCAAGAATCAATACATACCAAGGTACAATCCCCAAAATAACCCCCACCGCCTCCTTAAAAACAATCGCACTCTGCCCCTCCCCCTCAACAACCGGCACACTCCCACAAATAGAACTAATCCTCCCGGCAACATCCCTCAACATGCGAATCGCAAGTGGAACCACAAACCCCGCCGACGCCCCCTCATCCGCGCCCATCTCCGTCCGCATGTATAACGCATTCTCCTCCAGTCGCTCTTCCAGCAAGTCGGCCGCTTTTAGGAGGATGTCGCGTCGGGCGTTGGGCTTTGTAGAGGACCAGGAGGGGAAGGCGGCCGATGCGGCTTCGACGGCGCGCAGGGCGTCGGTGGGGTTTGCGGATGAGGAGGTCCAGCAGGGGGTGTTTGTGTAGGGGCTTGTGACTGGGAAGGTTGTGGACGTGTATTCTTCTTTGCCATTTATTAGGAGGGGGATTGTTGGGAGGGTGGTCATTTCGTAGGTTGGCATGTAGTTATGTATGGTAGGTGTAGGAGAGGGGAGTTGAGTATAGGTGGGAAAGTGTAGGAGGGCTAATTACAGTAGTTAACTTGAGGGGAGGGGTGTAAATATTATCTGTTGGAGTCGAGATACTTAGCCCCGCCATTCCAGCTTATCTCCAATACGAGTGGAAAACTACGTTAAAGTCTTGGAGTCGTGAATGGATTCTAAGGGACCATGATGATCCTTTCCTAACTGTTGAACCGAGGCCCCGATAAATTCATACCCACTTCCATACCGACAATCCACAAACTATTTATTTTACATCATCGCAAGGTCCTCATTACCTCCATGGAAAAGAAAAAGCCTTCTTTGGTTCTGAAAATATGCTATAGAGCACCGTACCTGTCGAGGGCTTGAGGTACCCATCCCGAATGTCACACCCCGCTGTGGCTGAAAGGCCCGCGCTCTTGGCCCCGTATGTCATTTAGAACACAGTAGTGGCATTAGGAAAGTGCGGCAGGTGTTAGTACTATTGTAGTCAAAATTGAGAGATAAATGAACGGAAGTAGTGATATAATGATAAAGACTAAGATCGAGCTATGGCCAAAAAGACTGACTGTGTATTCTGCCAATAGTTTACCCCACTACCAACTTGTTCTCAGAACAAAAATCTTGACGCGTCGGGCTCCACGGCCCCAAGTCTCTGGAAGAGGGCGATCAATTCTCTCTACAATGCATGCACGAAATCATCTCACGCTTTCGGTGTGGGTTAATCTAAATTCAAATAGATTAAAATGTCGAAATACCAAAGGTAACAACCATGGAGTATATATCCATACGCGGTCGGACCTCTACGAGTGTTCTATTTTGGAATCTGCAGAAGCTTTCATGCAGCCGGGATCCCCTGTCCCTGTCAATTTTCGTCTATTCTGGACTCGAAAGCTGGATAGACTTCGATAAACTGCACATGCCGTGTACTCGGGTATATTCCTCTCGTTTGTTACCATGGGCGAGTAGACGACTATTGACTCGGGATCTGCACGGTCGACCTGTCACTGCGGATCAAGAGTGGATTATCTGGATCAGTGAAATGGTGCAACGTGGTTTATGGCCAAGATTGGGTTGCAATAAATATACATGTAGAGGTTGTAAAGTAGTTGGATCTGGAATGCCGGTTACTTGCATGAATCTAGGACAGATCCCGATCTATAGATACCACTCTTGTGCAAAGCACCAAACATACACATCTGGTAATAAACTACCATGTATTAGGATACTAGGTAACCGGTCACTTCTCTATCTTGAACCTACATGACTGGCTTGGTCCTTTTTTTCAGCAAAGCAAATCATGGCACACTCACCATATCAGATGGCGATCACAGCCCCGTCCTTCCCGATTGAGCCTGCAGAACCCACCCACTAGGACAAACTGGACCCAGTAAACCCACCTCTATCTCCACTCAACATCTCCAACAAAAAACATGTGTCATTCCAAATTCACCACTGCCGCAGCCTTCCCTTCTCAGTGAAGATGTGCAGCACTAAATACCGGCGAACCACAAATTCTCGCTCTATCTGACAGGGCCCCCAACCAAGTCAGCGCGGTACTAGCACGTATTTACCTAGCTCCATCGGTCAACCTGGAAGTTGGAACGATAGTGGCCTCCACTTTCGCGGAGATCTCCTACGCGAGGCGCACATCTTGGATGTGAAAGGTCAGCCTGCTGATAATTATTGACGGGTACGGTGGAGCAGTGCGCCTTTCAGATTGTTCCAGGATGGACAGTACCGAAGCGTGTCGGGTTGGAGTGTGTGGTATAGAGGTTGTGGTGGACTCGGCTTTTACATATCTATGGTGGAGGACGCTTGGGAGATTTACTTCCCCGGGAGTTTCGTTCTTTCCTGTGACTTGCACCCTCCTGCTTTGTGGATTCCATTGAATCTTGTCATTCATTTTGTTTTTGAATAAGGGTTGGCTGTGAACACTATGGCTCCGAGTGCGCGAGGCTGGCAGATGATCGAGATCGTCACCGTTTTGGTGGCCATGTGTTTTATCTCAGTCGTGTTGAGAGTTGTCGCCCGTTTGCAAAGGAGAGTTGGATTTGGTGTGGATGACTATCTTAGTGTCATATCCATGGTGTTGATGATTGCCATGCTCATAGAGCTGGGGCTATGTGAGTTATTCTCCAGAGGGGTTCATAGGTTTTTGTTCAAGCTGATGGTATTCAGGGTGCTCTATCGGAGGAAACGGGGCCCACGTTAAAGATCTCGATGCCGATACCTTGATGAACTACTATAAGGTATCAATCACCTACTTCCAGCGTGCATAAACCCATCTAACATCTTCTAGATCTTCCTCGCCAACCAATTCACCTACTTCCTCCTCTGCCCCGCTATCAAAGTCTCCATAATATGCTTCTACCGCCGCGTATTTACAACCCCACGCTTCCAAACCTTCACCTTTGGCCTAAACTGCCTCATCGGCGCATGGGGAACGGGAATCTTCCTCGCCTGCGCGGGCCAATGCCGTCCACTACGCGCATACTGGGACCACAGCATCGAGGGCCAATGCTTCGATGCAAACCTCTTCTTCATCGTCAACCAAGCGTTCAACGTCCTCATGGACTTTGTCATTCTCGTCCTCCCAATCCCAATGATCTGGAATCTACATCGTGCCTGGCAAGATAAGCTCGCGCTGAATGGTGTCTTCGCGCTGGGTACCTTTGTCTGCTTTGCCAGTATCTACCGGATCGTCGTGCTCTTCTGGATTAGTCCGTCTGATCCTACGTACACCGTTTACCAGGCTACCCTCTGGACACATGTTGAGCCCTCTGTTGGCTTGATCTGTTCTTGTCTCCCGATTATTCGTGGACTCTTCCCGGCTCTGAAGCTGAAGAATCGATCGAATCGCAGCGATCGCCCGTATTATATTAATACCGATATGAGCAATTCCAATTTCCTGTCTAAGTCGAGTCCGCGATCCCCGGATTTGGAGTATGTGAAAATGGAAGCGGGTATGTATAATGCGCGGATCGAGCGTACCGGCGGTGTGATGGGTCGTGGGAGGCTTTTAGGGGATGATTTGCATCCGTTGAATATCAAGGTTCAGACTGATATTGCGATTACACCGGAGAGTGACTCTAATGCGTCTGAGGATGTGCAAGTCCAGCGAGAGTGAAGCTGTGCTGGGATTGGACAATGATACGACGTGATGATCTATTTATTTTCTGGGGAGATTCGGAGTTTGGAGGTAGTCCATAGTGGGGCGTTTTGTTCTTCACTACTCCGGGAAGCAGGCTAAGCAAGTGACTGAGCCTTGAGATGTATAAAGAACAGTCTCCAATTTGCTACTTCCCTATGCAGCAATCCCCCTCAATCGAGGCTATAGATGACCTTCCCTTTGGCGACTCCAGCAATCCATCCCGAGAAGACCTACTTGCTATTCCTATTAACCCCCAGCCACACCTCCCTCCTCACAATCCACAAAAGATTATTCCCAAACTCATCCACCTCCCCGTTTACCCCCGCATCCCTCGGTCTAAATCCAAACTTGCCCTCCATCAACCCCCGCATCGCAACATTCCCTGAATAACTGCCCACCCGAATCTCCACAAGCCCCAACTCGCGTAACCCATAGTCAAAGACCATCCGCAAAACTTCGTACCCGTATCCCTTTCCCCCCGCGAAGGGTTGAAGTATTATACCTGCTGCACCAGCTCTTCCTTGCGGCTCATTCTCGCTATGGTCATCTTTGTCGTCATTGCTATGAACAGGCCCAATCCAACCTAACCCCGCAATACCGAGCGGTTCCTTGAATTCATTATGAAAAATGAGAAAATTGAAGTACGTCAATGGTTTGGTGACGGTTGTCCATCGTTCAGCAATGGAAGCTAATTCCTCGGGTGTAGCAGTAGAGATGGATTTGTCGAACTGTGAGTTTGCTTTGTTGTTTAGGATGGCTGTTACGCTGGGGATGTCGGATGTGGTACGGAGGCGGAGATTTAAGTGCGGGATGGATTGGGAGGTGAGGGTGAAGGTGGGGTGGCCCGAGTGGCTGGTAATGTTGTAGATTGGGGAGATGTTTGGCATTGTAATACTTTAGATTATACCTTCGGCATTGTAGTGCGGATGGAGAGATGATAGAATGGGGTTGTTAAATTGAGGATTGTAAAGTGGGGGAAGGAGGGTTCTTAGAGCGAGCCTCGTGGGCATTCAATCATGACTTATCAGGCTGCAGCGTAAACTGAGCTATACTACTTATTTGAACTTTCCTTCGCATTAATATCGTGGTTTGTCACTTTCGTAGATCCTTCATCAGTAAAATAGGTAACGGTAAAACTACCGCCTCGGGAAATGATCGGCTCCCGGAGCACAGAATGAGTTAGTCGCCTCGCCGCCCTGAGCAACCTGATGGCTCACCTTAATGCTCAGACTGACCGGCACCTTTGGTCTTAATTTGCCTCCCCGTTTGATAAAGGCCTCCGATGCTAGCTGTGCTGCTCCTAGTGCTCCTGGAAGCGAAGGCTAGGATATAACGTACTTACATTGCTATGGTAACTTCTTTCGCCTTTCCAATTAGCTAGTACGTATATCTTTTAGCATACCTAGCTACCCCCTTACGGAGTATAGCTCTAGGTTACCCCTCCTCTAGACATACTCACCATGACCTATAGCTCTTTTGGTGACGATGCAGATCAACCTCGGATAATCGACCCATCGGAAGCAAATTGGCAGTATGCCTCCTCTCCTAGAAGTTTCGCATGTCCATCGATCAGTGCGACGAATACAGGGAGATCTCGGTGCCAGACCACAAGCACTATGTTAACTTGTCAAGCTATGAATAATGTATGCACTAGTATGCGCGTGGCAGAAGAAATGCTAATTGAATTGTGCAAAATATTGATTGGATAATCATAAACGAGCTGAATAATGGATACAGTAGGGCCTCCCGCATAGGACATTAAAACAAACGACGTTAATATGCGGTCGTTGTACTAACAAGAAAGAACCCACTTTTTCTTGGCCGAAGCAAAAGTCACATAACATAATCCCTCGCATCCAAACCGTGAAACATGATGTCATTCATTCTCAATCATTTAACAACAGATGACATGCACAGCTTAAACTAATACCCCATATTTGCTGCCGAAAAAGCTTCATAAGTGGTTCAGGTTCAGGGGCAATGACCTGGACCTGTGATACCATTGTTATAATTGTCCAGCGTGGTGGCCCAGCCATTCACTTGGCTTTTGACAGCATTGGAGAGGCTGGCCCAGTCAGCGCTATTTGTATTGGCGAGGAAATTATCCGCAGCCTGGATGGTACTTGTCACAGCGGAGCCGTCCGCGCCATTTTTGATGCTGAGCTTCGCTGCGAGCAACTGCGCATAAAGCTTATCGATTCCGTTGCTAGCGGTGGGAATACTCTCGATTGTGACGGCTTGACTTGACGTGGTTACCTTGACGCTCTTCGCCCCGCCTTCTGTGCCGAGCCAGATCGGTAGCAGCGGGGTGACGGCGTCGGGGTGAGTCTTCCAGTAGCCGATCGTCCGCGTGCAACCGCCGGAGGCAGTGCACTTAACTGTCACCGTCACCAATGCAGACGGCCCGGCCGTGCCGTCGTCGTAGGTGATGGAGGCGGTGTTGGGATTGTCTCCTGCATTACCACAGTCGAATGTATGGGTGTAGGTCACCGTATGGTCATCAGAGAACTCCCCTAGCGGGCCCCCGAGGGTATCGGAGACCGTTACGGTGTTATGGACAAGCGTCTCCGTCGTTGGAATCGTCGTGGTGGCGGCCGCATTCGGCCCAAACGGCTCTCCTAAGTGCCCTGAGTGATTGGTAATCGTCGTATCGGCGTTCACCTTGTAGGTGTTGCTGTTTGCTGACGGGATGTCGATGCTATAGGGGTAGCAGTAGCTCTCCCCGGCAGCTAGGACCGGTTTAGCCGACGTGTCAAGCGGCGTACTCAATATGACCACCTGGGACGGCGGCTGCGTCACCTTAAGGGTCGATACGAGGTTCTCAGTTGGAACACTGCCACCGTTGGTAATGCAGACCTCCCCGTCGATCCAGGTGTGGACAGTGCCGTCGTCCTTGGTCAGTGTCACTGTGTAGGTCACGGTGCCGCTGCCACCCTGGACCAGATCGAGTGTGGTTGGGTTAGCCACCTTGTTGATTGACCACGTGAATGTCCGGGTCCGGTGCCCTTTGGCTGTCACTTCCTCACTCAGCGTTGTGCCCGCCTGGCCTTGCCTCTTGCTGAGCGTTATGCCCGCAGCTGAGGCTGGTGTCGGAAAGGCGGATACGCCCGCGACTACGACGAGTGCCACTACTAACACCCAGCCGAGACGGAGTATCGATGGTGCTTTCATTTTCATATTACCCCTCGAGGTGTATGTAGTACCCACGAATATTCAAGAAGAGTTTGTATATCTTAGAAACGAAGAAATCCTCTTTACGAGTTAACTTTTAAGGTGGACACAGAACGATTATTTATAACTTCTAATATCGCTTTCAAACCTAATCCAGAACACCTGTTCCTTCGAAAACATATTGAGCTATCACACCACTCTCGCGCGTGATAGGAGAGTGGCCAGAAGGGCCGATTGCTCATACATTACCGGCATCATGGGCACAATGGTTCGAATTTTCTAAGTGCAACTTTATTGTTTGACATCCGATCTATAAGTTTCGGCGGTACACTTTGAGAGACGGCACCGATCATGTCGAGGCTGTCTGCCACCAAAGCCTACTCTGGCCAACATTTGGTCATGTCCGTATCTCTTGTCACTCTATGTTCCTCTATGTTTCTTGACCGGTTATCTTAAGAGAATAGGCCTAATTGCGAAAGTGTCGCCCCTATGACTTAGACTCATGCTGCTAGCGGGGGACTATAGAACTCGTGGGGCACGACTGCAATACCTAGGCTACACCAATTATAAGTGCTTGTTAAGCGGGAAATTCTTGGAGGCCTATTCGTTCACGCTACAGAGCAGGAGGTCGTCATTCCTTATTAACGGGCGCATCATTTCAACTCGCCACATTCGACCGGGCTAGAATTACCGCGTGAGCCACACGACTATAATCATAGACCCCGTATAAGCCCCCGCCTCTAGAAAACTTATTTTTATACTTAGCTACTCGGAAACCATCGATCGGCCTAGTCCCGTAAATCGAACCGGTATCCCGGGTTCCGGCACTAAGATTACCATGGTAACGGTGCCTTATTGGATGAATGGGCCGCCAAGAATTTTCCGCTTTACGATGATCATGTAACGTCATACACCTGTGATTAGCACGCGATGCCCCCTAAGTTGATAAGATACATCTTGAACTTAAGTCACAGGGACGATAGCTAGATATCTAGGCCTATTTTATTAAAATAACCGGTGGAGAGAGATGTAGCGACTATAGAAGTAGGGACGACGGGATACGGCCAGATATGGCTTTTGGATGGCTCCGAGTCTCGACCGAATCAGTACGGTACTATCTGCACAGTCGCTGATTAGTCGAACCAAATTATTCTGTAGCTATAGCATAGACGTTTCCGTTTGCCTCTTTCTGTCTAGGGCGACAAAAACTAAAAATGGCGGTGGTTCGTCGGTTCAGGTTGATCCCCAGATTTTAACCTACCATGGATGATGTCGATGGCTTACACCTAGCTTGCCATAAGTATATGAGCAATTGAAATCTGATCCACCAAGAGAAAGGCAGAAGAAATTGTACGAATAAGATGGCTTTATATGACCAAAAGTTTAAGCACAGGTCAGAGAGCCTAGATGAGGCCGCCTCAGCTCAAATGCCTCCTAGCTATCTTATTTATACACTCGTTAGCGCAAAGGCTAAGCTATTGCGTAGCCAAATCAGAAGATCCAAATGACAATCAGCCATAATAGAAATATGTATTAAACGGTTTAAATAACCGAACTTTAGAGCTCTGTAATTGACTCGGCTCTGAGGGCCTTTCGGCTTCTCCGAGGAAGCCTATTACAGGTGGGATATATCTAGACCAGATAAAAGCGATTTATGTGAAGGGCTGAAGCAAGACTTGATTCAATCTAAGTAGGCCAACATGCTGTTTACAAAAAGCTTAAGGAGGGGAAGTTTATCCCGCGCGTTCTCCACGTCAACATGCCAAGGTCGCGTGATACACGTTACCTATATCGGGCACTGGCCCGTGACAATTTACACTATATAATCAATTAGCCTAGGTACTTTCACAGCCGATAGCTCGCTCTTATCATACCACCTCTTCCAGAAATGCCCTATTTTGATTTGACCTGGGTCAATCATCCTATTCCAATTTCGAACTCCTTAAGCGAACACGGTTAAGATTGTAATGGGTTAGACCCGCTTCTCACTATACGGCCTTGCGATATAGCCCGCTCCTGTTATACCACCGAGGTTGAGGCCCCGGAGGTTGGCCCATGCCATGGCCCGTAAACCGAGCGCTCCGGGGTTGAGTGCCCCATGGGTTTGAGACTTCTAGGTTGGAGGCCGCCCCCGCTTTAGGTGGTACTCCCGGGATTACACCTTTAGAGTCTGGTAGTGGGCCCAGTGTTGCTGAGCCGGTTTACGGTGCGCCTGACTATGAGCCTAGATATAGACCTGGCTATTCAGCGCCTGCATACAGTATGATGCCCCGGCATACACGACGCCTATACTAGATATGCCAGAAGCTAGTGCCCCAGAGCTTCATGTACTGGCTAACACCGGTTCAGCTACTGCTGAAGTAGTTACGTCCGAATTCCCTGGGTCCGAATTCCATACGCCAGAACCTTTGCCAGAACCTGTGCCAGAATCTCCTGCACCCGAGATAATGTTTATGAAGGCTACTCGCACCTCAATTTGCGCGTCCGCACAACAGACTATACCAATTTCAGATATAGTGGATAAAAGGTACATCGAGCACCTTGATATTGTTAAGATAACTGCTTGAAGCGGAGAAAGCCTGTTGATCAGGTAAGGTGGAAAAGCACCAAGTCAGATCTGTGTCAAGACTGTTTCTTGAGGAGTTCGAAACCTACTCCTCACGTTATCATTCCATATACAGTCTTCTCATACATAGTAAGGCAATACTAGAGAGATCGATAGAGAGATTGGACGCCTGAACTGAAAGGCCCTGTAACCTGTTGACGTATTCCTGCATGTGGGTGTATCCCCCCCGCTAGGCCATCGAAAGGCTGCCGGTTAACCCCCGAATGGTTACTACCCTATTGCGGGTTAGGGGGAGTTTAGAGGGGAGCGGTTATTTTGGATACGGGTTGTATTTAGACATGTAACAGTACATGACTATACAGTTTCATCCTTCCATTCTTGTTACCATACAACCCTAGAACAAATCTGTGTTTACGGAAATAGCCATATTAGGCTTAGCGTATCCCGTGACTAGGGTTTGAAAGAGTATGTCGTGGAAAAGTGGAGAGATTCATTACAGTGACCTCGGATTGGTCACTTCCATCCCAAATTTCCTATGTATTTGTATGTAATATACGGGTAACCTTTGACCATCGGTATGGTCACTTGAATACCTAGTTACACCGCCATGGGACAGCTCAACCTGCCCCTTTTCCCATTCGTTCGAGTCCTTTTCCTTTCTTCAATCAATCAACCTTCTCTGTATGATTCCGATAGTTCTCATTCGTCCATATGCATACTAGTCTATACCAATCCTACATATCTTGACAGAGTATCTCTATGTTTCTAGAGATGGAAGGCAATTACGGTCGGCACTGTACTCATTAGACACTCGTGCAATCGCAATATTCTAGGCAACTCTACAGTAAACCAGATTAGCGAGCGGTTACACAGGGCGGGAGTGTTAATTTATCAATCGATCTGTTAATTAGAGAATTAAATGAAATTATCGTAGTTCTACAGAAGATCATGCCTCTTCGGCCTATTACACTTCGTAGGAGAGAGCTTTAAGGAGAACACATGACATGAAAGCATCTTGTATTATAGTAACTTCTGGCTATTCTTGTCACACTTGAACAGCAGTATCAAATGCTAGAATTAGCTTCTTTCATGTGTTTGCTATATGCTGTCGATCTCTTGCCGTACGAAGGCCGAGCAAACATTCTCCGAATTCATGCCAAAAGCATGTCCGTCGAGAGGGACATTCGATGGGAGCTGTTTCCCGTTTGTACCCGAAGGCTACCGGTGCTAAACTAGACAATGTCACGACTAAAGCTGGTATTTCTACTATCCATGAAATGACCGAAGATTTAGGGGACCACTTAGTTAATCATTCGCCACAAAACAACCCATGAAGAAGAGAGATGGCGGGATCAGTATTCAGCTCTGAGCCTTGCCACGTCTCTGCCAGTGGGATGCTCCTGAAAATGAGAAGATACATCCACGCCGTCGACATTCTTAAACTTTCCATCATGCAACCACAACATCGCCCGACAAATTTGGCTGTTCTCTTATGCCGGTTCTTTGACATTTCCGTGAGATACAGTCCGTTTTAACAAAATAGTTCTCGCAGTCATAGCTCTTGGAGCAGCTCTCGCCAGGACAGCTAATCTGGGTTTTTGTTGAAATATGTCCGTTCATATTGGCAACTCCCTCAGATTTATCAATGACTTGACACCTGATAGCTCTTACAAGTCCACCGATTTCTTCTCTCCTTTCTCATTGTATCCCGCGAACATGGAAAGATGAGAGTGATCAAATCGAACGAGCTCATCTCGACAGTTGTCTCCACTGGTTTCTGATATTAGTACCCTAGCAGACCAGCGAATTTCCGCAGTCAGCAAGACTTGGCTTCAAATAATACACTATTGAGTCTATCATCGATAGCTCCGGCTGACTGTGCTTGCCAGGATCGTTATCTGGCTGCAAAGCTATATGGTTTCACATCGAGAAAAGGTTATCATAAGTCATGTTGCGCAGCATATTCTGAATGTCAGCTGAATCCTCATCCCATCTCTCCGAAGCAAGGACTCAGTTACCATTCAAAAGAACGGCGTGGATACCTATAATTCATATGCTATGGGTCGTCAGGGAGCCTGAGATAAATTTTGCGCACCTACAAGTTTCCACTTTATACCAAGAAACTTCATTGAATGTCTTTTGTCATTCCGTGCCTCTAAGCTCTGATTGTGCCTCTCAAGGTAATAACGATCGTAGAAATATTTGAAGGCGGGATGTTTCCAACCCAAGAGAAATAGAGACTCCCTCTAGGTACTAGAATGCTCACCATTGTTGTAGATTCTTGATAAATTGAAATAAGTACGCGCTGATTTGCTCAGTGGATGACTAGGGTCGTAAATATTGCCAAGTTCGCTATCGTCTGGTTCATCAAAAGAACAGTATCCTGGAGTGTAGGCATATTGCGAATCCTGGTCCGATGCTTCCACCTCACAGGAGGATCGAAGATCACACTGTTGTAATACAGGTCAATCGTCATGGTCGCTGTTCTATCGGTTCTAATGTCAGCATGATCTCAGACATACAGTCAAGCGGGTGCTGGTCCTTAGTCAGAAGGCCAGCATTGTTACATTGCGCATAGGGAATTGCGCATAGGGAATTGCGCATAGGGAAAATTTGTATCTATATACGTTGCTCTTCCGTAGTGGTAACTCCTGTGAAGGATGGGTGGTTACTAGAGGAAGTGAATTGATTTCTGGCCAGATAGTTAACCACATTGACAAAGCAGATTCCCTTTCTATCTATCTGGTTTGCAGGATCAACGTTCTAGGCCCTCAAGACCATACAGGCCTATTACGGATGCTGTTTTTACGGTATAATCTTAGCTCTATTCTACAGAGTTTGACGGATAAAAGCTTGTTCATCTATCATATTCTCAGTAAAATAGTATCATCCTAAACATTCAAAGCATCATCACTCATTTCATATATCAACCTTCACATCTCCATTACACAAACGTATCCACCAACTCAAACATAGGCGGCCCCAACGCCTTCGGCGGCCAATCAACCTGACTATCGTATCTCGACTCAAAAGTATACCTCCCCGACCCAACCCACCGTCCCTCCCCATCACCCTCCTCACCCGGAACAACAACCCTCGCCCACGAATTCGGCGGAACAACAACCAACATCTCAAACCTTCCCTCCTCAACCTTCCACGAACACTCCAACCGTCCATAAACAGTCTCATAAACGGCCTCGGCCTGAGTAACCGTCCCCCCAGGAACGGGATTCACCAAAACCCGCCTCCACCCGGGATCCAACGGACTCACGCCGGCCACACTCTTATGTAACCAGTTAATTATCGAGCCGAGTGCGTAGTGATTGAAACTAGTCATTTCACCGGGATTCACGCTCCCATCCGGACGCATGCTATCCCACCGTTCCCAAATAGTCGTTGCGCCCATGGTGATCGGGTACATCCATGATGGACAGGTCTTTTCCTGGACCATGCGATACGCTAGTTGAGTGTATCCGGCCTTTGTCAGGGCGTGCGTGATAATCGGTGTCCCCGCGAACCCGGTTGAGACTTGGAATTGGGCGCGGCGGACTAGTCGGGCGAGACGGGCGCCCGCGTTGCTGATTTGTGTTGGCGTGACGAGAAGATCGAAGACTAGGGCGAGACTTAGCGCGGTTTGGGTGTCGCCGACTAGGTAGCCCTCCGGTGAGATGTATTTTGTTTGGAAGCGTTTCTTGAGAGTGAGGTAGTCTGCTTCATAGCGGGTTGCGTCGGCTGTTTCGTTTAGGATGGTCGCGATGGAGGAGAGGGTTTTCGTGACGTGCACGAGGTAGGCGTCTGCGACGAGGGTTCCGTCTGTACGGGCGTTGCCTGGTTGATCGGGTGGTGCGGTTGGATCCAGCCAGTCGCCGAGTTGGAAGAGGGTATCGTCCCAGAGTTGGTCTGGTCCGCGTTGCACGCCGCGGTCAATCCATGCTGTCATGCTGGGGTACTGACGACGCAAGATATCGGTGTCGCCGTAGTTTTGATAGAGAGTCCAGGGTAGTAGGACAGTGACGTCGTCCCAGATCGCTTGGGGGAAGACCGGCCAGAGCTCTTCGGAGATGACATTTGGTATGACAAAGGGCGGGATGGCATTTGGTGCGACAAGTTGTTCCGCTGAAAGATCTTTAAGCCAGTCGCCTAGCATACCCGCTGTGTTGTAGAGGAAACTAGCTGATGGAGCAAATACTTGGATATCGCCCGTCCAGCCTAGGCGCTCGTCTCGCTGGGGACAGTCTGTGGGGATGGAGAGGAAGTTGCCACGCATGCTCCATGTAGCGTTTTGGTGCAGCTTGTTGATCATTGGGTGTGAACAGTTGAACCAGCCTGTACGTTTGAGATCGGTGTGCATGACTTCGGCGTGGAGACTGTCGAGGGTAAGAGGGTCGGTGCTATCCTGGGGACTCCATCCGTCGATTTGAACGTAGCGGAAGCCGTGGAACGTAAAGCGTGGTACCCAGTTTCGAATCTCAGTGCCTGTGGAAATGATCGTGTCGGTACATTTGGCTATACGGAGAGGGCGAATGCCCAGTTCTTGGTCTTCGAGGACTTCGGCGTGGATGAGGGTTACGGTGTGGTTGGCTGGTTTGATGAGTGATGGGATACCGATTCGCCCAACGAGGTTCTGGCCAAAGTCGACGATCGTCTTTCCCGAGGGTGTCGTGATAATCTCGACTGGCTTGACGACCTCGGTTACTCGTACGGGTGGTGCGTTAGGCGAGACGAGCTCCGTTTGAGGGAACTCGGTCTCGCGCACGGCATCCCAGGACTCTTCGGCGAAGGGGCTGCTTTGCCAGCCTTCTTGTTCTTCGCGAGCATCGTATACCTCGCCATCATAGATCTCACTGGTAATCAAGGCTGAATCATGCGACTTCCATGTGGAATCAGTCATGATAGTCTGCTTCTCCGTTCCCGAATCAATTTCCAACTGTGCAAGTAATGCCATCTCATCGCCGTAGAGGAATCTTCGACCACCCAGGAACCCGAGTCTCGTGGCGTACCATCCCTCTGCAAGCTCAACGGCAATGGCATTTGGGCCATTCGCAATGAGCAGCGATGAGACGTCGAAGGTTTCATAGTTCAATCGGTGCTTATAACTCGTCCATCCGGGCGCCATACAATGATCACCCACGGCAACACCATTGATGTAAGTTTGGAACACGCCGAGACTGGTAATATACAGGCGTGCCTGCTTCACCTCGGCAGAAAGGGTGAACGTCTTTCTGAAACGAAGTGGTCGCAGTGGACCCTCTGCTTGCTTGACTGGGCTGGTAATTGCCTTTGCAGTCCAATCTTGCCGGTTCAACAGGCCACACTCGACAGTTGTCCATTCGGACCATTCTGTTGCCTTGGCAGAGCCACCGTGGGCGCGAACGCGAACTCGGGCGGCTTCGCGAGACTGGAGGGGTTGGCTGGGCCAGGGGACAAGGACGGATTCGGATGACTGGACATGATATGATTCTGGAGATTCGGACTCGCGAGAAATTTCGAGGGTGTATGCCGTTTGCTCCCAGTTGGGGATTGTGTCGTTGGTTGCCGCGAACCTCCAGGAAATGCGGGGTTTCGACACTCCAATGGCTAGTCCGGAGGCATGCTGTTCGAAGGATATGGACGCGATAGATGGCTGTGAAGACATGGCGAGTGACTCTAAGGATCTAAGGGGAATTGTAAAACATCTAAATTCTCATGATTGAAAAGAAAGGAAACAATTTTGGAACACAGTCTTGGGGGTCAGGTTCTGTGGACATTCTCGTGGATTCGGGACAATCGATGCCGACGATGGCCCCCCGCACCTCCATTCTACCCCGAATTCCATTCTACTCAAGTCATTAGGGCACTGTGTCAAAAGATAACATGGTCAGGGGGACTTCCGACGGAGATCGGACCGATTTACCGTGAAGTTCCACCTCGTCCTCTCCACATTGCGAAAAACGTGGAGGTGTGGATACAATTCGGGAAGAGGTTGGAATCGGTTAGGGTAGCCGAGTTGCAGGATTCTTCTGCTCGTATGATCTTATCAGTTTTATAGCAAGTGTGCCGGAGATCAGCCGGGCAAGACTAAATTAGTAGTTGTAGCCACCCGATCCTGAATAGTTGCTAAAGAGATATACGATCGACTGAACCTAGCTAATCATCAAGAATTGCAGACCTAGAACTACCAGTTACTATTGTCTAAAGCAACACTCATCCCTATGCCTATCCCAAGCTAAACTCATTATCAACCTGCTCTTTACTCTTGTCATATATACAAAAATCAAGAACAAAACCCAGCAGAGGCCAGTGGTTAGAACTGCCTAAATCGCCAGGGCTCTTGATTCTACCCCTGTGATGCCTCGCCCAAGCGCCACAGTCACCACAGACATCCAGAAGCCAGCCACATTCCGGAAAATGCTTCCGGAAAATGCTTCCGGAAAATGCTTCCGGCAAATGCCTCAAGTAAAGAGGGGTTCTCGTTTCCCATTGAACGGCAGAACTTCGGCTGATTATCCAAAGGGCGCGTATCCCCCTAGTCAACTAGTTTAGCAAGTCAGCACTCTATGTACCTGCAGTCCAGTAAATCGGGCAGGGATTGTTAGTTAGTTAGCTGACTAGTCGGTGACTAAGTGACCCCGGATGTCGACCCCAGATTCTAATCGGCTTACATTTGCGGAGAGCGCGATCGGCATTGACGCTATGCAGAGTAACCTACCCAAACAAAAAAGAGGATATTCAACCTTCAATGCTAGCTCTACCATATATTCATTACTATGGTCCATATTCTTCAGAGTAATTCCATGACTCGTCCCGAAAAGAACACGATCGGGCCGCGCATGACCGAAAAACGGAGAAACGGGGAACTCCCACCGCCACGACCAATCCGGGGGTTTACGCGGCCACCATTGGCTGGTTGTAGCTGGAGTCTCTTAGGTTTTTGCCTTCCTCGCCATTTTCAAACCTTCTAGGCCCTTTTCTTTTGCCCCCGCCGAACTCGGTACGTTTAGCCTTTTGTTGATTAGCTTTTTTCCCGGAGCGCTGGTGACTGGACTGGGATCTTCTTTCTGGGGTCGTGCAACCCTCCGCATTTTCCCTTTACCTTGCTCCATTCCAATCAGAGTTCCCCATCTTTTTGCCCGGGGAGAGACCAGCAAGAAAAAGTATGGGCTGGCGTGGCATAGTCTAACCTAGTGATGGTCCCATTTCTACCTCTGGGGTAATAGATGCCATCTTGAGACACGATCTGGAGAGTGAGTGATACATAAAGACCCCCTGTCTGCTCTGTCGATCACTTGCTTCACTGTGTGTCACTGAATCATCTTGACTCCCTTCCTACTTTCTTCAATACCTCTTTTTATATACACTATACTCCTCCTTGTCAACGGCACAATGGAGAAGCCTAGTGCGGACTTTGTCGAGGATGCCGATAACCAGCAACTGGGTCACATCGCCAACCAGGAAGACCATGAATTGAACAAATGGCAGAGTCTGAAGAAGTACCCCTGGACATTCTTCTGGTGTACCTACGCCGTCTGGTGCATTCTGCTCGTCAGTTTCGAGAATCAGGCTTCCGGTAACGTCACCGGTATCCCGGAGTTCCGCAAGGACTTTGGTCATTACTATGAGGGGAGCTGGGTGCTGGATGCGAAATGGCAGTCTGCTTTCAGTGGTGGTCCCGTCGCATCTGCTGTCATCGGTGCGCTGTGCTCGGGTCAGATTGCCGATGCTATTGGCCGTAAGATGACCATTTTGATTGCTCTTGCTATCAGTGTTGCAGCCATCACCCTGGAGTTTGTCTCGACTACCAATGAGATGTTCTTCGGTGGAAAGTTCCTCAATGGCTTTGCCGTTGGAGCTCTGGCTTCGGTCCCCGTTACCTATGTCGGCGAGGTATGTATCTGCTTCGAATATTGCGTTTTTCATATTACTCACGCCTAGCTTGCTTCTATAGATCACCCCCCTCGCTCTCCGTGGTACCCTCACATGCTTGACTGCCCTCGCCTATGTCATCGGTCCTCTCGTAGTCGCCCTCATCACCAATTCAACCGGAACCTATTCCAACCGCTGGGCCTACCGTGCCGTCTTCTGCGCCCAGTACGGTTTCGCCGCCATCGCCTTGGCCGGTATCGCATTCATGCCCGAGTCCCCCTGGTGGCTCATCTCCAAGGGCCGTGAAGACAAGGCCCGCGTTTCCTTCCGCAAGCTGGGCTACAACGAGAACGAGAGCGCCAAGAAGCTCGCCTTGATCAAGACCACTCTCGACGAGGTCCGCCAGGAAACCGAGGGCGCCACCTATCTGGAATGCTTCCGTCGCTCTAACCTGCGCCGCACTATCATCTCCATCATGCCGCTGAGTATCCAGGCTTTCTCCGGTGTTGTCTTCGCGGCCGGTTACTCCACGTACTACATGCAGCTGGCTGGGTATAGTACCGCGATGAGTTTCCGCCTTCAAATCGTGCAGCAGATTGCCTCGCTGGTCGGTAATGTCATGTCCTACTTTGTCATTGACCGCGTCGGTCGTCGCAATCTCATGTTCTACGGTCTGGCCATTCTTACCGCCATCCTGATGCTGACAGGTGGTCTGGCCGTTGTCGGATCCCAGACTGGTAACCCCAACGCTGCGGGTGCTGTCAAGGGAACCGTTGCTTTGATCCTGATCTACTGCTGGTGGTATAACATGACCATCGGTGCGGCCGGATATACCATCTTGGCTGAGGTGTCTACTTCCAGACTCCGTATCAAGACTATTGCTATCGGTCTGGCCCTGCAGAATGCGCTTTACACTATGTGGTCGTTTGTCTTGCCTTATCTGTTTAACCCGGATGAGGCGAACCTCGGTGCTAAGGTTTCTTTCATCTTTGGTGGTCTTTGTGTTATTTGTCTTGTTTATCTGTGGTTCTTCCAGCCTGAGACTACCGGTCGGACTTATGCTGAGCTGGATGAAATGTTCATGAAGAAGGTGCCTGCGAGGAAGTTCAAGACTTACAATACTGATGCCGAGGCTATGGGTGTTGCTGCCAAGGGTGATAATGAGATGGGAGTTTAGTTGATGGATGGGGATGCCCGTTGAAGTGTCACTCTCTTCAGAGTGGCAAGGAATGAATCTATGTATCTATGTACAAACTAATTTTTATATGCAACCTTAACCTTGCTGGTCTTGATCTGCACCCGCTCAGACGAGACGACTGGGAATATGCTGTTATTGGACGCCCATCGCTATGATTATCCGAATATAAAGCAAGCTACATTCATAACTTTCATTTGTTTTATGTCGACTATACCTTGTTCCTTTGCGCGGGAATATTCCACCACTCTATCCCTTTATTTGTCTCCTTGGCTTACCCCTTCGGGCTCTTAAAAGCAGCTTTGACATTGCCAGTCTTCCTTCTTTCTTTTGCTTCACTACCTAATCCTCTATACTACTTTACACTTATCCCGCTCCCTCCTTAGATCCTCTCCCACCTATATACTAGCCTCTGCGGCGCTACCAACTTATATTCCAGGTCATGGCCCTGAATCATGCTGAGTGGTATCAGCCAAACCACCCGGTCATGTCTTCTGACCTATGGGCAGGGGAGAACATGCAAAATCCATGTCCAAATTCGGGGAATCAACATCCTAACTTTGTTACTCTTCTCTTCTCTTCCCAGACACACTGAACCCTGAGCAGAATCGTGGGCGACGATACAGTCAACGCAATCCACAGAATTCCCACCTTCGAACACTCACTCGTCTCCCTCCACCTCGCCACTGGATGCAATCTTTGGCGAGACATCCCTCTAGTTGTGTAGACGGGAGGTCGTATCTGGACATTCTTGGTAAACCAGTTTATTACCCTGAAAGACGAGGATTCAACCAAATTGCTGGGCGCTCTATGGATATTGCGCAGCCACCGAAGACAACTGAGAGGAAGACGTCAACTGGAACACCTGTCATGGTAGGCATTCGTTCAACGCCAGGAATTTACTGGCTCTTCGCGGGGTAAGAACAAGATCGCCATGTCGCGCTGCGGATTCGAGCAACGAAGAATCCCCGTTATCAGAACTGGCGTATCCGGACCATGACGCAGGATAGCTATTGCCGTTTTTTGCCGGGATATGGGCGACCTGTGCCGGCCGCTGATCGCTGGTGAGCGCGAGGTGGCATGGGTAGTCTAGATCCAGCAGTACACCGTCGGGCAGGTGGCTCTGCTTCGGAACATGTTGGATGCCAACCTCCAGGCATAGGACGCGCGCTTTGCGAGTGGTACAGACCAGGTCGACTGGATTCGAACAACGAAGAATCCCTGTTATCAGAACTGGCGTGTATCCTGCAACTCTCGATCTTAACGGGCTGCGCCTTGATGGCTTGAATCCAGTGGCGATATCCCGGGGTTGTTCTGCACAATGGATTATTCTGCTACTCGATGTGGAGCTCTATATACATTGCTTGGATGCGGCGATGTCGAGCTGGAGTGGGCTTCTTTACCTACGAGCGTCGGATATGACGTCTTGCGCATGGTCTGTGGGTCTTGTGTTTGAGGGAATCAGAAGGCTGAAGAGAGTGGTTTGGGATCTGGATTGACTATGCAAAGAATCTGCAGTCTTCTAGGATATGGGTCATATTACCAGCAGATCCCTACTCAATAACACTGGAAACAGATGAAGTGACCTAGTGAAGACTACGGGACTTTTCGGGCTATGGAACCTTGTGGCAGACGGGAAATAGCTAGGTTGTTTAGCAGCAGGAGTACACTGTCAGGCAGATTGCTTTGCCCAGAGAATATTTTTGGAACTGCACTGCACACATAGACTATTCAACCAGGGTACTGAAGAAGTGAACATGTGCGAGTGGTTCACACTAGAGCATGTTGGGCGTGTGACATGGTCCTCGTAGATCTTCATATTCTTTTCGCTAGAGAGTAGACAAATCCTAGCAACAACTCTACTAGAGACAGGAGAACGAAAGCAAGCTACGGGGTTCTTGTTTAGATTAATTTTGGGGGGCAATGAAACTACCGTTTACAGAAAGAGACGCGCGAGGTGCCCGATGAAGTATCGTCGGGCGGCTACTATTTACGGTCATGAGGGTGTGGAGTTGGCATCAATTCGTAGCATTTCGTCAAAGTATCTGGTCTATCAGTGCACCATCTGGCTAGTAGCAAAATCCTAGGAGAAGGTCAGCATAGGGTTCATGTTTCATAGATCAGGCTCTACTGACCGGGAACTGATCGGCAATGCTGGTAGCAACACGTTCAACATCTTCAGCGAGCTCCTGTACTCCCTGATCCCATTGTCGCAGACTCGCCCCATTTGCACCAGATCCAGCCGCAAGCTCCGAGTCAAAGGAGATAATGCCATCAATCTGGTCGATTCGACCCCGAAGACGACCCTGCTCAACCATACGCGCGGCATACGCCTCTGCCTTTTCTCCAGCGGAGAAGTCACCTGATGACTTGAGTCCCAGAATCTCGCCAAGGGCATCGACATTGATGTTTTCGTAGAGCTTGCTTGCCGCAACGAGGTTGTGTTCGATGACCGCCTTGTCGAGAACGGTGGTGCCGTCGGCAGTAACGGCAAGTTGGTGAGGAGCAAGCTTCTTTGAGAATGCGGCGACTTCGTCGGCATTTAGAAGTCGGTCGAGGAACATCTTCTCCAAGATCGAGAATTCGTCTACTGATGATGCACGGTCATCCTTGTACAGGCGGGAGAGGGAGCGTGAACGCTGGGGACCGGCGGGGGCCAGAACTGCGCAGCGAATGGCGGCTGAAAGTGCGGCGAGTCGGTCACCCTCATCGACTCCAGGGGCCAAGCTGACGTTAAAGTATTCCTGTGCGGCGTCTAGGAATCGCCGACGGGCATCGAGAATTCGGGCCTGCGAGAGCTGGAAATACAGCTTGGAATCGTGGTCTTCGAGCTTGCTGGGCAAGTTCTTAATGCGATTCAAAAATCCTTCTGCGCTGGTGGTATCGTCGTCCTCCAGATAGTATCGCACGATGCGAATCCACAGTCGAGCCTTGGCCGCATCGGAAACCAGTCGCTGGGAGCTGTCAATGTTGATTCCCGACAGCGCCCGCGCCGCAGCACTATATTCTTCCTCTGACTCATATGCTGCGGCGAGAATCTCGCGGATTTGTGAATCTTGTTCCTCTACCGATGTAGCGCGCGTCTGTAGCAGTGTGACAGCGTGTTGTCCGGTCTTGATCTTGACTTCGGGTTCGAAATTTTGCAGGGCAGCGATGAAGGAATCGAGTAGAGGACGAACGGATGCGATGCTGATATCTTCATTCAGGATAGAATCCAGGTAGTAGACAATATCTTGGGCAAGCTCATCGCCGGATGACCTAGAGACGATGTCGTTAAGGAGGTTGTTGTATTGTTCGAGCTTGGTGGGCTGGTGGGAAAGGGATTCGATGGACGCTAGGGCGGCAGCGAATTTTTGAGACGCCATGTCGGTTAGGAGGTGTGTGTCTTTGAAAGGAGAAGGGATGGGCGCTGCCCCGCGAAACTCAGACCTGTGAAGCTCTAGAGTTGGGGAATGCGGTGGGTTGGAGATGGAGAGTGGATGGTGGGCTTATCGATAAGCAAAGGCGGAGAAGACGTTTAGCATTAATGGCATCAACAGGGGCAGGCATCAGCAGAGCTGGTCGCTACTGGACCTGAGGATGCTGCTTCTGATTTGATGTAAAGTATTATTTGCAACTATTTCGTTTTGAAACACCCGCGGGTGAGTAGGTTTGGGTTTCTTTGTTGCAAGTCGAGTTTGACTTCGGTGCAAGATATATATAGTTGTGACTCCAAGTTTCAATTGCGTATCCTCGGTACAAATATCGACATTGGCGCCAGAGATGCTAAGACGATTAATGGCAAGCCTGGATAGTTACTACTGGCTGGCTTACATTTAGCTTCGTCTTAATAGCGATTTTCATTTCGAAAGAAACAAAGACATCTCCAATGAAGTCATCGCAGACAAAGTGATAGAGCGGCTCTTTCACTCACCGCCTGCCCATTCCAGCTGGCCAGTTGATTCCAAATTGGGAGCTCTCTGCCCGCTTTGTGGCGTAACTTCAACTTCACCCTTCTCACTCCCATCTCTCTCGTTCACTCTCTCTTCTCGTCGCATATACCAACTCTGTCTCTGCGTGATCGCCAACCCGATTCTTTTCCTTTTCAAATCCCAATTACGACTGCGCTCGCTTTCTTCAACCGTCATCATGGCCCAGGTCAAGCCAGACCCGGATGCTATGTACATCAAGCCCGACCCCGACAGCAAGGAGACAGTCCTTGCAGACCTGGAGGATGATGATATCTACGAGGATGCAGGAGATCTGGACTTCTCAGCGTCAGCACAGAACGTATGGCTCTCACGACTGCCTCAGCAGCTGTGGGACCATTGGGCGACAATGGATGAGAATGCGGATGATGACGAAGAGATTGAAATCGGAACGATCAGGATAGAAGGTGAACCGGGAGATCTCAAGCGGGTATGTTATCTTCTCGGTCAAATCTCCAAGCCCGCGCATTCTCACACTGTTTGGATACTTTAGGTCAGCTTGCGAATTCACAAACGCGAGGGCAACGAGGACATTCCCAAAGACTACACACTGCAAAAGCAGTCCATGTCCACAAACGCGGCACATATGACCCAAAATACCTTTGTTTTCACGGAAAAGGATATCCCCGGAGCTGAAAACCGGTTGGCATCGTTTGGAGAGAAGCGCTCAGCCTTATACGAAGCTATGAAGCGTGACGCGCGGAGGAGGCAGCAAGGCAAAAAATGGGAGCCCTACGTCCGCAAGACAGTTCCAAGTATGTTGGGCCCATGGTTCTCTGACTGTGGCAGCTTTATTGACATTTCTTAGAACAAACGGCCCTGGTCGGACAAGTCAGCGAGGAGTTTAACCTCTTGCCGGTCGAGAACGAAGAACTACGACGGATTTCCGAAAAAGCAGCTATTCAAGCTATGAAGCCGAAGGAGAAGGTCCAATATGTCGACGATATCAGCCCTGACATTACCAATGCAGCTATTCTCCTGCCCACGAACAAGGGTCACTTTGTGGTAAGTTTTGAAAGTACCCGCTGGTTGCTTCTTTACCTTCTAACAATATTCCCAGCAACAAATCAAACCTACCAAGGCCAAAGCCCAAGAGAACAAGTCTACTCGTATGCCCCAAAACGAGCTTCTGGACCGCATCTTCGAGTGCTTCCGAGAATTCCGCTACTGGCCATTCAAAACTCTCAAGGCCAAGCTACAACAGCCCGAATCCTATCTTAAGGAGACTCTGGAGATGGTTGCCCATCTGGTCAAGGCGGGTGACTTTGCTATGACATGGGAGTTGAAGCCTGAGGCTCAGCATGCTAACTATGCTTCCATGTCCTATGACAATGTCAAGGATGAGAAGCCGCCAGACATGGACGACTATGAAGATGCTTCGGAGGAGGATCCTATGGCTTCGGGCATGATAACGGATCATGACTAAAAGAATCTTTAGTGAAGCTATCCACAATTTGTAATAGATTTAGAATCTATCGAGAATAATACATGTGACGTGAATGCACATTTGTGTTAATGCAATATGCTATAATCAAAGTGGTGGCACTGTGCCTTGGAGAGAGGTTGCCTGTTTCATTGTAGATTTTGACGAGTAAATGAGAGATCGAGGATGCCGACAGGATATAGCTCAGTCGAAGCTCAGTAGACATAGCTATTGGGTTGTACTTTCTCGCCGTGTTTGTTTCTATATAAAGTCACGTGACGTACTGGGTAGGGAAGGCCCCGCACGTGATGAAATACGCCACTGGCGGCTATGGGCGCGAGTCGTCATTCAAAGCTCCCAATTTCTCAGCAGCTCACTCATTCCCCCCAGCTTTTCTCTCATAAACCCCAGTCACGTAGACTGAACTTGAACTTCCCATCTCCCTCCTACACCGCTACTAACCACCCAGTCCCTTACTTCAACGGCTCACCATGACAGAAAATGATGATCTGTTGGCCAAGATTGGCCAGCTCGCTGGTAAGCTCCCCTCGCCCTCAGTTTTGTCTCAGAGGTATCACTGACAGAGCACTGTCGCAGGTCAAATCAACAGGCACAAAACCCAGTCTTCCCAGCCTTATCAGCCTTCCTCCCACCAGTCGCAATATGTTTCTCGTCACGCACCCTCTCATCCAGGATGGGCACCTTACTCTCGAGGCAGAGGACGAGGTCGTCATGCGGCGCCTCATCGGAATCGTACTTTGGTTCTGAATAACGGAACCCCTGTATCTGCCCACAGTAATACCTCTTCTCCTGGCCCATCCAGTGACAACGACGGCGAGGCGCGTCAACCGACAACCTCCAATGGCTGGGTTGCAAAGCGCGATCGTCACATGCAGCTGATCAACTCCGCCGTCTACGACAAGGAGAAACAAGCTCGCGCCAAGGCTATGGAAGAAACCCGCAAGTTCAAGGAACAACGACGCGCTGAGCGCGAGCAGACCAAAGTTCTTCGGTACGCGCAGGCTGCCGGAACCGGCGCGACTGTTTCGACAATCGCGCAACCAGCGGCTGCTCACCAGATCCTTGTGAATGATATCCCCTTCAAGATTACACACGGTGGCAGCAAGCTGGTTCGGATATCAAGTACGAGATCCTTGAATCCTCTGTGTGTCCCTGGAACTGGCTTACCTGTCTTAGATGATCCAAACACAGCCAACACCACACCAAAGCGAGTCAACGTGGCTGGTGTGACATTCGTCCGAAGCAAAAATGGCAACCTCCACCGTCTTGGGGCCGTAGCCTCGAAAAAGTGTGTTATCGACTCGTTGGACCCTCGAGCCTATGCTAACCGCCACCTAAGACATCCGACTACCGTTAAGAAACGCAACGAGCTCTGCAAGAGATTCACCACGACCGGTATTTTATTTTCCAACGGACCTCGCCCTGCTCCGCTACCCCCTCCACTCCTTGTGGATACTAACTTATACTCACCCTTTTTAGGTACATGCTACAAGGGGCCAGCGTGCCCATTCGTCCACGACCCCAACAAAGTAGCCATCTGCAAGGATTTCCTTCAGACAGGCCAATGCAGTGCCGGTATGAGCTGTGACCTTTCCCACGAGCCCTCACCCCATCGCTCTCCCACTTGTATGCATTTCCTTAGAGGCCGGTGCTCCAACCCGGATTGTCGCTACTCCCATGTGCGAGTGACACCAGGCGCCCCCGTTTGCCGCGCCTTCGCAACCCTAGGATACTGCGAGAACGGTGCTTCCTGTGAAGAGCGCCATGTGCACGAGTGCCCGGATTACGCCAACACTGGCTCCTGCCCTAAGAAGCGCTGCCAACTGCCCCATGTCGACCGTGCTGGCCAAATCCGCAAGGCTGCTGCCGCCGCGGCAAGAGCCGAGGCATCGGCTGACAATGAGGATGAGTCTGACCAGTCTAGTGAGGAAGAGGATTACGATGCGATCGACTCGGATGATGTTGACTCGGACGAGTTTGACGACGTGTCTCCAGAGCTCCTTGAAGGAGTGGATAGTGGTGAGATGGCACAGCAACATGATTTTATCAAATTCTGAGCAGCAAGATCCCACGATCACGGATCGGACATAGTTTTCTGGCGATTTGTAGTTGCCTGGATAGCGTTGTTTTGTCCCCTTTTTCTCCATCATTCCCTTGGACGGTTTCTATCAAATACCTATGATACCCTGGAAGAACAAGAGAAATTGAGCAACAGAAAGAAAGAAATGGAAAGAATAGAGAGAAAGAATGGAATATTATTAGTACATAACATCCTTCCCAGTAGTTCATGATGAGCTGCTCGTCAGTTACGTTACATCGTAGTGCTGTTAGCGAAGACTCCCCCAGAATGGTGATGGACGTATCGCCGCCCCGAACCCGGCGGGAGTCCTGTTTAAGCTTGATACATCCATACCGACGGGTACTCTCCGTGAAAGCCTAAGTAGTGAAAAGAACCGCGTCTACGAATGGGACGATGAATAAAGTGTCTTGGAAAGAGTCGCTCTCGCCATGAATCGAAGCCCCGACCTCTCGCTCCCTATATACTTCATGATGATGCTTCATGTACAGCCCGCGGCTTCACGTCGATACCGCACCCAATAGCAGCACATAATATAATCGCTAGACTACCTTTTAAATAATTTTAAAACAGATTATTATATTCTATCAGATTTAGTGACAAATTTAATATAGAGAAAGTATAACAAAAAGGCTGTAAAATGGAGAATATCGTAAGATAAGTTGGATATCAAAAAACCTCACCCGCCGGGGGCCGCACCTGCTCCACAGAAGCTTCCTCGCAGTTACGACCGCCGAACCCACCGAAGTGGCTACAGCAGCCAGGGAGTTAACCCACTAGGCTACCGGGCAGGATCAGTTGCTGACTTCAACTGGAAGTAAATGATAACACCTCATACGATTCCTACCTTGTTTGGGGGGAAAGCTAACACTAAAACCCGCCTTTTTATATTCTAGTAAATACATAGCACGCCCTCCTTTCTCTTCCCTACCAACTCTACACATAAATCCCCTATCAATAACCTTACCAAGAAAGACTGTTACGGAGACTTTGGTCTCCTCGTATATGGCTTTGATTCAGAAGATTGTCTTGCGTAGGAGCTAATATAGTGATGATCAGAAGGATAACAAGGGGATGGTCAGTACGCTCAATAAAGCTTATAAATTCTAGATATAGACTCAAAATTTTAGTTGAATAGAAAATTCTCGTCGACAGCGGTCCAAGTATATCACATTTTGGGAAGGATGACACGAGTAAGTATTCCGCTTCTAATACTATCGCAGTGCCCTGTTTTCTATAGACTCTCTTACCCTGACAAAGTTCAACGAACACAGACATAGTTTCTCTGATTTCTACATACGCTGCAAGACATGCAGATCGTCGATCATACCCTTGGCATCGTGATCATTTCCTTTATTTAGGTCTAAAATGAAAGTTCAAGACAAATGTCAACCCCCACGAACACGGCCGTCACCCCGTCCCGTCTACATAATCCAACCATCCCGACACGGACTCAATACCCGGGTAAAGTCCCCGATCACAACACCCCCAAAATTCAGTCTTACTACCAAATGACTTACGATGTGATTAAACTGCAGCGGTCCCGTCCGGCTGACCGAGAAGTCTGCGACGGGCTAGACGGGATAAATTAGGTAACTTTTTTTGCTTGGTCGTAGTCGTAGTCTACTACTCCGGTAGTTCCTCCGGTAAATCTGGTCATTTTGCTCTTGTGACTGGATGACGTCCCGTTCGCATGTCCTGCGCAGCTCGTTCCGGTCAGATGTTTTGTTCTTGGATGATCATGATACTTAGTATGAGCATGAGTATGAGTATGCGTATGATTTTGATCAGGATCAGGATCAGGATCGTGCTATTTACTTTTCCTTCTGCCTAAGCGAAGTGTATGCGTGCGCAGCGCTACATATGCGTATGCGTATGTATGTTTATGCTCGTTCTCGGCCGTAGGTGCGGGATGTGGGTGGATTTGGATTTGGATTTGGATTTAAGTTTTGTGTATGCATTTGTAGGATTGATTCGCGTGAAGAGGATGCAAAGGGGGAAGGAGATAGATTTGACCGAGACGAGACACCCGCGGTATTGTTGATGTGAAGCTTATGTCTTGTGTTTCTGATGCAGGATGTAAAGGCGATCATCGGGTAAAAGGATTTGCTTGGAGATGTATGTGTATGTGTTGGGAATAGTTCCGATGCCTTTTGCGTTTGCCTTGTTTTGCTTTTGCCGTGCCTAGATACTCTGGTCCCGCCTGGGCGGTTCCGGTCAGCTTGGGAGGTCTTGGGAGTATGGGATATCCGGGATGGTCCGAGTTTGAGGATGTCTGGATGTTGGAATTTGATATTGTTTGGAGTACTGATATTGGATACTTAGATCTGTTTGAGGAGGATTCGGTTATGCGACGTGTCCATAGACTGGCTGTTATGATGGGCTACCGAGGGCAAGAGGGTCTTCTGGGATTCTTTTCAAGCGCATTAGCCTTCGAGTTAAAGTAGATGCAGCAGATAGTTGAGTTACCTTTGTAGATTCTCATTGTCACGATGTGAGTCCACATCTGAGACCAAGATGTGAACAGAGAGTATAGACCCGGAGGCATCAAGACAAAGATTGAGTATAGAAAAGAACAATAGGAAGAAAACAAGTTTCAAAGAATAAACAACTATGTGGAACAATACCGCTCTACCTTTCAATCTCCTCTATAGAATTCCCTATAGACAAACAATTAAGGAAAACATCCAAGACCCCCAAACCAACCCTCGAAATGAGTCACACAATCACAAATCTAGAACGACATCAATTATCAACCACTCCCTCTCCAGAACAATAGCGGTCTACAATCAAACAACCCATCACCATCATCAACCTCCTCCCATAGGCCCCATCATCGCCCATCCTCATCAAACATAACCCCCCAAAGTGGAAACACTCATCTCGAATAGGAACTCCATCCGCTAACCACCCAGCCAAACAAGTGGTCTATCTGTATCCCCTTCTAAACAAACCCTCCAGGCCTAAGTCTAAGTCTAAGTCCAAGCCTAAGCCCAAGCCTACCTAACCCACTCATAATCTGCCTGGCCTGCAGTACTCGCGTAAGCAGCTTAAGCATTTCCCGGGACCCCCCTCGTGTGCCCGACTCTGACGTCCCGAGTCCCCCGAAGCAACGACTGGATCAGATTCAGATCACGTTAGGCAGGGACGGGGATCCCCGTAAAGGGGAACGGGCTAAAGTGAGGCTGTGGGACGAACGTTTCAGAGCGTTGGGCCTCCACTGTTTGTGGACGGGATCGGGGGTCCCCTTGTACTTGAATTTTGGGTGTATGAGTGTTACTATTGGTAGGGAGGAGCTGTGAGGGAGTACAGTAAGACGTACAGACTACAGTACTGTAGGTGACGGGAGGAGTTAAGTGGGTTGTTTAGAGGTGGGGGTGTTGGTGGGGGAGTTGTTTAGAATTGCAGTGTACTGTACTGAACATATGTGAGTCATTCTGGAATAGGATATCGTGAAGATAGACATCTTCTACTGTTGGAAACCATATCGTTGTCTATCTAGATTGTAGTCAAGTGCTCTCCAAACCGTATAGACTATAGACAGAACTCTGTGATATTGCAAACAACCATGTCCATCAGCCCAAACTACAACCAGAAAAAAGGAAAATCCGAGATCCCAAGATCCAGGCCCATCACGAACTGGCCAGTCACCTACCAACTCTCCCCATCAGCCGACATCACTGACAGCCCCGTTCATGCCAGAGGGAGTCAAGACGAGGGTCTAATCCAACCACTTACCCATACGAACGGGACTACCAGTAGCCCCCTCCCATCTGATTAACGCCCAAGACCAAAGTACGTTTCCTCGAGAGGAATATCACACTCTCGACGGTACCACCCAGTCTCCCTATCATATGTACAATACTGTAGGTACAAGGTTCGACGCGCATGACATTCTCTTCACCCCCCAACGTACGGTACTGTAGAACACGAAGCATGAAGCACAAGGCACACAAAACCTCCCATCTAGACCGACGACTGGCTACGGGGGAAAAAAACCACAATCAGCCAGGCCAGCCAATTTTCCTCTGTCCATACAGTCCTCTCAGTCAGGGTCAGCAACCCCCGACCGATCTCGGTCTGGATCTCAATTGGATAATCCGGGCGCTTTCACCGCCATCTGGGATGCTGGGATGGGCCCTGGGCGATTCGCGGTGATTTGCGACTTTCCCAGAAACGGGTGACGGGTGACCTCGGGTCCGTCAGCGGGGCCCGGACCTATGAGCGTGTAGAGATGGGGAAGGTTGTGAGTTTCCCGTTGGTGGTGTGGTTGTGATGGTGGGGTGGGTGAGTGGTCAGTGGTGCTGGGTCTATGTATAGAGTGCGAACGGACGTTGGATTTGATTTGGGAGAGTAGTACGTAGTACGTACTGGAGGATGGATGGGATGTACAGTGTCTGAGCGTGTTGGAATGGGACGGGTAGTATTGTGCGCTTGGGGCGGTGGTTTTGTTTGGGGGGGTTTAGGGGGGATAGAATTTGTCTTACTGGTAGTCTGGGTTGGTTTCATTATGGATTTTGGAATGGGGTTTGTTTGGTGTGAATCTTCTGGATGGTTATTACTAGTCCTAGGGAAGGGGTTCTTCGGTCAGTCCGAGATAGACTAGAAGACTAGATGGAACTGTGACCTTCGATGGCATCATCGTTTCATCTAGGAATTTTCTAGCGGTCCTTGGCTGTTAGTAGACTAGGGAGTAGAGAAGAGGAGGCTCGTCACCAGAGCCATCGACTTGGGGAGGGGGAAATAGGCGAGTCTAGGGGGCTTGCGGTCTTGCGGTCTTGCGGTCTTGGGTCTTGGGGGCCATGAGGGCGGCCTTGAGGAAGTATCTCCGGGGGCTGAGCCTGGACCTGGAACCTGAACCTTGACCTGACCTTGGCTGCAGTAAACTGGGAGTCCTGATCAGGGCGTCATCCGGAGGGGACGAGTGATCAATGCAGAACATCCGTGCATCGCAGGCTGCTCTTCTCGCGGGGGGCGAAATCATTCTTCTGCAAGGCGGAAGGTTGGAACCTCAACCATGGGAAGGAGAGTGGATCATCAGCGGGCCGGACCCGTTTGACTCCATCGGACCAGTACAGACTTTAGAGAAGAGAGTAGAGAGTACAGTACAGAGTACAGAGGACTGTAGTACAGGACAGAACGACAGGAAGCACGGACTCCAGTCTCAGCGGGCCGTTCAGGAAATCGATCGATAGGCTCTCGTTTATCGATAAGCTGGGAGGGGTCTGGGTTAGGTAATCCATAGTTTTTCAGCGTAGAGCCCAAAGACTCTAGTGACTACCATAGTAAAGTACTATAGTAAAGTACTATAGTAGTAGACTGACTGGATCGTATATCCTATCAGATCTTCTATCACATTGGGCTCCAGAGTCGAAATCTCACAAAAACAAATGAAGAAAAAAAAATCAAAATCAAATAAAATAAAATCTCCTCCAAAATGCACGTCTGCCCAAGAGGGGCAAAGCAGCCAATCGTAGCCATCGAGTCTGCCCGGGGCCCTGCCCTCCATTCCCGCGCAGACCGCTGGATGTACCGAAGACTTGGAAGATACACTCGAGATACTTCGATAACACCAGCAAGAGTCATACTCAACTCCAGAACGGAAGCAGGTACCTGCTACGAGATCCCTCTGCAAGATTTCTCCCGGGCATGCGCCTGCTACAATTAGCCTGCATCTCCCCCCTCTGTTAGAGGAACTATACCAACTACTTGACGATCACTGTACACACGAGCCTGTACAGTAGTAAACCCATCTATACACTCCGGCCCCTCCCCTCCTCGGTCGGCACATCGTGATCTTGATCTTCTTTTTCCACCTTTCGATTCTCCCTACTCCATTCATCTTCATCTTTTATCTTTTTACTTTCTCCTCCCCTTCACCTTCTTATCCCATCTTTTTTACTCTCTCTATATTCTCCCCGCCTCTCATCTTCTCCCACACTCCTACACTTCACACCGCCTCTTCACCATGGCTCGATACGCGCAATACGATTTCTACCAACAATCCCCATCTACACTAGACGTGCCTCCCTCCGAAGAAGATGAAATGAGTGTCCTCGACGATAAAATCCTCGACTCAACCTCCCCAGGTCTTTCCGACCCCCGCCGCCCCTCCTACGACACAGACCCAGCCGCCTTCTCACATCGCAACTCCGTCTGGTCCAACTACTCCCATGCCAGTTCTGACCAGGCCCAGTCTCAGTCCCGATCATCTCATCTCCCCCACTCCGTTCTCGACTCAACGGGCGCCCAGTTCATGACTGTCGACGGTCCCCAGCCCTACGCCCAGCCCCAGCCCTCATCCTGGGCCCTCTCCCGCGACCCTTCCGGCTCATGCACCCCAACCGCCTACGACCAGTACCCCTCCGAGGCAGAGCAAACTACTACCTCGGGTGCGTTCTCTGGTGGTGCCGTCGGTCCCATGGGTGCGATCCCGATGGGCGCGGTGTCGTATCGTGGCGCCGTGAATTTTGCCGCGCCGCCTGGAACGGGCGGGGTTGCCATGTCCCCGCAATCGAGTCAGGGCTGGATGCCGGCACCTATGGATTTGGCGGATGCCGCCGCCGCGGCCAAGAGCAGTTCGTATCGGAATGGGTCGCCGTTGACGCTGCGCAGGGATGGGATCCGCAAGAAAAATGCGAGATTTGAGATTCCCGCCGAGCGCACGTTGAGTAATATCGACCAGTTGATTAGCCAGTCGAGCAATGAGGAGGAGGTGAAGGAGTTGAAGCAGCAGAAGCGACTGTTGAGGAATCGACAGGCAGCGTAAGTCATACCCGGGAAACTCTGTTTGCATCTCGCTCTTCCCTATCTATAACCATTACTAACCGCTCTGGTTCACAGTCTTGACTCGCGCCAACGCAAAAAACTGCATACGGAGAAACTCGAAGAGGAGAAAAAACACTATACCCATACCATCACTCAACTCGAGGATATAGTCTCCAGCCTGCAGAAGCGGGAAGCCGAGTTGATGCGCGAGAAGAGCGAGTGGATCGCTCAGCATCAACAGATCACCGCCTATCTGGAGAGAATGCACTTGGAGAAAGATGAGATCATCCGCGCGCACACCCTGGAGACGGCCGAACTGCGCAAGAAGAATAACATCTTGCTGGAGACGGTCGAGAAACTCGAGCACGGCGTCAAGCCCACCATGGCCGATCAAGCTCAAGCCCATGCCCACGTGCAGGCTACCGATTTCACCGGCTTTGAAAACCTGTCCATGGATACTACGCCTTGGGATGAGTTCAACATAGCAAATGGTCTTCCCATGCCGGATACCGTCCCTGCTTCTCACGGTCATGCCCATGCCCACGCCCATGCCCAGCAGCAGTCGCAGTCGCAGCCTCTCCAGGTTACCGAGCGTCAAGCGGACAAGCCCGCCTCAGACTACCCCTTCAGCTGGAATGCCTTCTACATGTGCCTCCTCTTCGGCGCCTTCATCGCCTCCAACGCCAACACAAACTTGGCCGGCCGCTCCCTCCCCCAGCTCTCGGAAGAGTACCGCGCCGAGTCTGCCAACGTCCTCAAAGCAGTCCTCGCTTCCTCTCCACCAGACCTCACCCACCCCGCCGCCCTCGCAGTCTCCGCATCCGCACCTCAGCCGTCCATCACCATGGACATGACCCATATGGGTCCCTCGCACGCCCGTCCCTCCACGCTGGACGAGTTACATGACACACTCGTCCTGCCGAGCGAGGAACAGGAGCGGGCGCAGGTGTTCGCCCTCAATGCGGATCAGTATAACTCGCTGACCACCTTTGAGGACGACGGTGCGCCGTTCAAGCCGCAGCCGTCGAATTTGCAGGCTGCGTTGGCGGCTATGCGGAATAATGCGGCGCAGCACCGTGTGCATGCTGGCGAGGACGTGTACTCGCGTAGCTTGATGTGGGAGCGCGTGCCCGAGAAGGTGATTCGTGATTTCCGGCGTATGGTGCAGGAGTATGGTGGTGGTCCTGTCAAGGAGGAGATGATGACTTTTTAATCTCGAGGGAGTCTAGTATGGCCTTGGAGCACCGAGTATTTGGATACTCGGGACTCTTTTATGGCTATTGCTTAATCCCGTCGAGGTTACTCGTCATCTCTGGTCTTCACTTGCCATCTCCGCTCTCAACTCCCCGCCTGATGCCTCGTCTGGCCTTGCCCGACTATTTCTTACGACAGAATCAGCAATGGTTTTCAGTTACGCTGGGCAAAACCCGAATAGAAAACCAGCATCCCTGACGAGCCTACAAGCCCCATTTTTCCTTTGTACTCTGATCTGATTTCCTCATGATTTGTTTTCAACACAAACCCTTTCATGTGTTTAGCGACTAGCGATTTGTCTTTGTCTTTTTTTTGGACTTTTGTTTTCGATTCTTCTTACGATGCCTGTTTTATCATTGTTTTTTGTTTTGTTTTTCCAGCGTTGTGTTTAGCGTGGCAGGAGCGGCTTTTCGTTTTTATTATTTTCCTTTTGGGCTTGCGGTCATGAATATCATACGGAAATTTGGTTGGGCGGTGGCATTGGATATGAGAAACGAAACGAAATGTGAACTTGAACATGTTTGAGCCTTGAGTTTTACTGTCAAATTTGGGACTTGGTTATTTGCTTTGGGATTTTGTGTACAGACAGACTTTTGCCTTGGTGATGATGTGCTATGAACATGGTTCATGTGTTACGAATTTATGAAGATTCGATTCGCTGTTTTGATGCGATCATGTTGCTTCTGATTTTGATTCTTCTTCTTGACTTATTTATTCTCTTTGCTTCTCTGGTTGGGCTTTGGCTTTGGGTGGTCACCCTCCGAGGTTATGGATGGGAATTCTTTGTGGATGGTTATTTGTGTCTACTTTACGTTTACATTTTCTTTTTTTTTGTTTCTTGCCTTCTCCTCGGACCTGTTCTTGTCTCTTTGGGGGCCGAAATCGCCCTACAGTCTTGGCTCGGAATGTGGCGTGGACTTGGCTCCCGAGGTTGATGGTCTCTTCCTGGACTCGGTGAAATCCTTTATTTCTTTTGTTGGTCTTTTTCGCACTGCATATTGGTTTACTACACGCCCGTGGAAATGGCGGCGACGCCTGGATGAATGTTATGAAGATACGATATGACTATGCAATTATTATGCTACGAGAGTTGATGACATGAATCATGACCTTGACCTTGACCACGGTTTCTAGTGCTATCCTTCCTACCCTATACACCCTGAACCATGAGCTAAATCATTGCTTACTCTCCCTTTGCCGACGACTTCATCTATCTTTTTCCTTTTCGTCGTCCGTCATTGGATCAATCAACACCCGCGGTTCGCGCCGTCTCGGCCATTTACCTATTACGATACTAGGTCTGGCTGGCTGGGTGGATATGAACGAATGGAGATTCCGGGAAATAAAAGAATCCTGGCATCGGATGTCTCCGACAGGCTCGTGCGTCATATTGTGGATCTATTCTAATGCTGACGCTGATAGTGGTGGTGGTTGACTCGGTCAATATCCTCCTCTCCAGGGCTCGAACTATAAACCCGTAATCACAACACATATCAACCTTGTTAGCAAACTATTGACCGGAAATCGAAGTGACCAAGGTTCCCTCCTTTCAGAATCATCAATTCGATGTGGCCTGTTCCCTGGTTGACAATCAAATTTGCCCTGGCACGCCTTTTCTCCACGTGTGGTCTTGGCCCGGGGGACCTTGGGGGTAAGTCATTTTGATGGTGACATCCAAGGATCTTGTCCAGGACTAGGTTCCACTGTTCACTCTCTGGGTAAGTTTGAGAGGTACATCCAAGCCTTTCAAGCTTTTTTCCAAGATTTTTTAATGGGCGTATTTTCCTAGGCATTGTCGTTGGTAGTCTTAGCATGCTTAGATGGTGGTGGTGGGTGTTGTGACTGCGGTTGGCAGATGGAGAATGGGCTTCGCGATACTGGGAACTATGCAACAACCAACAATAAAAGTGAGCAATTTATCTTGTTCACTACACTAATCCTCAAGGACCCATTATGAGTACCATCACAGTGTTCGATGTGACTAGACCATGCGACGGGGGCCAAAACTCGTTCGGTTAGAAACTAACCTCCCAAGGTCCCCAGGACGACGGCATCTCGCCCATCCAAATGGTTTATAAAATGGACATGAAAATCCTTTCCCTGTCAGCCTTTCTTTCTCAATCCATGTTCCTTTGTTTCTAGCCTTCTTTTCTGGCTTGCGCCTATCCCTGGCTATCGCCCTCAATCCTCTATCAAATTAGGGCTTGATCAATACCCTCCAAGCTTGGATAGTCACATCACAACAATCTCATCATGTCTGACTTCGACCCTCACAATGTCGACCTCGACACCGTGGACCCAACCCAAATAGTCTGCTACCTCAACAGCGAAGGCAACGAATATGACGGCCGTCTAGGCGCCCGCATCTCCGCCATCTTCGTCATCCTAATCGTCTCCTCGGCTGCAACATTCTTCCCCGTCCTCGCCAAACGAGCCCCCCGCCTCCGCATCCCACTTTACGTCTACCTCTTCGCCAAATACTTCGGCGCAGGCGTCATCATCGCTACGGCTTTCATCCACCTCCTCGACCCGGCCTACGATGAAATCGGCCCCGCCTCCTGCGTCGGCATGACAGGCCACTGGGCCGATTACTCCTGGTGCCCTGCTATCGTGCTCACCTCTCTGATGATGGTATTCCTCCTGGATTTCGGTGCTGAGCGCTACGTCGAGAAGAAATTCGGTCTATGCCGTGATGACCCAGAACCAATCATGGCTTCCGGCGTGGAAGTCAACCAGCTCGGACTGCGTCGGTCAAACTCGAATTCGCACTCGAATTCCATGTCCGCGCTCGACACCAAGGATAAACAGGCGAAAGAAGTCGAAGCCCAGTCTCTGGACGAGGGCGAACTCGAGCGCTCATTCCGCCAACAAATCGCCGCCTTCCTGATCCTCGAATTCGGTGTCATTTTCCACTCCGTTATCATCGGCTTGAATCTCGGCGTTACAGGCGACGAATTCGCAACGCTCTACCCAGTCCTCGTCTTCCACCAGTCCTTCGAGGGTCTCGGTATCGGTGCCCGCATGAGTTCCATCCCCTTCAAGAAGGGCAGTTGGTTGCCCTGGGCGCTTTGCACGGCGTACGGTCTGACTACCCCGATCTCTATCGCTATTGGTCTCGGTGTGCGGACGACGTATAACCCTGGCTCGTTTACGGCGAATGTTGTCTCCGGTGTGCTGGATGCTGTTTCCGCGGGTATTTTGATTTATACGGGTCTTGTGGAGTTGCTTGCTAGGGATTTCTTGTTTGATCCCCATCGGACTAGGGATGATAAGAGGTTGACTTTTATGGTTGTGTCTTTGTTGTTGGGGGCGGGTATTATGGCGCTGCTTGGGAAGTGGGCTTGAGCTTGCTGAAATGATATTGCCATTGCCTTCCTTGAATTGGGAGGGATGTTGAAAAAAGGTGGAGTGGTGGTTGAGAATTTGAGATGCTGAGCGGTGGGTGTGGTGTGCATCGCTGTTGCTGTCGCTTCTGTTGCTCTTGTATGACCATGCTACGATACCCGATACCTGATTCCTGATACCTTTGCGTTGGATAGACTGGGTTTATTTTCCTTTTGCGATTTGTTTGTGATATGGTTGTTTTATGTTCGCTTTTGTGTGTAGGGTTGGAGGATGTAATATCTGGGAATGGAGGATTCTCATCCTGTCGTTACATTTATCAAAATTGCTAATCAATGTTGCTATATCTTGCTTTCTGAACCTTTGCTTGTCACGTGGTGTTTTTAAATGTGTTTCTTATACCCTCGCTTCGGGAATTTCTAGTTTTTCAACACTATGGAGGCAGCGCTTTATAGTAAGTATAGACTCCGGTCTATTCGTTTATGTCTCTGTCCATGGGAAACTTTACAAAGTGCTACCAAATTAGTAACTGGATATCGATGGATAGTATTTAAAACTGAATTCAATCGTATATTATAAGAAATCATATGTCTAGCACAAAATAAAATCAAGAATAACATTGAATTCCTTCAACCTACCTACCTCTTCGTCCTCGAGTAAGCAGGCGGCGGCTCATGCCCTCCCAACGACGGCTCCTCCTCCGAACTAACCCCATTCGCCCTCGCCTCCTTCATCCGACGATAATACCCCATTCCAAAGAACCCCAAGAACCCCAACAGCGCCACGGCAACAGGCACACCAATCCCGATTCCGATCTTCGTGTTCTTGCTCATTGAGTGATCGCGCGGCAGATTGAGGGAGTCCGTCACAATGGGCACGACGGTGGACTCGGATGCTTTGAAACGTATTTGGATTGCTGTGGCGGTTATCGCTCTTACTGTCGTTACGACGGAGAGAGTAGCGTCTGTGTATGTGATTGTGGGTGCGCTGTTGAATGTCTTGCCGCAGTAGTCTTTTCCGTTGCAGTCGAAGCCGCTAGAGAACATGTATTAGATAGATGGTCTATTTTTTCTAAGGATGGGTGCTTTGGATCATGATTACTCACCTTGGACAGCAGATGACGGTTGTCTCGTCTCGTTGTGTGGTTGTGGGTAATGTGCACGTCTTATATCCCAATGGACACTGTCCGGGACTAAAGTACATGTTATACCGCCATCCTTCAGGGCAGCACTCATCACCGTATGGACCCGCGCATCCCTGGATTAGATCTGGTCTTCCATATAATAGTTCTGTGTGTGGAGTGGCGCATGATGCCGGAGGTGTGAAGACGGTCGTAAGTGGCCCGGCATTGGTTTTGGTTGTATCGAGCCGGTTGACGTAGGAGGTATCGTAGTAATAGCCAAGTGCACCAGTCAAGATGCTAGACAGCGCAATTGTGCGTAGAAGCGTGTGGATTGGTGCTGGATTCCTCATGCTGGTCCGCGTATACTTCGTGGCCGCAGAAGGTAGAGTCAAAGCGGAAGTTGATCGATCGATAGTTGGTAGTTCTCTTTAGACAAAAGAATATTCTAAAATATTGTCTTTTTATTAGCCAGCCCCCTGACTCTCGAATATTTATACCATCGCATCCAAGATCCATCCCATCGCCGCGCGACGATCATCATCAAGCGCCATGGCGCCAAGATCCGCCTTGCCCACATCTCGTATTCAGACCTCCTTTTGTCCCCTCGGTTGCAGGAGAATAAATCTTATAGGTCCGGGCTCGATTTCAGGGTCTCCGTGCCCGACCATCATCGCCCTGCTGCGGACGAGGGTGGAGAACCTAAGAAGATATTAAGCTCGAAGGGGCTTTATTCTACGATCCGTGGGCGCTCGCGCTAATTTTGTACGATAGAGGACCCTGCATGGTCATAACTCGGGCGTTGTGTTAGTTTCAGGGACATCGGGGGAGGGCTTATTCGTGTGGCTTAGTCTGGGGGTTTGTGATGTATTGAAACGGAAATCGATGCGATAAAGGGGATTGGAATGATTGGCTTTTGAGATTGTTATTCAGGAACTAGGTAGACCCTGGATGGGCGGAAGATGCCGATGGGGCTGAAAGGAGGTCGATGCGTTCACGAATACTTCGCCACGATGATCAACCTTGTCATGGGCAGTCCTACGCTTCTAGAACTACGTTGTGCTTATCCCTCCTAGTTTCTAGTCCAATAGAGCTTTTTTTTCACTCAAATCACCATCATTGAAAGGGATTCCATCTTTCAAAATGGGTTAATATTAGAAATTCAGAGATAATACACTCAGAAATCCCCAGGGCTCTGATTCTTATGACGATATGCCACTATCGAAAAAGGCAGGCAAGCAAGGAAAATGGTGCAGCGAAGTGTTTGTTCTTCTCTCCTTGAGCCGACTCAAACAACGTCAACGTCAAGACTATAGGCTGTGGAGTAAACTGATATATTAGCACGGCTTCTCGAATTTAAAATGATTCACGACCTAACTGAAATGTGCTTTCCTCTTGCTATCCCAAAAGATTATGAAACTGGCTTCTCTGTGACATTGTTCAGCTTACGGGGTTGGCATAAGCAACACCGCCGCACAGGCTGCCTGGCACTTCCCGAAAGCCAAGTTGCAACCAACGATGGTTGCAGGTGCTGTTGCGCCCGCAGTGGCTCCCCATGTGAATCCAGCCGCTGAATAGCAGGCCATCGTCACGCCTGCACATCCAGCCTGGCACACTCCATATCCCACTGGGCCAGCGACGGCGGCGGTGCTGAAGCATAGAAAAAGGACATGTATTGGCAGCGATAGTCTCATTGTTCCTGTTCTAATAATTATTAGTCGGCTTCTATGAGTAGTCTAGGCAAAGGATCTTCTCACAGGGTAGAGGGGTAGATTGGAGTGATTTCGAAGGATTTGAGGTAAAGTGAAAGGTAGAGAAAGGTTTGTTGTTCTCTTTGGGAACGAAGTTGGATAAATCTGGTAGTTGTGGTCATTAAGAGAGCAAACATGGAAGTTTCCAAAGACCGCCTCTATCAAACTGGATATTCCAAAGAGTCGCCATGAAAATGAACTAGAAGGGTCGTCTCTTTGTACGTGTCTCTTTGGACTTATTCTAGACATGCTCAGCATGCTCACTCTTCCCAGTGCCCTCATCCTCCATCCTCTCCTTAACCTTCACCACATCCGTAACCCTCGCCTCTTCTCCATCAAAAACGACCGCAATCTCTTCCAACGAATACCCCTTCGTCTCAGGGTAATACAAATAAACAGTCCCCAAGATAACAATCAATGTCACCAAAAACACAATATAATACTTCCACGCAATAGCCTCCAGCGCAATAGGATTAATCAACTGATTAAATATCAGCGCCACATAATTCGTCGTCATGGATATAGCAACACCCTTCGCACGTAGCGAAAACGTCCACATCTCAGCTGGATAGGCGAGCAGTAACGGTGTAAACGCGATGTCGTAGCCGGCAAAGTAGATAAACAGGAATGGGATAACTGCTGTGCCGATAGCTGCGGTGCCGGTACTGCTGAAACTGCCGGATAGTGCAGTGATGAAGATGTAGCTTGTTAGCATGATTATTGTGGATGTTATGAAGAGTTTGCGACGACCAGCGCGGTCGACTAGGCAGGCGCCGGCGATGCTCATTATTAGGTTCCAGAGTTGGAGGAAGCCGTTGATGAGGGTTTGTTCTGTGACAGAGGTTACGCCGATTGTTTGGAGGATGAGGGTGAGATAGTATGAGACAACGCCGCTGTAGAATGGGTGCGTTAGTATAAACTCATTCGAATAACTTGCGAGATCAAGACTGACCATCCATTCCATTGCGCAAAGAATCCCAACGAAACACTCAAGAAGAATCGGTATCGATTCCCCTTCGTTCTCACACAGTCAATCCAGCGCGACTCTTGCTGCAAACTCTGCTCCATAGTAATAGACTCAATAATCTCCTCCATCTGAAACGCAACCAACTCCGAATTCCGATCCCCACCAGCATGATAGCGAACCAGAATTTCCCTCGCCTCCTCCTCCCTCTTCTGACAGATCAACCAACGCGGCGACTCGGGAATCAACAACGTACCCGGCAATGCCAAAAGCGGAAGCGCAATCTGCATCAGCGAGGGGATACGCCAAGCCCAATTACTATCGATATTCCTAGTTCCGAACGAAATCCACGCTGATAGCAAGGAACCCGCGTAGTAATGGCACATATAAGCCGCCGTCACGAACGAGCGATGCGATGGATACGCAATCTCCGTGACCAGAATGACGGACGCTTGGAACCAGGTACCAGCTATTCCGATGAAGAATCGTGATGCGATGAACCATTTCAGATTTGGTGCGCCGGCTTGTAGGCCCACGCCTAGTACTAGCCAGAGATACCCAAATAGAATAGTGCGCTTGCGGCCGAAGCGATTGGCTGACCAGGCAGTAATGGGTTGGAAGATCATGGCGCCGATGGATTGGATGGCGTTGATGAAGCCGAGCCAGGCACCGGTTGGGCTATCCATGAAAAGTTGCCATTGGTTGAGGGATTGGAGGCCGTTCATGAGAGATATGTCGTAGCCACCGGTGGATGAGAACAGAATTAGGCTGAAGATGTATGCATTGAGGATTAGCAGGTGGGACGTTTGCCACCATGGCTTGTGGTTTACGGGGAGAACCTGGGGTAGACTGTTAGCATTGAGCAAGCAGATGGAGTAGGATGGGTTTTGTTTGTACCGAGGCGAGATCCCGCACAGCTATTGAAGCAGAAGCCTTGTCCGACATCGTGATGGTGTCTTGGTGCCTGGAATTGACCAGGAGTGAAGAAAATATCTTCGTTTGCAATCGACTGCTATACAGTGATCCAGGGGCATATAAACTTTTTACACCGGCCCACTGCAACGAAGCCCCCGCATCCGAAATTTGGTATCTCCCGTAGACGACTCCCGAAAATGTTTCACTCTGCGGGACAGGACTATAGGATCCAATGATTCATGCTCTGGGGTATGTATGCCAAGCAGGGAGCTGATCTACGCGGAGAAAGCGCGGGGAATTGAGTGTGGGGATATACGGAGACAACCATGATCACGGCATGCCTGATGCCGACTAACCATAAACGATCCATTAATCTGGAGATCCTGGAATATCAGTCTAGCCATAACTTGTTAGAATGGCGGTTTCTCCCGGAATCAAACATGTACATTATCTTACACCAATCAAAAATACATGACTAGCTTGGGTTGGTCTTGGAGTGGAGATCACGATGATCTGTAAGAAGTGACAAATGCGGTGCCGAACCACCCGTAGAGCCGAAGATTAGCCGGTCTAGTGAGAAGCCAATGGACTGCGGGACTAACGATTTGATGAAACATGGCGGAATGCGGGGAAGCTTGGGATATACTCTCGCTTTGAGACGAGCGGATGGCACTGTTTATGGTTTGAAAGTATATACCCTTTTTGACCTCGGCGTAGGTGTGGAGGAAGCCAGTAAATAACAATTCCATTCAGATTCGTGTATTCAAACAGATTAGAGGAAACTATTCATCAGATACTCTCGTGAACTTCATGCAATTATATGTAACATGTAAGAAATTCGTCAACGTGATCATAACCGAAAGTTCATTAGAGCTCCTAGAACTCCAAAGAGGACCTCAAAGACCATTCATGTCATATAATCCCTCATTTGGGGTTGTACTTTTCCTTCCAGATCCTACAAAACAACGTCAGCAAGGCATAGTCCTAGGGATTGGGTTCAGATGCACAGGTCGGCAACATACCAAGAGTTCCCAACAGTAGGACTCCCATTCTCCTCGGCAAGTCGATAGTATTTGGCTGCCTTGAACTGTAATCCCATAAGAATCAGCACAAATCATAGTTTCCATTCCTCTCATCATGTCTCATTCTCACCTTATCCTTCTTCCCGCCGAATCCCTCGAGATAACACCACGCGACCTGATCCATCGCATCGGTATCCCCTAGGTTCGCGGCAGTCTCGTAATATTGCCTTGCAGCAGCGGGATCTTTCTTGACGCCCCAGCCCATGCGGAAGCAGTTCGCGAGCTCGAAAATGGCGAGGACCAGCTCGCCTTTTGCAACGCCACCCTTCTTCATACCTGCACGGAGAGCCTCGGACTCTACGGCGGCCGAGTTTGTAGCCGCAGCCGAGAGGTATGTTACTGCGCGCGCCTCGTCTTTCGTGCAGCCCCAGCCGTGTCTACGCAGCGTTAGAATTCAAAATAATAGCTGCTCCATTAGACAATGTCTTACCTTAGAGCTAAGCCGTAGAGAACTTGGCTAAGCGGGTTATTGTGCCCGTTAGGGTCGGCTAGTTGGCCGAACATCATAGTCGATCGTTCCAGATCTGAACACCAAAGTTGTTAGCAAGAGTTTCATAATCAACTTCTCACAATTGTGAAAGCCATGAGTTGTACTCACCTCCAGCTTCGTGCAGCCGAATGGCCTCTTGGATATTGATCTATCAACCATCAGTAACCCTGCACACCCTCAGATAACCTTCCCTCCTTGCATCCCAGCTTACATCATCCTGCTGATCCCCAACGCGACTGTGACTAGAACTTCTTGATCTCCCCTGCCCACCACTGGGCAATGACAAATCCCACGTCGACTGTGGCGGCGACTGTCCAAAGTGCGGATTCCGCTGCACCAACACGGTAGCCCTTTTCTCCCATTGCGCCTCACGCTCTTGTTTATCGACGCCCTGGTCGTCCTCAATCTGCGGTAAACCCTCGGGGATATTCGCAGACGACTCTTGTGAGTTACTGCGGCTGCGGCGGTGGAGCAGATTCGACAGGCGACGATCGCCGCGGGGACGGGGTGGAGAAGGGCTGGAGAGGGAGCGCGAGGAGTTGGAGCGCTGGAAGAAGAAGCTGCGGCGGGAATTGGAGGATCCAAGTCGGGGTGATTCTGGCGCTGCGCTTGCGTCGCTCGTGTACTCGTCGTGTGGGTGTGCTGGCGGGGTGATTACTTCTTGGCCGAAGGTGTCGGAGCGTAGGAAGGTGATCTCGGGATGTGGCGGAGATAATGGGGGGTTATGGGGCGTTGTTGTTGATGCAGAGGACTTCTCAGTGAGGTCTTCGCGTTTGTGTAAGATGTTTCGTAGGGAGGGCATCTTGAGTGTGGTTTTCGATCTGCGGATTGAGATCTGCGGTATGCGATATGCGATGCGGGTCGAGTGTGGAGGGCGTAGAGATGCAATGGTGAGTGGATTGATTTTGTAGAACGAGGGTAAAGTAGTCTGGGGTAAGAGAGAATTCTTCTATTCTCTGGGCAGGAACAAGGCCAGAGTCAGCCGCATCAAGAATAGCAACATCAGCTTGGAGTTCGGGGCTGTGCGGAGAGGCTGTTCGATTGGGTCGCGCCCGGCGGCTAAATGGAAAACGAAGCGCTTAAAGAATGCAAACCTAGACAAAGGGAGACACATCAATATAGAAACAGTTTAGACCTGAATTCTTTGACTTTAAATACAATTTGTGACATGCCTCTTGCAGTTCTGATACATCTTATACATGCATGTCCCACATGTGGCGTGCGATATCGGTCCCTGCGTTTTTTAGCGCGTGACCGACTGATTGATAACCACGTTGGCATATCGAAGGGTCCCAGAGTATCACCGGATCTATAGGCTACGTATCTCCGGTTATAGCCCACGTTTATTTCACGCAGTCATTTGCTCGGCTCTCGAACAATTGTGTTGGTTTGTGTCTTCTCAAACCTAAGTGTCATATACCAGATACCGACAGTCCAAGAATGAAGCCATACATACTTTCAACCCAATGGGGACATGAATCCAATGTCCAGACTGCCGAACAAGTTGAAATAATCCAGTCAGAACTTCAGCCTCATGGCCAATGACAAGAAAGCCTAAGCGTAGGGCTACTACGTATACAAACGGAAGAGGACTATGAGGCCCACTGGACGACTACGACTGAACGGGGTATGGACCAGCTCAGGCTCAACGATGGCCCAAGTACTCCAACCAATAGATAAAGGCAGGTCGATAAAAGAAATGGTATTGCAATTCTAACTTAGCAGATGCAAATGACCCCTATAGTTTTGTACACATTGGCATTCGCCGAGGGAGCCATCAGAGTCTATCCAATTAGGCCTTGGACGCCATGATACCTATAAGATTGTTAGTACATACTCATAATGCCAATTGACATATCTTGCGGAAGAAGCACTTACGCTCAACATCAGCAACGCTCTGCTGGAGGATCTGCTGGAGAACCTTGGGGTTCTCGAGCTCCTTCTGGATCTTGCCGATGATGGACTCGGCAAGCTCACGCTGCTGGCGCTGCTTAACCTGGCCCTCGTAGCGGACCCAGGAGTCGAGGACAGTCTTGGCCTCAGCAGCAAGAGCGGTGCGCTGCTCGAGCTCGTAGGCCTGAGCCTCGAGCTGGGCGGTCTCCTATAAAAACACAGACACGGGTCAGATAAAAGTTCACCGACGGCCCGGAATATATTTCCGTTCAACCACAGCGTTGGCGCATTCGTACCTTGGAAACAGCGAAGAGCTGCTTGGTGACCTCGACAACACCGGACATCTCCTTAACGTTGTCGATGCGCTGCTGGACAGCGTTGGTGTGGTCGGCACGGGCAGCGTTCAGGATGTCCTTGTGCTTCTGGACCTGGCCCTTAGCCCACTCGCCGTAGGCGGGACCACCGTACTTGGCAACGGCAGTGAAGACGGAGAGCAGACAGAAAGCAGCGACGGTCTCCTCGTTCATCACGTAGAGCTCGTTGCTGATGGCGGCAATGGACAGACCGGCGACGGCGGACAGAGTGGCGGTCTTGGACACCAGAGAGTTGCCGGGAACAGCATCGAGGATCGACTGAGCCTTCTTAGCAGGCTCCTCGGCGGGCACACTGGAGGCCGCGCGGATCGAGGTCAGAGCAGTGACGGCAGGGACACGGGCGGTAACGGAGGGCCGCAGCCGGGCGGCGCCTGGAAGGGAAGAAGCGAGTCAGCTACCTGGATACATTCGATCAGACGGAGAGGGTCAGTAGATTACATACCAATGGCGCTCTTAGCAAGACGCGAGACCATTGTTGCGGATGGAAAGATCCTGTGAAATAGGGTGGGTGATTCGGAGAGGAGACTTGAGGTCGGGACGGCTAGGACGGGCTTGCACACGCTAACCGCTTTGGGTGGTGGTCCAGTGCGGCGGAAAAACTCGGGCTCCGAGCTCCAAAAAATATCCAAAGGTCCAACCAAAAAAAAAGTTGGCGATAGTGAATCCGAGACCACGCCAGGGAAATTTACGTGACATTCGCCCAAGATGCCCGCAGCAGTGGACGCTTCCAGCTCAAAGAAGCGCAAGAGCACCAAAAATGCCGGTACCCCCTCCAAGCGCCGCGCTGTGGCCGAAGAAGATGGCTTCGCCGAGACCTTGTCTAAAGTTCAAGAGCTGGAGAATCAAATTGCGGAGTCGCGCAAATACTACAACAACATTGCCACTCTGATTTCGATGCTGAATGTGGAACCATCGGTGAAGAAGCCAGAGCTGGCAGTGGCCGTCTCACTATGTCGAGTGTTCAGTCGATTGATGGCGGCTGGCAACTTGTCCGAGAGCAGTCGCGATGCCGAGAATGAGAAAATCGTGGTGGCATGGTTGAAGGAGCGATTCTCAGAATACCAGCGCGCATTGTTGTCAATCATTCGTGAGGCTGATACTACCTCCCAGGTGGGTTCAATTCTGTCTGTTATCCATCAATTAGGGTTGCGCTAACCAGAACACTAGGTTACGGCCCTTACTCTGAGCATGCGCCTCGTGAAAGAATACATTACGCACATTCCCGGAGCGGACAGCAGTATCTGGTCTGGGCTGTTCAAGGATATTATTGAGGCTCTCGTGGAGGCCCAGGATGGCGAGGAAGTGCGGGCTGAATTTGTCTCAAAGTTCATGAAGGAATATGAAGACATTCGCTACCAAACCTTCACGCAAATAGCGTATGTCTACCAGCCTGTTGCACTCCCTTGATCTCCGACTAACTCAGTACAGTGAGTATGCCGCCACTCGACGAAAGACCGACATCATCGAGATCCTCATTTCCCTCCTCTCGGCCTGTGATGAGGCCCCGGCCTCGGATCACGAAATCGACACCGAAAACTTCTTCGCAAAGCCCGACCCATCCAACAAGCGCCTCCGTACTGTCCACGGCCACAAGAGGCGAGCACAAGACGCATGGCTGGCCATCCTTCGGAATAACCTCTCCCAGGCGCAGCGGAAGGCCCTTCTACGGATTATGGTGCACACTATCGAGCCCTGGTTCACACGACCTGAGCTCCTCATGGATTTCCTGACGGACTCATACAATGAGGGCGGTGCCATTTCTCTCCTCGCTCTGTCCGGTCTTTTCTACCTTATCCAGGAGAAGAATCTGGACTACCCGCAATTCTACGCAAAACTCTACTCTCTCCTTGACGCGGATCTGCTGCACTCCAAGCACCGATCACGCTTCTTCCGCCTGCTCAACACTTTCCTCGCCTCTACCCATCTTCCCGCCACTCTCGTGGCAAGCTTCATCAAGCGTCTTTCTCGTCTCGCACTCAATGCGCCTCCCTCGGCTATTGTCGTGATCGTGCCATTCATGTACAACCTCTTCAAGAGCCACCCTACCTGCACATTCGTGATGCATCGTGAGATTCGCGATAAGAAGTTTGCCGCTGAGATTGAAGCCGAAGGCATGGAGGACCCCTTCGATCCGAAAGAGACAGACCCTACCCGTACCAATGCCATCGAAAGCAGTATCTGGGAAATTGAGACCCTTCAGTCCCATTACCACCCCAACGTCGCCGCCATTGCCCGAATCATCTCCGAGCAGTTCACTAAACAGGCTTACAACCTAGAGGACTTCCTTGACCACACCTATCAGGGTATGGTGCAGGGCGAGCTCGGCACTGGTGAGAAACCATTGCGGAAGGTTCCAGTAGTCGAGTACCAAATCCCGAAGCGTATCTTCACCGACCGATTGCTGGAGGAAGATGGTGGTGTGGACTCTGGAGCTGGGTCATTCATGCGTGGACTCTGGGACTTTTCGTCTTGATTTTTCCACTATCTCATGTTTACTGAACGCCCTAGGGCTTGACTTTCTGATGTACCTTAGCCTTTAGTTCTTCGATTCTTTTGCATCTATATACCGGAGAATATCCAGCAACTCTTGGTTGCCCCTTTTCGTTCTAGGCCCACCTTCTTGCTACTTTTGCTAACCAAGTAGCATTAAGCATGCTCCGAATCTCAGCTGGCCAGTGATCATTGCGTAATGTTCGGGGTGATGAGTTTCTCTAAACATTTGAACAAAGTCTAAGGCAATTATTGTCTCTACCTCCGGGTCGCTTCTCGAAAGGGTTGGCCTGCGCCATGCTGTTTACATGAATTGGGATATTCTCGTACATGAGCCCATCACTTCTTCCTCTCTAGGCCCAGTTCGCTCACTATTTTATTTCTGATTTTTGTTTTTTATTTTATGCCAGCCCGCAGCCGCACGCGCAGCCGCATTATTGTCGCCACTAGATTTAAAACGAACCCTTTCATGTACAAATACAGTGCAGCGTGGCCGGCGATAAACCTTCCAGTCGCTTTACCCTAAATCTAGTGCGGAACCCGGAGTTTGCGGATATAACATTCTCGCAGTGTATAAAATGCTCATGAAGCAGTGCGTTCAGATACATTCGTAAATTAAACTAGAAGAAGAAAGAGAAGAGACCTGATAGATCAAATCTTAAACATCTTCGGTCAAAATGTCGACTCACAAAGCCCTGGTGCTTCACGCCCGGGACAAGCCACTCGTCCTTGAAACCGTCCCCCGCCCCGTTGCGACAACCGGAGACGCAATCGTTCGCATCCTAGCTGCCGATATCGTTCCATACATGGGAGAAGTGATCAGCAACAAACGTCCCTACCCGCTTTCTCTTCCCATGACACCGGGAAACACCGCCATCGGGCGAGTCCACGAAGTCGGACCGGACTCCGTTGCTCTCACGCCAGGCCAGCTCGTCTTCTGTGATATTACCATCCGAGCCCGTGATAACCCCGCTGTCTCTATTCTCTATGGCATCCATGGGGGCGGATATCCAGCGGCGCAGAAACTCATGGACGGGGTTTGGCGAAACGGGACATACGCCGAATACACACGGTTCCCCTTGGAGAATCTGTACCCCCTTAATGAGGACCTTCTTCTTGGGAAACTAGGTTATACCATCAACGATCTCTGTCTTATGCCTGTCTGCCTCGTTCCGTTTGGCGGCCTTTCGGAGGTCGACCTAAAACCCGGCGAGATAGTGATCGTGGCACCCGCAACGGGGCGATATGGTGGTGCCGCCGTTGGAATTGCATTGGCAATGGGCGCGACCGTTATCGCTGCCGGGCGTAATATGGCTGCGTTGGAAAAGCTTAGAGAAACCTATGGCACCAGTCGGTTAAGGACGGTCCAGATCACTGGCGATGGTGCTGCTGATACAGAGTTATTCCGTGCAGCGGCTGGGAAACCGGATGGCGCAGATGTATACCTCGACCTTTCGCCACCAGCGGCTCAGGGATCGTCGCTGCTAGCATCTGGCATACGGGCATTGCGTGTATTTGGTCGATGCGTCGTGATGGGAGGGAATTCAGGGAATATCGACTTTCCTTACCTTGAGGTCATGTTTAAGAGCATTCGGATTCAAGGGCGGTTTATGTACGATCGCCGGCATGTGTTACAGATTATTCAGATGATCGAGTCCGGATTGTTTCCTCTTGGTAAGAAGTCTGGTGTCACTCAGACGGAGGAGTTTGGGCTTGAGGAGATCCAAGGGGCACTGGAGGCAGCTGGGAAGCTGAGTGGTTGGGGTGGGCATGTTGTACTGAAGCCATAGGCCATGCAAATCTGTTTGTCTGGCAGTCGCTTTTGTGTTTTGCTGTAACTTGAGATAACTAGGTCGGGAAATATCTCTCTTGCCAATCTAGAAAATACCCTAGAGAGTGGGGTTATTGCCTCTCGTGCCTTTCTAACAGCCCTAGAATGTAGTATGTGCTAGCTATAAGACACCGAGGATTTATTGGCCAATCAGAGCAGCAGAAAGGGAAAGGAGCAGAACAATTATGGAATAATATGACTGCAATATCTTTTCAATCACATTTATAACCTTAGGTGGAGATCGAAACAAAGGCCCATGAGCTCATCTTACTCCAATGACTCGGAGGTAAGCAACAAGTCCGAGGGGACCAGATGTGGCAGAAGTATGCGTGAATCAAACGAGGGAGCTATTTTAAAGTTGTTAGACCACAAGGTTCACGCAGTAACGGAGATGCTTGCCTTCATAATGAATACAATGCCGATCTCCATCTGTAGTTTCTGTCACTTTTTCGTCTCGTGAGCCTATGTCTCCATTTTCGGAATCTAGGCGGCAGGGCGTCGCATGAGAACGTAGGGAATCTCTGAATTTTTGACAACCGACTACGACCGGTGGCAAGTTTCATGAGGATAAAAAGTTCCACACAAGGAGCTCAACCTTCGTGCGACAGGTCCAATATACCTTATCCCGAATAAAGGTTCAAGGAAATGCGCTTTAACTCCGGACACCAGACCCGCACTTGCATATGCGGGCAGCGGCCGCACCCGCACGTCGTTTTTGAATCCCTTGCGCTCGAACCAGAAGTGGCGCACCTAGAGTCACTTCTCGGGGTTATTGTCTGCGGCTGCCTGGTCTAAGAGTCATTATAAGATAAAAGGGACGGAGCAAGATGTAACATAGGCTAGATACAACCCAGCACTATCCTTCTCCCCACAGCACCTCAAGGTCCAGCCATGAGCAATGATTCGCACGACTTCATACCCGACCTCGCTGGAAAAGTCGCTATCGTAACGGGTGGGTACACTGGACTGTATGTGACTACCCCTGAGTTGATTCATCATTTTCTCCCCCTGTTAGTGCCGAATTCTCATTTCTTCAACCCCCGGTAGCGGTTTCGGCACCAGCATTGAGCTCGCAAAACATGGCGCCCGGGTGTATATTGCCAGTCGTTCAGCTGCAAAGTTCAAAGATGCGGAACTAGAGATTATTTCTGAGTGCCCACAGGCAGACGTGCGGTTTCTAATGTTGGACTTGGCCAATTTGAATAATGTACAGGAGGCAGCGGAGAGATTTGCTCAGTGAGTTGTATTAGCGAGGCTTGGTGTTTGCTCAGGTTATTTCTGATCGGGATTGGTGTAGACTGGAGTCAAGTCTTCATATACTCGTGAACAATGCTGGCGTGCGTGTGGTTCCTCTCTTTCTTGGACATCGCTTACTTGTTTAGGTTATGTGCATTCCGTACAAGGAGACTATAGACGGCTTTGAGACGCAAATCGGGGTAGGCACACCTCATTTATAGCAGCATTGTTGAAACTATAGCTAAATGCAGTCAGGTGAACTATATCGGCCATTTTCTATTCACCAAATTACTCATCCCGATACTCCAAAAGACAGCAGGGATAGCCGAAAAGGGGAGCGTGCGTATTGTGAACGTATCTAGCAACGGACACGCCAAACTCGCACCGAAGGAGGGCATAATATTCTCAGATATAAATATGAAGAATAATTTCTCTGTCTGGGCCCGATACGGCCACTCCAAACTTGCCAACGTTTTGCATTCGAAAGTATTAGCCAAGAGGTATCCGAACATTCTTGCGCTGTCGTTGCACCCGGGAACGGTTAAGACGTATATGATTGTCTCCTGCCTAACCATTCAAAGTACGAATCTGACGGGTTCTTAGAAACTTATCCACAGGCCCTATCTCGTCAACTCCGCTTTATCGGCTAATAAAGCCTCTTGTCGAGCTGGGTGCGCCTGGTCCACGAAAAGGGGCAGCAAATATTCTTTTCGCCGCTGTATCGCCGAGGCTAAGGTTAGAGTTTGACAACGGAGCATATCTGCTACCGATTGGAAAGGTGTCAGCACCTAGTAAAGCGGGATCAGATCCGCAGATGGTGGAAGATCTCTGGGAGTGGACGATTAAGGCCCTTGGAAGTCGAGGGTATGAATAGGGCGAAATCATGCTATATCTCATTAGGGAGACGATTCATACCGACTGCCACCTCGTATAGTAAGCAAGTTATCATCTCCACTTAGTCTTTTTAGCAGACGGAAAAACCTCCATCCTTGCCGTATAAGAGTCAATTCCTCATTGTCGATAGCTGTCAATATCGTTCCCGCTTTGCCAATGAAGGTTACGCGCGCATCTTGATGGTCCGATGCAGCAGCCCCGGTAAAGGCAGCCCATGTGAACACTTCCGGAGCGTTTCGGATCCAGTATAATGGCTCTATTTCTGAAAGTTGTTTCAGAAGTTGTTGAACTTCATGATTTCCAGTCGTGTCTTGGGCTTCTTGCGGGTGCGATTGTCGTCGAATCATCTTCCAGAATATTTGGCAGCATATCTGACAACATATGTTAAGCCTCTCTGGAATAGTAGGGAGGTCGCCATATTCGGCTCTGTCAGTCCAAGTCCTCGTCGCCGCAAGGGAGAGCACATGCCCAACTTCAGCGGAAATACTATAGCGGTCGGCGTGGACTAGATGATCCAGCCGTGACATAGCTTCGTACACGTCTAGAATTGCATCCGTAGTCTCTTTCTCAAAAGATGTTTTGCCGTTGCCAAAAGTGGCCCTCGACACTACATTTCTGAGGATGGCGTTTGGGCGAATTGATTCAGAGTATAGGCAGTCCCAGGTAGGAAGCACGTCGTAGATGCAGGCGAATGAGAGCATAGCCCTGGAAAGATGAGTAACAGATCAATCAATTTATTAAGGAATAATAGCCTGGACTTACACCTTGACAATGGCAATCAGAGGTCCTATGTCGTCTCGAATGGATTGGGGCGTCGCAAGAAGCATCTTCACCAGGCCTTGCTGGTGTGCGACCGCAGAGTCTCGGTCAAGTGCGACCATCTATCAACTGTTAGCATTATATATCCAGTTTGTGTGTGGTATTCTATAGAACGTATACTCACGTTATAATACAGCAAGGGTATTACCGCGCCCAGGGTTCCATAGTTTAGGACCGGTTCTGTTTGTGCTAACCGTTCATTGATCAAGCGCATAGCCCAGGTCTGGTGGTACAGGGTTCGTGCGGTATTCTGTTGACCCCGTAGCATATCAATCGATGCAGATGCACTGAATAGTGTGGCATGGAATAGACAGGGATCAGACATGGCGTGTTGAATCCATTGTGAACGGAGATGGTGTGCCAGACTGTAAGCCACCACTGTATCCGAGGGTAACGCTATGGACGTGAGAACTTTTGTGTTATAAGTGGCCTGCGTATTTTAATGGGGGTCTGTGACATAACCCACAAAATTGTATCAAGTGCGACATATAGGAGCGACTCTTGATGGGAGGTTCGAGCGCCAGTCCCTTTTCTGTCCGTGCTGATGGAGCATAATCCGTCGTTGATTGGTCCCCAAAGCTGTCTGCTTCAGTATCATCAAGCACAATGACTGGAGATTGCGGGCTCGCCGCTTGGTATGTACAACTGGCTCCTATCCTAAAGATGATCCTCGTCAGTCACAATTTGCAGTCCAATCATGCACGCCCTTGACCGTTGCACCCGGTATTTCGAACGTTTTTACGTACCTTAGACAGCGGGAGCACTTTGGAACGATGCGATCACATCTACGTTTATGCGCCTTACACCGTGAACATGCATTGGGCCACAGCCTAGCTATGAATTGGCCCGATTGAATCGGCCTAGTCACAGGTCCCGGTTGTGAGGTCGTTAGATATTCACATGGTCTGTCTAGTCTGCATGATTGAATTTAGTCTCCATGGTATATTTAGCCTGTTTTGGCTTAAATATTAACGTTTTCATTGAAGGTCAACCATACTTCTTGCATCGAGAGCAAATTGGGAGCCGCTTGTCGCATTGTCGCTTGCCCGACTTGCAGGTCAGACAAGCCAGTGCAGCTCTATCCTGTTCTTGTTCTGCAGTTTTTCCTCTGGTGGACGACATAACGTTGATAGGCAATTCCGGAGAGCCCTAGTCGGACCAAAAGTCGAATGGCTCCTTTAGCTAAATATTTCAACCGATCAGAATGAAATCTGCTTAGGACCAACGCCAATCCAATAATCAGTTGTGGGACTCCAAGTAGGTGTACGGATCAGATCTGCTCGTCGAACATAACGGGAGAGGGGTTCGTCTCACTCTCAATGTTTCTTGGGCCCCACCTACGGCGGCTGATAAAGATATGCACCCTACACGCCCAAATCGGTTTTAAGCAGTTCAAGTTTTTAACTCCGAGACAAATAATAATCTCCTGCAGCTATCTCAAATATGTGACACAATCAAACTACGCCGGAACAGCCATCCCGTCAGCCCTGAAGTCACTCCCAGCTTCAAGGACCTGTCGGGGGCCTTTATCATGGAATGCCCGTATGATCTGCCCTCTCCCAAAAACCTCCCTATCCCACCCACAAACAACCTCCACTATATGGCCCCGTTGACGTAACTCGTTCACAACTAATGGGTCTACCCCTTCTTCCACATAAACAGTCCTTTCCTTGGCTCTGTCTATATACTGATGCCCCATCGACCCAATGCACACTCTCGGCGCATCGAGGGCCTGCTGCGGATTCATCCCGAATATAAGCATATTCATCAGGAGCTGCATATGTCCCTGCGGCTGCATAAATGCACCCATAATCCCGAATACGGTATTTAGCGACTCGTCCCCGGGGTTCGTAGCTATTGCAGGAATAATTGTGTGGTATGGTCGCTTGCCCGGCGCAAGTGCATTCGGATGGCCAGGCATCAGTGAGAAATTGGCACCACGGCTCTGCAGCGTGAAGCCACACCCGCGCGGGATGATTCCGGTTCCGAAGCCGTGATAATTGCTGTTTACGACCGATGCGGCGTTGCCGTGACTATCGACGACGGCGAAGTAGACAGTGTCGCATGAGTTCAAGGCAGGGCTACCGTGGGCAATGATGCTTGAGGCCGTGGATGGGTTGAAGAGGTGTGCCCTTTCCGCTATGTATGATTCTGACAAGAGGTTTGGAATATCTGAGTGGGCTGGATCTCCGATCCACCAGGAGGCGTCTGCGAAGGAAATGCGGAAGACTTCAACCAGGGCGTGTATGTACTCGGCGGAGTTGTGCCGGAGACTGAGCAAGGGAGGAATTTTCTTGGCCCGTTCCAATTCCTCGAATAACTTGATTGCCATGAGGGCTACAAGGCCCTGCCCGTTAGGTGGATGCTCCCAGATGTCAACCGCTTTGTTGAATCGAACACAGAGTGGACTGGTTGCTGTGCTTCCCATATCCGCATGATAGGCGAGATCTGCGTGAGTGAGGAATCCACCGCGCTCTTTGACCGCTTCTACAATAGCATCTGCAATATGACCTCGATAAAATCCATCCTTTCCTTCCAAAGCGAGCGTACGAAAGGTTTGCGCAAGACCGGGGTTGGTCATGACTTCGCCGGCTACAGGCGCACGAACCGCTTCATTGGAGTTGGAGCCGGTCTTCAGCAGTTCGCGGTAATTGGGAGATGCCTCTCTAAGTGATTGCTCATTTTCTTGCCACTTTAGACTGTCAGCTTCCATTTATTAAGAGATGAGTCAAGAAGAAAGTTACTAAGCGTGCCGATATCTCCGAAACGGGAAACCCATCGTCGGCAAGGGAAATTGCAGGCGTCAAGATCTGTTCAAGGGATAGTTTCCCACTCCCAAATCTCTCAATAGTATCCACCCACCCAGCCGCAGCCCCTGGTGTCGTGACTGCCAAAACACTGTTGAGTGGAATATTCCCGGGCTCACCGTGTGGAATTGCCAACCGTTTTCGAGCCGTATCAAGCGTAAGACTCATCGGAGCACGCCCAGATCCGTTCAGCCCATGCACTTTCCTCGTTTGACTATCATAGAAAAGACAAAACATGTCCCCACCGATACCCGTCGATCCAGGCTCAGTCACATTCAGGGCAGCGGCTAGAGGCAGCCTTGTTAATAAACATCAGGTCTCTGCCCACCTGGGGAGGCAACATACCCACTGCGACAGCGGCATCCTTCAATCGTCAGTGAATACAGTAAATAACTTTATATAGAGTACCCACCGCTGCATTTCCACCATTTTCTAGAATGGTCTGACCAGCTCTCGCAGCTAGGGGCTGAGAACATGCTATCATGCCCGTAGTACTGTATACTGCACTTCGGCGCCCGAGGAATGAAGTAAAGCGATTCTGTTGAAAAGGGAAAGCCATGTTTGCTGCAGCAAGAAAAATACAAAGAGCAAAGGATGTCACAGATCTTACTAGCACCTATCTTGTTCATTTATACCCCCTATGGTATACATATTTACTACGAGGGTGGTATAGGCGCTTCGAAAGTTAGCCAATGATAAGTGGTTGACGCATGTCCCGGAGTTGACTTGGTCCTCCCCGGCTACCCTGGCCCACCCGCACTCAACTCATGCGCGTGGGTATAAGAGGATTAGCATAGCTATAGGCAGTAAGATTTGAAACAAGTTGACCATTCATGTAGAAAATCCCAATGATTTTGATTCTAGATCTACTCTGCCCAGCTACATACGAAAAGTCCCCCGCGGATGGCGCCACTCAATAAAAGCCATTTTGAGATCTTCCATTCTGGGCTTTAGGTCTTGGTAACAAAATAAAATAATTAAGGCTAAAGTGAATCCAGTTGCTTGAGTGGGACAGCTTGTCATTCATCCGTGCTCCTTTTCAGCAAGGCCGTGTCAAACGCTACATACTACCTTGGCAATAAAATCCTGATCAACGTTCCCACCACATAGAAGGATGACGCTAGTCTGACCAGTCAATGTATTGGCAACTTGATTGAAGCCAGCAAGAGCAAGCGCCGCGGAGCCTTCCACAATAATATTCTCTTGAACCGCAAGAGCTTTCACAGACCTCAAAATCTCTGCCTCGTCGCACTCAACAACATGGTCTATAACCGAGGTTGCCAGAGAAAGTGTTATCGTGTCTTCATCAATACCTCCAGCCACAGCCTCAGCCAAGGTAGGTAAATGATCGGTTTCGACCACATGACCAGCAGCTATAGAAGCTGCCAAGGCTTTGGAATTGCTGGCGCAAACTCCGTAAATCTTCGTTTGGGGACGATAGGCTTTGAGAACAGATCCGAGGCCGCTAAGAAGCCCACCACCACCCATAGAAATGAAAATATTATCCACCTCATTGAGCTGCTCCAAAATCTCAAGTCCGATTGTTCCTTGTCCGGCAATAATTTCAGCGTCGTTGTAAGGCGAGATATAAGTATAAGATCCCGATGCAGCAAGCTGCTGCGCATGCTTTTCGGCTAGGCCAGTTTCCGCCCCGTGTAGGATCACATCAACACCGAACATTTTAATGTTTTCCAGCTTTGCTAGCACCACTGTCTCGGGAAGGACGACGGTAAGGTCCTTGGAGAGAACTTTCGAGGCAAAAGCGGCACCGATACCATGATTACCTGACGATGCCGTAATAAGTCGCCCCTGTGCAGTTGGAGACGACAGCTTAGAAAGTGCGCCTCTGAGTTTAAAAGACCCGGTAAGCTGAAAATTCTCTGCTTTGAACAGGACCTTTGCGTCATGTTCTTGGCCGATTCGTCTGGCTGGTATGAGCGGGGTTTGGTAAATGTGCTTTCGAATCCGACTCCTGGCTTGGACGGCTCTAGCCGCGATGTCTTGCAGTGAAACTGGCATTAATGTTTTCCGGGTTTGAAGTAGGTATGTATGATATTGAGAGTTCTTTTGGACGGCTAAATGATGGCATTCACTAAGATGCTCTTTAAAAATGGGACAGAGGCAATAGTAAAACCAGTCAAAATGCTTCACCCGCACCAGCCAGAGAAGCGGGAACCCCCAGTCTTATGCCACCAGGATATTACAATTTCATCACAATTACATGCACGATATTTATATAGAATAAAATCAAAACAGGATCAAAATAACAGAAGACGGCAAGCTAGCAGGGATTCGCCAACCCCAAAATCGAGCAGTCTAATCCGTTTCCGGACCCGCACCTACGCCCGCACCCGCATCCGCACCTTAAATCTAGTGCAGATCGACCTGTGCGGTGCGTTAGTGCCGTAAAAAGTTCCAGTTGTATATGTCCTTCAGAACGATCATTTTTGGGCTGTAGGGATAGGGATTCTCTCGGAAAAGCTCCATGTGCCTAGACGACAGGATTAAATTCTGGTTCTACTGAATCCATCAATTCTCAAACATGTATACCTACGCCGGCTTGGATACAGGACTAATTTACCGGATTATAGATTTCCTTACAAAAGGCAAAGATATATAGAGCTCGCCGTAAGCCAATTAGAGGGACTTGTAGGAATGCTCTGCCGGTAGTGATCGTGGTAAAGCACCAAGCCATTATAAACAAAGATAATTTCAATGGAGATAGATCAATGGAATTTTGGAATTAGAAATGACATGGCTTCTCAGCATGATTCAGGCTCACTAACTCACTAACTGGCAGCCTTTTTGATAGCAGCTGCCATATGGTCTGGCGCTGTATAGAAAGGACTGTGCGATGCATCCACAACATCGGTCTGGATGTTGACCCCTTTAGCGACCTCCTCCACCATCATTTTCTGTACTGGAAGTGGGATCGCCTCATCCTTCAGGCAGTACAGGTACGTGGAAGGCACATGTCTCCAAGCCTCAAAAGTAATGTTGCTGTGAAATGTCTGATAACTATGCGGTTCCAATGTCTCAGCAGCCCTCTTTGCGTCAATCTCATTCATATCGTTGTAGAAAGTTTCCTTAGGGGTAGCCGGGGTCACAAGGAGACGATCATCCGAGACTTGGAACCAGGGAAGGTCATCTCCACCAAAAGAACTGATCAAAGATTTTCCCTCGGGGACGATAAATGAACAGCAGAAGAAAAGGTGAACCACTCCACCTGGTTGACCCTGGCGTTGACGAGTCTCCCAGTCTAAGCCGCGGATTGCCTCACAGCCTGGAATGCCACCGTATGAGTGCACCACGACCACCACTCTTTGCCCAGCATCGGCAGCAATCTCGATTTGCTTCTTGACCTGATTCACATCTTCAGAAAAATCTGAATGGGGTATAACAGGGCCCACCGAGGGCAAGTAAACGACGTCGGTATTGTATCCGTGAGTCTCTAGCTTTCTAATGACTTTGTCGAAACATTGAGGGCTGTGCCACGCGCCAGGTATGAAAAGTATCGTTGTTGAAGAAGCCATGGATCGATATTTTCAAAGTATGGGGTAAATAAGGGCGAATTTGTGGAAGATGAACTGATTTATATCAATTTTTTTGGACTTTTTCGAGTTCTTATACATTTTCTCCCCCTCATCCCTCTCCTAATGAAGTTAGAGAGATGCAGTCATGTTCATATTGGTCCAGTCTTTCTAGGCCCGGCCAGCAAGAATGATGGCGCACAGATTTTAGGGCAAAATGCCGCTAGACCAAAAATGCTTCATGCACAACATTCTTGGTTTATACGGTCATTTATTTCTTCGACAAATGAAACGAAGGTCTCGCTTGAAAATTGATCAGAGTACCTAATAGGCTAGTATAAATGGCCTAATGGTGGTCGAATTATTTGCAGGTCTTATCTCAGAGGATACTACGATACCTGACACAAGGACGGAGATGACTCGGCAAGCTTGAAGTCCGTCTCAAATACCACCCCCCCCCTCCTGTACCGATGCACAAACGCGGATCAGATGCAGTGCGGGTGCGGCCGCAGGTGCGGTGGTGGACCCACCGAAGCCACGTTATGGCGTTATGGGAACAGAATTATTTCGAGCAAATTTCCTGGGGCCGAGATCTACTCATAAAACAGTTCACCAACCTGAATACTACTTTCAAATCAATGGACATATCAAAATCGAGCATTTATAATCGTCAAGTATCTTGGCTTGTCGGATGGATACAGGGTGATTTGAAATCTGATGGAGGTTACGCTGTGCACAATGAATAATCATCCATACTGCATTGACAAATCTGATTTCTGAATTCATTTGAGTCGAATTCCTCCTATAATCCTTCCAAGAAGATAAAAGACCCTTTAGGCCTCTCTATGATGCGATCAATCCGATACAGAGACCCAACTTTGGGTTAACTAAAGCCCGTTGCATTCGCTCAAGATATTCCCATCTTTGTTGAGACCTATGGCTCTATTAGAATTACCGGACTATAGGGACACAACCGTGGATGTGTCCATTATCTACGGAGGACGAACAACTGTGCCCGCATCTTACGTGGTTAAAACACCAATTGCAGGGCATGTCTTGCTTGACATGCCTTGCTATAGCTTCCTAATCGAGAACAAAAGGATAAACAAAAAGGTTCTCTTTGACCTTGGGCTGCGAAAAGATTGGAAGGAGAAACTTCCGCCCCCTAGTAAGCAACATCTCTATCTAAAACCTGCATCTGGCTATTCATCCATGCAGAACATGATGCGACATATGCTGACCGCGATTGAACTGAGAGTCCTGAATCAAATCGAATCGGCTAAAGCAATTATGGACATTGAGCAAGACGTTGCTGACCAACTTCACAACGCCAGTGTGCCTCTCGAATCGATCAACGCTATTATCTGGTCCCACCACCATATAGACCATACAGGAGATCCGTCACTCTTCCCTTCGTCCACGGACTTGGTCGTTGGTCCGGGCTTCAAGCGCGACACAACGACGTTTCCTGGTTATCCTACGAATACGGATGCTCTGGTGACTGACGATGCCTTTTTTGGCCGTCGATTGGTTGAGCTTGATTTTAGTGATGCTGTCACTATTGGTGGCTTTTTGGCCATCGACTTTTTCCAAGATGGCAGCCTGTACCTGCTGAAATCAAGTGGGCATAGTGAGTATCTGTACTTCTTATTGACGGTACTTAGAAATCCCTTCCTAAGTGGTAGATTGCTAATAATTTCATAGCGCATGACCATATTAGCGCTCTGGCCCGTACCTCGGAGAACCACTTCATCTTGCTTGGAGGCGATATCGCTCATCACCCGGGAGAATACCGACCAACCGAACACCTCCCGCTTCCGATCGAAATCAGTCCGTCACCCCTCAAAGAGGATACAATCTCGATCTCTACATGTCCCGGTTCCATATTCGAAGCCATCTCCCCTGCAAATTCAAGAGGCTCGGATGCCAAAGTCACCCCATTTTACGAGCTGAACGCCGGAATGAACGAGGATCTGGGAGATGCCGAGGTAGCTCTTGAGAAAATGCTACCGTTTGACGGCTCAGCTAAGGTTATGGTTATCATTGCGCATGATGCGAGTCTCCTGGATGTTCTTCCTTTCTTTCCCAATAGTATTACTGAGTGGGATATACAGGGATACAAGGCGAAGGGGGCTTGGAGCTTTTTGAAGGATTTTGTTGGGGCTATTGACAGAAGTGCAGACGGAAGTACATAGTCATTCAGTGAGGTCAGAAGCGGTGGCAGCCTAGACAGGTAATAATCCCTACCTGGCAGACATTACCCATTGCATATAGGAGCATATACTAGAAGTCATGGGCGTTTGAAAGGAATCCTATTTTCTGTTTGTAGTTTTAATTCCCCCATCGACAAATAAGCGGTCTTCTGCTGGCATTTCATTTTGGACAGTGCTAGAGCCACTTCCATTCTGGGTATAAGGCAATTCAGCTGTTTTGCGCCCACGCGAGGCAATCTCAACAGTGGAGGACAATGTGTGGAGTTTATCCTCAAGCCGATCTTGAGTCATGAAAGGGGGATCGGCTCAGGGTATATGATGGTTCAGGACACTGGTCACGCGATCGTAGATAATCAATCCGTCCTGGCAAGATCATATAGAACTATTAGAGTCAGTAAACTAGGTGTGCTCAATTCGTGGAATTCTCCTTCTAAATGAGATTCCTAGACTGTTGATGTCCACAGACGTCAAGCCGGGGTGGGCAGCCGCCCTTGCAGACTATATGATCGACCGAGCGGCTATAGTGTAAACACAGATTTTGGACACTGACCACCCCTTGGTATGGTACTCAATGTCCAGAGCGGTTCTTAGAAATGCTTGTCGAAATGCTGTGTTTTCAAATTGCAGCCTGGGACGATGCTAGCTCCAACCCTACCTTGATTTGTGTCTAAAGACTTTGCGAAGGGATAACATTCCTAAGGTTCCATGGAACTATTCTTCTGCTGGTATTGAACGCGCACTTCTATTACACAATTAATCCTGAAACTTTCCTCTTCTATTCTATTAAGGATTTGGAAAATAATTAGCGCCGACGTCGGTACTTCTCTGTTAATAGATAGAAGCCCATTTGACCACTTCCTTCAAGCGTAACTTGGTGCGAAATAAAGTAAATCTATCAAGCGGAAGATTTTTCCTACGATGATCCGATCGCCTATTGGTTACGATCCTTCAAGCATTTGAAATCGCATACTTCATTGGGCAGACCTTGAAGCCCTCCACAACCTCGGAATGTCGCATTCTCCCAGACTCGCCAAAGCATCAACAATAAAATGTCAACGCACGAGAACGAGAATTCAGGTCCAATTTGCGGGGCTGGAAGAGATCAAGGTTCCTCTTGCAGCAGAATAAAGCATCGTGATGCGCCACCGGTATCTCATGCTTTCTTCTACCCTATCCGCCTTCGACGTTGACTTCGTTATACGCCATTACCCTTCTAATTTAACAGCTTACTGTCCTTAATATCCGAATCGAATCCATTCGCTTCTTTGTCTTTCATCTGTCACCATGCATTTCACCGGAGTCCTCGCCGTCACGGCTTCCCTCGTTGCTGTCGCCTACGCCAATGACCCTCTTGCCTTCACGTCCTGGCCTAAGGACATTCAAGCTGGCAAGCCTGTTACTCTGACATGGGAGGGTGGTGCTACTGACCAGGTAAATGATTTTGTTTGAGGCTTGGGATATGAGAAGCTGCTGACTCGGGTGGCTGCATTTAGCCCGTCACTCTTACCCTCCGCAAAGGAACCTCTACCGACCTTAAGGATGTTGAGATCATTACTGCTCAGGCCAAGGATGGCACCTTCACCTGGACCCCCGGTGACAATGTCAAGAGTGGAGAAGACTATGCTTTCCAGATAACCCAGGGTGGCGAGCGCAACTACTCTGCTCTTCTCAAGGCCGGGCCTGCCGTGCCGGCTTCGGAGTCTTCACAGACAAACACTGGCACTGCTACCAATACCAACACTGCTACCAATACCAACACTGCCACCACTAGCAATACCAACTCTGCTCAGACCAGCAGCAGCTCCTCCTCTTCTTCCTCCACCACTGGCAGTGAAACCTCTGCTACCCAGACCACTGCCACGACAAGCAAGCCTTTGATCAGCTCGTCTGCTGGCACTACTCCCTCCAGCAGCCCGATCTCTTCAACTACCGTCGTCCACTCCGTCACTGCTGCTGAACCCTTTGAGACCAGCAATGTTAAGAATGACAAGGCAGCCTCAGCGACCGGTAGCATTCAGAATGGCCGTGCTTCATCTCTGCAGTCCTACTCACAGCTCTTCATGGGTGCTCTGGGTATGCTGGTGTATCTCGTTCAGTAAATTACCGGGCTTGATGATGCTTAGTTGGGTACACGGTTACCTTCCATTCGTTCTAAAATAGTCTTCTCCTTGTTCATCTCCGGGTCCTTTCCTATGTTGAATTGGGCTACCTTCATGTATATAATCCAATACCCCCTTCATATCACTGAGAGGCGGCTTTGGTGGGGCGTTGTGGAGGAAATTTGACTTGGTTTCAGGATATTTTGACGGATCTCTCCAGTTTCTTACACGTATGCTAGATGATCGTGACTGATGTCATTAAGCATCCTTTGATATGACAGGTTCACCATAAGTTTGTGACCACTTTGCAGTAGTTAATTGCTCTTTGCCACTCGGCAACACCCCGGAGATCAGCTTACCAATTGGGTTTAGCGGCCGAGTTAGCGCGATCCGTGCCTGAAATAATAATCGATAAGGGAATCTTGTCAACCACAACTCCCTCCACTCCCACTTTCTCTTTTCCATCCTCCTCCTCCTCTCCGTTCACGCTCCCGTTAATTTTGACAACTCGTTCGGTATTCCTTGGACTGCTCTGTGAGCATTGACGACTATATCATAAAATTCTCGCTTTTGCCGCGCGGGCAAATCGATCCGCTGACCTCCGGCGCGCCCATCATCACTTTGATGTCGAGTGGACTTCCCGATTAAGCCGCTGCTTCGGCGATGGTCAGACTCCGCGACAGGATCGCATCGTCGCATCTGGCCCTTCTTAAGTTCGAAAACGGTACGTGATCTTCTTTCCTCCTCCCCTCTCCTCGTCAACAACAGTCCATCACGCGCACCCCCAACGCCTGTCACCAGAATCCCCTGACAGCTTCAACATGTCTTCCGTGGGGCGCGTGATCCGACAACTGACCTCCTCGAGGAAACTCGAGGCAGCAGAGATGATCAGCACTGACTCGCTGATCTCGTTCCCAGAAGAAGCACCGCAAGTGAACCTTGCGGTGGTGGACACTCAGTTGAACATGCACCGGTTCAACGCACTTTTTGAAGAGGAAATGGCGCTAGAAGGCCCCAAAGGTTGGTTAAAATCTAATTGTACCTACTCTCATACATGGCACGTACTAACCATCACTCAATCGCTACGCAGACTCTCACAATTCGCCCGCGCCAGCCCCCACCTCGGCGAGTCCGCGCCTCGGCAATGAGGCTCCAACAGAATGGTCGGCGGTCGGCCATGCAGCGGCGACAGGCAAGTCCGGCCGTGTCATCCACAACCTGCAGGAGGAGGTTGCTCGTCTGAAGCGGGACTCCGCCCTCTGGCAATCCAGAGCGGAGGAGTCTCAGCGAATCAGCGAGGCTCTCAAACTCCAACTGCAGGACATGGCCGACCGCCTCCAGCACCAGGAGCAGGTCAATGACACCAGCCTCAAGTCCATCGACCGGAAAGACCGCAAGATCGAGGACTTGCGCGCCGAGCTACATGCGGAGCGCACCAAGCGCCACGACGCCCAAATCGTGGCAAACGAGACCAATGAGGCGATGCGCGTGGAACGTGAGAACCACCATCGCGAAATGGCTCGGCTGCAAGAGGAGGCCAAGTACTACAGCAACCAGTACGAGGTCCTGAGCAGTGCCACGAAGCGGGAGAAGAACGACTTGGGCCGCCGGGTGGATGACGCTTGGGACAAGGTGCACTCCATGGCAAAGGCGCAGGTCACCCATGTCGAGTGCTCTGACCGGCTGATGGTCATTGGGGACCAGAAGAACCGAGAGATTGAGGTCATGAACGAGCGGTACGAGAAGGCCGTGGCCCTCCACAGCAGCTACAAAGAGACCAAGGACAAAGAGTTCCGCGGTACCGTCGATCGGGCCCACGCCAACAACGAACTGATCGATGCAACTCTCAGAGAGCTCAAGGAAACTCAGGACAAGATGAAGTGGGTGATCCGGATGAGTGAGCTCAATGAGAACAAGAAGGCCAAGGACAAGGCCGAAGAGCAGCCAACGCCCGAACCATCCTCGTAGATCCTCTGTCCTGTCCTGTCCCGTCCTCTCCTGTCTTCTGCTCCTCGAATTCCGATACCTCAACCCGTCTTTCCTCCGCTCGTGCCCTAACCATCTCGAGGCCATCCGACATCCCATCATACACGCCGCTCCTCCCTCTACTTCTCTCCCGACATATCCTCTCTTGCCTCGACCATCTTTTCTTCATGTTCATACCTTTCGTGGTTCCTGGCGTTTTGGCAGCGAAGATACCCATTGCCGCAGTTCGGTCCAGACCTCTTTTCTGTCCTCCTCCTTCTTCTACCATTCTTTGCCGCCGCTTCCCCTGCCCTTGCTCCTCAACCCTATTTTTCCTCATTTCTACTCTTCCTCTCTCCCCCCTACCTACCCTTCCTCATTGTTAGAGTTGATGCCGTGATGACCCTGCATGATCTGGTTCGGTTTCTTTCTTCTATGTTCATGCACATTTGCATATGGCCTTTTTGTTCTGTGGTACACCCCATCAATGGGCGATATTCTTATTCTTTCTTGTACCAATACCCTTTCGTCTGATGTTTTTTATTCACATATCTTCTATCCCCGTTCCTTATTTTGGACGGGTTAATTGCATAATATTTTTATCACCAGATGCCTATTTGCCTTTCACTATGTATGCCTAGCAGCCTCGTCATGCCTTGATGACGAGGCATCCGGGAAGTTTATTACTGGGAGCGACAACTATTGTATGCTGAGAAGGGGATTTCCATTTCGATGCATACTTTTATGTGAGATGTTGCCGTACTAATTGTTATGGAAGTTCCCGCTAACCTTGGTCATATTGCTTCCACTTTGGTTAGATATCCTTCCCTACATCCAGTTTTCTTGTCGGATCTTCTCTGTCTCCCTTAAATCCATCTACATCTTTGAACATCTCTTACGCAATTTTTGCTTCTCCTTCCCACTCTCGGCGTGAAGCTACGTGAGTCTCTCTCTCATATTCTATCATCGGAAACTATTTAGTTCACGATCTCACACACTCATAGAGAACGACGCTTGGGAGATCATCGTATGGTCCATCAGTCTTGGCTGATCACATCACATCATCATGGCGACCGAGCGTGAGTTGCAAGTTGCCTGTCTGTGGGGTCTCCATGACCGTGGGGTAAGTTCTTCTTCTGGACCTGAGCAGCTTAATGTCAGCCATTTAACATGATGATATATAGGTCCGTGAGATACGGGAGGAGATCATGTATGGAAGCTCATTTCCTTCAAAGTATACCAGCTAATGAAGTGCAGAACACAATCTCCTGATACGCAAGTTACCTATCTTCTTGATGAAGATGTGAGTACCTCTTTCGATTACAATTCCTTCTAGTTCTTTCATACTAATCAAGTATCTTTCAGGTGCTGGTCGTCAAAGGCTCCTTTGACGATTCAATTGAAGCCGCCGTGGTAGCCTGCATCAAAGCCTATGTAGAGAAGCACATGCACCATAACCTACTTGATGTCAGTTTCTCTCCTGATACCAACATCTCCCCAGGCCATTGAGCACTAACCCAGTCCTACAATGCAGGAGGAGCCACGAATCCGCCAGATCGTCAAAATTGACGTCGGGGCCGCCTTAGAGAGCCGAGAGGGTCAGAAATATGGCACGGCGCCATCTCTCATCAAGGAGATAGATGTCCAGAGCAACAAGAGTTCTTTGACTTCTACGACGACATCTGCACCCTCTCAAGTCTCCCGGAACTGGAACCCATCTATCGTCAGAGTCAAGTACTTCCGCAAAGACCAACATCGCATGCTTGGGCGAGTCGCTGTGGCTACTGGTGCGAATATCCGTCTGGGACACTCCGAGGCCAAGGATATATTCATTCGTGTGTCTGCGGATGTCCCTGAAAAGGTTGATGATGCATTTCGAAAGCTCGAGAAGCTAGAAAGTCTTCTGGTAAGATTTATAGATTCCTACTCCAGTCACCGATAGGCATCTTACTTTTGCAGGCCTTGTTCGACATCCCCTGCCAAGCATATACAAGTTTTGTCCCGGATACCAACGGTCTACGCTTCTGTCTTCTGGAACTCGCGCATCTGAACGACATCGCACCCCGACGCATCCTCTTGGATCCAGGTTCCGCTATCAAGAACAATATCGCCGACTCCACACTCCCTGTCTCTTGCCGTATCAATCCGTCTACGAATCTCTTTCAAGTTTCGGAGCACCTTCGTAATCCCGGTGAAATCGACTGTCCGTGGTTCCTTAGACATCGTGAGACTACTAGATGTTGGTCTAGCTTCCATTACCCGGAGATCGGCGAGCCGGGCGAAGATAGAGGGGCACAATACTCTAATCTCGATTTTCTGCGTCAGCAAGCCACACCGGTGGTCAAGCCTGTCCCTAGTGGAAATTCACGAGGTCATGGATTCAAGGATGTTGACTCGAAGCTCATCTATGCAGTATCAGAGAGCACAGGGACAGAAAGGGCCCAGTCCGATAAGGGGGCTGTCCCGGTGTACCGACCCGAGTCTACTCCGTCGCCTTCCATCAAAATACCGGGGGTCAAAACTCGCAGGCCAGTCTTGCCTGATGATGGCGAACCCTTGCCGAAGTCAAAGTCGCCTGTATTTACTACGACTCGGGAAACTTCCGGAAAGCCTACGCAGTCTGATACATCTGCAAAGTCCAGAGCGTCTGCAAGTTCTCAAGCAGCTGTTGCTAAGTCTGAGCCTCAGCGCTCTGAACCTCTTGGAATACTCCATCCTGCAGTATCCAGGTCTGTGGAACGTCGATCTTCTTCCGGCGTACATAACCCCTGGACTGTCGTTCCGAAATCATCAATTCAAGGCGTGAAAGGTCCTAAATCTTCACCAGAGAAGCCACTGTTGACCGGTTCTTCCCCTGTTTCAAGTTCCGGGTTCCCTTCTACATCACAGGCAATGACAAGATCTCCTCAGCCCGTCTCCCATTCTAGCACCGGACCCGTCGCCGACAATGCGCAGGATGAGCTCATCGACTTATCTGGTAATGAGCCTGCTACTACGAATAGCACGATCACCATGGGCTCAAGCTTGCAATTTGAACTTGGAGAATCATCATCCGAGCGTTTTTCATCGTCATCTTTGTTTCAATCAACCATTTCGTCAATGAATGATGCTCGCTCCGAGTCAACTGGGCTTCAATCGACGAGATCAGAAATATCGGATGCTCCATCTGAGTATGCAGCTTCGCAGAACTCTGAATCATCGGGATTACCACCTGACTCCAACGAAATTACTGCTTTGACAGGTCATGACGGCTCAGTTGACGACCAAGAGACCCCTCGGCCGGCCAAATCGATCCCTCTTGCCTCCCAGAACCCAGTTGCCCTACCAGATGACGGTCAGAGAACCCCTCGATCATCGGCTAGTCAACATATTGTGGCTGCTGATGAGTCAGTTACTCTACTGGGTGGAAATCGAGAGGCTCATAGGCCGGCAGATGAGCTTTCAGGTAGGGCTATCAATAGTCCAATTGTCCCACAAATTGCCGGTTACGGAGCCCCGGCCAGTCAAACATATTCAGCTTCTTCGTATGCTTCGTTTCCTCACCACATGAACGTGAGCCCCCACGATCCCTGGAGTCAGGGCAGGGTCTTCGGTACACCAGGTCACGGGGCCCAGCAGACCGATGGCCAGGGCGCATCCCCTCAGTACCCTAGGTGGAGCACTTACTCCAGTCAGACCACTTACTCTAGTCACTTCAGTTATGAAACGCGCTTTCATGGCGTCGGTGCCACGCCAATGCATCCTGCAGGGCCTTATTGGCCTACCAACTCTGCCACTCCAGGACCGTCTATCTTTGATGTCTACCTGTGGCCTCTTCACCTGGCTCAGACCATTTTGCAGCATCAGCAGCCTTTTCATGATACAAATTTCCAGCAGACACGCGCTGATTACCAGCACCCGGCGTATTACTCACACGAGCGCATTGGAAGTCCAGAGACTATCGTATCCTCCCCCAGCGGTACCTCTGGTGATCATCCACAGACTTCTCAGGCAATTTCCCGGAGCCAGCGTGATGCGACTAGCCGACCTGTTCAAGAACGACTGGCCGATCCAGCCAACCGTGACAGGAGAGAGTTCCATTCAGCGATGAACCAACGAACCCCAAATCCCAGTGGCGATGAAAGGAAAAATCTCATTGCCAAGGCAAATGCTAAAGTCCCCAAGAAGTACTGGAGGGTCTTCGATGAGGCTGATACTTCAACAAAAGTTCGCGTGCCTATGCCAGCCAATCCTCAACTCCCCCAGGGCCAGCCACAAAAGTGTTCGATACATCCTGAACTCACCAGAGAGGTTTACGAACTCCTTACTCCCTGTTTCACTACTGCTCAAGTCTTCCCGGGACCTCTGGAGCTAGAGATCCAGATCGGCATCATCACTATCATGAATAAGTTGGGAGCCGCAGAAAATAGCTTCATGAGCTTTGAGGAAATGAAGGAGGTGGTCCGTCCGCGAGGAGTCCTCAATGGGCCCAGTACAGTCTTCTTCAATAGACTCACGACCTTGCCCGCTGACATCAGTCACCTTATTGACATCCACGCCAATGGAGTCCGTCTCTTCGAAAGCGAAACGTCCTCTTTCAACATTGAGTATCAATTTCACTGCGTTTTGAAGACAGGCCTGCCCCTCGTCATCTCTATCGATGAGAAGGGCAATCCCACAATCAAGATTCCCAAGGTGACCCTAGGCTCCGTTCATATCAGTTATCCAGACCGTATCTGGGACGCTGCAGCGGTACTGCGCGGGTGTATGGGTGCCCATGGAAAACCAGATCCAGAAGTCGAGCGTGCCGTGCAATACATAGCAAAGAACTTATGGGTAGAGCCTGGTCGTACGCACCTTCGCCTACTAACCCGCTTCAACAAGGATTTCCTAAGCGTAAAGAAGGTCGTGCTCAAACGCACAACCTACCATCGCTGCGCCAACGATCGGTATGTGAGAAACATCGGAGGTGGAATCTCGAAGCGCGGCCTTCAACTTCGCGTCACTGAGATCCAAGATCTGGTACTCACCGCTCTTCCATCAAATTGCGACATCTTGGAAGCAACCTGCAAGTCTTTGGATGACATGACCAAGGCTCATCGGCAGTGGTGGGAGATTGCGTTGATAAGCCCGGCTATTCAAACAGCTCTCGGTGGTGTTGTCCCCACCACCATTGGAGATGATCACCGCGATTGGTGTCCCATCGACATCTTGGGAGGCGAGACTGGACTTATCACCAGTGCGCCCGCTTCACCGACTGCTCAGTCAATTGGTCACTATGGTCTGGGTGCACTGGTGGGCCTCGCTACTGCTGTTGTTGAAAATATCGATTCAGTTGGGTTTTCCAATTTTGGTCCAGCTGGGAAGGGAGACAACAAGAGGCAGTCGATCAAATTTCTAGAATGGAAATCGTCATGATGAACAGTCCCTCTCAGTGGTGAAGGGCAAAGCCTGTCTTTGACGGGCTGAGAACTTTTGATTTGGTCATTCAAGTCATGAGAATGTGACGCGAGCTTAGGGGTATTTGGAGACTTGGTTTGGCATTGGAATTGCCATATTTCTCGTTTGGAAAATTGGGAAAGGAGAGAAACATGGCGAGTGCTTTAGTGTCCCTGACTGTGAATTAGAATACCACTATGGCTAGAGAATCAACCATCGTTATCTCTCCATCTATAAATGCCTAATAATATAGAGAGCGTCCAATCTTCTACTGTGGCACTCGCGATCCCACTTTTTGCCAAAACTTGCACCTCTCCCCACGACCACCCTCCCACGCCCTAGCATCTGCCAGCCCAAACTCATTCGTAATTCCTGATCCTTCTCTAAGCCAATATGACAGATGATCAGTCACCGTTTGCCTAACCAAATTTCCACCCGTCGTATTCAAATTCATCAGCACAGGCGAGTCCTCTTTCCACCGCGGCCAATCAATATCACCATCTGTGCCCTCGGGAACGGTGGCATTAGCCATTCCAGCTTTGGCATCGCTAATGGATATAACGGGTGTATCATTTATGATAAAATTCCCCAGTATGCGTTGGAATGCATCTCTAAAGCCGGCATTTGGCACAGATGCTCCCACGGAGAAATAGGATGTTAGATCGGCCCCGTGGTATGCTGGTGTCACTGAGTACTGATACTTCCAGCTTTCTTTCTCATCGTTGGGCTCTTCATTAGCTCCGGAAGAAAAAGCATCTGCTAGCCAATGTGAGGGACAGTCAAAAGCTGTTTCGGCAAAGATGTTGAAGGCGGTTTGTTGGAGGCCTGTTGCGAATTCGGATTGATTGAGGGCTGTTGGGCCACTGTTGCCGAGTGTGTCGTAAAGAGGGCCAGTTGATTCGGGAGATGATGATGGTACTTTGTATATTTGGAGGAGTTCAGCAAAATCTGCGGGCGTCAATCGGGGAAATGTCGATTTGAAGTATTGTATAAAGGTGGCCGTAGTGTTCAAAGTTGGAGGACTCAAGGGGACACCATCATTGGCGTTATTCTATATGATTTCAGCACGGGCCCTAGGAATGTGGTAGGCTATGTCATGTTGACTTACTCCAGACAGAATCCGCTTGCCACTGACTTTCTTCTCCGGCAGTTGTTTTGATGGAAGGTCCTGAACGAATTCTCCATCTGTGACAGGCAAAAAAGCCCAGGTACCCCATGCACCTGATGTGGAAACCTTGCCGCTGGCATATTGGAGTGTCTCTGTGTCTGTGCGGACTAAACAGTCAAAGGTAGACGGGTCATTTGAGCTCGTTTCTTCATAACATCCCGCTCGTGCTGCGAAGTCGCGATAGTGCATCGTCGGGATCTTGTCGTTATACTCGAACTGCGTCGCAGTGTATGGACTCGCAGCAATAATCTAGCACGAAGTCAGGTCAGTCTCAGGATTACCGCCCATCAATGGTCACATTTACATTGTTGAATAGCCCATCTTCTCTTCCACCATACGCCATAGCCTGCAGCATCGCAGCTCCAGCGCCTGAAGACTCGCCTCCGATGGTCACACGAGATGGATCTCCACCGAACTTTGCTATATGCTGCTGCACCCATTCCAGGGCAAACCGCATATCCAAAAGACCAGCATTGGTCTTACCATATGTGTGCACGGCCTCAGATGACAAGAAGCCAAAGGCTCCCAGTCGATATTGAATCATGACGGAGATGAAGCCATTGTCATTGGTCTTCATCCAGTCACTAGGATCATAGGTCGCGCCGAAAAGCCCGTAACCACCGCCGTCTATAAATATTAGCATGTGGTTCCTTTAAATAAAGTAAAATGGTAGGAGACTCACGAATCCATACAAGGATAGGCAGATCTTTTGCCCCTGCAGGGGCGAACACGTTCAGGAACAGACAGTCCTCGTCTCCCAACGCTGAATTGAAGCCATAGACTTCTGGTAGTTCTGCCGCTCCTGACTGAGGACAAAGAGGTGGTTGCTTCGTTGCTGATAAGACGGCTGTCCTGTTCACTGATGGTGGCTGGGGAGCTTGCCAACGTAGCTTTCCTACAGGCGGGGCGGCATATCGAATTCTACCAAGTTGTTAGCTCGAGTATATCCATTGACTTGCTTGCGATATGACCGTAGTCTGTCTCACCCTTTGAATATATTGGTACCATAAGCGCCATTGTAGACGCCTTGGTATTTGGCGTATCCCAGGTCGACCACTGGACTGGCGGTGTGGATGGGATTGGCAAGGGAGGCCGGGGGAAGGGATAACGCCAGCAGCACGAGGCTGTAGGTTCCAAATATCCAGCCCATTTAGAGCGACGCTTACTGCAGTAATTCAATTGACGGAAGGACAAGGAGAATAATATTCGTTCACGGGTGTATATGAGTCGATAATTGACGTCGGTCGCAGCTGCCAATATGCAGCTGCCCGAACACTTCCTTAACTCGGGCATATAACACGTGCAATATCTCGTTTCCGAGCATTGGTAAAAGCAAGGACATCCAATTATCAGCGAGCCCGATCCTTTTTAACCAAGTATCACCATTGGCCTAGATATGTAGTTGGTGGGCCTGTACAAAGGTCCCAGCCTCGGGGGGCCTGACACGATGTAACTCAATGCTAGGGCAACGTTTGTTAATGGTTGGCAATTCAATCGCTAGAGTCTAGATTTGGATGATGAGATCCGTTTTTATATTCCTATAGAGAGGAATTTTACTGAGAAACGGAAAGTCGAGGAATTTAGTGTGTATTACTGGAAATTAGGTAGTGTCGCAATATATCAGACTACACTACCCACGCAAGATATATATCCCCCTCAACTCATCACTGCAGGGAGTCGTCACTACCCTTTGGGTTGATTGGCCTTCCTTGTAGGTTCTACCAAGGTTTCTGAGAAGGGCAAAAGAAGCAAAAAAGAGAAAACCCACTAACTAATAAACCTCAAGATTCAAGTATATTAATTGGGTGTATATAATGAAAAAAATAAAATCAAAAAGAATGACCGACGCAGGGGTCGAACCTGCAATCTCTTGATTCGTAGTCAAGCGCCTTGCCATTGGGCCAGCCGGCCGTCACGTGAGGATCCGATGTGGTCACACGCTTCTGGATGATGTTCAGGCGACTTTTTGGCTATATTAGCCAACGGCAGTGTTATCGCACCTATTCCACCACGGTGGAAGCATCACACAGAACAATACATCCTTAGGTGTAGGTAGCGTCTGTCCAAAGGAGGGGAATATGTCAAAGTAGTTTGAAACATTATCGTATGAAAGACATGAATGACACGTACATGAAACAGATCATGTATCTCTCATTCCTTCAGAGGTATTGCTATCAATGGAATGTGAAGGTTGGGAATCGGAGATATAGGATTTTCCACCTCTAATTCCTAATGGTTAGGAGAACGTGATTTCGATTGGTAAATTTTATCTACTTTGATGAGAACTATTGAACTAAGTTCAAGTAGGAAGTAACTGCACTTGAATGAAGCGTGGTGAGAAAGTGGGTGACAACCAAAACAAACGGCGCTTGCACGTATATTCACCTAGCGAACCTTCAAGAGTTTAATCTACATATTTAGGGTATTGAGCCTTTGTTACCAGTGAAAGAGAGTCTATCTTCTAATCATGATTTATTTAGGAACTATATATTGCGAGCGGACATCAAGACGTACTTCACGGCTATACCACCGAAACAAGTCGTCCTATCTACACGTGCAGTCACTCTGTTCAATCCTCCTCCTCAGGGGCATCGTCTACACCACGCAACCACGCGCTGCGAGCATCGACTGCTGCCTTGCGCACATCTCGCTTGGGATCATCCAAAACAGCATGCAGAGAGCGCAACACCTGCGTCTTCTCTGGTAGAAGCGGGGAGATAGACGGTGGTAGGCGAGAGTTAGTTTCACCAGGAGTTTGTTTAGCAGCCAAGAGGTAGAGACACTTCAGAGAATCAGCGCGGAGGCGAGGTGGGTTGACGACGTTGGCATTGATCTCAGTAGTCTTGAGAAGTCTCACAACGAGGCTGTGGACATGTCCGCACTTGTCGATCACAGCGACGCCGTTATCGCGGATGATTACAGCTAGGGTGTCGAGTGTAGCTGCTCGGACAGCGACAGAGTCGGATGTTTGGAGGTCAAGAGATTGGAGGAGGAGAGGGAGTAGAGTGGGAAGTTCAGGCATGACTAGGGCCGTGGAGATGGTAGAGAGGATACCGGCAAGCGCGGTTAGATGAGCCGGCTTGATGTGGTCCAACCCCTTAGAAGATACATCACTACCAGCAACGTTGACTTCGCGAATGCGAGAAGAAATCATCGGGATGACGGTTGTGAAGACACGTTGTTTGCATAAAAGGCGGATTGAGGCACCGTTGGCCGTGGAAAGTACATCATCGTCACCGAGAAGGATAGAGAACCCGCGAGCAGTAGAGGTGCTGGTCTGCTGGTCGGGTGATGAGAGAAGACCCATGAGCGAGGTAAGAACATGGGTGGTGGTCGGGGCAAGCCGGAGGACTAGAGCCTTGGACAGCCAGAAGATGGTGCGGATTGTAGCAGGGCTGTAGCTCTCCTTCTCCGAGGAAACGAGAGAACCAAAGAGTTTCTCTGCAATGTTCAAATCTTCCTTGGACAGGAACTTGTTGACAAGCAGAGCTAGATGACGGAGGAAGGCGAGATGTGTAGCCGGCTCTGAAGTTTCAGATACACAGCGCTGCACTAGATCTGAAAGAAGCTCGGACATGTTGGGAGAGGTATAAGGGATATGGTTGCCACAGTCTTTAGACAGGCCTGCGAGAAGATAGGTGGAAATTATGATGGTCCGCTCCTGATCGACTGTTGCGTCCTGTGAAAACGGAATAGGCACGAAATCATCGGTCGCAGAGAAGAGCTTGTACACATTCTCTGCCACCTGCTCCTGTTTCTGGACAGTGACAGATCGCACCAGCAGGTTGCAGAGCCGACCAAGCGTATCCAGGATGGTGGCATCGTTGAGGATCTGGTTCTTCCCCTTGCCCGACGCTGACTCCGAGGCACTGCGGCAGAGACCGACCACGATCTTGTCGAAGTAGAGATCCACGCTCGGATCAGAATCCATCTTCCTTTGCTGCATGACATAGAGTAGGGTCATGAGAATGGCCCTTGGATACGCAATGGCACCAGGTTGCTCCTTCTGGAGTAGGATGGTCAACTTGCTGAAGAGACGTCGGAATAGAGTCTCAAAGATGTCCCTCTCAACGCTGATCTGAGCCAAGGTATCTAGGGTGGAAAGATAAGTTGAGTTTGTGCCATCATCCTCATCTGGAAGTGTCGCCACAAATGCAGGGAAAGTAATATCCATGATCAGACGAGGCTTGTGCTTGGAAATTTCAGCCAGTGCCGCAATTGCTTCCTTCTTCAGGTCACCCCTGCCAACAGACTCCTCCTGAAGCAGAATCTCATCCAGGTACTGCACGAACAAGCCAATCTCATTATCCTGGAAGAAATCCCGCAGAGTGGAAAGACGAAGGAATCCCTTCAGAGCAGTCACTCGGAAAGAAACCTCCTCCTTTGCAGCACCCATCAATGCCTGACCCAGCACGTCCGAGAATTGATCCTTGAATTCGAGCAATGGATTCTCGAGAGTGATCTCATCTCCTCGGGTTGTCCATTGGCCGAATACTTGAATTGCAGACTCGAAAAGTACTGACAGGGTTTCAAGAAGAGCTCTTTGTTTGGCAATACCATCTGCCTCTTGGTAAATGGTGAAGATAGGGGCAACAACAGTTTGAACGATGAGGGTAAACGCAATCGGTGAAGCAGATGACAAAGATCGGAGAATCTGTTGGGCGGGTTTCGCCTGCTTCTGCTGGGGCTCTTGCAATTGTTCATTGCATTCCTTAGTGATTGGGCGCAAATACTGTGCAAGAGGCAGGTCCTGAGAGACCTCAGTGACCCCTTCCGAGAGGCGTTGCGCGATAGACTGCAGAGCTTGGAGAGAAGACTCGGACAGGAACTCTTCTTGGGCATTGAGAATCTCAAACTTCAGCACCTCCCAGATGGTGATGGAATAGCGAGACACAGTGTCGGGATCGTATGAATGAATGCAGGCGATCAATGTGTTAAGGGCATCTTTCTGGAAGGGTATCAGTTTCTGTGAAGGTTACTGCTACAAATAAGCACATACCTTGACATTGGGTGAGGTAGAGTCAAGCTTATCGAGCAATGCTGGAATAGAGTGAGGGGCGAAGTGTCTAGTAGAAGAGATGCAGTCTTGCAAGCGGCCTTTCAAGTCCTGGGCAGTAATCCCGTAGGGGTCGTTTGGTGGAGGTCGGAAGGTAATCGGGAAGTAATTGTACACCGAATCAAAGAGCAACTACAATGGTCGATCAGTAAAGGATGCAAAAGCTTTAGTGGTATTGAACATACCTCAACGTGGTTTGTGATATCCCATTCCATCATGACGACCTTCAAGATAGAGAACACCATCATCAAATTGCGTGGGTCCTTTTCGCCTGTCATGAGATCCACAATACCGACGAGAGATACCTCGTCCATATCGAGCAATGCTATTGGTTTTTGATCAGATATGTCGAGATAAAGGGATTGAACTACCCAACATACCCGCACGGTGTGATGACATCAACTCGTTAAGCAATTGGTAAACTTGGAATCGCTGCGATTGGGATCGGGATTGTAGGTCTTGGAAATGGGAGAACAGACTATGAATAAGTTAGCCTCAAGTTTATCAAGCCGTACCACGTGCCCCAATTGCATATAACTGCTGAAGCATATCTCGAAATCAACATACGATTGGGCAATCTCAGCAGCCAATCCCTTCGTAAACCGATCCAGCTTCTGCAGCGTATCCAATCCCGCAACCGCACCTCCATCTTCAATCCGATCACAGAAGAACGACGTCAAGACCTGGATCTGTTGTCGCGACAGGAACTTGGGTGGCAGCGCCTTGATGACCGAAGTGAGGAAGGAGACGGCCTTTCCACGCAGTATAGGATCTTCATCATTGATATATTCGCCAAGTTGCTGAACAATTTCTATGAGGGTAGTCTTCTTGCTTTCGACATCTGCATTGGAATCCTCGATTAGAGTCACACGAACGTAGTGAGTGCGGGGGAACGTGGGCCGATGATCGGACTGACCTTGAGCGACGCCTTCAGCGATGCGTTTAGCTTCTTCTTTGTCGTGCTCCACAACTAACATGAATGTTTGCAGGGCCGACATTTTGCCAATTAATCGGCCGGGTCAGGCCAAGCTTGTGAAGAAGTGCAGTGAGCTGGGAGATAAGACATTCACCGGGCTTCCTTTCCCCCTCCTCCCAATTTCTTGTGGTCCTTATCGATAACAGTCAGGTGATACCAGGCCACTCCACATCACGTGCGGATGTTGCGTCATGGCTGGGAGTGGCATGCGAGTCCTTGATAACGACTGCATACACTCAAGATGAAAGACATAGGATCTCTTGCATCGATATTTCTGCTTTTAAACCTTGCTAGCTCTGCTGCTGCACTCTGGGGCTTATCTCTCCCTGTTTCACAACAGCAGCAGCCGCTAGTTCCTGCGCAGGGTCAGCAATCCATCATGGACAAACTCATCCCAGATATTCTCAAACCCCAGACGACGGAACCGAGTGAGGATGTCGTTGGTGGAGCAGATCAACCAGTTGTCTCCGATGTTCTTCCAAAGACCAAAGGCATCAACATCTTTGCCCAGATGACCCGAGATTTCGACTCGATCTCCTCGCGCCTCAATGACGCCTCCCGCAATATCACAGTCCTAGCCCCTCGTAACAGCGCCGTGCAAGATCTACCGCGCAAGCCATGGGAGGATCCCGAAGACTACGCTAAATTTGGAGATTTGAGTGCGTATGAGGGCACTGATGGACAGGAGCGGGCGAGACGCAATCTGCGGCGTTTCGTAGAGGCCCATATCGTTCCTGTCAGCCCGTGGCATGCCGGCGAGGAAGTCGAAAGCCTGGGCGGGGAGAAGCTAAAGTGGACAAAAGAGGGTGATAAGATTATTGTAAGTTCTACTTCAGTAGTCTTCGCTGCAGTGGTACTAACTAATCGGTTACAGCTGCAACCGGGAAACATCGAGGTGAATTCTATTGCCGAGAAGGTCGCAAATGGAGAAGTCTGGGTGTTGAATGGGGTGATCAACTACCGCTCGGATTGACCGTACATAGCTATGAGATTATGAGATGAGATGCTTCATGATGAATGAGATGATAGTTATTTGAACGACTTTGACACATTTTACAAGTAAATTGACATGTAAAGGCTTTGCCTATTAAACGCCACAATGCCTTTTTATCTATTCAGAGCCAGTGAGTTGCCCTCCATTTGGGCGGATATTTACACCGACACTGAGCATGAAATACTCCCACCATATCATCAATTAGTTCACTTCCGGCGCATAGTTCCGCAGAACTCGCTCCTCAACACCATCGAGAATGCAGAAGTGCTCCATGACCTCCAGATTCTCCGCCTCACTCAAGAACAGCTTGTCAGGGTCCTGACCAGGCTGCATGGGGTTCATCATAGCGGCGGGGTTGGCCATACCCATCTGCTGGGCCATCTGGTTGGCAGCTGTGTAGAGTAGGGATATCAGCAATCAGTCCAGATATGAAAATAGCATCCTCATTTCCCGGAAATAGCCTACCGTTGTCACTGCCCAGAATGAATCCAAAAACGGACTGCAGGCCCATCAAGTTAAGGAAGTACCACGACAGACTGGACACCCATTGGACATCCAAATCACGGGTCATAACACCGGACTGCAGCATAGACTTGAAGCGAATAGTCAACGGGAATGGCAATTTCACTGTGTTCCCCTGTCAGCACGTTCTAATGCCCATCGTGATTAGTTGTCCACCTACAGATCACGAATCCCGAGAAGAAAGCGTTGATCCAGCTCATGATCAGCGTCTGCGGAATCATCATCATCATGTTTCCCTTGAGCATGCCCATCATTGCCTCCATGCCTGCTGGATCCGTCATCGGGTTCGCCGGCGGCTGGCCACGGTTGTTGGGGTCCTTCAGGAACGCGCCACTCCGGAAGCCGTTAACGAGGTAGTTCTTGCGGGCCTCGAAGGACTCGCGGTCCAGGACGGAGCATGCATGGTTGCGGAGGTTGACACCGCGGAGGAGAGCATGGCGTTCACGAGACTCGGCCAGGGTGGAGGCGGGCTTCGGGGGAGTGTTCATGAGAACAGTCGCATAGTGGCGGAGGATACCGGTCAGGATCTGATCGGACGATAGATTAGCGATTGTCTCTTCAAATTGTTCGAGTCGTCCACGTTACAAACGTACCATAACCACCGAGATGGGGAAGAGGATCCAATAGCTACATCGTAAGGGTCAGCTCGGGTGTCGTGACAGCATCGAATGGGGGTCTCACAAGAGAGCCGGATCCCGAAGGATAGTCTGCTCAACGCCTTGGACAGCCATGGCGAAAGACCAGGACGAAGAAGGAATTGCTGGTGGGATGAGAGTTGTCCGTGGCTGCGGAGGGGGATGGAAGGCGAACCCTGACGGAGGTACGGCAGCGTGTCATTGGCTCCGCCTTAGCTCCAGCTCTCTCCAAAGGGCCACGCCGCATCTTGGGGTCCTTGCGATAAACACGGCGATCTTGTCTGCGACACAACCCTGTCTCTGCTTTGTTTATTTACCAGACTTGCAGCCATATCTGAAATTTAATTTTCCACTTGACTTCTTTTGATTTGAATTGCATCCATGGCGGACCACAAGGTGCCAGTCTATTCTACCAACGGTCCGTAGCGCCCTCGGTCTACTCCTTCGTTCGAATGCCCTTGTCCTCGCCAGCAGCAATACCCAAGTCTCCGAGTCCAGGCTAACACGATTCAAACATGCAGACCTCAAGTCAACCAGCGATGATGCTCTACTCCCCTATCTAACGAACCTTCCTGCGCCTTACACCTTTGCGGTAGACAACACCAAGAGCAACATCCGCTTCGTGCTAGGATACAGTGCCGTCGCAATTGCAGGTTTCACCTTCTATGCGGACCGCAAACTAGGCTGGGAGGCGACCACGTCACCGTGGATTATTGCCGCTGTGGTATCATACTTCATCCTTAATAGCGCGTTGACGTTTTGGATCTGGGCCGTCGAGGCTGGCGAGGTGTTCTACGGAAAGCGCAAGACTGGAGAGACTGTAAGTGATACAATGTCTCTGCTAGCCAAAAAGCTCAGCATAGGCACTGCTGTTAACACAATCGACTAATCATCTCTACGCAAATAGATCTCCATCTCCTCGTCCGTGCAGAAACACTCCGTCCCATACAAGCTACACGTGGTATACAAGTCGCCCACCGGCAAAGTCCTGCAGGATAAGAAGTTCGAGGCACCCTTTACCAACTGGTTCTCCGCCGACGGCGTCTTCCACCCCGAGCCTTACCGCCGCTGGTTGGCCAGTGAGGTTGATGTGCTGAGATTGGCAGCCAAGGAGAACGAGAAGAAAGCAAAGTAAGAGGAAAGCACCGGAAGTGCTGGCAAGAGACGTTAGAAGGTATTTGGCTGGTTCAGAATCTCATATATCAATCTTTTTGGCTTTTGGTGATGTTACGACGGCCAATTGAAGGGACAAAAAAAGATGCATTTTGTAATGCGAGAGCGGGTTTGCATGTCTTAGTCAAATGTGACAATCTCACGATCTTTGAGAATATCATCCTCTGCTGTAGTCAGGCGTAGGGGTGGGAAGAATACAAGGATGGAACAATAACAACGAGAATGGAGCGATCACATTCCCCAGTGTACTCAAAATGGCTAAAAACAAAAGAGTCTATATAGATAATTTTTCAGACATAACAACCTCGTAACATCCATCAATTCGATTTTGGCTTCTAAGACGACGCCTCCAAAGTGCCCGGTCGCTCGGTGGCGGCGGCAGGCTGGACGTTGTCCACCCGGCGGTTCTGGATGAGTCTCTGTAAAGTTCTGTTAGAAAGCCGAAATTCGTCTCTAGTATTGGGACGAAACGATGGTTACTTACCAGCAGATTCCGCAGCAGGACGACGATAGTGACCTTGCCAATGGAGGGAACAAAGAGGGAGGCCTTCTCCTTGACCTCGGGACCGAAGTTCTAGAGAAGCATGTTAGACAACGCACAGCTGACAAAGTTGGATATTGAATGATTCCTACCTTCTCGCTCGAGAAGTTGATACACACAGCACCCTCGCGGAGCAGGCTAGTATCAAACTTATACTTGTCACCGGGCACACCGGAGATGACAACATCACACAGCGGCGCCACGTCCTTCAGAGTAGCACCCTCCATATCGACAATCTCGTGCCGGCGGTTCTTCAGACCCTCGCCACGAGTGAACTTTTGCACACCGGTAATATCAACACTGTACACGCAGGCGCCGTCATTGGCCAGCAGAGCGGCCAATGGGCGACCAACGACCTCGGAGCGGTTCACCACACAGATGGTGTGGCCGAACAGACGGTTACCGTAGGGGAGAATGGTGTTGTAGATGTTGAGGTACTCGAGGATCTTGATGTTGGCCAGCGGGGTGCAAGGCAGGATGCACTTTTGGTGCTTGGTCTCGGGGTCCAGGAAGCGGATGTTCTGGTACATGTTGAAGATGTAACGGTGGCTGAGACCCTCGACATCCTTGCCGACGTCAACGATCTGCTGCAGGTATTGGTCGTGACGGTTGTTGAAGATGGGGTAGTAGACGATAATGCCGTCAACATCCGAGTCGGCGTTGGCAGAGATGATGGCCTCTTCGATGTCGTCGCGGGAGACTTCACGGAGGGAATACTTGAAGCCACTGTAAATAAGGATACTTTATTAGCTTAGGATCTTTATTGCTTGAGAGTCGCGGTGCATGTGGGGTTGTATATGGTGTTCCTTCGTCGCAATCTGGAGGAGGGGCAAGTATGAATCATACCCAGGCCACCCCCACCAAAAACCACATTCAAGAGCCATTGACGCCGCGAAACAAGGAAAAAATAGAAAACTTACTGTTCCTCACAAGTCTTCTGCGTCCACTGCGCATACATCAGCGCAGCAGGGTCATGGTTTGCCAGGAAGCCGACCAAGTGCGGCGGCTTCTCGAGGGTCTTGAGCCCCTCCTGGACCTCCTGGAGCAGGCCATTGGCGACGTGCTTGGACAGCATCACCTTGCAGGAGGACTGGGAAGATGGTGCTGGGGCCGACATGGCGACTGGTATAATTTGGAAACGCAAGAGCTGGGCGAATGACTCTTCTGGTTCACGCGGGGGACTCGTAGTAATTCTGAGGGAAAAAGATTGTTCGCTTATCGATAAGAGATCGGATGCCGCATTCGGCCTCACTTGCCGAAGTCGCTGCGTGGGACTATGTACTCCACAGATTTCATACTTGAACTAATCTGTGGGATAAAAAAGCACTTTGTATTTGATATCAAGGCTTGAGGAATTGTGATTTCATACATCTATAGTGCCACAGCATTAATCTTATTTGCCACTCGCATAGTGAGAAGGTCGCATCAGAACACCCGCTTCCCATCCTAGACGAAAGTCGACATAGTATAGATGCACGGGGAAGGCTCCATGGAAAAATTATCCCCCAACAATACGGCTATGTCGTTATAAGCTAGCTGAGTTGAGTATTTTCGCACCATCTGCCTTTTCACCGATCCCTACCTACATCGACTATACATCTCATTTGTCTTCCTCAAGATCCTTGTCCTGCCTCCCCATGTCCGCTAAGTAGTTTTAACGCCAGCCTTCTCATCATTCCTTTCAAGCTGAAATTCCATGAGCAACCTCTTCAAAAATATTGTCCTTCGGTCTATATTACGCAGGTAATATACTCACGGTAGTTAACTTGGAGCCAGTACTCAATAATAATCAAGTCAAGCGCTTCCTAGTCGGTATATCGATTATCAAACACGCCGATGAAAGACGAAGCTATCGTTCCCAGTAAACATCATTAACAATAGTACTGCCAACACAGTAATTCAAAAACTGCGCCACCAAAGCCTTACGTGTATTAGGGTGATTAATGTCTTTGGAGGCACTTCATCAATCCTCCCTCTACGACCACCCCCAGTTTCTCTCCCAGGACATCACAGAGGCTCTTTCCTCCAACCCCGGACCCTCCCACGGCCCCCACAGGGCTGTGAGAAGCATACCTAAAATGAAAAGCTTCCCAGACGAGATCATCCTCCACATTATCTCCTTTCTGTCTCCTGAATCCTCGATCTGGGCAGTAGCACAAACTAGCCGACGTTTCTACGCCATTTGCTCCCCATTTCTCTATCGCTATAACGTGGTGCATGGCAATAACACCGCCTTCGCCTGGGCAGCTAAACATGGAAATATGGTCACATTCCAAAAGGCATTAGACGCCGGTGCTCCTTTGCCTGCGAGTTCTGGTCCCGGTCCAACCAAATATGGCCCTGTTATCAATGCGTACGGCAAAACTATCCGAGAACGAGTTTACCAGGATTTCCCAACTCATCCTGCCTCTCTTGCTGCCACGGGTGGCCACGAGGCGATCGTGAGATTCATGTTTGAACGAGGAGTCAATGTTGACGTTAGAGATAGGGAAGGGTTCACGGTGTTGGCCCTCGCTGCCATTCACGGCCATACTTCGCTCGTTCGCTTCTTGCTCAGTCAGGGTGCTCACCAGAGCATCTCCAGTCATGGGAATCACTACCCTATATGGCTGGCAGCGTTCCATGGGCATGAAGGTATTGTCGCTCTCCTCGTCGCAAACGCTAAGGAACGTTGGGCAGATGGCTTTATCGAGCAGATTCAAGATGGGCTTTGGGCTGCCATGATTGGAGGTCATCATTCAATGATCCAGTAGTTGGTCGAGCGCCATGATGCAGCAGTAAACTGGTACTACGGGAGTCCCAACATGCCGACCCTCATCTTCCAAGTAGCTATAGATGGGAGGGCTGATATGGTTCGACTCCTTCTCCAGCTGGGAGCTGACGTCAACAGTGGTTCTTTACCTCCAGCAGCACGCATCCGGAAACCTCTCATGGCGGCAGTAAGACAAGGCCATCACGAGGTTGCCGAGATCCTGCTAAAGCGGACACCTGTTATCCGCACAAGAGCGTTGGCACTATGTATGACACTCGGCAACCATCAAATGGCAGGAATGCTACTCAACAACGACACATTTCCTGAGTTCCACCAGGAGGACATTCCCGAAGATGGAGAAGATGAAGATGCAGAGGATTGGGTACAACCATTACTACTGGCTGTACTCGAAGAGGGCCTGGACATGGTGAAAATGATGCTGGACAAGGGGGCGAATGCTAACTTGAAGTGTTCAAACGTGCCCAGTTGGAGATCTGCTGACCCCTACCGCTACGTGCTCTTCTGGGCCGTAGAGCTTGGGCATGAGAGCTGGCGGGACTTCCATAGAAAGGACAGCACGGAATATCTAGGAAATCCCGCTATGGTGAAGCTTCTCCTTGAGAAAGGTGCAGATCCTAATCAGGTCGACATCTACGGTCAACCCCCGCTTAGTTATGCTATCAGAGCAGAAGACGAGATCCTCGTGCAGTGTCTGTTGGATCATGGCGCAAAGTTCGATCTGGCAGTTGATTAGAAGCTCATATCCCTGTGCGAGATGAAAGGGTTTATTCGATCCATGTTAGAAGAGGGCGAGGCAAACCTAACCAGTAGTATGATCCATACGGTCTTCATATCAAGTCCATAGTCCCGTGAGCAAAGGGATAAGTGTAAGTCAAAGTGTAGGCAAAGCAGTTGGCAGTGCTTCTTGGCCTGGAGAAAAAGTTAGCTTACAATTTTATATGCGAACTGACCATGGTATGAGGCTTGTGAGCTTCTCAATATTCAAGAATGTAAGCTACAAGGCAGGGAACGAGGAGACAACCCAAGGGAAACACTCAGACCATAGGATTAATGGTTCGTAACGTCTACTTATCTCAGGATCAATCACGAAGTGCTGTCATTGAGAATACGGAAACAACTGCAATCTACAAGGGAAACCCAATAGAACAAAAGAAATAAATTGCGGATCCAACATGGAGAGACACATGGAGACCAGACGGAAGAGAAGACTAGTCTGGTCTACCTCCCATCTCGCGCCCCCCGCGCGGAAAAAATCTAAACGTACAGGATATAATCACATTTTGGCAGCCCACCCAATTCAGCACGTTGTCCAGTCCAACTAATCTTTTCCAGTAGGCACCGAGAAGCAAAGAGGGGAGGTTAAAAAAAAGATGAAATATAATCTCCTTTTCCCGGACCACAGTCGACGACGCAGATTTTAATTACATCGTTTCTACGATCCAGTACTCTGTGAAATCACATACATTTTTTGTTTTCTCTCTCGCTCAAGGGCATTGTGGAAGGAGAAGCCGAAAAAGGAACAGAACGAAACAAATGGGGTCAAAATTGTACAAGCTATCTTGTCTATACACATAGAGTCAGGGAAACAACAAGGAATGATCAACCTCATTTTTTGATGAGGAAATCATTCAAGGAGTTTTCACTGCGCATCTATGCGTTGAAAGAGCTGTTGAAGGCGCTGATGACCTCCTTGAGCTTGGCCTCAAGCTCCTTGGAGAGCTGGCCCTCCTTCTCGATGGTCTGCTGGATCTCGGGGTGGCTGCTCTTCAGGTGAGCGAGGAGGTCAGACTCCCACTGGAGGATCTTGGCGACGGGGATGGAGTCGAGGAGACCGTTGACACCGGCGAAGATCAGGGGGACCATGTCGGAGACGGCCATGGGGGAGTACTGCTTCTGCTTGAGGAGCTCGGTGAGACGCTCACCACGAGCAAGGGTCTGCTTGGTGGAGGCATCAAGATCGGAACCGAACTGGGCGAAGGCAGCGACCTCACGGTACTGAGCAAGGAAGAGCTTCAGGGAACCGGCGACCTGCTTCATGGCCTTGACCTGGGCAGCGGAACCGACACGGGAGACGGACAGACCGACGTTAATGGCGGGACGGATACCCTTGTAGAACAGCTCAGACTCCAAGAAGATCTGACCGTCGGTAATGGAAATGACGTTGGTGGGAATGTAGGCAGACACGTCACCACCCTGGGTCTCAATGATGGGCAGGGCAGTCAGGGAACCACCGCCGTGGGTCTTGTTGTTCATCTTGGCGGCACGCTCCAGGAGACGGGAGTGCAGGTAGAAAACGTCACCGGGGTAAGCCTCACGACCGGGGGGACGACGGAGGAGCAGAGACATCTGACGGTAGGCAACGGCCTGCTTGGACAGATCGTCGTAGATGATGACGGAGTGACGGCCGTTGTCACGGAACCACTCACCCATGGCGCAGCCAGTGAAGGGAGCGAGGTACTGCAGGGGAGCGGCCTCGGAGGCGGTGGCAGCAACGACGATGGAGTACTTCATGGCATCCTGCTCCTCAAGGGTCTTGACGAGCTGAGCGACGGTGGAACGCTTCTGACCGACGGCAACGTAGATACAGTACAGCTTCTGGGACTCGTCGCCAGTGGTGTTCCAACGCTTCTGGTTGAGCATGGTGTCGAGAGCGACGGCAGTCTTACCGGTCTGACGGTCACCAATGATCAACTCACGCTGACCACGGCCGATAGGCACCATGGAGTCGACACACTTCATACCAGTCTGCACGGGCTGGTTGACGGACTGACGGGGCAGGATACCGGGGGCCTTGAGCTGAGCACGGCGCTTCTCCTTGGCGTTGAGGGGACCCTTGCCGTCAATGGGGTTACCGAGAGCGTCGACGACACGGCCGAGCAGCTCAGGGCCGACGGGGACATCAACCTGGGGTAGAGTATTAGCATGATTGTTGCGAGTTTTGATGAATAGGAGACCAATATCAAACTGGACCCTGTCCCAAGGGGGGAACAACAAGAGGAGAAACTTACAATCTCACCGGTACGCTTGACGGTCTCACCCTCCTTGACGAGACGGTCGGAACCGAAGAGCACAACACCGACCTGGCCGGCCTCGAGGTTCATGCACATACCCTTAACACCGGAGGCGAACCTAGACATCCTGTTAGCTTTCCCGAATGCCAAGACTTTTTCGGGTAGAGAGGAGATATATCACGTACTCGACCAGCTCCTCAGCCTGGACGTTGGTCATGCCGTGGACACGGGCAATACCGTCACTGTGAAGCTCAATTAGTTTCTAATTCGTTGCATTGTCGAATGGATGGTATCGTGGGCGCGTTTGTCGAGATTGGATCGGGTAACCGAATTTTTCTCTTCCCGGGCAACCCTAGCGATTTCGGTTTTTTTGACGTACCCAACGGACAGAACGCGACCGGTCTCAGCGAGACCAGCCTCCTCCTGAACACCACGGATGCGCTGCTCCAGGATGGAGGAGACCTCGGTGGGCTGGGCCTTGGCCTCGGCGGCGTAGGAACGGACCTGCTTGGAGGCACCGGCGAGGGGGCCGGGAACAGCCGCGCGGACCTGGAACGGGAGCGAGAAAAACTTGTCAACGAGGTGCTCCTGAAGCCAACGTGCGATGAGGCCATCCTCAATGGGTGTGCGTAGGGGAGGGATAGGATCCGAGGACCAATCGAGCTCGAATTCGAGATGGAAAAGGTCGGGGATGATAGGGCGATGGCGATGGACGAAGACTTGAGGATGGCTAGAATGGGATTGAACTCACCGAAGCGACACGGCCAACGGCCGCGACGGAGCGGCTGGACTGCCGCAGAGCGTTCCTGAACATTGTGAAAGGGGGGTGGGTTCAGAGGATGGGGGAGGATGGAATTCTCTGAAGGAGAGATGTAATTGGGGAGAGGAGTTCGGGAGAGGAGAGAGAAGGTTGTGGACGGGTGGGAAGGGAGAGCTTTGTCGGTCGGGGGGAGGCCAGGATTCTCAGGACTCGCGCTAAACTGTTTGGGGCAGGGGACGCTCCGATGTGGCCCTAGTGCGGACCCTCACCACCGTGTCTTCTTTTCGGTCCTGCTCAGAGTGATAACCGGCCATCTTACTGTCTAGAACGAATAAATTTGATCTTGTATATTTACAACCTCTATTTTGACTCTAAATTCACCCCCTTTGGCCCCATCGGTGCTGGGTAGGGGGATTGTTCGTGGGAGGTGGAAGCGGCCCAGCCCTTTCCGTTTTTTTCTCTTCGTCGGATCGGCGGGATCTCAAGTCAAGTGATTTGCTTAGCTAATGCCTTTCGTCACGGCAACCATGGTGTTATCGAGAGTCGTATAGATCTGGAGAATTTTATACTTCTGTTTAGTTTTTGAAGCCTACCGATGCTAGTTTGACCCTGCTTCCATCGTATTCATTATCTTGATACAATTATTCCTCCAAAGAACCATCACCTGTTACCCCAGGGGGTCTTACTGTCGGGTCCTGCCCCAGCAACGACCAGTTCCGAGACCGGTCAGACAGATGCGCTCTGGGACAACCCGACGAGGGTCAATGCAACCCCCGCATAAGCTCACTTCTACCATCAATCCCAGTCCTTGAAAAGAACAAAGAACACAAACTCAGCGCTTGCTTCAATAATCTTCCATAAACCAAATTTGCTTCCAAGCAAAAGAACAACCCGAAAAAGCACCAACTACCGCACGGCCATCCAAATCCAACTGAGCTATATCCGCCGACCAGCGAGTTCCTCAGCCGTTCTTCACTGCGTCGCCTTATCCTTCTGCTCCTTGCGGAACTTGGCGATTTCAGTCTCCACGTTCTTGTCCATCCGCGCCTTCAACTCGGGCCGATAGCCAAAGAAGAAGAGAATCTCCATCCAGACAAACAGCGGCGCAAGCAGCAGGGCCTGGACGAGGTTATCCAGCAGCGCCGGAGCACGACCCTCGAACTTGCCGTGGCCGACAAATTGTGCCAGCCAGGACACAACGTGGATGCCGCCAGCCCAGTAGTTCACATCCATTCCGTAGGTTCCGAGCAGGTAGTTACCGCAAGCTGCGAAGCCAATCACCAACGGGGCGAGCAGGCCGCCCGCGACCGGTTCGAGGAGGACATAGAAAAAGGCGTAGATGAAGGCTCCGATGGTACCGGCATTGGCAGGGAGGTAGTTGGAGGAGAGAATATCCGGGGTAGGGAGGAGAGTAGGGCTGTTACATGCCTGGAGAGACGAGTCAATTGTCAGCTTAGCTTGTCTTGCGAAGATGTGTCAGGATCGGGGGCAAAAAAAAAATCTCACCAGCACAACGCCCGTAAAGAGCAAGATAGGCACACAAGTAATGTGAATAGCAACGTTCACCTAGATATTCTCATCAGCTAAAAGCTGGGCACCGTTGCACAGAGAGGGGCCACTATACGGGGTTATTGTGATAAGCTCCATACTGCGGAAAGTCAGCCACGGTCCCATGGTATAATTCAACACGGCCGGGTGAGGCCGGGAACTCACAAAGAGCAGCTGTTTCTCGAGGTTCAGCGTCATGTTTGAAGTGGCCGGGTGGGAGAGGTCGAAGTCGATGGTCGGCGGATGCTGGAGGGACAATGTTGGGGAAGAGCGTCGCTGGGCTACATCATCAATTATTCGGACGCGCCAAGTGGTGCAATCGGATCGTGCACAGCCGTCATGTGCTTGGGGCCGAGGGACGGATGGATTGTGTTTCCATACGGTATGGAGTGGTATATATAGCGTGTTTTATTGTAATGATACGTAATGCGTGACAAACCGTTGCACATCGACAGGACCACTTTTTAATGTAGTCAACCCTCTCATGAGAGACAACAATATTCGGAGAAATAAGAGCTCCTAATAACCTATGGCATATGAATATATTCAAAAAGATAATACAAATGTCCTGAACTGCACAGTAGTAGATCCCCCGGTCCAGCTTCGATTGCAGCTCAGACGGCTCCAGAAAACACTCATCATTATGACTATATCCATCAACCCGAACTCGAAGCATGTACATACCAAGTCCGTGTTCAATCCCCAAGAAAATAAACTCTCAAAAGACCAGCAGAAAGACGTTAGAACCTGTCCCCAGGGTATGAATGTCCTCCCTAGGTCGCTCGTTTCGTTACTTGAACCTCGACTCCTTCGAGGAGTACCAGTGCACTACATCATATTAGTTATGTCCACACCTAATGATGCCCAAAAATTGACAGGCTATGTCAGCTTACCCGCAATTTTCAACAACCTTCATTCCCTCTACGGGCTTGAAATCGTATCGCATGAGAAGAGTTGGAATGAGCTACATGATATGAATTCAGCGCGGGAGAACATGAATATTAGAATGCATATCACTGTCTTACCTTGGTCATCTCAAGCCAGCTAATGTCTAGTCGTATATTAGTCTTCCAAGTCTAAATGACTCTGCATGCATAAGACTTACTCTTTCCCAGACAAGTTCGAGATCCACCTCCGAAGTTGAAGAAGAATCGTTCTGGCAGCACACATCAATATCCCAATGAACAGTCAAAGATGTATCGATCTGGAAAAGCTCACTGTAATAACTCTGACGCTCCTGATCCAACCATCTCTCTGGACGAAACTCTTCGGCATCAGGGCCCCATATCTCAGGCAGAGTATGAATAACCCATGGAATAGTTCCAACGACCGTCTAAGAAGATCAGATATTGCAAAACAACTTGAGCTTTGGGGGGTCACTTACTCCCCCTGGAATAAAATCCTTGCCAATACTCATTCCCCCAGCCGGCACATCTCGATCCATGATCATCCCAAAAGGCGGGTGAAGACGCATCGACTCGTACATCACGGCCTGGAGGTACTCACAAGACTCTGCTTCTTCAAAAGTGATCGGATCACTCAGTTTCCCCTCTGCGTTTTTCTGCTTAAACTCATCCATCAGACGGTTGTAGGCATCCGGGTTCTTCAAAAGCAGTAGAAACGCCGCACAGAGCGATGTTGCGGTTGTATCGGATCCGCCAAAGACGTTCGATGTCATCATGAATGCAATGTCATGGTCAGTCAATTGAGGCTTTGCCTTTTGAGTTGTAAACAGCTGGCCCAGGATATCCTTGCTGTCGCCGCCACGTTCCTTGCGGGCACTAATCTCCCGTGCTGCAAGTTGGAAGAAATGACCATTGCGATCCGCCCCTGCAAGCCAGTTTCCAATGATCGGACTTAGTTTCTGGTGTAGTCGGAAGATCCAACCCGCATGCATCAGCCATGCAAGAGACGACATGGAGTTTTGGATGCGCAGGAACAGGCCATGATCGTTTGCGGCTTCGATATACCCGAATGGTTTTGAGAAGCTGATAGCACCGATAATATCTGGACTATGTCAGATCTGATTTGAGACGCATTAAATCGCATCTACATACCAAAGGCATAAAGCTGCAGCCACAGTCCCAGATTAATGGTCTGGCCAGTAATTTTGTCGAGCTGATCAACCATTTGTGAGATCACGAGATCAACTTTAGGTTCGAGATAAACCATGGAGTCCATGGAATAAGCTCGAGCCACGAGCTTCCGCTGTTCAGAGTGGATCTTCTCATTGCGCTGGCCAACGAGGTCAAATGAGCGAGTGCCTTGCACAACGTTATATGCTGCGGCTTTGTGGAACTTATTCCCAGCTTCTATTATGTAGTGGTCAGCAAGCTCGGAAGCTGAACAAAGTGGCAGAAGATGTTTAACTGACTGTAGATCTCCCGGAAGGCTTCTGGGTCTGCGATGCTCCTGTATACCAATTTAGAATCAAGTATGCCCCGCTTAGCCATGAATAGGGAAGGGTAAAGTACAGTTCATTTGGGGCAACTCTGACAATGCTGCCGTATTTCTTGTGCAACGCAATAAAGTCCCGGTGGGCATGTCCTCGAAGCGAAAGGGAAGCACGATATAGCTTGGTTAGTTTAGCCCAGAAAGGCCCAGGATATTTCGCCAACGGCGAGAAAAAGCACTGATAGATAACGTAGCCCAGAACAGCACAGACAGAGAGAATCTCAGCCGCATACAGGCTCATGAGAAAAGGAGACGTTGTACCAAGCATCGTGGCTGCGTCGACTGCCGACACACTGCAAACCAGCAGCAGCGAGTTGTGGAATCCGCAAAATAAACCTTGGACTCGAACAAACCGGATAACTCGGCCTATATGACTCCTAAATCAAGGGATGAAAGAGAAAGCGGGCTACCCAGCTAATTCCGGTGGTGTCCAGCCAGTATACAAGTTTCGAGGAGGGGGAAAGAGTGCTCTCGGACCCTCGGGTTCTCTGTGCTATTTACATTGGAGCTGCATGATGATATCGTGACCCCACCTAGGGTCACAGAGTAATGAATCATTCACTGCTGTACACAACTCGACGTTGTGCATAAATGAAAGCCAAACACAAGCTTTGACAGTTAGCGACTGCGGCTTATCGCGGACTTTGTGTCCTACTGCATCTGTAAGAGTTTCTTTGGAGCCTAACCTCTGCGAAGATACAGGATGTGGGATCGCGATCTTTTAGCCCCAGACACGTGGCTCGAGATATGCATGGGAGACCATCATGCAGGCTTATATCCACATCCCCGGCAATTCGCTTTTGCAGGAGACTCTGCCGAAATGATAGAATTTTTGCTTAGTAGCCCCTGCTTGGTAGAGGTGACTGTAAACCATTTGGACACGCGATTGCGATGAGTCCGAAGAATGGAGGGGCATCTCGGGTAGATCGGCCATTTGGCCGGTCACAGCGGGGTCCAGAATGGTATCGAAACACGGCTTGAGATTAAGTTTGACTTTATGATCTGACTGATAAACCTCCGTCTACCCAGAAGCTTAGTTCAGGATGGCAAAAGGGAAAGTTCCCTATGCCATCTAAAGTCCCCCTGTCGGGTAATTCCTTGGCCAGCACTCTTCTTTGTGGACGGCAAATACAGCAGGGGGCTTAGACAAGAACAACACCATGGTGCTTAGCACATCCTAGCTGATTGTTACGTGCCGGGGATAGCCCAAAAGAACGCCAGTTTTCCGGAGGTATGACCTATTGGACATTGGCTACGTAGGGACTACCGCGGGACCTAACAGATCAGCGCTCCGATGGCCTGCTAAACGGCGGCATAACCTATCAAATGGTCATCACGAGACACCTGCTCGTTTGACAGCTCCACTGAACACGTCAGTTTGAATGATTGAAACCTGGAGTTTGCTGGCACCTTCTGTCAGATAGAAATTAAGCCGTTGTGGCCCTGCGGGTGGTCTCCTAGGTTGCACACGATCACTCGTCCGGAAAAGAGACAGTATAGGGGGTTGCTATTTCGCTTTGTAACGGAGAAAAACACTATTCAATGACTAATTCTTGGTACCATCTCAAACTTGACCTTTCGAATAATGTAATTGAGCGTTGGCAAAATTAATCTGCGTCTACATGAGAAACGGGGACTTTCAGAGAAGATATATCTTTGAAGGAGGATCTTACTACAATTCCTATGGACTTCCTAACGGGCTAATTTTACTAGAAGCAGGTCAATACATGAAACCAGGTCAAAATAAGATTGCCTATCAAAATCCATTCAAAACTCGCACTTTCTTTATTCAATGTCACCTCCCATACCTTCAGTCTATCAATGTCGGGACATCCATCACGTGACCATGTTTCTCCATCAACTTGGGACCGCTGGAGGGACCAGCCGACAATCTCAGGCAAGCTCCGACGTCGCGCTGGTAGCATTTGTGTATCTGCCCTTTTCACCCAGGCAGAGATCGCGTCTGCTTACTAGAATCTTCGGCGGTCATTCGACGCGATAATCCCCCCAGTTTCGCCTCGCCCGCAGGTCATGAGCTAGCAGCTACCGACATCGACCTCTGACCTCCTCTCCGCAACCCATTGCTTCTCTGGGAAAGCAACTACCTCCCTTGGACCCTGACCACCGAAGCGATCACACGGAGGGCCATACTTGAAGGACTACGGGGTTCTTTCAGCACCCATCCTCCCTTCTTTCGCGCCGGCACCGCCAAGCGCTCCGTCCACTGTCCCAGTGAATTGAACGCGAACCATCGGCAACCGCAAAGATGTTTTTCCTCAAGGAAGAGACCAAGGTCATCACCATGCATCCGTCCTACTTTGGACCGAACATGCGCGAGTTCCTGATCGCCCGGCTGAACGAGGAGGAAGAGGGCCGATGCACGGGTGACCACTTTGTGATCTGCGTGATGGACATGGTGGACATTGGCGAGGGCCGAGTTGTCCCGTCGAGTGGGAGTGCGGAGTACACGATCAAGTATCGTGCGATTATCTGGAAGCCATTCCGTGGCGAGACGGTATGCACCCAGGAGCAAGGAGTAGGTGTTCGTTTCTTGGGGAGTTGCTAACATTTTGGCTCTTATAGGTTGATGCGATCGTCACCTCCGTCAAGCCTACTGGCATCTTCACATTGGCCGGTCCTCTATCGGTCTTCATTGCGCGGAAAGTATGGGCTCACTCGGATTTCTCTCTTCGAAGAGCGCTGCTAACGTAGGAACCAGAACATTCCGTCCGATATCAAGTGGGAGCCGAATACCGTGCCACCACAATACACCGACCATGCCGACCAGGTCATTGAGAAAGGAACGAGTCTGCGCCTGAAGATCCTCGGTGTCAAGCCCGATGTGGCGGCGATCAACGCCATTGGCACGATCAAGGAGGATTACCTTGGGTGAGTATCTCCGCATTTCCGCAATGTCTACCATTGGAGATCTAACCATTGTGCTTTACCTAGACCCCTGTAACGAGAAACGAGCCGCAACATACCCCATCTCTCCCCTTTTCATCTTATTACGATTTTGTACTCGATGCAGTCTATCTCTGTCAATGGCACAGCGAATGTTCAAGCGGTTCTTCTGACGAAGAAGAAATTCACCAAGAAAAAGAAGTTTATCGAAAGGACCCTCCAGGGCGTCTACAAGGATAACGAGGCAACGAATGTGTTCTAAGCGCGCGCAATCACATTTTACCCGACAAGCGCGAGCAGTGCATGAAAGGAGGAAGCTGCACATAGATAGCAGTCAATTTCTAGGCTGATGCTTGCAATCTCCTGTCCACAATCCCATCATTTCCACCAATTCCCCCAGGACTACAGTTGGGGGCCAGGACCGTGCTGGTCTGGCCCCGAGCAAATGGGGGTTCCATTGTGTTGTGCCTAGACTCGCTTGAGCTCTGTACCATATACCATGCATTTTGAAACTGGGATTGATAGCTATGCACGGAGTATACAGCCTGGCCAGCCTCAGCAGTCCCAAGTCTGTAGTCGTATATGCAGAACATACTGTAGTGCAGTAGTACTACTGTAAGTAGTCCAATCTCTGCATAGCTATGAACTCTAATCAGAAGACATTCACAAGTTGCCCGAGAGACCGAGCCAAGGGGGCTTAACCGTGGCTCAACCGGCGAACAAACTGGGGCTCTCCCGTCCACTGGTGAAACACTGGCGTGTTTTTTTTCTCGAGTTGGTGCGCGTTGTTTGATTTGGACCGTTATTTCCCTCAGAAGCACATGTACCCTGTACCCCATCTATCCTAGCCAGATCTATACCCACTCCTTGTACCCAGTACCTCGAAAAGTGGTCCTCGTCGCGTCCCTGCAGGACCCAAGCCTGGCGCATTTGGCACGTTCTTTCCAGGACTTCCAGGACACGGGCTTAAGACAGTTCGTCCCTAGAATAATTGTATCCGGATCTTCTCCAGTAGTCTTTTGAAGTGGCATCCAGTCCCACCTGTTTCTCCCTTCTCCTTCCCCCCCGGCAGCTTCCCCTCGGCCTGGCTCATTTCCCACCCCTGATATCCTGATATCCTCCCGTTCTCTTCCCCCGTTATCCCATCGTCACTCCCCAAACTCCCCTTTCCTTGCAGATTGTCTTGAATATTCCCACTGGGTCAATCATGACTTACCTCAAGGACAGCTATCAGCGGTTCCTGGCGAACCCCAGGAACGCGCCGTTGGCCGCCAATGCCTCGCTGATCTATGTCCCCACTACCACCAAATTCGAGGGCGCCGACGCGATCGCTACCCATACGTCACGACAAGCTGGAATTGTCAGGAAGAAGTCCGATCAGGTCATCAATGCGATCGAGAGCTCTGACGCGTTGTGCTTGGATATGGAGACCACCCTGGAGTTCCTCGAGGGTGGTGGCGCGTATCTCCCCTCGCTCGATGATAATTTCCTGGCCGACCGCGTCGTGACTTTCCCCACGGTAAACATACACACCCCCCGATCTCGTTGCATGTTGCACGGCGCATAACTGTTCCCCCGGTGTACTAATGCACGTTCTTTTGTTTCCCCGCAGGTCCACATCGTCCACTTCAATGCCGAACAACAAATCCAACAAGTCCGTATCTACTGGGACCAGGGCTCGCTGCTGAAGGAGGTGGAGGTGATTGGCGCGCGTGGCCGTTCCTGGCCAATTCGCCCAGCGCAAGAGCAGGTCCGTCTGTTGAAGTCTGCGATTGAAGGAAAATCCGCTGCTCCTGTCCTCGCCTCGTCCTCCGAGGCCAACAAGGACCTCCCCGCACGACCTGCATCCCCCGGCAAGCGACACATCAAGGACCCTTACGCGGCAGACTCGCTGTTCGATCTCCTTTCCCCTCAGAAGGGCGACGACGCGACCGACCAGGATGATGCTCCCCGACCTTCCTCCCCCGGCAAGAGACACACTCGCGACCCCTACGCTGCTGCATCCTTGACTGAGCTGTTGTCGCCCAGCAAGGAAGAGTCCGCTCCTCCCCGCCCATATGCCCCTTCAGCTGCCCAGCCTGAACCCCGCAAGTACGGCGAGCTGTTCATTGGAGACGATGATGAGATGCCAAGCACACCCTCCAAGGCCGAGAAAGTGGTTGCGCCCAAGGCAGGCTCTAAATTCCAGGGCAACCGCATCTTCGAAGACAACGACGACGCCACAGACGACCGGGCCCCGTACAAGACCAACCCTCTGAAGTTCAACCACTTTGAGATTGGTGCCGACAATGCCGATCTGGAGATCAAGGACCAGCCCCAGCGCAAGTCGCGCAACCAGTCGCAATGGGACTTTGGCGATTTCACAACCCCGAAGAAGCAGGCTCACCCTGAGAACACCGAGGAGGCCCGTGGTTTCGGATATAGCGATGACAACGCCGAGGCCGAGTCACCCCCAGCCCGTCCAGCGGTGCACAAGCCTCGTCGTGATGCGGACGTGCACTTTGAGATGACGGACGACAACGACGAGGAGGATGATGGCCGTATTATCAGCTCCTTCGGGAACCGAGGCAAGGGTCTGTACGAGGACCGACTCTTCAACGAGGATGGTACTCCCAAAGCCACCGAGGAAGAGAAGAGGAAGCCCGAGCCCCTCGGCGTGACGGGCAACAATGCCAGTCGCAGCAAGGACTTCGACCCTCACTGGGAGATGACCGATGTCTCGCCCGCACCTAATCGCAACACCCCGAAGCCTATCGCTATGGACCGTGCTAAGGCCGTTCAGATGATGGAGTCTTCGTGGGATAACTATGATCAGTCACCTGAGCCTAGTCGCACTGCTACCTCCCTGCATAACCCAGCTCGCCACAACCAGCCTTCTTGGACTATGGGCGATGACGAGTAAAAGCTGCACCGAAATATCCACGGAGTATCTCTTGTTGAGATGCAAAGAAACACTCGGAGCTGCTCTCCTGCTCTACTAAAACAATACCTTTTACCTTTCTGCCATGGCTACCCCATCAATGGCCACACGAGACTAATGTTCCCACCTCCCCTAAACCACCCCGATCACGAGCGACGTGTACCGATACCCACAACATGAAATAACCTGCGAAGGACAGACAGGCCGAAGGACGGACGATACCAAGTTGGGAGCTGTGTGGATGGATATGAAGAGTGTCTGGCCTTGATTATTTTTCACTATTTTCTACCCTGGGGGGTTATTGGTTATTATCACCATTTGTACCACTGTGTGCTTTTTACCTTGCCATTCTTGTGACTTTTTTTTAACTTCTTTTCGTGTGTTGCGCTGGATGTGTGACTCTTTATTTTTTTTCTTACGCTTTTGAGTGTCTGTTGTGCTTTTGGATTGCGTTGTACAAGATTTATTATTCCCAGTGTTAGTGTTAGGATTGTTATTTGATTGACTTGACTTGATATTGTGCTGTTCATTTGATGCTACGTAGAACCTGACAATCCGGCAATATATGCTCGACTTGAAGCTTTCGGCTGCGGTCTTTCTTAAAACTCGTCGTCTGCCGTATTGCACTAGCCGGAATCATCAGATTCCACATCTTCAAAGCCAACACTGTCGCCTTCGTCGTCGTGATCCCCAGAGTCGGAATCCCCAATCTCCGTATCTCCAAAGTCAACACTGTCACCTTCGTCATCGTAATTATGTACGCTTGAATCCTCATAGTAGGAGTCATCATAGTGGGAATCCTCCAAGTCGGAATCACCAAGGTAAATAGGTAGGAACAACTCCTGCCGAATGGCAGATTTCTTGTAGAGGATGTTGACCTTCCACCCATAAGACTCAATCTTCATTTTGAACTCATCCCTCGCCAAACAATCGCAGTCGGTGAACATATTAAACTCGACCTCCATCTCGGAGGAAATCGCCCTAAGACAAGCAGCAACCAAATCCAACACCTTTGAATGGATACGGCCCGAGCAAATAAAGTAGTGCGCATGCACGTACTCTCCAGAGAAAATAACCGACTCGCAACCCAGTCTGAGCTTTTTCAGATTGGGGCAGTACACTTGAAGCTTGTCGAAGGCACGAGAGGTGAGACTGTCAATTTCAATCCTGTCACCTTCCTGGAAAACGGACGGGAAGGCGATTTGAATGTCCTTGATGCATCTCCCGTTACCGGGGCCAATTTGTTCCAAGAAGGCGACAAGCTTATTGTCTGGGCTGTTGGGGTAATCAAATGGCATTCCGCCACCGTAAACGACGCTGTGCCCTACATGGACTTGTTGGCCCGGGCTAAGGGTGTCGGCCATTTTTAGAACCGCGCCATCATGAAAGCTGGTGAACTTGAACCGGGTCTGCCCGTAAAGCAGGGAACGTGTTTCCTGGTGGATTTGGCGATTTATGAGAAGGAGATTGGCGGGGATGAAGTCGGAGTCTGTGTTCGTCGAAGCCCGCTTTGAGGTCTTCATGAAGTCGTAGACGAGATTGCGAATCTCGCCAGGAAGGTCGAGCAAGGACTTGCCCGGTGGCGCGGTGGAGGATTCGACTGGTGGCATGGCTCGGTTAAGTAAAGGTGAAAGCTTGAGCTCGGTATCGCTGGTGTCTTCGAGAAGAGGCGCGGAAGGGAGACGGTGATGGAGGCTGGAAAACAGCAAGAGATGGAGAAGGGGAGGAAGTTCGTTGGTCTGTCTCGGAGAAGAAGGAGATAAATGGGAAGAGGCGTTTGTCCTTTGTTGTTTGGAAAGAAACGAGAATACAAACGAATTCAAGAGGGTTGCAGCGGGAGTTCGCGATCTTGAAGCTAATTGAAATCAATCTGATATTGCGATGGCCGGCACTACTAATGCTGGGGTTATCCTTGGATGTCGTTTTGATTGATGCCATGTTTACCGGATATCGTTCCTATCAATATTAGAACATTCATAGCCTTGGGTAACCTATCTATGACTGTATCCGTAAACTACACTATATCATGTATGGAATTTACGAGGCATAAATATGGTTTGAGCAGCGAGATTGCATTGACACTATGGCAAATTTAATAGGCATTCATACAAAAGGTGCGAGAATCAAAACAGAATTGACAAGTTTTGGGCTCTTTTCGAGGAATCGCTTCCTTTGTAGACACCATCCATCACATCATCTCCTACATATTCATTTCCATAGCCTCACACTCAGAACCTCACTCATGGTCATCAACAACATCATCAACAACATCATCAACAACATCATCAACAACATCATCAACAACATCATCAACAACATCATCAACAACATCATCAACAACATCATCAACAACATCATCAACAACATCATCAACAACATCATCAACAACATCATCAACAACATCATCAACAACATCATCAACAACATCATCAACAACATCATCAACAACATCATCAACAACATCATCAACAACATCATCAACAACATCATCAACAACATCATCAACAACATCATCAACAACAACATCATCAACATCATCAACAACATCACCAACAACATCATCAACATCATCAACATCATCAACATCATCAACAACATCACCAACAACTATCCTCAACACTATCATCAACATCCTCAGTCTCATTCTCATAACCGCTAACATCACCCTTATCGTCAACCTTAACGTCGTCACAACACTCGTCCTCCACATCTGAGATGAACACTCATCACAGTCTGTCAAACGGGTCATCCAACCATACTTGGCTGGGAAATTGCCCAATTCTTGGGCCTCACACTTTGTGCAGACCTCCATGATGACGTCGAGTTGAGCAAAAGTACGTTTGAGGCGTATGTCAAGGAGGTCTCCAACTGCGTGAATGATCATGTCACGGACGATTTTCACGAGCTTGCGGACGATATCGCCTCCATCTTCCATGGCAGGCATTGTGAGGGGCATTCTGTAGCTTTCAAAGCACAGGACGAGGGTTTTGGTGTGGGGGCAATTTGTTCTGGATCTTGTCTAGGACAAGAGAGCTTAACGGGTCCATTTCAATAGCTTGTTCCTGGGGGCTCATGCCAGGGAACCGAACGCGTAGACTCTGAATCAGACTGCTGTTGATGGATCCGATTTGATCGAGAAAGGAGATGGCTGTCTGCCCCCCATCTCCACCGAGATTAAAAGTGTTGTTTCGGTAGATTATGGAACGTGCCTCCAGGGAGATAGCCTTACTGACCCGGACGAGCCCGAGAGCCAGGTGGGGGTGTTTCTGCCCAGGCCGGACCGGGTCCTCGCTCACTACGGCGTAGCTGTAGATCATATTTCTGAGCTCTCCTGGAAGATCCAGGGAAGATCTTCGAGATCCCATTATGCACACGTCTACGGCTTCGTGTACTGCTAAAGACGAAAGCGTGAGAACGAGGTCGATATTTTTAAAGATATTGGTGATGCTTACCAATAAGAACGATAGCTGAAGATGAACGATGGTTGAAGAGGACAGATGGTTGAGGGGGAAAGATGGTTGGAGAGATAAGAGGAAGAGGTATTTATAGGGGAGGATATGGCTGACGAAGCAGGCGTTGGATTATTGGAAAGGAAGATACCGGTATAAATTAAAAAAAAGAAGGAAAGGTTGCCCTAACGAGGGAGGAGATTGAATAGCAAGAAATTAAAAGCGTGCCCCAGAAGTGCCTAAGAACATGAGGACAGTAAAGCTGAGGAGTAATATAAACCTTCTATATTAGGGCTCCATCCACCCCTGTACCGGGTTACGTGAACTACTTTAGCCCAGGTATCGGGGCATTTTGATACGAATGCTTTCGATATAGTTGGAATTTTGGCGGCCAACCTGGTTGGAGAATGACAAGAGTTTGCCCCCGGCGTTGTCGATGAACTCAAAAGAGTTCTCACTGTAGAGAATTTGATGGATTTCTCGTGGGAATGACGGAGCTTGCCAGAACAACACCAGCAGCCAAGCCCTGAGGATGGCTAGGCTTGACCGGAATGGAATCATCAAGAGTGTATCGGTAAATAATATTAGAGAGGGTCTGACCGGGTCGAATGAGCTCTTCGCTAACTAGGACATAGCTGTAGGTAATAGTTCGAAGTTCTCCTAGTAGATCCAGGAAGCAGCCGCGGGACTCCATCGCGTACGCTTATGATTTTGTTTTCTGCCAAGACAAAATTTGAGAGGGTAGTAGATGCTTTGAAAGAATTTGTGATGCTTACCAAGATGGAAGATGGCCTTAGAGGATAGATGATCGAAGAGAGAAGATGGAGGTACGAACGCCAGTCCGACTCAGAGTCTTCGCATCCGGTTCCCTGGCACTAGGGGTATTCTGAGAAGATGAACGAGTTCTTTATAATAAGTATGAGTCGTGGTGTCTCTCGCCCAATCCCTGGGACTATGATTGAGAGTATGATATCGACAACGAAAGGACTCTTTCTGAAAGGCAGGAGATTGGTGGTTCTGGATCGACCCGATATCGCTGGCTAGTTTGAATTCATGGGAAGTCATCCATCTCTTTGGTAAACATCATCACAAACACCCTATCTTGCCGTCTTCGGGGAGATTGTTTAGATACCTTCTACCAACCATTGTTAGGGCTGGCCAATCGTTGATTGAATCCTTCTAGTTTGTTGAAGGAGTAGACTGAGCCTCGTGATAGGTAGACCACCCATCGGTTGCATCGGTGAAGCAACTGTTGGGAGTAGGCTGCTTATGATTGTGTTCCGCAGTTAGATCAATGCAATCGGTAGTTTTTGTATCGGATTTCTCCAGGTAAAGCGAGAAAACATAGGCGTGGTGCCATATCGGTTTCGTTGGGAGTACGGGGAGCCTTCATTACCCATCAGTAAGAGAGCGCGAGAGGGAGATAGGTGATCAAGAGGCATTTCTGATGCTTACTGAGGAATCAATAGAGAAGGCGCAACTCCTGCGGAACCACAGATTTCTTGTAAAGCGCGTTGATAGTCCACCCATAACTTTAAATCTTCTTTTTGAAGTTGTCAAATCTCTCTGGGCCGACTCAAGAAAGCAGACTGCTCATCACCTCAAATGAGTGAATCTTGATAGAAATTTTTCTTATCGGTCGATATAGTCTATGTATATGTAGGAACCAAGAGCGTAAGTGTCTAGGTGAGAAGCTGAGAGATGCAAGATACTGGCTTAGAGGGGTTTATTGATGTTTAAAAAGGGCGGAGAGACAACGAGCCATTCGGCTTTTCCCATTACCGTAGGGAATGGTGAGCATTTAGACAACTAAGCCTGTGGTTTTCTGGGAATTGCCGGCAATTAACTTTCTACAAGTACGTTTCAATATTTGGTGGTCAAAAGATCTTCGAAAAACGAAGGATGGCATAGTAGAGAGAATGCCGTATGTTGATTCGGGACTTCATGGCATATGGATCTATGGGGAGTATGATCCTTGCGAGGTAATAGCACCTTAATCTGTATTTTACACCAAAGTGTACGATTTCTATCTCGAACGACGGAGCGCATTTTTTGGGCTAAGCATCAATTTTCAATTTCCATGCTATCTAAATCAACCTAACAAGAGACCCGATATTTGAGTATCCAAACTGTAGCCAAACATGCAAAAGAAATCGGAACCGCAAAGATGGCGACATCCAAAGCCGCAAAGATAATCGCAAAGAAGGCAAGACGGCGGTGCTCAGCACCACAAGGACAGCAGTGAAAAGACGAAGATGGCGATATCCAGTACCGCGAGGGACCGTAGCACCCAAAGGCAAGACACCGGCAAGCAAGGCCGCGCAAACAGTAATACCAGAAAATGAAGAGAGTTACCGTCCGATACCGCGCGAACTGAAGTTCCAAAAGACGAAGATCGCGGAGATTGCAGCATCCAAGACCGCGAGAATAGCAGCCAAAAGACGAAGACAGCAGCAACCACAGCCGCATGGACAGCAATTTTCAGAACAGTGAAGTAAGAAGCACCAAAGGCCGCAAAGAGAGCGGCATCCAAAGGGTCAAGAATGGCGCTAAAGGAAGCAAGAACAGCGGCACCCAAAGCCGCAAGGATAAGAACACCAAAGACGAAGATAGCGGCAACCACAGCCGCGGGACGGCAGTGTTCAGAACTGGGAGGCAAGAAGTACCAAAGACCGCAAATAAAGCGGCATCCAAAGCGTCGAGAATGGCGCCAAATGCAGCAAGAACAGCGGCACCCAAAGCCGCAAGGATAAGAACACCAAAGACGAAGATTGCGGATATCGCGGCATCGATACCGCGGGAACAGCAGCGCCAAAGACGAAGATAGCGGCAACCACAGCCGCGGGACGGCAGTGTTCAGAACTGGGAGGCAAGAAGTATCAAAGACCGCAAATAAAGCGGCATCCAAAGCGTCGAGAATGGCGCCAAAAGCAGCAAGAATAACAGCGCTAAAAGACGAAGACAGCGGCATTCAATACCGCTAGAACATAATCACCAATAGACAGCAAAACCCAAAGCCGTCAAAATAGCAGCTCCCAAACCAGCAAAATGGCGAGGTTCCATATCACGAGCATCAAAGCACCAAAAAGGCAAGAACAGCGGCATCCAAAGCCGCAGCAGCGTCCAAAAAGAGGACACCGGCCCCCAAAACCGTCAAGCAAAAAGCCAAAATGAACCAATATCGTTCAAGAAGAACGAACGAGGCTGCTGTACCACGTGCAGCACAGGAAGAAGAAACCAAGCGTCCAAACGCCCGAGGATAACCAAGTTCATACAAACCAAAATCATCCAACCTCCCGCCCGCCCGCCCAATGGTTGGAATGTGTTACTTAAATATAGAACATGGTATCCTTGACGCTGGCGTGAACAGTTGCCTGACTGGCCTCGGGCACACGGCCACCACTTTCTCCACCGACCACACTACCCGCGGGAGTTGCAGAGGGTGTCGGGTCGAACAAGTCGCTCATGTAGCAGCGAGCACGGGTGCAGACGAGATCGGCGTAGTAAGCTGGCGGACACACGCTGACGGCCTTGGTGGCTCGACCGAAGAGGTAGCACATTTTGTGTGTCAGGTCTTGCAATTTATCGGCGGCGCCGATGCCTGGCCCGACACCTGGGTGGAGGGGGTAGAAGATCTCGTCCCAGACGGTGAAGTAATGTGCGGGACGAGCGGTACCTTGAAGCGCGGAGTGTGCTTGTAGGTAGAAGTCCCAGTGGCGGGCTTCGGAGATGCCGCGGTCGACGACGGTGCCGGGTTGGGGATTGGCGGAGTTTTCGGCAGCAGCGTCGGTTGTGGGGTAGAAACGGGTGTTGTGGCGCTTTCCAACGACGACGATGGCCATGCGGGGAAGACCCTTCTTGGTGTCTGAGGCTGGGTAGATGGTCTCGCAGGCCTTCTTGAGGAGAGGGAGTTCCTTCTCGATGACCGTGTCGTATTGGCCCTCTGACACGCCGTCACGGTAAACGACGATGTTCTCTGGGAATTTGCCCTTGTTGTGGTTTGCCCAGATTTTGATGCGACTCTGAAGGAGCGTGTCCAGGTCAGAGACCATTTCCTGGCGTGCAGGCTGAATGCGGATGTCTGCAGGCCACTGGGCCAGCTGTGCGTCGACCGACGCGACAATACCGACAACACTAGGTGCCGCACTGGTGGAACCGGGAGAGGGGTGGGTGACGTCGAGTCCGACAAGCATGGTTTTGCCATCGGCGAAGAAGCCCATGTCCGAGGATCGAAGTGTTTGGTTGGCGCCACCCATCTTGAGATTGATTTTCAGGCCCACATTTGCCAAATATTGCACCTTGGCATCCCTAATCTTTTCGGCTTGCACATTGACATTTCGTACGCCACAGCGCACATCACAGACTTGCTTGACAATATTGTAGACCTGGGCGTCCTTCGCGAATAGGATACCCAGCACGAGTTGGGGGTTGTATTTGTCTTTCAAGCCACGGACGGCGTTTTCGATAACGGTAGCATTGTCGGCATTCCAGTTATATACAATCCTCGTTCCCGGAAGAGGCATGTCCGCCGCAACACCCATATCCCTGAGAGTCTGGACAAACTTGCCTAGGGAGTCATTCAGCCCTGGTGAATTGAGACCGTGTCTGCTTTGAGGGGTGTCGATGAACAGCCAAGTCCAGTTTTTTAGTGATGCAGCCTTGGAGAACTGAATGGACTGCATGTTCCAGTTGCCACCCCTGGCTTGGAGCTCTTTCTGCTTGGCGTACATAATGCGGGGAGCGTCCAGGACACGGCCCTGAACGGTGATGAGGTTGTCACCGAGGTTGATACCGAAGGAAGTCTAGTAAAGTGAGAGAAAGTGAACATGGTCAGCTCAGCTTGGCATTCTTCCATGGTGCGGCAGTCAAGGAAGCGAGGAAGCGAGGAAGTAAGAAATAAAGGAATGAGAAGATGACGATGTGGGAAAGCAGGTCGTTTACTTACCAGCGTGGTGTTCAATGGCTGACCGATTCCCAATACGCCCACACCTTTCGAGACGATGGACTGAGCATTCTGTGCTGGCATGCGGCCCCTGACTGCAAAGTTGAGCATGTTTTGTGTCTGCTTGGGGGAGAGCTTGTTTTTGACGGGCTGGCCAGCCTCGACCTCGCAGACATCCGCCGGAAGGTAGACAGGTTTCTCTCGAGTTCCAACGTTGACAACAGGGAGGTTGGGATCCACCGTGATGTTGTACTCTAAAGGAAATGATTAGTATCGGACAGAGTGCCTTCATCGTAAGCATTCATGCAACTCACCTTGCTTGAAGAAATCAGCAACGCTGATGTACTTGCCCGCCGGAGCCGGGCCAGCCTTGGCGGGGGTCTTCTTGCCCTTCTTACCCTTTCCTTCGCCGATTCCAGGTGTTGCAGGTTGCGAGTTAGATGGATCCAAAAAGAACTGGACATCGTGTGGACCAGCTCCGTGCTTGTTGATCTTCGGCTTGTTGGGTGATGCACCACCATCGCGAGGGGTTGCTAGACCGGAAATGGTCTTGACGCGAGCGGGCCTTTGCTTGCCACTCTTGCTTTTGCGCTTGAGGTGAGTAAGGCAAACTCGGATGCGCTTCAAGAAAGCCTCCAAGCGGTAGATATTCTGATTGGGATTGCTGGCTTTCCACTCGTTCAACATCCAGTCTAAGCGCCCCGATTGATAGCAAGCCAAGTATTTGACTTGGACATTTAACAAGACACGAGCTGTGGCAGCACGCACACTAACAAAGAATCCGCGTAGCACCTCAAGGCCACCCTCAAGACTGGCCTTTTCAATGATGCCGTCCTGTAGGCTGTAATGTCTGTTGCCGCCGATGGAGGCCACCGAGCGCTCCGTCTTGGGATGATGGCCAAGAATCACGTTCAGGGCCTGGACGATTTCGGGCTTGGTGTCCATCAAGGCGCCTGCATTGGTCGAGGTGAGATAGTTGATCAACTCGGCGGGGTTGATATCTCCGGTGTATTGGGTGGTGACCTTGAACACCTTTGGGTTTTCGGGATATTCGTCATCACTCTCGTCCTTGTACCTCACATCGAACTTGCCTTCAGTGAGCTTGGCGACCGAGAGGAGGGTTGAGCGGTAGTCCGTCGCAATGCTTGTCAAGTTGGCAGAGAAATGCTCCTCTAGCAGAAGACGCACGATGTGTCGTGCTTTTCGGCCAGCAGGCTCCCGGCCACCATCTGCAGCGATAGAGACATGATAGCGGTAGACTGGTTTGCCCACAGAGGTGAAGGCCAGATAGTTAGCATAGAGGGTGACGGGCCGACCGAGAGTGCCGTATCCTGGCCGGTCGGGATATGCCTGAGCAGGGTTCTTTGCATTTTTCTGACGACTCGCAACAAGTGCCTTGCCCATGGCATCTTCCGTCTTGCTGACGTTTGGATCAGGCTGAGCAACAGGCTTGCCCTCACTGCAAGGTCCGGTTAGAGTGATTGCTCATGATGTTTGAAGATTGGTGGACATAAAGATGTCATCAAAAGTAGAACTCACTTGAAGATTCGAGGGCCCTGAGGACCGCCGCGGCCCATTCCTCGACCGCGACCCCGAAAGTCACCACGACCTCGGAAATCACCACGACCACGATCACCACCACCACGGCCACCGCGGAAATTCCCACGAAAGTCACCACGTCCCCCACGATCAGAAGGGCGATAAGGGAGGTCTTGGAAATCTCCTCGGCCTCGGCCACGACCTCCACGACCACCTCCGCGGTCCCCACGGTCTCCGCCATACGGTCCTCGACCCCGACCGCCGCGGCCGCGGGGTTGATCTGCCATGATGTGAAGGTAATCAAGTAAAGACAAGCTGGAACAATAATCGAATAATAATAGGTAACAAGAGGACTGGGAAAGATAAAGAGTGATGGGGGGTGAGGAATAAAAAGAAGAGAAGTAGAGAAGTGAGGTTGTCTGTTCGCTGGCTCCGTTTTAATACGTTGATGACGGCACGTACCGTTTTGGTTCTGGGCGCTTCACTTCCCTCGCCAACGCACAAAGAAACAGAACGCAGGAATGTTCCATCTACCGTTTCAGGTGTATTTTAATTAGAGACTTGTACGTTCCAAGTCTCTATACCTGGAATAGTGGTAGGTCTTAATAATGCGAGGTGTATAATATACATTGCCCCGACCTTTTAGCTTCTTTCTGAAGTATGGAAAGTATGGAGTATACCAAGCAATACACCAGTGGGGCTGAAGAGGTGCGGTGTATCTCGCTGGATACATACACTCGGACATTTTGGACTGGTCACCTTGTCTTTTTTTTGGAGGAAAGGTTATTCTGTCTGGCAGTTCCAAGTACGGGGTACTTATACTTGAAGTATGTAAGCATAGCATTAGAAAGTTATAACTATTCTCTGGAATACTCTGCCCCGACCCATAGAAGTCTCATGGAGCATGGGTCTTTGGCTATAACTATTAGGCTATACAGAAGCCCCCATATAGTAAGTCACTATTCCTAACTAATTATCCCTGGCCACGTCTAGGCGCCTTAGTGACTCACTCAATCCCTGTCGTTCTGCCATGGCCAATCATAATCCCCGGCGGGGAGAGAAAGAGACGCACTTTCAGTATGGGTTTGGTGTGCTGACTGGCGTGGGATGACGATAGTCTCTGAGTGGATTTGAATCGAGCATTATCATTGGATGTCTTTCTATTTTCCACAAAAAACCCTGAGGCAGCAGTACACAGGATCATCAGCATCATCGCACTATTTCCCGAGGAAAGTATGGCGGTGGCTCCATCCCGACCCGCGTATTGGCTGAACCAAGAAGATTCCGTGAGATCATCAGTTTATCGTGGCTGGTGATAAGCCCCCAAAAACGGAGATAGCTTCGGATTAATCATCACCGTTCCGGTCTCAAGGAAACTTGGGTGCGCGGAAACTTTGTCCCCTCTTTATTCTCTGTTATCCTCAGTGATCGCAGACTCTAGGGGAACTCGCGACTGGTCTACGTCTTCAGGACCCTCTGAAACTTGCACTTGACCCCTCCCCCGACGGCTTCATCTGCACGAGGCGACTGGGTCCATTCTCTGACGACCCCTCCTATACCCGGCGCAAGCTTCCACCATCACCCTCGAGTTTCAGCGCAAACGGCAGAAAGTGTCCCAGCCTATCCGGATCGATCCATTTAATACTTCAACTACGTGTATTCCGACAAGCTGTGCTATCCCGACGCGACGTGAACCGTCTGGCGCAAGGCTGGGACTGACGCGACGCAAACCATTCACCGCAAAACTCGAAGCGACTATTAAGGGGCTATCACCAGAACCGTTTACGAGACAACCGGGGCCAGGCCGTCTGTACCCGACCGTAGACTCGGCGCACGGCTGAACGAAAAGCAGCAAGAGACAAGCGGGCTCGACAAACCCCCTCTCGGCCGTGCGCATTCAAGATTTGGCTGCAAACCCAGGCCATCTCAGCGGAGATTCACCGAGCTTAGGTATTTGGAAGATTTGTTGAACTGGAGCGGGGTCACGATTTCTACGCACTCGCTGTCAGCTCTAATCCACACCAACATATTTGCTCGAACCACTCAAACGACGGTCGAAACCATCTTCAACTCTTACCCCCCAAAATGACGCCGACACCTCCATCTACCACTTCATCCAGCGCGGGCGCTCATTCGCCTGAATTCAGGATTATTCGCAAGCGAAACCGAGTGCCTCTATCATGTGCACCCTGCCGCCATCGAAAGTAAGTGCCTGCAACAAAAGCAAACCCAAGAGAAATAAAGAAAAAGAAGAGAAAATGCTTAGCGCCCATAGAGGTTAGAGTCTAACGATGGCTTTACAGATTGAAATGTAACCGTGCCCATCCTTGCGAAAATTGCGTCAAACGAGGTGATGCAGCCTCCTGTAACTACGCCCAGGCCAGCACCCGCAAGAAGAACTCCCCACAGCAGGCCTCCCCGACCTCGCCTGATGATATGCAAAACCGGATTGACCGCTTGGAGGGGTTGGTCTTGTCATTGATGACCAATGGTAACCAGTCAGCTGGCCCGGCAGCTGCCTTGGCTGCGATCTCAGGGGAGAGCAGTGCTGGGTCAACGGGGCTGTCAAACGAGATCGATGTCGATGATATTGAAGATGATGCCGAGGGCAACCTGGAAGAGAGCGACACGGAACAGGTGACGAAATCATTCGGTGTGATGAAAATGGACAGTGGCAAGTCCTACTATATCAGTGAAGCCCACTGGGCTTCGGTGCTGAACGATGTAAGTTTGATGCCGGCACGATTCTTTCTCGGTCGCTGCTAACCAGAGTCATAATAGATCGCCGAAGTGCGGAATTTCTTCACAACGCATAAGAAGCAGTTCGAGGACCAGGCAGAGAAGTTGAAGGCCACACGGCCAGAAACGGACAACCCTGGGGGGTCTACGCTGCTCTTCGGTGCGATGAAGCCATTAAGTCGACCCGAGATTATGGCCACTTTGCCGTCTAAATATACGACGGACCTCCTCGTTGCTCGCTATTTCAACAGCTATGACCCTGCAACGCATATTCTTCACGGCCCGACATTCCAAGCACAGTATAACAAGCACTGGGAGGATCCCTCACAAACGGAACTAGTCTGGATTGCAATGCTCTTTGCTATGATGAGACTAGCAATGCTCTCATACTACCGAGAAGGCGATGAGCCTCCAGAGTTCCGGGGCAAGGCGATGGACATGGCAGGGTCCTTCAGGAACTCGGTAGCGCAATGTCTGACACTGGCTGACTACACAAAACCACATCGCTTCCTAATCGAGGCCCTCGTGTTCCATCTTCATGGTGACTTCTCGCAGACCCGGGATGCAGACATCTCAGTCTGGGTTCTATCGGGTGTAATTGCCCGTCTGGCGATGCGCATGGGATACCATCGCGATTCAAAAATGTTCCCCAACATCACACCTTTCCAGGGTGAGATGCGGCGTCGAGTATGGTCCTTTGTGCGACAGGCAGATCTCCTATTCTCATTCCAGGTCGGCATGCCGAGCATGCTCCGCACCACGGATACCGATACGGAGTTGCCACGAAACTTGTATGACGATGACTTTGACGAAGACTGCAAAGAACTACCTCCAGCTCGCCAGCTAACCGAGCCGACACCAATCTCTTACTTGATCACCAAGTCCCGTCTCTCGTACGCTTTTGGCCGGGTCAATGAGCACTATTCGGCTGTCTCATCCTCTTCGTATGACAAAGTCATGGAAATTGACGCTGATCTGCGGCGAGGGCGAGATTTGATTCCTGATCACTTGCACATTCGCCCTGTGGAGGAGTGCCAGCTTGACCCCATCAACTTGATCATGTCGCGCTTCTCAGTAAGCCAAACTAATCACTCTTGGTTTCTATACATCTCGCTAATAACTTTCTAGGTAATGACTGTCTACCACAAAGCACAATGCGTACTGCACCGACCTTATCTGATTCGCGCCCGCGAGAACCCCCGCTTCACATACTCTCGCCGCACCTGTATCGACTCGGCCCTCGAGATTCTCGAGTTCCAGGCGATCCTGCACGCAGAAACGCGCAATGGACGCCTCCGCGGCCGCTCCAACCTCGTCACCTCTCTCAGCTCCGCCGATTACCTCCTCGCCGCCACAATCGTTTGCCTGGACCTCTATCAGAGCTACCAGCTTCAAGCCTCTAACCGTCCCTCTGGTGACACCTACACATGGGGCCGTGAACGACGCGACGAGATGGTGGCGGTGGTCCAGCGCTCGAAAGAGATTTGGGATCAGCTGCGCGACGAGAGCATGGAGGCGTTCAAGGCGAGCTCCGTGCTCGGAGTTATGCTGACGAAGCTTCACGGCGCTGTCCCCGGGCTTGAGAACGCCCCGGGCGCTGGTGGTGCTATGTTCGAGCCGCAGGACGAGAAGCAAAACGCGGCGATGACGCTAGGCTTGCTCAGTAGCGGCATGAGCCCGATGAACCCGGGCCCGGCTCCATTCACGGATCCATTGTTCAAGATGAGTGACTCGCCAATGCCGAGTGGCATGTCGGCACCTGCGGCTGAAATGCCGGGGCCATTGTCGCCATTTAGCAGCATGTTCGGGACGATGCCGGACATGCAGGTCAATCTCGACTGGGTAGGTTGGATTGTTCCAATTATACTCAATATGATAGTAAACTAACCGGCGCGTGTGCAGGATGCATGGGATACCTATATCCAAAACCCAACCTTCGATACCACAAACCAATTCTGGCCCATGATGGACCCCCAGCGCCAACCGACGCCACAAGGGGTTGGAATGGCGCAACCTCCAGTGACGAGCCCATTGGGGACGACCAGAACATCGTCAATGTCGAACGGTGCTTCTTCGCAACGTCTTCCTAATATCTTCTCACCACCAGGCCCTTCGCCTGACAGCAATACATCCTCCGTACCTGGCTTTACTCCGATGTCATCGCAGTCAGGTAACAGCGGTCGTAGCCAGGGTTCGATGTGAGAGAATGCTTTATGTCGTTATATAAGATGATATCACGTTTCTTCATTCGAGCCTTCTTTGATTTGTCCAGCTTGTTGGATTGCCATACCTCTTTTGTTATGTCTGGGATATTGGTGTCTTGAGAAGGGATACAGGATGATTCAGATCGGATTTGTCGCGAGTCGATGTTTTCTGGCGGGAAATTCGTCCTTGGAAAAGCTTGGGTTTGATCTAGTTGGTCTTCGTGGGACGGTGCATTGCGCACTGTGTTGGGTTGGAATTTGGATGTACCATATTGTGGGAATTATGACAATATACAGACTCCTCTCTAAGAAAATCTCGCTTGAATTCTTAGTACTCTAATTCCATTTAGAAATGGCTATTAGTCGTCGTCGAAGTAAGGTTTCACAAAGTGCTACAGTATCGGCCGTTCCTTTCTTGGCCGGTGACGTGCGATACCGATCACGTGATCTATCTTATCGCTCCGCGGAACTTTTTGATCGTGGCGACAGTCGCGCATCGGATGTTCAGGTTGAATAACTACTCTCTTTGCAGCGGCGGAGAACTCTGCGCTACTAGCGTATATTCTGTCAAGATGTCAGTTCCTCAATCGATGCTACTTAAAAGGCTATCCCAAATTGCACGCATATTGTGTTTCTAATCAGACCATCGCTAACTCAACTCTTCCCTCAAGGCATTGTCTCCGACGAGCCTCATCTCGACTCCTGGGTTCGGCAGTGTCCTCCCAATATCGATCGGCAGCGCGGTACCAATGTATTGTCACACGCCAGTCTATTCAGAGACTTTCTCCCCGAAGCCCATACCCTACAGCCCTTCAAATCCGATGGAACTCAAACCAAAACGACTCATCACCGTCACCGGCCGAGAAGGAACAGAAAACCCAAGATATAGAAGCACAAAATAAAGAGACAGCGGTAGCAAAAAGCTCTGAGCCTTCACCCTCGAATGTTGGAGATCAGCAAAAACCGCAGGAGAAGGCAACGGAAGCCCTCAAGATCAAAATACCTCCGAATGAAACCATCTACATCGGCAATCTGTTCTACGATGTTACCGCCGAAGATTTGCGGAAGCGTATGGAGACGTACGGCACGGTGCTGAACACGATGATCGCCCACGATAACCGGGGTCTCAGCAAAGGGTGAGCAACACGAACCTTGTACCCCTCCACCTTATCTACCCAGATCAAACTAATCACATACTACTCTTAGATTCGGCTACGTCCAGTTCGATACCCTGGAAGAGGCAAAAGCCGCAATCGACGGCATGCACTCTACCGTCTTCGAAGGCCGCCAAGTAGTCGTGCACTACGCCCGCACCAACTTCAACTACAGACGCGTTTCCTACCCACCCACCGAAACACTCTTCATCGGCAACCTACCCCTCGAAATGACCGATCGCGATCTCCAGGATCTCTTCCGCGAGACCAAGAACTTGATCGACGTTCGTATTCCGGTCGACCGGCGCTCTGGCATGCCGCGTGGCTTTGCGCATGCGGAGTTTATTAGCACGGACGCGGCGATGCAGGCGATGGAGATACTGGCGAGACAGAGTCCGTATGGGCGGAAATTGAACGTCAATTTCGCGGAGAGGAAGAGGGTTGGTATGATGAAGCCTAAGCCTGAGCCTGTGGATAAGGAGCAGGCGAGGGCGGAGGCGGACGCTAGGAGGAGGGAGAGGGCTAGGAGGGAAGAGGAGGAGGCTGAAAAAGCATTGTTGAAGGAGATTGCTTCGGGCAAGGACGTGGACTAGGATGATGAGGATGCCACATAGCAGGAGAGAGTGTAGGCTCTCTCCGCTAGTCTTGTATTATACCCATATAACAGATGTATAAAACTGTACTATATCGACACCCAATACAGCCCCTCCCCTTGTACACTTGCGGTATGGGTGGCTATCAGGCAATGTCCATCGGATCAATTCCTTCTGGATCGGCAGATACCGCCACACGTGACCTCCGGGGAACCTCGGCTGACGGAAAGCGCATTAGTGAGCGATCGAACCCCACGTCTTGTCCAGTATCCGGGGCACGGCTTTCTTCCTCTTCACTGCTCGTGCTTTCGGTGTAAACTTGATTCTTAAACACCGGCTTCACATCCCTACTCCCTTATACCAAATACAATACAACCGCCGTCACTATGTCCTTCCTCGGCGGCGCCGAATGCTCAACGGCGGGAAACCCCCTCACGCAATTCACCAAGCACGTCCAAGATGATAAGTCCCTCCAGCGAGACCGGCTGGTCGGTCGGGGCCCGGGCATGCAAGAAGGCATGCGGTCACGGGGTATGATGGGTGGTCAGGACCAGGTGAGTTCCCTGGAATGCTGCAGCCAACCCTGGCTCTTTTCCGAGGAGGGGAGGGGTCGCAGCGGAGGCCTGTGTACCACCAAATTGATGAGTCGGCGACTAACGGCGAGGCCCTTTGGACGATTCCGTCCGAGGGCTTTCTTAGATGATGGACGATTTCATGCAGCAACCAGGCCAACAATTAAACGGCCCCTCGCCACAGCCCTTCGCTATGGAGCATATGCGCCGGGAACTGGAGAACTTCCAGACTGCGCCGCCACGCACAGGATCGCCCGGATGGGCTGCGGAGTTCGACCCTGGTGAGCAGGCCCGCATGGAGGCTGCGTTCCCCGGTGCCGCACAGATGAATAATAGTTCTGGGTTTACGCCCGCCGAGTTCGCGCGCTTCCAGCAGCAGAGTCGGATGGGTATGCCCCAGACGCAGAGCCCCACGACGGCGACCCCACCCCTAATGGCGGGGTATCAGCGGCCGATGGGAATGGGTGGATACATGGGTGGAATGGGCGGTATGGGTATGATGCGGCCGATGGGCATGCAGTCGCCGATGATGCAGCAGCCGATGGAGGGACAGACACAGGATAAGGGCAAGGGCCGGATGGTTGAGCTGGATGATGAGAACTGGGAGGCGCAGTTTGCTGAGATGGAGACCGCTGGGATCGAGACCCAGACGGACGAGGAGGCCAACGCGGCGATGGAGGCGGAGCTGAACGAGCTGGACAGGTCAGTGCCCACCACCGATGATGCCTTTGAATCCGTTTGGGAACGAATCCAAACTGAGACCGCTGCGAGTAGAAAACTGGTTGAGGAAGGTGGTGACTTTGAAGTCACGGATAGTGTGCATGTCGGCGATCTGGGTGATTGGGATGGCTTCGATAGCTTGAACACGCGCTTCCGGGATCCACAGCTGGGCGATTACATGTTCGAGGAGGATAATGTGTATTCGGCCGTGAACGACCCCTTTGAAGAAGGTGTGAAGATCATGCGTGAGGGAGGCAACTTGTCTCTCGCTGCACTGGCGTTCGAGGCTGCGGTTCAGAAAGATCCCCAGCATGTGCAAGCATGGACGATGTTGGGTTCTGCGCAGGCACAGAACGAGAAGGAGCTACCGGCTATCCGGGCTTTGGAGCAGGCACTCAAGATTGACGCAGGTAACCTTGATGCACTGATGGGCCTGGCCGTTTCATACACCAACGAAGGTTACGACTCAACCGCCTATCGAACTCTCGAGCGCTGGCTATCGAACAAATACCCCTCCATCATTGACCCGAAGGAGGTTTCCGGTGATGCCGACCTGGGCTTTACGGACCGTCAACTCCTGCATGACCGTGTGACGGAACTATTCATCCAAGCTGCACAGCTCTCTCCCTCCGGTGCACAGATGGACCCAGACGTTCAAGTCGGCCTGGGCGTTCTCTTCTACTGCGCCGAAGAATACGACAAGGCCGTCGACTGCTTCTCCGCTGCTTTGGCCTCCACCGAATCCGGTAGCACCAACCAGCGCGAGCAACTCCATCTCCTATGGAACCGTCTCGGCGCCACCCTCGCTAACAGCGGTCGCTCTGAGGAAGCCATCGAGGCTTACGAGCAGGCTCTCACCATCAACCCCAACTTCGTCCGCGCCCGCTACAACCTTGGCGTCTCCTGCATCAACATTGGCTGCTACCCTGAGGCCGCCCAGCACCTACTCGGTGCCCTATCCATGCACCGCGTCGTCGAGCAAGAGGGTCGTGAACGTGCCCGTGAGATCATCGGTGGCGGCGGTGCGCCCGACGGCCTGGACGACGAGCGTCTGGAGCGGATGCTGCACATCAGCCAGAACCAGAGCACGAACCTGTATGATACGCTTCGCCGCGTGTTTAGCCAGATGGGACGGCGTGATCTGGCGGACCAGGTTGTCGCGGGCATGGATGTGAATATTTTCCGCAAGGAATTTGAGTTTTAGTTATATTCCCCAGAGTTGAGGTTGGAATTTGCATATGTCGGATTTTCTTGTACTAGGTTCTTGGTTCTTTTATTCTTAGTTTATCTTTATGTTTCTAGGGTTGCCGGCTGGGTCTGGCTGCATCATGGATCAGTTGGTTTATTCACGAGGATAGAGCTGCATGGATCGGTCTTGGAGGATACCGGGACCCTTCTTCAATGTGATAGTATTCAGCCTATAAGCTCAGGCGATAACGACAGCTATATACTGTGCATTAAGATACCTCGGAAACCAGGTGGGAGGCCCCAGGGTGGATGGGCCGTGATGTCATGATCCAGGGCCTTAAGAGTTCTTGGAAGGACACGAGGTGTTATCATTTACTTCCAGTTGAAATCAGCGACTGATCCTGCCCGGTGGCCTAGTGGGTTAACCCCTAGTCGACTGTAGCCACTTCGGTGGGTTCGGCGGTCGTAACTGCGAGGAAGCTTCTGTGGAGCAGGTGCGGCCCCCGTCGGGTGAGGTTTTTTGATATCTAACATCCCTTCATGATTCCCCCCTTAAAGTCTTTTTTATTATACTTTATCTATATTCAATTAATCCCTAAATTTTATAGATTATAATCCTGCCTTTAGATATTATTAAAAAGACGATCTGGTGGTTATATTATGTGTTGTTTCTCAGTGCTGTATGGCGTTGAAGCCACGGACTGTACATGGAGCATCGTCATGAAGTATATAAGGAGCCAGAGGTCGAGGGTTCGATTCATGGCGAGGGCAACTCTTTTTAAGACTAGCCCGCAGTACACCGGCGGTACCGAGGTAGTGATAATGGGCGGTATTCCTTACCGCGGATAATCACTCAAGTTTCACAACATTCAGCACCTTAGCTCAAATTCTCCTTCCGAAACCCTTGCCATTCGTTGGCCGATCAAAAGACTTGGTACTCAGTCCTCGGAATCCGAGTTGAAGCTAAGACCCCTGAAAATAATGGCCTCATCCAACCAAACTCCTCGGACACGCCGCCACAGGTCCGCTGTCGCTTGCCAAGGGTGTCGCAGACGGAAAGTTCGATGCAGCATCACGGTCACTGGCGTTCCTTGCGTTGGTTGTGTCCAGGATGGCTCACAGTGTGTGGTCGATGCAAATAAAGGGAAAACGTGAGAGATATCTGTGCTGGGTGCTAGACATTGGATTCAACTAAAGCACGACGTTCCTCTAGAGCGAAACAGATCAGCCACACGGTTACTACTCGGGTTAGTCAAAGTCTCCCTGTAACTCGGGGATCAAATGCTATGCCCGAAATATCTTCGCCTGATCCACCGAGTCCTGGTGCTTCGCGAATGGGTTCAGAACTCCCTACGTCGAGATCTATAGGTGCCGAAGAAGCTTCCTTACCTGACAATCCTGAAGACGAAGAGCGCAATGGACTGGAAATAGCATCCGCGGCATTGGGACAGCCGGAGAAAATGGGAGAAGTGCCCTTTTATGCTGGTAAGAGAAAACAAAATGCTTGAGTGGGGCAACGCACCGTAACTTACGATCCGAACAGGTGGGCATACGGGGCCTACTTCAGCCCTGGATATTTGCTTTACTGAGCAGTCGTTGCCGAGGCATTTCCTCATCCCTCTTCATAGGACAAGTCTGTCCGAAGAGAATAAGGAATTTCTCCGTAAGAAAGGAGTATACACACTTCCCGGGAAAAAGGCTTGTGAAAGCTTGGTTGAAGCTTACCTTCTCAATGTCCATCCAATACTGCCAGTCATAGAAGCCGATGTGCTTTTGAGTCATTATCAAGCTGGACAGCTTGAGAGGTATAATATTTTGCTTCTTTGGAGTCTGTTCTTCGTCGCTGTCAACGTACGTCATCAAGTAGGCCACTCATCCTTTGGAAACCTAACAAGTTCTACAGTTTATCCCATCTCAAATATGCGAGCAAGAAGGCTTTACATCAAGGAGGGCAATTAAATTTGCCATGTACTCCCGAGCAAAGGTAAGGAATCGTGTCTTCGGCGAAACCTATTCAAGGTCCGTCAACTAGTTCTCATCATTTTGTTTTCGACAGTGCATGTATGAGAACGGAAATGAACGCAACAAAATCGTCCTGCTACAAGCCTCGCTCTTGATGGGCTTCTGGCACTCAGAAATAGATGAGCACGCGCAACCTTGGTATTGGACGGGTTCCGCAATAAGTCATTGTCAAATTCTCGGTCTACATCGAGATCCAGGAACCTCGGCATACAATCCGCATATTACCGACCGACAACGAGCTTTTTGGCGTCGTCTCTGGTGGTGCTGCTTCTTCCGGGACCGCTGGCTTGGTCTCACGCTAGGCAGACCTCTGCGTATCAATCTTAATGACTCTGACGTCCCCATGCCGCTGGTTGGAGATATGCTTTTTGACATTGAGAGCCTGGGCGAACTCGGTCTAGGTGGTCACTTACCAAGTGACATGCCAAGACTAAGTGAATACTGGGTGATGCTCATCGAAATGAGTCGTCAATTAGGTGATGTTCTGGTTATGAATTTCCAAGCTGCACGACCCAGAGGGACACTTGACGACGTCAAAAAGCTCGAGAAAGATCTTCTGCGCTGCAGACTCCCCGATTTGTATGAAGGGGGCTTGACGCGTATTTCCAAGTTCTACTCGAATCACGTTCATCTACACTACCAGTAAGTTCGCCTGAAATAATGCCTTTTGGCAAATGCTTCTGCTGACCTTAGAATGCAGGGCATTGCTGATTACCTTTTACCGGCCCTGGGGAATGGAGTCTCCGGACGGGATCGACCCTGGGGCGAAAGAAGACTGGAAGGAACGAATGAGACTTAAGGCTGATCATGCTGCCTCTCAAACGAACGAAATCCTAGACAGGCTTGTCCAGGATGGATTGATTGGATTGGCAGGCCCAATGACGTGAGTGACTCTAAGCATAGATTTCCTGAAACTGCAAAGCATATGCAAAGTATATGTCACAGCTAAATCGGGTTCTCTCTTCTAGACCCCCACTCTTAGTCCCAGCAATGCAAACGCATCTACTTCAATGCAAATGCGGCGATCCCCTTGCCAGGCGCATCAGGCTAAATAAGCTAGAAGTGTGCATGCTGGTGATGGAGGAACTCCAGAAAACCTATACCGTTGCTTCAGTGTATCGTGGAATTTTCACAAAGGCTATCCAACAAATTTTCCCGGATTGTCCTGATCGTGCGATGCATACCAGTCGTTCACCCACTTCAATCCCTGTTCCTCGAAGTGAGGGTCTAGCGAGGAATTTATCCAGCGACGGTCAAGATGCAGATGCTAGCGGTCAGCTTGGGGAGTCTGATTTTGGGGTTTTGGATGGGGATGATTTGATGGCTGCTTTGATGGATAATGCTTCCGTCTTTGATTTTTGGCAGGCTTGCAATCAAGTCTGATAGGTTGTGAATCTAATTCTGACACTCAACATTCTTCCTGGCCTCCTACATGATTTGAGTTAGCTCTGTGGTAGAGTAGCGGACCTAGCATATGCCGAAAGCTCCGACAAGGAGCATAAATGGCTTTGATGTAGTAGACTCAGAACAACGGCTTCAATTCGGAACTACCTCCATGACTTTGGAATTATATTAGACGCTGTAAATTTACTAGTAGTCTATAAATACGATCTGAAGATTGCCTAAATTTCTAAAATTGGAAAGTAGAGTTTAGCCCACCCCTGGTTTCAAGGCCAACAGAGCAAATCGCTGGACGGCCTTCCGAGCTTCAAAGATTTTCCGTTCTCGGGGGCCACTTGACTCGTCGCTGTGCACGAACAAATAGGTTGTTTGGTCGAATCAGCTGAAACATGGGATCGTATTCGATAGGCCCATCTCCTTCACGAGTGAACTTGTATCGATAGATGAGTTTTGGAAGGAAAACCTTGATTTCCTGGAGGGCAAAGTTGAAACCAATACACATCCTCTGTCCTGTTGCGAATGGGATATATGCTGCCTTGTGCCTGGACTTCACCGCGTCTGTATCCCACCTATCGGGATCAAACCTCTGTGGGTTGTCCCATAGGGCCGGATTGTTGTGAATATGGTGCAGCGCAGGGATCACAACAGCATCCTTCGGCAATCTGTAACCCCCAGGGAGAACCAAATCGACCTTGGCCGTGCGACCAGGCTGGAACGAAGGATTGTGACGACGTTGAGTCTCCTTGATGTACTTGTCCAAGAATTCCAGCCGGTCCGTCACATCGGCGGTAATTTCCGTCTTCTCGTCGATACCATGATCAATCAGCTCCTGCAAAAGTCTTTCTTGCATGCATGGATAGGTAACAAGGCCATATATAAGCCACGAGAGAAGAGAACTCGTTGTAGTGAATCCAGCACCGGTTGCGACGATAAGTGCCCATACTAAGCTAGACTTCGGCAGTTTCTCGCCTTTGTTGTCGGTCGCGCGAATGGCATAATCTGCTCAAGATTAGAGACAGGACACAATCTAATTAGGATACGGCAAACATACCAACCATATTAGAGGCCTGAAGTGCCGCATCCTGAAGGGGGAGATCCTCAACGCCACCTCGTGCGGCCTTCTGAATTGATTCTTCCACCATTTGCTCAATACGTGCCTTTGTACGCTTCAGCCTCTGAGGATCCCCAAATGGCATTCGTGCATACCAGTCACCTTTGGAGGTGACCTTTTTGTTCAAGGAAAGAACCTCGGCGATAAGATGGACCATTTCGTGCAGTGGAGCGTCGGGCTCATTGAAATGCTCAAAATCCAAACCAAGAGTCAGTTTGCCGACGGCTTGTGAGCCTAGTTTTAACATATAGCGATAGACGTTCCAGGCCTCCTCTTCTTGATCAAAAGCATCAAAGACACGGAAGGAATCCTCGACCGTCTTCTGCATTGTTGGAGCATAGTGACGAACTGCTTTTGGACCGAGAGCAGGAGGAAGAAACTTATGGGCAACCTTCCACTCAGGAGTATCGGTGTCACCGAGGAACACCCCGGCAGCTGGTTGTTTTAGGGCATAGAGTGGATGGGCTTCGTTAATCTTCTTAGTGAAGAAATCAGACTCGGTTAAAACGATGGCAGAAATTTCCGGATCGTTGGTCTGATAGGTAGTTCGGCCCATGTTTGTTGTCTTGATCAACGGTCCAAATTGCTCGAAAAGACGTTGATGATTACCAAGGTGGTCAGGGTAAACCTCGAAGTAGTTTCCAACATAGGGCAAGCCGGCAGGCCCGGGTGGATCACGAATTTCGTGACCATCGATGGTAATAGCAACCTGCCCCGGCGCCGTAATCACTTCTGTGACATCAAGCAATGCCCGATCTTGGCTCAGGAAGCCAACCCCTTGTAACTAGTCAGGAATTGAAGTCAGGAATAGGGTAGACGTGGTACCTACCACTCGGTTCAACAATAGCAAAATGCGCTGCTACAAGGCCCTTGAGGCCATTGATGTCCAGTGTCGATTCGACTTTGATAGACCTGGAGGATGAGGGATCATCGCCCAGCAAGTAGAACTGTTGTACAGTCATTGTAAGGGAAAACTTGACTTTGCAACTAAAGACGATTTTGACTCGAGGAAGACCATGACTTAAGTACTCTAGAAATGATTTTGTGCCTGCAATCTTATTCTATTTTTACGTAGCTATCGCTGCGAGCCGGACTAAAAGCACAAAGCCACCGAGTGACACCATTTGTCCTTACCTCGGAAAGGCCTACCTCGGAAACATACACACCAAGCATCCCGACCCACTGGCCTTCGGCTTCCCGAGGAAGACGGACCACGGGATAATCCCCCGTGCAAGAATCAACTCCTGAGGAGAATTCGCAAGCCTATTGCCTATTATTATAATGAAAATTCGTACTTTTTCAAAGAGTAATAGTGCGTAAGGATCAATTCCCTCCAACCTCGGCCGCGGTGGATAGTACTATATAGCGTGCACTTGCCGGCCTGAAATCAATCAACCCTTTCGTGTCTTTATTGCCCTTGGAGACACACCTTCTCATCTTCCTAACAAAAGACCATCGCCTGGCTCTGTAAGCATTATATCTCTAGCCGTCAAAATGTCCCTCTTCAAGGAGTACACACCAGAGGATCTTGCATTGCACAAGACAAAAACTGATCTATGGATCGCCGTGCACGGGAAAGGTGAGTTAAATTCGCGAGAGTCATTTGATATTTTCAATGCAGTTTCTAACATATACGATGTAGTTTATGATGTTACAAACTACGTCCGCGATCACCCTGGTGGAGCGGATGCCCTCTATGATGTCGCCGGAACAGACGCCACCGCCGCCTACGAGGATGTTGGGCACTCTGAAGATGCCGACGAGATCTTGAAGACTTATCTAATTGGCACCCTTCAAAGTGCCCGCGAATTTACAAGACCCAAGCCCATTCGGGTCATCCAGCAGCCACAACGACAAGTCACAGAAAAGCCGTCAAGCACCACTGGTGGCAAGATTGCCATGACTTTTTGCTCGGTTGGTGGCTTCACCTTTTTGGCTTTCCTCCATTATCGCGGTTATCTATGCCATGGAAAGCTCGATGCCTGGCTTTTCAAGAACTTGTCCAACTGGATACACACGATTCCGATGCCGAAACTAAGCCTCGGACAAGGGGGATTCTCCAATGGTTTCCTTACTGCCGCGAGTGTTTACACATCTATTGCTGCTGTCGTCGGCTCTAAATTGTTGAAACTTACTCAAATAAAGTCTGGCTTTACCCGTTATCCGTCGCACTTCAAGAGCAAACAACTTGCAGAAGTTGACCCGCACCTCGTCAAAGGGTTTCTGGAGCCTAAGGACTTCAAAGAGCTTCCACTCATTGCGAAAACGCAGCTTGCACCAAGTGTATACAGATTCATCTTCGCACTTCCTCATTCTGCGGATGTCATTGGTCTTCCAATCGGTCAGCATGTGGCCATCAAAGCCAACATCAAGGGCCAGTCCGTTTCTCGATCCTATACGCCAACATCGAACAACCTGGATCTTGGGGTACTGGAATTAGTGATCAGGTGCTACCCAGATGGTTTGCTTACTGGTTCATACCTTGCCGGCCTACAGGTTGGTGACAAGGTCCTCTTTCGAGGCCCCAAGGGTACCATGAAATACCAAAAGAACCTGTGCCGACGCATTGGCATGATCGCTGGTGGAACCGGTATCACTCCAATGTACCAACTGATTCGTGCCATTTGCGAAGACGAAACTGATACCACGGAAATCAGTCTGATCTACGCCAATCGCACGGAAGAAGACATTTTGCTGCGCGAGGAGCTGGAGAGATTTGCTCGCAGATACCCCAAAAATCTGAAGATCTGGTACATGCTAGACCAGCCTCCGCAAAAGTGGAAATATGGGAAGGGCTACGTGACACCGCAAGTTATGGCAGACAAATTACCGGCACCTTCTGGTGATACGAAGATCATGCTATGTGGACCACCTGGGATGATCAATGCTTCGAAAAAGGCACTGTGTTCTCTCGGATTTCAAGCCCCGGGCTCTGTCTCCAAGATGACCGATCAGATCTTTTGCTTTTAATTGTGGCCGTTGATTCTTCGGCTTTCGGAATTTGCTTCTCTTTCGCTTTTGAGTGATTTTATTTAATTTGCAGTCAATTCTTGTTCAATTAAGTCAGATTCATCTATCTTTAGACATCACTTAGCCTCATTTTCATTTCTACCTTTAATCTTTTGTAAAGTGCTATGAAATGTGCCCTCGACGGGGACGCAAGACCGACCAACAGACAACGAGCCTGCGATAGGCCGCTTCATTCCGCGGGAGAGTGATACGTGCGTGTATAATCATAGATAGTGATAGTAGTAACACGATCTGTTTTGGTATTTTAGTAACTTCCGAGACAGGAATCTCCCAGAGCCTCCACAGTGGGGCATTATAGAGGCAACGTCATGGGCGAGACAACGAGCTATAATTTCGGCACGACGCCGAGGGTAATCGGCAACCCGATAACATCGGGATCGGGCGGAGACGGTAAGAAAGCTTAAGGTTCTTCACCGATTAGATCTCGGTATCCTGTTCCTATTATCCTTTGGATCTTCCGAGGTAATGGAAAATCCCCGTTTAGTTGCCTGAAAAGCCGTGGATAACTCGGACAAGATTGTGTACTTGTTGTCCAACTAGAAACAAGCATAGCGACTGTACAGGAATATCTCCACAATGAGTATATTAATCGCCCATGAATCCACCCTTGGGTACCAGAATAAGATCATTTTCCCTTTCTTTATACTGCAAAATTCAAGTTGATTCTATACGAAATCCTGAACTGCGCAATGTCATCTTCATGGACACCTCCCGACGATTATAAGTCCAGGCCTGTGGCCATTCTTGGAGCTGGAGTTCTGGGAAGACGGATAGGTAAACGTTACTTGCTTCAGTAGATTAACACCTCCACTGACCATAATATTAAGGATGTATCTGGGCCTCTGCTGGCTTTGATGTACGGCTGCGCGATCCAAGTGCGCAACAACGGGACGATGGAATTGCCTACATCCAGGAAAATGCCATCCTTTACGCTCAGAAGACCGGCAAGAAAGTCGGTGCTGTGCACGCGTTTGAGAATCTAGAAGACGCTGTAGCCAATTGCTGGCTTGTGATTGAGGCTGTTCCCGAGAAGATCCAATTGAAGATTGATACCTTCGGGGAACTTGATTCACTGGCACCAGCCGACTGCATTTTGGCGTCGAACTCGTCATCTTACAAGTCGTCTGAAATGCTAGAAAAGGTCTCAGAGGCTGGCAAGAGCCGAGTTTTGAACATGCACTACTATATGCCGCCACAGTGTATGATCGTCGAGATCATGACTGACGGTCATACCGAGAGGAGCATCTTCCCTTTCATCATTGATCGCTGCAAGGAAGGAGCAACCTTGCCTTATGTCGCCCGGAAGGAGTCCACGGGATTTATATTCAACCGCCTTTGGGCAGCTGTCAAACGAGAGACCTTGACCATTCTGGCGGAAGGTGTCTCGGTTCCGGAAGAGATAGACTCTTTGTGGACTGAAATGTTCGTCAAGGGAGGCTCAACCCCTTGCAGGACTATGGATGGTGAGTTTTAACAGTCCATTGAGAGACATTGATGATTTGCTGACATTCCTTTTAGATGTCGGCCTCGATACGGTCGCTTTTATTGAATCGCATTATGTTGAGGAACGTGGCCTTTCTCCCAAGAATACCGTTGATTACCTCCAAGCATTCTACATCAACGATGGGAAATTGGGCACGAAAAGCTCTCAAGGTGGACTTTACCCGCCCCAAGTACCCGAAGAAAAACAAGCTTCCAAAGAGCCTCGACTCGTGGTTTTAGACATCGGGTTGTCTTCCGCTACACCATCAGCGACATCTGGTTCCATCGTTGAAATTTCAGCAAATGGACAGATTCAACAAACTCTCGTCGAGAATCAGGCTTTGCCTGATGGCCTAGCCATTGATCCCAAGACTGGACGACTATTTTGGACCAACATGGGGGTTCCTGGTGAGGTGGATGGGAGCGTGCTCTCGTACAACCCCCAGACCAAGCTTGTTGAGACCATCATACCATCGGGAAGGATCAATACACCCAAGCAGTTGGCCCTCGACAGCATTTCAAACAAACTGTACTTCTCCGATCGTGAAGGTCTTTGTGTTTACCGCTGCAACTTTGACGGTACCAGCTTAGAGAAGATCGTAGAAGCTGGTAACTCGCATAACCTTGAGGAAGCCCAAGATGCCAAAAATTGGTGCGTCGGTATTGCTGTTGCTCCTAAACTGGGAAAGTTTTACTGGACACAGAAAGGTCCATCCAAGGGCGGACAGGGTCGCATCTTTTGTGCCAATATCTCGACCCCAGTGGGTCAGCATCCTTCGACGAGGTCGGATATCGAATGTGTTCAGAATGGGCTTCCAGAGCCCATCGATCTTGAAGTTGATGAACCGAACGGCTGGCTATACTGGACAGACCGTGGCGAGATTCCTTTTGGCAATTCTCTCAATCGTGTTCGGCTTAACAAGCTTGGCCAGGGCTCGGCGTCCCAGAAGCCCGAATTATTGGCACGGAACTTCAACGAAACGATTGGACTGAAGTTGGATGTCGAAAACAACTCGGTCTATGTTACAGATCTCGGTGGCAGTGTATATCGCTGCGGTCTGACCGGCGAGTCAAAGTCACTGCTATACACAGATAGCTCTCGAGCCTTTACTGGGATTGCCATACTTTGATTTATAGATTGTTAGTCTAGATGATAGAATTGTATATTTGTATTTAGATGAGAATATTTTGAGTCAATTGAAAGAAATACGGCCAGCCGACTTGGATACTCTCGTGAAGACAAATTCCATTACCTCTGAATGCACCTGTGTAGACCACAGAGGGCAGGAGACAAGTAGCTGCTGATGGCGATGTATCGCCAAGCGCAAGGAAGTAGGAAGTAAAGCAAGGAATCAAGACCTCTATTAGATTATCTAGGCAGTGAAGGCCAGGAAGGAGAAAGGGAAAGGACCCTGGGCCTCGCAGACAGAAACGAGCACTGGTTCTGGAAACAACCAGGAGGGAACCTCGGACAGGAAGGTCCTGACTTACATTTGATGTTCGATGCCTTCCGAAGCTCATCTGGTGAATACAACGAAGGAGTCTTGAAATCATACACTCTGACTTCGAACTATGCAAGAAACAAAGTCCATAATCCTACTATTTGCGCTTCACCAGCTCTTTCGGAATTGAGCTTATTCGATGGTTACCGCACTACTTGGGAACCGGTAACATAATTACGGTACGGGTAATTACGAAATGATTCTGTGTATATCTTGCCAAGACTTATTACCTCGGAAAGAGTTACGTATGTTTGCCATGCCGAGGTAGGCTTTTCGTCTGGTTGCAGGTTCATTGTGTCATTGTGCAACTGATGAGTACGTCGCCGTTTTGGCAATTGAATTGCAATTTTTTGCTCTGTCGCCTCCAAACTTGCCAGAGATGAGCTACGTAATATCTTAACTGGAGGAACCTCGAATTTATCAACTGGGTTACAGCTAATTCGAGTGCTAGCAGACAAAGCTATGCCCGGGATCTCGATCATGGCGAGTACAGCGCCAGTCTTAGAATTCTACCTACAACAAACACGGTTACCACCGCATAATACAATAATTTGCCATGTTTACATATTCCAGCGACTGGATACACATTCGGCGTTTGTACGGAGGGCGGGCATGAGGAAGGCATCGATGCTACGTTGGACCGTGATTGCGAGTAATCTAGATATGGAGGACTTGCAATGACTTTTCATGGGATAATTTGAACATAAAGGTCAAAAGCGCAGACTTTGTCAAAATCATCTCTGTACTGTGCCAAAAGCAGCAAGCCTGAAGAGACGACGATGCGGAAGGCCTCGGTTTGACAAACACTGATATTTGTGCCTTGCTTGCTAGCCCAGTAAGTTACAATTAAATGACTTAAATAAGTGACAGGAAGCTTCCTAGAATGGTAATAGCCGCGAATTCAAGATGCTCAAGCTTCCCCTCCCTTCTTCTTCTCCTCCTCCTCCCAGGATCTTTGTCTTCCCTACTTTCCCCACCCCCCATCTTTTTCCATATCACCCCTCCTCCTCAGTAAGTCTCAACCTCGATCAATCTCGAATGCCATTCACCGGCAGCCTGGTTCATCGCAAGGAAAGTTATGTGAGGTGCTGTGCTCAGCCCCCAAACAGGTGATATGAGTGTGTCACGTACAGTGGTCTCGCACCAACACCCTTCTTGCTGCTACAAGTGTCTCTAGCTGAAACCGCGATGATCTTCGGCCGGCGAGAGAAAATTGAAGAGATGTCTGTATCCCTTGCTTGGTTCTTGCTGACACCCTTGGTTGCGTCTGAGATAGAACACCTTCAAGAATCTCACCTTATTTACGCTCCGATTCAATCCCCTTATGGTCATAATTCATGGTCCCCAAGAAAAAGAAACAGCCCACTACAGGTGGTAGCATGGAAAAGGATATTCTTAACCGGACAGACAACCGAAGACGAATCCGCAAAAAGTCAAGAGTGGTGCAGAAATATCAGAAGTTACCAGACATTCCCAGTCTCCCTGCCCCTAAAGACAATTCTCAACAGGCGGAGCGTGTGATGAAAGACCTTCGGGAGCACGCTGCGGAGATTAATTCGGACTCAGTCATGCATGTATCTCTTTAATGGAAGGCATCCGAACATTTGACTGATTACCTGTAGAGAATATTGGATCTGCGAATATCCATCACACATGGAGGACCCTCGTTACAACTTTTTCAATATGACTGGTCCTATTGTGAGTTTTCTTCTCCTTGAATGCTTTATCTTCCTTACCAATAAGCTGAATGAACGATACATGTTCCAAGAAAATTAACCATCGTTTTCAGGGTATTCCTCGGTGTGCGTTCAAGTCTCCATTCTGTCCATACCAACCAAGGTTATAGACTATCAATTACTTCTTGGTCTATACGCGCTAAAATGCCTTTCTAGCACGCGTGATGGACGCGAGATCAAAAGTGGCGTGGCAGCGGTCGTGCGGAGGCACATTGAGACCAAGCACTGTGTAAGTCCGTCTGCTTCCCAGTGGTCTCTAGTCGCTAAGGTGTATTGATCTAGGGCCAGTTTCAGTTCCGGGGTCTCTACGTGGTGAGCTACGAGGACTCTGTGGCCTGGTTGTGAGTACAGGCTCCCATTTACCCTTCTTGAGCCTCTACTGACACCGAGCAGCGGTTACCCGGCCGACGATACGGAGGGTTAGCATGAGATCGACGAAGAAGAGGAAATTCTCGGTGAGATGGAGGAGCTTCTACATAGACTGCGGGAAGTCAAGCGCCGCAGATAGCTAGTGGGAACGAGCCTGCCAGTCCAATTATCGGGTTCATGCATATCATTCCCTAAGAAAACTCGTCCCGATCCCCCCGTATGAGAATCTCAGAGGCTTTTCCCCTGCCAGTCTGGTTCTCAAAGGTTTCGGGATCAGATCCCAGAACGATAATATTAATTGTCGCTACAACTCCGCAACTACGCTCCAGTTAATTGTATCACAACAGAAATATGCTTAAATCATGTTGAAACCCTCCAATATTCTATCGAACATGCCATTTGAGCTGTCCTCGAGCACCTTAACATTGACAATCGACCGTTGAGTTACAAGCCGCTACTTTAATGATACTGTACAATATCACACAGTAAAATAGTTTCAAATACAACTTGCAATGGATTTTGTGTATTTTACTTCATACTGCTCAAGTCTTTGTGTGCGACCTTTGTCCACCGCGCCGTAGCAAATTGGCTTAACCCTCTCGATTATAGGGTCCATTATAAGCGGGAAAGTGCTACCAATAAGCGGTGCTCTCCAATTTTAAATTAAATATTGTTGTCTTAACCTCTTAATATAGATATTCCTCTTTCTCCTCGGTTCTTTGACATTGATGAGTTCGATCGTTGACACAGGAGACAATGCAGACCATGCCTTGAGATTTGAACACAATAGCATTCTTAACAAAGACTTACTTCCCAAATCTCCGGTATGCCCCCAGATAATTAGTATTTATAACAATCTATGGCTCTCTGGAAGTGATTTACTTTTTTATCGATAATCGTGGCACCTTGCGGACACATCCACCTGAGCAACGTTGTGCCGACCAGTCATCTTACACAATCATTTCGCCACCCCTACCACTATTTAGGGCTTGCACGCCTTGAAATTATCATGGAACCTTCAACTTGTCGCCCTGCCTCCTCTAAAGCAAAGGTAGAAGCTCTGACCAGATCGCTTGAGAAACTTCCACATGGTTCGTATGATGGAAAATGCCCAGGGAGTTTCAATCCCTTACAATTTCCCGGCAGCTTAGGATCATTGCCATTGGACATAATCTGGATGATCCTAGATGAGATTCTGATGGGAGATGGTCGACTGAGCCACAGTACCATTTGCGATATCCGGAAACTGTCGTATAGCACCAACAAAGCAGTCTCAATGCACATGGGCGGTTATCTACGAACCAGAAAAGCTTTGAGGTATCTCTCTGAGAGGCTGAGTGAGGTGAAGTGACACCCCTGGAGAGATACTATCTGGGGTCCTATGCCTTTGGACTCACGGCCAAACGTCGAACCTCGCGCTATCGAAGAAGATGTCAACACAAAATCTGATCTTCTTACGGAAATAATATGTGCTAACTGTCCAGCATGTTTTGAATGGATATCAAATCGCGTTCGTGGGCTGCAATGCTCTGGGGCCAATACAAATGGTTGGAACTTCGTGTCTCTCGCTATCGAAGCTGGGTCGCTAACCATGCTGAAATACTTCTTCACAAAGCAGCCTGAGACGTTGCCGTTGCTCTGGTCATTCTCAAATTACCTGTCTAACACTGTAGACAGGCCAATCGACTTCCTTGTGAAAGGTAGAAAAGTTCGTTTCATCGAAGAGCTCTTGGAATTTCTGGAGCCTCGGCTCAAGAGGATTAATTACCCGGAAGCATTTAGGAATGGAATTGCAGAAACCCCAGAGCTAAACGCTTTCAGTTGTGAACTGTCTAAATACAGATCCTCAATGTCCAGATTCGCATCTCCCTGTATGGCAGAGAGGTTGAAGAGTGTTGGTGTAGATCTTTGTACCTTCGAAGACGTATATCACGGGGCGATCTTCAATGGCCGAGACTTTCTGGATTATCTCCATCAGAACTCCCGTGTTTCCAAGACTTACGCGCATTGGTTCAATGGCAAAGCTCCCTTTGAGTTTGCAGTAGAGGAAAATTGCCTCGAATCAGTTCGCTGGCTCAAGTGTCATAGAGGTGACCACATTGGACCCGGAAATTGGGCCGCATTGCTTAATAAAATTGCTTCACGACTCACAGAGGAAGGCGAGACCATGCTCCAGGAGCTTATCTCTGTAGATGAGGGGGTAATTATTGGTCACTTTGAATCTGCAAGGTTGGTTCGAGCTGTCGTACGCGGATTGGTCCCATTCGTGCAAGCTGAAGAGAGGAAAAGAGATGCAGGGATTTTGACTGAAGACGACCTCCTGGCTTGGAAACACACGCAAGAGGACCGAGCTATCAGAAAGTGTGCACTCGTTCTCAGGGTCTCTTGGAGGGCCCTTGCAATTGGTAGTCACCCCATTTCTGAGGACATCGTTCGCCCATCAACGGAGCTTACCACGGATCTTGCGATCGCAGTCCAAAAATTCAACAAGGCGAGTGACACAGCTCATATAGCCAGGTTGCAGCGCTTGGCTAGTGCTATCAAGTGCCTTTTCCTTTGACCTCGAAGCACTGCCCTAATATGGGACTTGAGATTGTCTTGTTCATGTCTTTGACTCGGATCTACATTTTTTAGTTCTTTGGGTATTCTTCTTGGCTAAATTACCTCGGTTTTTATGAATTAGAGCACTTTCAAGGTAATTATGAGTAAACGCTGTACATAAGAAAGTAATCTAAAACCTCGTAGTCCTAGTCATGAGACCCTTCTACCTGTATCCGCGTCTATTAGATCTTCCCGGTTGGGGACAGAATATGTTCCTCGCTATCACCACCGTGTGACTGCGTCCTGTAATTCTTCCGGCCCCCGTCAGCCGACACAACCACTGTTATTTGCGCCCCCTCTGACTCAGATATAAGCTCAAAGTTACTCCTCTTGCGAGAAGCCGCCGACTTGGTAGTCGGGTGTATCGAGCCGAGTTGATAAGATCGTGAGGTGTCATTGTTGCGGTATGAGTTGACGGTGGATGCGAAGGCTTTGAACAGTGGACCGTAGGTTGGGATGCAGGAAACGATAACCTAGCAATCCGGTTAGCTCCATCGTGCTTTGGTCATTTGAGAAATATTTTCTTACCCCAAGGCTGACTTCAATGCAAGACCAAATCACAATGTTCTTACTATCGGTGTACGTTTTCAAATCCTTGACCGTGAAAATTCGAATAATTTGAATTACGGTCACAAAGAATCCGAGTGCGAAGAGTCCCGCGAGAATGACCTTCTGCTTCAAACGAAGTTGTAGTCTCCAAAGCACTGGTAGCGGTAAGGCAATGATGACGAGGTCCAACCCGATACTTGTACCTGCCAGGGCAAAGTAAAATGGAATTGTATCGATACATTTCCCTTTGATAGATGAGTCCCACTGCTTTGCAACCTAAGACTGTTAGATCCCGTCGATTGAGGAGGAAGAGCGAGCTCACTGGTATGCACGAAACCGAGATGATGACGGTAAAAATTAGCTGGTTGATGGCGCAAACCACAATGGCAGCAATAATGACTTTTCGGTACAGCTTAACTACTCCTGCAATACGCAGGTATGAAGTCAACAGGGCGACCTTGAAGCCGAGGAGTGCGAGACAGTAGACTGGACCGCCCACGTATTGAACCTGCATGTCGATTTACAATAAATCAGCCTCAATTGAGTCAATAGAAGATATCTCAAGACTCGCCTTGCTGAATGGGATGACATTCTCCTTTGGGAAATAAGCAGCACTGAGACCTTGGCCCCATCTTGTTTCTGTGAGGCCGTCAGTCGAATCTCCCTCCAACATTCAAAGTCCAGCACAGTTCTCTACTCACGAACTACCGCAATTCCTGCATATGCTAGAGCAAAGATTGAACTAGCCAATGCTGCATAGTCGTCTACCCATGGGGTTCTGTTCGTCGAAAGTCGTACATAGAAGCGTAAAATAATCGCCAGGAGGGCGCTGATGGAGAAGACCAGGCAAATTGCGATCACCCGAGAGATTTCACTGTGAGGATCTTCCCCATGGAGGTTGTATACCCAGCCCATTGCGTAGTGTAGACATTACACTACCTCAAGGGTACCATTTGAAGAGAAGAAAGAGGGTTCGTCTTGAGTATGAAGACAGTAGTTCTGTTCTTATTATGACTTACTCATCCTTTGTTTTTCAGGAGGTGGGCCTAGCGGCTTTGAGATATTTTGCACTGTCGAGAGGAATTATTGCAGGGATTAAAACTTTATTCCAAAAAAAAGGGCCTGGATCCTAGGAACAATAAAGTTACTCCTTCGGTGTTGCCTATCTTCGACTTCTGCTCTGCGACTCTGCGCCTACAGCGGTTTCCATTTACTAGTATTTTCGCTCTCCTATATATGGATGCTGATTCTGATGCTTGAGGCCATTCGTGAATCCAAGAGTACTTAAATCATATTTTCAGTCGAAGTCGTGGCTTTACACGGCGTCGATTAACGTTCTGGGTGGGGATCTGCATCTGTCGGCCTGGGCCAATTACTCCGTGCTGAGAGCGGTTAAGTTAATCGCTAATTTAGTTAGGCATTAGGCGAAGTTACGGCAGGCAAGACAATTTCTCTAGTGAGTTAGCGTATGCCAGGACAATCTACAGTAGAAGGAAAAACTGACCGTGTCGAAATAACCGCTGATGATGTGCCAATGGTGGGAACGGGTCTTATTTCCACTCTGAATTCACAGTATCCCATTGGTGGATGATTTACAGATCCACACAAAGACTATTCTCGTCTGTGGTACAGTCCATTCCTATTGTCTGATCCTCATCTGGCTCCACTAACTCAGATTCGGCCGTAGAAGATTACACATCAGGCTAGAGTACCGAGAAGAATTTAATCTGCTATGCGTGATTATCTTTTTGGATTATTTTAGGTCAAACCTTCCCACCCTCTTTCCAAACATCCTCATGAACGGCTTAATGGCCAACTCTTGGGCCAGCAAATAAAGTCTCGAGGGATCGAGATGCGCTTTGTTGAAAGCTTAAATATCGCGATCGTTATTATGGATTAGCGGTTCAACCAGAAAGCTTGCATCGAGTTGCACGTTCCTAACAAGATCCACACAGACAAGACTAGCGGTGCGATATGGTTTCTATTCAGGTCGTTCGGGTAAAGTGCTCCCGGAGTGTCCGTTGTATAACTAATATCCACATGCGAGCAGCATAATTATGTCGCATATTCCACATCGCTAAGATAATAGGACGTGTCCCTGACAAGGATGAACGAGTTAGTCGTTCGCAATAGATTGAGTTTGCGGGTTCATTTCCCATAAAAACTCTCGATGGGTGGAACAAGGTTAATAATTGGTCTCCACAGCGCACAGCCTACGGCGCCTACCAGGGCAAGTCTTCCGCTAAGCGGGGAGTTGACTTTAACTAAAAATCCTTCATCCCCACACCGCACCACAAGGTGTGGGCGGGGCTTGTTTAAGTTGTTGTGGTTGCAAATGCTCTAGTTTAGAGCGTGCAGTAGTTACAAAGCCTCAGAGTACTGTACCACCTTCTAGCCGGAATCAATGTCATCTAAGCGAAGCCGACCAACCCCCTGAATTCCATTGCCCCGTCTGAATAAAAGCCAGGGGATCTTCAGACCCATCAATCCGGTACAAGGTACCTTAATCGTACACAAATGGCTTTCTGGAAGTTCCTTGCAGCTTCGCTGTTGGCAGCTTCGTCTCAGGCTGCGGCCTCGACAGCTTGTCGCTGCTTCCCTGGTGACGCGTGCTGGCCGTCTCAGGCAGTCTGGTCTCAATTCAATCAGTCTATCGATGGCCGATTGATCAAGAACATCCCGCTGGGAGCTCCCTGCCATACGCCCAACTACAACGCCGATACTTGTGCGACTCTGAAGGCAGGATGGTTGCTTCCAGAGGAACAGTATGTTTGCTAACTCGCATAACTAAACTATCAAGGGGCCATCGAACTGACCTACTCTTCTAGTTATGATTCCTCGTCATCAGTGATGGCACCATTCTTTGCCAATGGCACCTGTGACCCATACCATGCCATTTCTAAGCCCTGTACCTTGGGCAATTACGTTCGCTACAGTGTCAACGTGACCTGTCCAGAACAGATTGCAACCGCAATTAAGTTTGCGACTAAGTACAACATACGTCTGGTAGTTAGAAACACGGGCCATGATTACAATGGCCGATCCACTGGAGCTGGTGCTTTGGCCATTTGGACCCATCATCTCAAGGACCTTGAAATCAGCGACTACAAGGACTCGCACTATCAGGGCAAGGCCATCACTATGGGCGCTGGTATTCAGGGTTTCGAAGCATATGAGCTGGCTGATGCCAGCGGCCTCCAGGTCGTTGGCGGCGAATGCCCGACCGTCGGTCTTGCCGGCGGTTACTCCCAGGGTGGTGGACATTCTGCGCTCGCTTCACGCTACGGCCTGGGCGCTGACCAAGTGTTGAAGTGGGAAGTCGTCGATGGTAAAGGAAACATCATTACTGCCACTCGTGACAATGAGTACTCAGACCTTTTCTGGGCCCTTAGCGGTGGCGGTGGTGGCACCTACGGTGTCGTCTACTCTATGACCTCGAAAGCTCACCCTGCAACCCCTGTGTCTGGCCTCAACTTGACTTACTACCCTACCAACATCAGTCAGGATACCTTCTACGAGACGATTGAGGTCTTCCACACCAATCTGCCGTCCATCGTTGATGCTGGTGCCATGGCCATTTGGTACTACACCAACGCCTTCTTCTCCATCTCCCCTATCACGGCCCCTAACATTCCAGTTGCTGATCTGGTTGCTCTGCTCAAGCCTTTCACCAACCATCTTGACAGCCTGGGCATTAGCTATACTATGTCAGCCAGCCAATACAATACCTACTATGACCAATTCCAAGCCATGCAAGGTACTATCGAAGTCGGCACTGCGCAGTATGGAGGCTGGCTCGTGCCGAGATCTGTCGTGGAAAACAACAACACGGCTTTGGTCCAGGCATACCGTGACATCACCGAAGCCGGTGCTACTTTCATCGGTGTCGGCTTGAACGTTTCCAAGAAGGTTTCTGGAGACGTGTACAATGCCGTTCTCCCTGCCTGGCGCGAGGCTCTCATCGATACTACCCTGACCACTCCCTGGGAATGGGATGACCCAGCTCTGATGCTGGAGCGACAACGCCAGATGACTGAGGATTTCCTTCCTAAGTTGGAGGCACTGTCTCCCAACTCTGGTGCTTACATGAACGAGGTACGTGTCATAACGTCTTTACCGATATTTCTCACGTGCTGTATGCTAACTATTCTTCATAGGGTGACTTCCGCCAGCCGGACTTCAAGACTGCCTTCTACGGCACCAACTATGATGCCCTGCGTAAGATTAAGGCGAAGTACGATCCGAACAGTGTTCTGTACGGCAAGACGAATGTCGGATCTGACGAGTGGCGTGAGCGTGAGGATGGACGACTTTGCCAGGTGTCCCAATGGCAGTCCAACTGGGTGGAGTTTGGCACCGTGTACTAACATAAAGCACATATAATGCTGAGGCATGCGCCGGGATTACTTCCAACCTACGGCTAGGGAGACATGTAAAGTGGAGGGGCAAGCAAATGGATGATGATGATTCTGTTTAAACCAACTATTGTACATATTTACACCGTCATCAACATACTGGCATTTTTGTACCATGTCAACAACGGGTTCTCCCCATTCCGCGTCTCCGTATCTTCGACATAGGCCCAACGGTCCACAAAGTCCTCGTGGCTCATGACCTGAGTCAGTTTACCAGTGACTGCACGGTACACGTCCTCGACGACGTTGAAGTCAGTTGGGAAGAAAATGTCAAAGTAACCCTGGTGAACCTATAGCAGAAAGATTAGCTTAGCAGGGGAAAGCGAATTTCTAACGTCGTAAAAACTTACAAATGGAGTTGTCACCGGAACAGTTCGCCGCTGGTATCGAGTCTGCACCACGGGCGCATTCAACCCAGGTACAGCGTCTGGCAAGGAACTGAAGTCACTTGCCACGAGACGATGTGCTGGGAAGTACTGATTCAGCACGTCGAAGAACTGCATCAACCTCGTAGGGATATATTCGGGCAGGGAGAACTCCTTGCGGAAAGGTGGTGCGGAGCGGATGCCACGAAGATACCAAGGACCAAGTGGGCTGGGGAATGGGCGCCGGGATGCAGCTTGTCGGACGCGCAAAAAGCGAGCGGCAACAGGGTCGAGCTGCGTATTGTAGTATTCGTGGAACTCGCAGTCCGCGTCGATCAGAACTCCACCTTGTTGTGGGAGCTCGGTACGGGTGTTAAAGCGGACGGTGTCGTGGGCGAAATTATCAAACACCTCGAGAGCAAGGAAGAAGCACGGGGAATGCACGTATGTGTCCCAATCGAAGATAGATCGATTAATGATCTCGACCCGGTCCCGGTGGCCCTTGGCGTTAAGGGTATCCAGCAAATTTTTCGTCTGAAGATCTGCAAGTGCAGGGGAAATCTCGATGATCTTGTACTTGGTGCGCTGGTACACTTCGTAGTCTGTATCACGGATGAAATCCAGAATGTTCAACATCATCGTTCCGTTTCCAGCGCCCATCTCGTAGATTATCAAGTCGTGGTATGGGTACAGCGTGAGCTTGTAATTTGAGACAAGATACCGAGCAATTGTCTCTCCGTAATATGGCCTAAACAGTTCGGTGGGTGTATGCCACAATTGTCGTGCAATGTCGGGCTTCTTCTCATCCAGTAGGTCCTCAAACTCTGTGTATCGCTGGCCCAGGAGCCGGTGAAAGGCAGGTCCGTCTTCGATGGTATTGAAGTCGAATGGCTCGCCGGGACTGAAAATGGTTGCATGTTTCGAGAAGTAACCGTAATGCGGGTTATAAAGACTGTCTGTAAGAGAGATTTAGAATCTGTTTCTCAGTCTCCCGAACAAGCTCTAGCTTCCCAACTTACCGTCAATGAATTCGCGCGTCAGCATCTTGACCTGCCGTGGGCGCTCGCGCCGATTGCGCAAGTCCTTCGCTGTTACTGTCGGATATGACCAGTACTCCTCGTCAATGTTCTTGGGGTAGTCTCCCCGCTTCGTCCAGAGCAAGCCATCGCCCTGGGATTTGCGCTTGGTGGGCGTGCGCCGGGTGAGAAATGTGCGCGTTTGGCGAGAGATTGAGGACGGTGGCTGCCGTAATGACTGTTGGCAGGCCGGGTGCCGGAAGAGCCGTCGGAACAGCTGGTTGAGGACGGGTGAGTCCATGATGCTTGAAGCGAAAGGTTGGAATCTCGGGGATCGGTGGATATGGGGTCGGCATGAGCATGGAGCTTTCTTGCAGCCTCAGGCAAACAGTTCACGTGCCTGAGGCAACAGATTGCATCCTATTCATCACAAGCAGGTTTCTAACGTCGAGTCGTCTATTTAGTATTTAATTTATGTTTGATTTAATCGTACTTACTCAATCTTGAGTTTGAAACAATTATCACCGTCTCATCAAGCTATCATTCCGAGCCGTTCAACTGGCCGTCAGTCAAGCACGCAAGTGGTCCGAGCGCCTGATCCCGACTTTCATCAAGTTCATTCCACCGACCTCGAGGTAGAGGGCATTCGGAGAAGTTAGTGCACAATGCCGGTCCATTCTGCAGTGTATATCGGTACGGCATTTGTGGCCGGTGTCTCTCTGGCACTCGTATGTAGAGAGGTGCTCTACTCCAATGATCGTCCCGAAAAACCAGCAGACTCCAAGCCAGCATCAGATACACTTGTCGCCCGGTCAGGGCCTCCGGCAATCGTCGAGGGTATTCAAGGATGTATTGGAAATACACCCTTGTTCCGCATCAAGTCTCTATCAGATGCAACAGGATGTGAAATCTTGGGCAAAGCTGAAGTATGTATACTGAACCTGGGTGTGGCGCAGTGAAATATATCTAACGATTCCATGATCAGTTTTTGAATGGTGCCGGGCAGAGCTCGAAGGATCGTGTAGCACTTAGTATGATTGAGATTGTGGGTTGAAATCATCCTTCTGTTCAGCGCCATCAAGTCGACCTATACTAACAAGATGTCAGGCCGAAGAGAACGGCATTTTAACGCCATACTCTGGCGACACGATTTATGAGGGCACATCTGGATCAACTGGAATCTCTCTTGCAACTCTTGCTCGTGCCAAAGGATTCTTGGCTCATATGTATGTTCCCCAACATGATTGCACTATCTCTCGATACTAACTCTGTCAAACAGCTGCATGCCTTCAGACCAAGCAATTGAAAAATCAAATCTACTCCTGAAGCTAGGCGCCATCGTCGACCGCGTGCCTCCAGCTCCCATTGTCGAAAAAGAGAACTTTGTCAATCGCGCACGAGCACTCGCCCAAGCGCACACGGAATCAACCACAGTCCCAGTGACCTCTGAAGACAACGGCCATCTAGAGACGCACGAGCTCAAAGTCCGTGGCCGTGGTTTCTTCGCAGACCAATTCGAGAACGAGGCTAACTGGCGCGCTCACTACGCCGGCACTGGTCCAGAAATCTATGCTCAATGTAATGGCAGGATTGACGCTTTCGTGGCTGGTGCAGGCACTGGCGGCACTATCTCTGGCGTGGCGCGGTATCTGAAGCCCCTGCTTCCTGATATTACCATTGTACTTGCAGATCCGCAAGGGAGCGGACTGTATAACCGTGTGCGATATGGCGTTATGTTTGATTTGAAGGAACGGGAGGGTACGCGCCGACGGCCGCAAGTCGATACCATCGTCGAGGGAATTGGCATTAACCGTGTCACTGCGAACTTCGAGGCTGGGAAGGAGTTGGTTGACGATGCGGTGCGTGTGACAGATGCTCAAGCACTGGCTATGGCTCGATGGCTAGTTGAGAAGGATGGAATCTTCATTGGAAGTAGCAGTGCCGTAAATTGTAAGTCCTCCTTTCTGCTCGGATAGTTATCATGCTAACATACTGACTCTTATAGGCTTCGCTGCGGTCAAGACGGCACAGAAGCTTGGCCCGGGTCACCGCATTGTGACGGTGTTGTCCGACTCTGGGTCACGGCACTTGTCGCGGTTCTGGGCCAAAGCTGGGGATGTTGGAGGAGCTGTTGATACGAAGTTGGAGGATGTGCTTAATGCCCGTGATGAGGACTTTCAATAGATGTGATATAGTCTAAGGTATGTATGATAGTACAAGAGGAATGATAACCCGAAATTGTCCAAGTCAGAGCAAAACGAACGAGCAGCCAGTAATTGTATACGCTATTCATATAAAGCTCCGACGCTTGAACGGCGACTTCTTGGGAGTCACCGAGCCGTAACGACTCGACATGGGACTATCCAGGAGAATTGCGGAGAGTTTGGACGGTGAGGATGCTCCACTGCTGAGCATGACCTCGTCATTTTCATTCTCACCATGAGCATCATCACTATCGACTAGATCCTCAAATTCAAACTGGCGGTGCTCCCGTGGGGGAGGCAGTTCAACATCATGCTCTTCCACGGCTGTGGGTTCTTCAACATCGTGATCCTCAACTGCTGTGGCCGATGTCTCAGACCTGGTTTCACCATCTTCGTCGTCACCTGGGTTAATTTTGATTACCTTATTCTCCGTTTCATATTGTACAGATGCAGAAAGTGCTGGGTCAGGGGCAGTTGCTCGTGAGTCACGCTGTTCGCCCTCCCAAATCTCATCCCCAGCCCAACGGCGAAGCAGTTCGAACTCGACTTCTGACTGGGAGCGTTCGGATAGCTCGCCCATGATTTCAGGCCAAGAGAGCCCCGTTCGACCAGCGAGTGATTCCAGGATTTCCAGCTCAGCCTGGGTCCAAGGGACTGAAAGTTCGGGCGGACATGCTCGACGATCGCTCCAGTGGACCTGGTTCCACTGATAGATTTGTGTCAAGGTACGACCAGGTAGGGCACCTAAAACCTCTTTCCAAGTTCTCTCTTGTACATATCGCATGCAGACTATCAGCTTGATGTCGTCGGGCGAGAATTTGGTATTGGCCTGGGTCAGCGAGTATTTTAATGGCGAGTGAGCGACGGTCTGGGAGTGAGGCGATACCGGTGAAGGTAAATCGCACTGTAAATTATGATATTCGAGTGGCACATCCGTCGTTGTTAGGCTTCGTTCCGAGTGGTCGCCTTGACCATCTTGTTCAGGATCTATACCCGATTGGTCGTGCACAGACGGATCCGCTTGGGTAGGTGATTCGCGGCTGGCATCAACCCGACTTGTAATTATTACCGACTCAGCGTGAAGGGTTTCATCAGCTGGTTTAATCTGACTGTCAAGGTCTCGCTTGCTCGTGATATTGATCTGGCGTGGGAATGGCAGAGGCGATGATGGCCATTCCTCTTGTAGCGGGTCGTCCGATTCGTCATCGTCGGCAACTTTGGCAAAGGACCAGTCGCGCGCCACAGGGCTTGACTGGTGTTTGCGCTTCGCCCGAGACCGGCTTTTGCTCGGGGTTGGGGTGGCTATGACTTTTCCATGCTTACTCGATTGTGGTGGACGTCTTCTCGGAACTGTCCAGAGAGACCCGGAGCCGGGTGGGGAGGGTTGTCGGGGGATGTTTGGGAGCTGAGGTGTTACGTTGGCGTGTCGCTTATCGACCTTGGGCGTTGTGAAGAGCGGTGGCAGTTCAGGGGCTTGCCAGAGAGGGTCTCTTGGGCCGGGGTCCTTCTCGATGTGGTGCAGTGCTGATGAAGGTTTTTCTTTCAACACCGAGGGACTGGATGCTGGAATCCCAGGCCCGAGGCCTGAGGACGCCACCGCAGAATCACAAAACGAAACACTCGCATCTCCATCCGTGCCAGAGCCCAATAACTCGGTTTGGGGACTGCGTCCTGAAGCATGATCGTGGGACTCGACTAGCTCCTCCTCATCTTGAGCAGAGGCCTCGTCGCCCGAGCCAAAGGGGTCCGTTTCCCAAGGTTTTTCTTTGTTTCCAATATCGGTTTCCTCATGCATGCCCTGCAAGTGGCCATTATTGACCACAATCTCCCCGGTTTCCAAGTCAATCTCATCGCCCACTTCCGAGAAATCATTGCCGTATTTTGCAAAAATCCCTTCGAATATCGACTTTAGTCGTAGGTCGTTCTGGGCGCGCGCGGCTTGTAGATCCCACTCCCCCGATACTTGCTCGGCGTCTTCAGGCGAGTCGGGGGTAAAGGAAAGGCGCGGTCGCTTCGTAGGACGGTCCAGCGTGTCATTCAAGGGGTCATGGTCGTCCATGATCGCGTCTAAGCTTGTGTTCCTCGGCGCGAAGGGAATAGAGCGCGGCTTGAAATTGGCTGTCAATTTGTTCGGCGCGGCGGGGGAGAGATACGCTAAGGGATCAAGTAGGAGCGCGGCATCGTTCGATTGATGAATTCAAAGTCTGGCGATTCTCTCTCATAGTGTCACCATGGGCAGATGAATGCGCGGAGAGAAAATAAGGGAGCTGGCATGTGCCACGCGCCGCGGTGAAGACGAAAGTTGAAAAACAAACGGCATGACGTGCCCGCCGGAGCTCTCCCGCTCGACCTCAACTTTCTCCCCCCACACCGCATCCTCCTTTCCCCCGCGAGAGGTCGAACTGATCGCGGCCTCAACGCTATGTATTGTCAAAAGTGTCGGACACCGCTCAAGTTGGATGGCTCCCTGGAGTCGCTTAATCCGGCTGCTTTTGAGCTACTCGTCAGTAAGCTGTGCCTACTCGCGCCCCAGTCGCTTATTGATCGCTAACCAAGCTCTCGGTCCCAGATTCTACGGGCAAGACACTCTCCGATCACGGCACAGCATCATCACCACGAGCTTCCTACCCTGCAGACCGTCGAAAACACTACGATCGAGCGTCTCAGAATGCTACGGCACCGGTTTACAGGAGATCTATCCCTGCCCCACGGTCGGGGGACCAGCCACATCCGCCTGGGGTTCCACGAGCCGATAGCGGAAATATGTCTTTCGTGATGCTCACAGAGTCCCAGTTTGTGCCCCCACCTATGGAAAGTGCTCTACCGACTCGGCCTAAGGGCAAGAACAATCAGGGTCCGGACCGTAACCAAGAGGATGGGTCATTTGCCAGCCAGGTAGACAAATCCAGCCGCTTGTTTGAGATTGTCTCGTCGCGTTCTGATATCGACCATCCTATTTGCGTGGAATGTACGGATCTGTTGGTAGAAGCCTTGCAAAAACGACTGGCGGGTTCGACAAAGGAGCGTGATGCATATATCTCATTTCTTCGATCCTTGAATGCGTCGGTTCCGACAGCAGAAGAGTTGGAAGCGGCTGAAAAGTCGCTCCAGGACAGCCTGAAAGCCGAGGAAACGATGTTAGCAGAAATAGAAGCTTTGGAGCGAGAGAAAGCCAAGCTGGATGAGGAAATTGGATCTTTGGAGGAGCAGTCGCAACAGTTGGATGTGGATGAAGACACATTCTGGCGCGCTCGGAATGGCTTTGCTTTGACACTGGGAGAGTTTCAAACCGAACGGGATGCATTGAACATGCGCTACGACCACGACTCGCAGCAGCTGGAGCGCCTACAACGGACGAACGTCTATAATGACGCGTTTTGCATCGGTCATGATGGATATTTTGGTACGATTAATGGGTTACGCCTGGGTCGCTTGGCTAATCCCTCGGTTGAGTGGCCCGAGATCAACGCTGCATGGGGTCAAACCTGTTTACTCCTGGCTACCATTGCAGAGAGGCTGGGGTTTCAGTTTCAGGGATATCGCCTTCGTCCACTAGGCTCCACCTCACGGATTGAGAAGCTCGAGTATCCGCCGCAACCGTCCGGAACGGCTGTCAATGAACGTGGGGCCCCCAAAATCACTGAACTGGATCTATTTTCGTCCGGTGACCTCCCACTGAATCTGCCTTGGCTTCATCGTCGCTTTGATAACGGCATGGTGGCGTTCCTAGACTGTCTACGCCAGCTGGGTCAGTTTGTTGCTACGACCCCCGTGCCAGTGGCATCGGCCCGTCGCGGTCAGGCCGGCGGCGCCACAGCGCCGGGGTTGAGGTTGCCCTACGAGATCAAGAAAGATCGTATTGGTGATGCTAGTATCAAGCTCGGGTTCAACCAGAATGACGAGACTTGGACACGAGCTTGCAAGTATACCCTCACTTGCTGCAAGTTCCTGCTTGCGCATGCTAGTAACGTCGCGAGTGCAGGCTCTAGTAACTCGGCAGCCGTTGCAGCTGCGGCCGTGGCAGCTGCCGAGCAGACTCGACAGACGTCTTCCAGCCCGGCCAAGCCTCGAACATGAAAAGAAACGAGATGCTGGCTGGCTGCGAATCTATTTCAATCAAGGGGGGTCATGCAGTGAGAATTGCATGCATCATCCTTTTTTTTCAAAGCCAACCATCGCCCCCTTCCATTTTGCCGTTGGCCCCCTTTAGATCAAATATTCGGGCAACTTGATCTGAAAGCTAAGCCCCGAGCTCGCCCGAAGCGAGTCAGGATCTGTACGATTTCCTATTTCGGGAGGAGACTTCTCTCGCGCAGTACTTTTGAGACGATGAACTATGTGGCTGTTGCCCAAGCACGACATGCATCTCATCCACCTTGCAAGCCTTATTGGTCCTTGGATCTGTCCTCGATCGACGAAGCATAACTGCCAATCTTCCAACCCCCTCCTGTCATCTGCCGGTTGGATGCAACACACCCACTCGTGGCCCACGGAAGCCGTTCCATTCCTATCTGGACAGATTATCTGGCTCCCTCGGGGTTACGAGGAATCCACTTCCAAGATGCTTCCTGCAGCAGCGTTGTTGCGCCTGCCACGGCCACGACTTCCTCTTTCTTTGGTCTACGCGCTACATCCTACCTGCATGCGATCCGAGCCGGTGAACGATGGTCCGTGGGCCTATCGCGATGGCCGCGGTAGATTTCTCCGGCTGTTTCGGTCGGCGTCTGAACGGTGGATGTGGAGCAGGTCCCACGCGGGTATCCTCTTTGTCTACTATCTTTCGCCCCCCTGCTTCCCGTTAACGAAATCCACTTTGTGTGGGTTGGGCTTTCGTGGGCGCGCCCGTGTCTTGTTCCCACTCGTCCACCTCATCATGCCCCCAGTATCATCACCTTTTCCTATGTAGATAGAACACAAAGGGCACGCACTACGCAGGATAAGAACCGATAAATAAAAGGATTCAAGCCACCCACGGGAGGACCGCTACTCGCGCGGCCCCGCATTTTAGCAGCGAACCCTCAGATCGATACCTGTTCGAGTCTTAGTCCCCGGAGCATGCACGCAGTAGGGACGGATGCCCGATTTGTTCCACTCGCCCCTGTACTTGTGCCTCATTCTCGTCATTACTGGCTAGTGGCCAGTGACCATTGAGCCCATTGAGCACCGACCACACAAGGCCTGGGCACAAGAGGTACTCCGTACAAGGCACAGGGCAAATGTACGAGAGCGATGCCCAGTACCTTTTTTTTTCCTACTACTCTCGCACCTTGTTCTTCGTCTCGACCCTTTCATGTATCGGCGACTAGGTTCATCCTCCCCGACCGCGTCGATCCATGCAGCCTTCGATGCCTTGCCACCTGACACACACTAATCGCATTTCATTCCGCTTCCGGCCTCCGTGCGTTCGATTGTACGAGGAAGTATGGAGTCGGTTCTAGCCCATTTCCAACGGGGCCAGGGCCGTTGTTCTTCTTTCATTGCTCTTTCTGCCAGTTTCAAGTGGGCCTCATAGTTAGCGCCCAGGCCCTATGTCTCCATCGTGCTAATCATTACTGTAGCTCGTTGTTATACGGAGGATGAAATCATGGATGGAGCCGTCCTTCCAGGAGCTCAACCGTTGAATTATCCGTACTTTTGTTGGCCAGACCAGAACAGGGGGAGGGGCAACAATGCCAAAAATCCACACTCCACACGCGATCACCATGTATCTCCCTTCCCGCCGCTACCCATGAGGTACCAGACGGGAGTACCCCAGTACATAAGAGTTCCTGGATAGAAGGTACCGTACTAACTAGATTATTCTTCCTTGACTATTGTCCTCTTGTACTTCAGATTATTCCCAAACGCCATACATATTAGTTACATCCACTTCCTCTATCTTCCCCCTCTCTCCCCTTTTTTCTTTCTTCCGTTTACCACTTCGTATTGAATTTCTTCTCGTTTACTTGCTACAGTTTAACCCTGTAACGACGGGAAAATATTTCCCTCGTAAGACGCAGCTGACCCCACGAACGATCCAGAGGCCTGAGTTTCGGCCGGCTCAAAGAGCCCCCCCAGTGAGAACGCGACAACTCGAGAAGAGACCAAAGCGCAAGAATGCGCGCGTGGGGATTCCCCGCCTGCCTGAAATCCATTCTGTCTGGGCATCTTCTGCGCCCCCCTTGATTTTCGGGTTGGATCTTGACTTGAGTTTTCCATTGAGAGGAAGGAATGGTTAGGAATAAGAAAGGTTGTTGTGGCAAGTGAGACCATGAGGGATGGCGGATCTAGTATACACTAGCGAAAGCGAGGTTTGTTTCCAAGTCTGAGGAGTCAATCTTTGGGGATTTACCTGGGATGGCAAAAGAAAAGTCGAACATTTTTTCTTGCTACAGACTGTCAAAAGAACTATTTTTCTTTTTTTTTGTTTCCACTTTTTAATTCTTCCGCCCATTGTTTTCCTGGGGATGACACTTGTCTCTCAACGGCGAGGCATGTTCCAACGGCTGTCCCACCCTTGCGTCTACTGTACAGAGCACACGAGGGCGAGTTGATCCAAAGCTTTACCCTTAGCGAGGAGTTCTGTAGCTCTCTCTTTCTCCAAGAACAGAAAAAAGCAAATATAAAACACCATCAAAAACCCGCCCAGGGATTTAGCTTACAGGGACCACCCTGGGGAAGGAGGATCGTTTAATTATGTACGGGAGGGCATTCTGTATGTATTCTAGTCCCTCTTCTTCCTCTTTCCTCCTCCCCTCTCTCTTTTAGGAGGGACCTGCTCAAGTGGCTTCAAAGAACCAGTGCATCGGGATCAATTAGTGTCGGGGAAGCAGAACAAAAAGACAGAGCTGTCAGGGAAGTTTCGGGCCGCTCCCGATTAGCACGGGTTGGGAGCCAAGGATCCTTTGCATGGGGTAGAAAGTAAAGTCCCTTCAGACTGTTATATACTACTGTCCCGTCTAGATGCTATATAAATTATGGCGCGCATGGCTAGTATAGCAGATTATAGTTATCATCATCAAGAAGGGAGATCGTCCGATCGAGTTATAACGTGCTAACCTTCCAACCGCGAGTCAGGAGACGGTCGGACTGAGCCGAGAGAGTTAAGTATGTTGATTGCTGACGACCAACACCTGCAGCCTGCTTATTGGAGCAAAATAGGGTATTATTGTCGGTAAAAAAAGAAATACAAAATAAAAAAGGACTAACTGGGTGGAACAGGCAGCGGAAAATGCATCCAATTTGCGGCCAGTGCACTGCATGTAATAGTTCAGTTAGCCTGTACAGTAGCTCCGGACAAAAGTACGCGATGGAGCTCAGCTCCACTTGCCCAGTCCGCGGGCCTGACCTTGACGTTGGTCCAGCCCCATGTTGGTCCATGCTGTAGATAATAGTGGCCATGGTTCCTCATCATAGTGGCCATGTAGGAAAATGGTCCCATCGTGTTCTTTTTTGGCCCCCATCCCATACAGGTAACTATGGGGCCCGCTTACCCGTCGATTGAGTTCCCCCCCCTGATGATACTGATGATGGCGGTCCTTTTGGTCAGCGGCTGATAACTGATTGAACTAATTTACTCGGTTTGCGAATTTCTTATTAGTACGCCGGAGTGGACTCGCCGGAGTTAGGCTGTCGTTACAAATGCAATCCCAATTTAGTACTTAAAATCATTGGTACAGTATACATGGAGAGTCAGCATCCTTAGTTTCCTTACAGAGGCCACTATACTTCGTACTTAGTATCGATGGGACTTCTGTACCTTTCGCGGATCTCCCTTCGAAAGAGTTTCAAGACTTCTCCAAATCCCGGCCCACACTTTTGTACCTTGTCCACTAGGACCACTAACTACCCCATTAGTATCATGGTCTACTGTAACTTCGTACTGTAACTAACTTCTATTTCCTAACTTTCCTGGTTTTACAAAGTTCAAGCCAACAGAGATCGTCTTCCGTGATGAGCCTATGCCCAAATCTAATACCACGATTATGATGGACAGCAAAAGACAGTTGCCCGTCACCGTTGACGATCATGACACTGACAAGCGCTGCAACAGGATGGGGCCCACAACCTAGGCCCCATACCGGGCGGCGCTGATTTGGTCGGGGAAGTAGGGGGTCGTGCGTCCGCGCGCCGCAGCTCGCCGTAAAGAGTAGTCGAGAGATTCCTTGGCCCCCTCGGCCCTGATCTGAGGTTAGAGGCTAAGAGGTCTGTGATTAACTAGTCAGCAAGAGAGAGGAAGAGGGATGATGGTTGCGAGTCAAGCAGTAGTTTCTGCGGCTGTAACAATAAGTACCAAGTGTGTAATGGGTATTGGGTCCCATAGGGAAAGAGCTTGCATTCAGGGTCGGGGAGATAGTTCGGTCCCAGGAATTGTACCAAATATTGATGGATTTAAATCAAGGATATTTTTATTTTCTTTTTTTAAAGAGGGGGATTTGTTAGGTGCAGTGCTTTATGGGGGTGGGAAGGGAAGGTGTTGCTAGTCTGGGGGGGGGATGGTTCTTTTTCATGTCTTTTTTAGGGAGGAGTCTCTCGTCTCTTTTGGGTCTTTTTGTCAAAAGTTGCCTGGTGATCGCATTCTTCTCTGCGTGCATTTTGGCACTTGGGGGTTTCCGGTCCTTTATATTATTATTGCCTCTTGATTATTATTTCCTTATTTCTTATTCCTGATTCCTGATTCCTTATTATTCTTGCTCTCTTTTAATTCTATCATTTCTCTTCCGCCACTCGTCACATTTAGGCCCTTTCGATTGTCGGCCCTCTCCTCCTCGTCCTCTCCTTCGCCTTTTAGTCCATGCTCGTCTCAATTTGGATCATTTCCTATTCTTGATTGACACATTTTCCTCCAAGCGCCTTTGGAAATCGTCTGTCATCATCAATTCTCCATCTCTCTCTCTCCGCCTTCAAATCATCAGCACCATTTTCCGCCTTCCTCCCTCCAATTCCGACACTTCCATTATTTACTATCCGTTATAAACATTCTTCCCAACTTCTTTCCTAACCGATTAAATTCCTAAGAGGGTCAGTTCGTCATGGACCCGTACCCTCCACCATCGTCCATGACCCTCTCCCCTCAATCGCCGCCCGTCGGTCAACCATCGACCGTTTTCCGGCCCCGCCGATCCGACGACTGGCACGAGTATCGCGAAATCATCGAGCAACTCTACCGCAACGACCAGCTCAAACTGCGTGATGTCAAGCGCATTATGGAACGGGACTATAAGTTCTATGCCTCGTATCGCTCCCAATTTCCTTGATTTCTATTCCCCTTATCCCAATTCTGTGCCCTGTCCAATTTTATAGATCTTCCCATTTGTCAAATATCATATGATAACTTCATATGATTGCTTCATGTTTGGCTTTATTCCATAATCCTAAGGAATTATTGCTTTGCCCTTTCCTTTCTGTTCTTTCCAATTCGTTGCATACTTCCCTGCCGCCCCCCCCTCATCTCCAATTAACGACCAGACCAACCTAACATTCCCGACCTCGCTGGCAGAGAAAAACAGTACAAAGACCGCCTCGCTGCATGGCATGTCCGCAAAAACATTAAGGCCAAGGAAGTGCATTTGATGATTCGCAAGCAGCAAAAACGCGCCGCCCGAGGGAAGCAGACTGCCTTTCGGGTAAATGGCCAGAATGTCGATCCTAAACGCATTGCACGCTTCGTTCGCCGTTACGGTAATTCATGGGATCAAGACGGGGATCGAGACGCTGAGGATCAAAGTCCCGAGCCGAGTATGTTTTATATCACTTACCTATGATGAGGATGAATGCTAATAATGCTCTTCAGAAACCCCATCTGATATGACATGTTATACGCCCGAACCAGAGGACAATGCTGCCACGCCAGTCTCTCCACCAGACATCCAGTCACCCACGAGGGAAACATCGACTTATCCACTCAACTACGGTATGCTCATACCTATTCCTACTCGAAATATGTACTTGAAACAAGATTAACCCTCCCAGACCCTAATTCCATCGACACCATCCCAGATCTGATAATGGACGACGACAACAACACTTACCCACTGCACATACCCCGACGAACATATCACCCAAGCCACCATCCTCATCCTTCTCACCCCTCAGCACACCAACTCCCCCACCCAGCAGTGTCACACCCACTAGTCCACCCAGTACCACACCCAGCCATCACCACCTCCCAGGATGCTGATCACCATCCGCCCGTGGCACTCCCACTCCCTGGATCCTTGCAGCAGCACCGGGGAGGCATGAACGGTCCTCCTGAAATGTTTCCACATTCTAGTAGTTATGCTAGTCTGGATGCGTTTCAGAATCGACTCGGTGAATTGGGCACTACGCTTAATGAGTCCATGGCTAAGTGGTCGCGTGAGCAGGATCCTAATCAGGAGATTCCTCATCATGAGGGGTTGGGATTGTGATGTCGATGTAGTTGTGCGTGTGCTGTGAATAACTTTGTTTTCTTATTTGTTCACTTTGATTTTTTGATTCTCTCCATGTTGGACTGGATCGTTTTTTGTGTTGATGTGGATTGATTCTTCTATGATGTATATGGCCCGTCTTCTTCTTCTTCTTCTTTTCTTCCCTCTTCTTTATATTGCGTGTTTTTCTGCTTTTGCCTTTTGCCTTTTTTTTCCCTGTCATTTTTTTTTCATCTTTTCATCTGGAGCGTGTGTTCTTTTTCTATTCCCCTCTTACCCATTTACCCATTTCTTTTCTCTTCATTTCTTGTCTCATTGGTTCCTTGTTCATTCCCCCCTCATCACGTATCCACGCATTTCAGACAGGGAAAGATTGAGAAAGATAAAATCATAGCAAGGGCGTTTTGTTCTCTTCTTTTTTTGGCCTGGTCGGTGCCATTACCTTCCTCAAGGTTGGCCATCCTGTTTAGAGTGGGAGGAATCCCTGGTTTGATCTACCCATTTGACCTACCCCGTGTGCATTACAAGGTTATATCACCGTGTATCTCATACCTTACCTGGGCTACATTCACATCTATTTCCACCCTCTACTCCACTCGGGTCGACCCCCTCGTTTCGAGTCTCGACTCTATTTATACATGTTGAGGTATATTCGCACCGCACCACCTGTCGGGGCCATGTGTCCTGGAGTTGGTATAGTTAGAACCGCATATTGGGTTTGGTCCATATAGGAATCCTCATTTAGAATACTGCTTCCGAGCTTAACTACGGTTCCAGGTTATCGAGACCTGCTGTAAGGCTCGAGTGAAGGCCTATCTAAAATGCTTATGTTCCACCGCCCGTCTTCCGCCACGATCGGTCCAGTGTAATCTTCCATATCGCGCCGTCTACATCTACGTGCAACCTGCTCCATTTCACTCCTTTTTTGTAGGTGCACAAACCCAGACAGCCACTTCCCATTGAGGTCCTAGCTTCCTAAACAAAGACTGGTTGGTTGTTGCGTTCAGAAAATCTTCAAGTTTATGCCACCGATGGCTATGTTACATGGTTGTATCGGCTCTCATCCCAAAATCTCTTACTGGCCCCCAGCGAATACCCCAACAATAATACTTATTAAAAACTAAACGATCTTGCAAAAGACGATGTTCAATTTTTAATTGCGACATGTCTAAAGACAAAAAAAAAAAAAAGACAAAAAGAAATGCTCACTGCCAGATTTGAACTAGCGACTTCGTGATTACTAGTCACGCACTCTACCAACTGAGTTAAGCGAGCTGGTTGATTGGCTGAAACTTCAAGAAAAGGATTCAATTGATCAAGAGTTGAAATCCCATAGGTAGAAGAGTTGTATTGCACCGGTAGATAGTAGATACATAGAAATCCAAGAGCATGACCATCGCTAAACCAATCCCAGTCCCCAAAGGAGGGCATAAATAAAAGATAAACAAAATAGATTGAGATAAAAACAAACAAGAAAAGCCCTGACCCCGAAAGATGGAGGGTGCATGGGCAGTGGATATCGGGTGTCAACGCGACTAGATCGGTAGATCGACAGGAGAGGATTCGAGACTGTAGCGTGCTCGTAATGTAGAGAGGTATATATATGAGGACTGAGAGGGTAGGTGGAGAGGGGTTCGTAAAGAGAGGGGGGTAAAGGTGGGAAAGCTTTTGGCGTATCGAGAAGACAGAATATGAAGGGCAAAAGGGGACAATGTCATCACGCTTCATACAACCTTTTTAAGCCCGATCCCCTGGCGGGAAATTCTATATCTCAGGAGTAGAAGGTGCTCTTCTGGAAGCTCTCTGGTGAGATGTCTCCCATCTTGCCCTTGAGCTCGGGCGGCTGATCGCCGACCGGCTTCGAGATCGACGAAAGGCTCTGGGTGCGCTCGTTGGCTGCACCGCCCTTCATCGTGCTTGTGCGAGTGACAGGCTCGCTACCTGCCGTAATGGCTTGCTGTGCTGGGCGTCGCTGGATGGTCTCCAAGTATGGGCCAGGCAGGTAACCAACACGACCGTCACGGGCACGGCAGCGCCACCACTCAGAGGCATTGCCCATGGGGTCGGACTTGCTGAGGACGGCAACGATGTCACCCTTCTTCACGGCGAGGTCGATGCCGTTGCTCTCCTGGGTCTCGGGAGCGTAGTCATACAGAACGCGGCAGAAGTCCAGCTTGGCCGGATCCATGGACGCGGACTGAGGCTCGCCGTTGGGGCCGATCAGCTGCTGTCGGCGCTTGGCCTCTTCCTCCTGCGACCGAGCCAAGGCCTTGATAAGCTTGCCCATCAGGTAGGGCAGACCGAAGACGGCAACCAGGAACATGAAGAACGGCTTCTTAGACGGCTTAGCCGGGGCAGGCGAGCCATCGGGAAGAGTGGCGGCCGCCGAGCGACCGCCCATGAAGGCTGCGAATGCAGCAGGAGTCAAGGATGTGGCATCCGCTGGCGGAGGCCGACCGGTGATTTTAGCGATCAGAGTGCGGAACCACCGAATGATTGTGAAGATACCCAGAGCCGAGCCGAGGGTGTTGCGCAGATTACCAAATTGTTCTGCGACCGAGACCATTGCTGTTGACACAGTTAGAAATCGCACTTCCAATATACCATAGGCTTGAAGAATGTTTTATCACTTACCGAAGAATGAGCTGTGGGTAGCCATGTATGTGCTCTCGAGCATCTGGGCAAAGCCGCCAAACGCGCCGACGATGCTTTCAATCATCTGGAACGTGGCCTGTGTGCTTTGACTGAAGGAGTTGGTCAGGCTGTTGGGGTCATTGGGATCCTGCCCAGGCATGCCACCGTACATCCCTCCCATACCTCCCATGCCGCCATACATGCCTCCCATGCCTCCATAGCCGCCGTACATTGAGCCCATGGAGCCGAAGCGGGAGTAGGGCGACGAGTAGCCACCATAGCCACCATATCCCCCGTAGGGCGTGGTGGCTCCAAAGCGTGACGCGCCATAGGGGGAATAGTTAGAGGCTGTTGAGTTGACGACGGAGTTGAGAGTGCTAGGGCGGGAGGGTAGATCGGGAACGGTGGATGTGGTTGTTGTTGCGGGGTTGACCGCGGCAGGTGAGGTTGTAGTCATGGCGGTTGAGGCAGCTGGGCTACCAACAGTGGGTGTAGAAGACAACGCAGACCCTGCACATCCCTCGGATATTAGTAAAAGGGGGTTATGTTTGGGATAGGATGGAAGATGGTTGATGGTGGCGATGACTCTTTGGGGGGTGTTCACCGCTCAACGGTCGTTCCGGGGGGAGAAGAGGAGAGAGAGATAGGGAAAGACTCACCAGCAGTAGCACCAGCTCTCTCCCAGGGCTTAGGAGGCGACACCGACGCCATAATCAGGGTCAACCTTGCATCGGGACCAGTCCAAGGGAGGGGAGATGATGAACTTGGAGACTGGGGGAAGAGTGGAGGTGGATCGAAGGATGGGGGATGAGCGGAGAAGAAGGGAAAACTGAAAGTCAAGTCGCATGTGGCCGGGAGTGGAGAAGCCGAGGATGTCGGCGTTTGCCGACCGCCGGGGAAGACGAAGCACTACTAAGTCGCCCTCGGCGATAGAATAATATGGGCTCGGTCACGTCGAGTGTCCCGAGGCTGAATTGATTATTCTATAAAGACTACTATATCTCAGTCTGTACTCTTCTCTTGGATGTTTCTTTTCCCCTAGAGATCTTACGGGCGCAGGAAATCTCTGCGGTGGCAAACTCTCTAGGCAAGATTGGCCGACCGCGGCAAACATTCCGAAGGTCATAGCAACACCGGGAAAGACTGTATAGTAGTTTTCGAATTCAGTTGGACTTCACACTCTCTAGACTTGATCACTGTAAAAAGGAAAGCTAATACTATAATAAGCATAAGGACACGGGTTACAAAATAACAAAGCACCGAGATATATAGTGGCAACCGTTATCGCCTTCCATATCGGGAAACATTAGAGATAGCCTAGTCACATGATGAGCTAAGCCAAACATGGCTCTGTATTAAATTGGAAGGTTGTTCCAGGTTTATACGGTAATAACGACGATGAAAGTTAGGTAGAAAACTGTACTTAATGTGTCCAGAAATACCCCCCACATCACCATAGCGTCGTTAGTTCACACTCCTCCCAATGGTCTCCACGCGATATCATCCCCGCGGCATCACATAAGCCCCTTCATTATCAAGTCGTAGAATACAGAACAATGGATAGGGACCTGACCCGAAACACATTTAGTAACACCCATATTCTTTTCGTACCAATCTTCGTTAGGACGGTAATAATGATTTTTGTGGAGCAGGTCCAAAATCCATGTATAATAAGAATACTATCAACTATGGCAAATGACACGAGAAGGCCCATAGCCCATGAACAAACAGGATGCTGTCATAGTTTGTGTATATAATAACTCCAAGAAATAATGACTTTTAACTGCATGAGAAGAAGTCATCAAAAGCATGTACCCGTCGGGTTCCCATTCAACAAGCATGCCTTGTATTCCGGCGAAACATGGCTGCAACAGAATTGTACGAAATTATCTACGGTGCATCCATACGTACCTATGGGTGCACAGCATTGCGAATACTGACATGTCAGAGGTGATGTGCACTGATATCTTATATATTAGTAAGAGGTCATACTCCAGGAGAAGAAGATTGACCTACAGCATTGTTGCACTGCCCACAATTTTTGTTATCGGAGGCCGTATCTGTACAAGCTCCTTTGCATAATTTCTGTGTTGGTGAGGTCTTAAACGGACCACAAACATAACATGGCCCCTTCCCACTTAAAGCAGGGAGTAAACAAGTGGTGGCTGGGTTAGGGTAATTTTTAAGACACCATTGAGTGCACTCCGCAAGCTTGACCACAGATGTCTGTGGCAGAGACCAAACAGGGCCGGCTTTGATAAGTTAGATATTTCAATCTCTGATGCGTGTTCATGCTCAGGCATTCATCCTACCTAGAGTGAGTAGAGTGATGAGCTTCAGGCTAACCATCTTTGATAGGACGTGGTGTGTAAAGTACTAAAAAGTAGGTGTTGGTGCTCAGCTTTTCTCCTTCGATAAGCTCATTTTAAGACTACAAGAACGAGTAAATATATCACGGGAGTGTTTCAACGATGACGTTCATGAATAGGTCTAGGTTTATCGGCGTGAGATTCAACATGGCCTCGTGTTCGACTAGGCTAGCTCCCGTCGCTTAAGATTACGACGGATGTGGGAATATCACCTGGTACCAAGCTAGCCGTAAGAACACGATTGAAATGTAGATTGACGATACGCACCCGAGCCTCCCCACTTTCTTCCCATATGGAGTCGCATAGAACCTTGGTGCAGAATAATGGCATTAGTGTCAAAGATGGGCTTCAAGAAGCGATTGCCTTAGTGTTTCCAGTCTGATATCTCACCCATGGATGTCATTTGCCTCTTATATGTAAAGATTCATAAATGAATTTTGGCATTTATACAAAAGTTTTCCCTATTCCTAAATAATTTTCTATCACAGATTCTCATCATAAACCAGGACTTCTTATCATAAAAATCCTCCTCCAACACATTCCTCACCATGAAAACCCTCATGTTGATTATTTCTTTCTCTCTTATCCTTGTCTCTTTTTCCAACAGCGTCCTTGCCGAGACCGTGACCGAGACCGATTCTGAAGGAAAGATCACCTTGGTCAAATATGTTCCTGACTCATAAGCCTGTTATACGAAGGAATGAGGATATTTAAATGACCAGTTTCTGATAGGTATCAATGATATTTTGAGGTGGTAAGTAATAGACCAAAGTAATATATAGATAAACAGCCTCTGATGTGGGTAATCATTAGAATCTAGGTGTTATTTCCGCTGGCTTTCAAAATGGGGAAATATTAACTATGGATCTTGCTCTTATGTATCAAATTTCAATTTCTCTTTTTCTCACTGTAGCAAGAAATTTCAGAACCAAATACGATGCGATGATGACTGAACCCCATTATTTGCTTATGTCTGGCCAGGGAGGCTCGTAGCAAATCTGGAACCTCAGGAATCATGACCTGAAGATTTCTAAGTCAAAGCAAGTTTGCCCATAAAACTTCGTCTTTCGGTATGATTAGCGCTGAGCTACGTCTTGCGAGTCTCCAGGGCCTGATTTCCTGCAGTCAGGGCGCTAACTTATTGGCAATCAACCTGCCCACAATCTTCCTCGCTTTTCAACATAATAAGAGGAAGGTGGGGTGAGTGGGACGTCATTTTATCTCAAGGGGCATTTTATCTGTTCGACAACGGGCAGCGTGTCTTTTTTTTGTTTTGTTTTTCCCCCGGAAGGTGACAAGGAGGAGAAGTAGAGGGACTTTGAAGAAGAGGAAACCGCCATTTAACACTTCACCCCAAGGCCCCCTGCTTAACGTACTAGCTAAGCGGATATAGTAGGCGGTGTGGACCGAGGGGGTTAAAAACTTATGGAACGTCACACTATCTCCCCGAGCTGGCAGAATATCACACGCCCCGACCGTATTGTTTGCTATGACGCCAGCAACCAGTTTTTTCGCAACCTTCCTCTCCCACTATGCTGAAGTTAACCACAAGCCTTGCCTCTTAAGATCAGAAATTGAATCACTTTGAGGCGCCTTCATAGGTACTCACCTACTTAATCTGGATATATCACGTCCTGCCATCCACGGCAAGAGTTTTACTGAGAAAAGCATCCGTATGTGGGCCTTGGTTCAAAATCGTCGTATAGAGAGGCTTGTTACCCATGAAATTGAGCCAGAGCAAACTACTGTATCATCAATTGATACGCCCGACACCACGCAACACTCACCACGTAAGCAAAAATCCGAAAAAAAAAAAAAAAGAGGAAATGAAAGCGCTAAGTGTATTCTAGCCGCCGACAGCCATGGCTGGATCTGGGTGGAGACAAGCGGCGAAGACGACCCACTTGATCCCAGGAACTGGACATTGCTATCAAGATCCAAGAACATCGGAATCCTCGTGTTTCTGATATTCACACAAGGATGGGCAGGCTCAGCCGACTCTCCCGCTAACGAGCGTTCTAGTCGCGAGTTTGGAGTGTCCCAAACTGCTCAAAACCTGTCAACCGCAATGTATCTATTTGGGATTGGCTCAGGCGCTCTTTTCGCTGGCCCATTGTCGGAATCTATTGGGCGAAATCCTACTTATCTGGTGCCAACCTTCATATACCTCCTTTTTGTCCTTGGGTCAGCCCTTTCGCCCACATTCGCCGGCCAGGTGATATGCCGGTACTTCGTGGGACTGTGTTCCAGTCCGACGCTATCGATCAACGGTTCCAGCGTCGGTGACCAATTCCGGCCCGTGAAACGCACTTTTGTGTTCCCAGCGATTGCTTGGGCTAATATTGCAGGTAAGTTCCCTGTGAAAGCTAGAAGTATCAATACTGACACTGGTGGGATTGAGGCCCGATGATTAGCCCCATCGTTGGCGGTTGGATTTCTTCCAATCCAAGCTTGAGCTGGCGCTTGACAGAGTATATAACTCTGATCATCTCGGCATGTGCCTGGATCGTGTCATTTTTCTTTCTCCCCGAATCATACCTACCGATATTGCTGGATTGGAAATCGAGGCAGCTACGACGTCAGACTGGCAAGGCGAACTACGTGTCTGCTCAATCCAGGAGCTCCTTTCTTCAACGTCTGAAACATGCCGTCCCCCTCCCGGTTATATTACTCACTACCGAGCCCGTGATATCTGTGCTCGGCGCGTATTTGATACTACTGTACTGTATCCTGTTCACTTTTCTATCTGGATTCGACTATATCTTCAAAAAGACGTACAACCTGTCTACAGGGCAAACTGGGTCATGTTTTGGGGCGGTTGCTGTCGGCGCGACAATAGCTACGTTTGCCACTCCGGGCCTGTATGTATGGGCCCGCCGAAAGACTAACTACGAACATGGCGCGACTGTAACTCCTGAATTTCGACTGTGGCCGGCGATCATTGCTAGTCCGTTCTTACCAATATCACTATTCTGGTTAGGATGGACAAACTACCCAACTGTCTCGATTTGGTCGGGCCTGATCGCGTGCGGAATCTTCGGTGCGGTGCTGATATCCATCTATATCAGTAGCTACGAGTATATTATCGACAGCTATGGAAAGCACGCCGCAAGTGCGCTAGCGAGCATTACGATGGCTCGCTACCTCGTAGCGGGTGGTATGGTAATGGCAGCCCGCCCGATGTACGAAGGAATCGGGGTCCATTGGACGATGACCATCTTGGGTGGGTTGTCAGTATTGTTAACTCCGGGACCACTCCTTTTCAGGATCTACGGTGCTAGATTGAGGGATAGAAGCCGATATGCAGACAAACTGAGTCAGTCTGAGCCCGAGCCTGATTACCCTCATTAAAGAGGCGACACCTCGGGCAGCAAAGTATCAGTGAACCCGGACACCTTCATTGACGAAGTGTAGAATGTAGTGTATTTACAAGGTAATACACTATTGAAATTAATATGCTTACTACGTACGTATGAATACATACGCAGCTACCGCAATAATCCTAAATACGGACTAGTGTGTCATGGCGTGAGGGGCAGGAAAGTCATTGAGAGAGTGGAGTTGTTGCACCGGCTTCGCGACGTATTGTATCTCTGTCGTTGCACATTCTAGTTTTCATTACTCTACAAGTCTCGGAGGCTCATATCCCAGGTATATTTAATCTGTCACCACAATCATGGTACAGTAGTAAGTTCCTTTTATTGAGCTTTCTGTAGTCATGAGCTGGAATCTAGAAAAGCAATTCAGAAGCTTCTGGGAAACTCGAGCCTTATAACTCCTATAATCTAACAATTTTTATGGTACGGTGAACTTCCTTATTTCTGATAACAATATGCTTTCGCCGCCGACTATATTCGAGAACTAAATTATTCTTGACTTGTTGATATCGGTAATTCTTCCCGATTCTCTTAGGTCCGAGAATATCGACTCCCGTAATATAAATCGAAGTAGCGGTTATTAGGGTAGGAGTGCTTCTAAACCACCCTAGCTAAAAGTTATACTCTATTAATAGATACCGCCGGGCTTTATAAGCGACGATTAAAATATAAACTTGAATAGAGAGAATCGTATCCTCCGTTATTTATCTAATATCCTAAATATTTTTTATATTGCCTATTACTGAATTTCTTAGTTCACTAATCCTACGAATAGAGAGATAATCCTAAAAAGTACTAAATTAAAGTTTTATACTAACCGGAAAACGTTATCTAGATCTTCTTACTCTTAGCTATAATAAGCGCGCTGACCTTCGAAGTAGTAGCGCGGTGCGAGATTCTATAACCTAAAAACTTCCTTTAGTAAGTCGAGCTAACCGACGTATATCGTGTTACGCGTTACGTCTTATTAACTACCCCTAAGGAAAATCAATCTTGAATATAAATGTCGCGGATGATTCAGTATGGGCCGGATAATCAAAGCTAAACGAGGAAAATATTACCAGTCCTAGGTACCAGCTTTTCAATTATTCAGCAGTAAGGATCAATATACCTCATCTATAAAAGAGGCGCTTGCCTTATTGCTATACAACTAAATCCAACCATAACTGTGTGATAGGTTTCCACAACGCTTCCTTCGAAAATGTCCACACCGGTAGGTTACCTGATCGAGTCAATGAAGAAAGCTAATGCTCATGATTTCCATGGGATGATTAGGTACAAAACCACGTTATCAATCATATCGGAATATCCGTATCCAACTGCGAAGCAGCGGCAGAATGGTACAAGAAACTGTTCGGTTTCCAGTCAATCGGTTCAATTCGCCATCCCAAGCGCAGCACGCAGCCAAACCACTGTGCTTTCGACATTTTCCCTGCCTCCCTCAAGGAATTCAAAATGGCCTTTTTGACTGCGGGCAACAGGGTGGGATTCGAGATCTTCGAGTTCATCGAACCCAAGACATACGTGCCACAACCAGAGTTTGAATATCATCGCGGCGGGGTGTTTCATATTTGTGTGACGGACGCAGACCCGAATGCTCTAGCTGATAGAATGGTGGAGGCTGGTGGTAAGCGGATTGGAGTATCAGCTCGTCCTAATTCAGAAAACACGATGGTGTACGTCTCAGATCCATGGGGTAATGCTATCGGGATCCTGGATGGTAGCTATGAACGTGTTATCGGCATGATGCAAATGTCGGCTTAACTCAACGGAGCCGGAGGTTATCCGAATGGAATGGCTCGAGTATTGTTCTGCGCTACAGGGATTAGGTCTATTTTGGAGACTTGAATCGAGGTACTTCGAGCTAAGGACTGTTGATAGTCTATAGACTCCTGCAGCGCCGCTCAAGCCAGAGTTGACCTTGTCTTTTTTGCTGCTAGTGGGGGTTAGGTTAGAAATTGTTAGCTGTGTGTATTTACCTTTCTACAGATCAGTTGGAAGTATTGAATATTACAAGCCCCGTGCCCTGAATACAGTTGGATATTGAGCAATCGGAAGTCATAGTAAGCCTGATAACTAATATTACTCCCCTCTCGTAGTCGAGTATTACTGTAGATAAAAATACGGGTAAATAGCAAGTTAAATGCGTATTAATAAACTGGACTACCTACCATACTGTTGTCTGTTAGTCAAATGCACATAGGACAAAAGACTTCCCAGAAGTATGAATGCTCAATCCCGAACAATACCATTCTGCAGTATAAAGTCGCCAAAGACTCTATAAAGACAAGCAAGTCCAAAAAGCCGAACCCCAATGTGATATAAAAACGAGAGGGTATCCAAGCTATCAACAAGGTATTAATAATTCGTCAACGTCAATCCGGAATAAACAATCAAGCCCTGATATCAAACAACCCCATCTTTCCCAAACGCCAGAATACAGTGATCGGTGTAGTGCTTATGTGCAGAAAAAAACAAATGCTGATGCAAGTGGTGTATAACAAGAGGAATCACAGTTCGCTGTGAGCCTTGGCAGGAGGTCGTCGAGTTCCTTCGGACGGTGGAGTCTGGATCTTCCAGGGACGAGGAGGCACGGGCAGGCCCAGCCAGAAGGCCCAAAGTCGTTGTCCTTCCCACATGGTAATTTCGATTCTGTATGTAAATGTTAGTACATGACGTTATAACAGATGACCGTAGTTTGCACTTACACTGTCCGAGGAATATCCAGCCAGCTCCGCAGGACATATGCAGTCACGTCCCAGACCATATCAAATTCTGTCTTGAGATCGTCATAGGCAGATGCGTCCGGCTTGCGGGGAGGACGTTGCCAAGGCAAGCGATCCACTTTCTCTCGTCCATAAATATAGCTCCCCTCGTCATTCTCATAGTAGAATTGTCCAGTACCGTCGTGGAACAACTTTCGCGGCTGTTTATTTTCATCCTTGGCCTCGGCGTGATTATGAGTCGAGGGCGCAGAGTGTCGAAGCGGGAATGCATTCTCTTGACCTGCTTCCAGAGCTTCGTGGAAGCTCCGTGCCGCAGCGATACTGTGCGAGATGCGGCCGAGAGTGTTGATGAGAGCTACCAGCTCAGTACGACGCAGCTGCGGGTTCTCTCCGTTCTTGGTCTCATCATACTCGAATAGCACCTTGAGGGCAGTCCCGTATCCGTTGACTTGCAGCTTGCCCCAAAGTCGGCACTTGTCACATCCAACGCAGTCCATCAGCCGGCTGACGTTGCGGAAGCGGTTGCGGAAGTCCTCCTTCAGGCCTTGGGTGCTAGGGTCCTGGAACATGAGGTTCTCGTCGAAGATTTGCGGCGGCCGCGAGAGGACCTCGGTGAGTTGGTTGATTCGCTGCTTGGTCTCAATATCCTGTTCAGGCTCGCTGGTACAGAATGTGTAGCCCTCCAGGTGCTTGCGCAGCTTAGCGACGGCCCGCGAAACAAGAGCGTAGTTGAAGTACATGTTGGAGATGCGCTCGGGATGATCGTGCAGCCGCTCCTTGTAGCACTGCATGTTGGGGTGCCACTCGCCCGTAGTCTGGTTGAGGTAGTCCCAGCAGAGATGCGTGGAGATGGAGGCGTGCATTCCACTGATGAGCCGGTGGAAGACCCGCTTCTCCAAGCACTCATTATCCAAGGGCAATCCATCCAGCCGTTGCGATTCCTTTTGCAGGACGTTTCGGAAATCGGAGACAGCCTGCAGACCACCCAGAGGGACATTGAGCGACTGCTCCTCCAGCTCCTCGGCCATGGGCTTCATGAAGCAGTTCTCGCGGTAGATCGCATCCCACACTTGGTGCGCACCTTCTCCAGCGTATCCGGTGAATCGCTCGGGGTTGTCAACCAAGCTTACATAGTCGCCCTTGCCGGCAGAGCCCTGGTCCTCGGGCACACAGTAATCCCGGTCGTCACATTCGTCGTCGTACTCGACCACACAACTCTCTCCAACACCTTCACCCAGCATACCCTGGAGCGGGCGCTCCTTCGGGCGCTCTGCCTGGACCTTGCGAGGCGGGTGGTTGGCCTTGGGACCTTCAAGCTTGCTCAACTCTTCCGACCGCCACACGAGAGGGATGTCTTCTTCGGATTCGATGGTATTCACGGAGCATGCGATGTTGCCGCACATGCTGTTCGAGTCTGACCAGAAGGGGCATTCTTTATTGAAGAGGTTCAAGCGGTAGTAGGAGAAGAAGTCGGTTTCGAGGGTGATTGATTGAAGGAGGGTGTAAACTTCGTCGTTGAGTTTGTTGATCGTGCCGTAAGAGACACACGCGTCGGAGACCATTGCTGTCGGGTCGATCTATATAGGAGAGGGATTTACCTTATTAGTATTGCAGATGCAGTGACAAGGGTTGTGGCTGTCAACGAGTGCTTCCACTTACCGCGCATTTGTCCAGCCCTGTTGAGCCATGGCTGCTTGCGCTGGCCAAATTTGAAAAGGCAAAGACTGCCGCGTAGAAAAGTCCTGCTGCAGATCGCATAGTGCCGACCATCTAAAGAATCAGGCTATAGCAGCCAAGAGGGGGGCGAAGGGAGTGTGGTTCAAAAAGGATGCGGCGAGGGACGGAGACGCGAGGTGGCGGCAAAGAGCGCAGAATCGGCACCGGTCGCAATGCAAAGATAACAGTATGGGACTGTTCTGGGTCGTTCAAATCAAGTCACAGTTAAGAGACTGCGAGCATGACAGAAAGTGTCGAGAGGTCGAGTGTCAAAAGAAAGAATGGACCAACACAACAAAGCCAAGTGGACAGATTGGCCTTGAGGGTCCTTTTCCTTTCAGCATGGATCGGCCGATCCGCCGCGCCAAGAAATCCCGTGGTCTGATCGGGTGGAGACTGCTGATTGGTCGGGTTATCTGGGGCTAAACGGCGGATTGTCAGTTTATGGGCCGATCGTCAATCATGTCTTACAACTACTAAATACTATAGATTTCAATTGAAGTTCTGTCGTACGACTTGTCCGGGCAATCTGATGAAACACGAGTCTTCAAAATATGAGGCTTACTGTACCTAACCCTAGTAGGTGCCACAGATCTCAATTGTCGATTTGATTCCGTCGTCATGTCTATTTATAAGCAGGGCGGAGTCCCGGGCTCGGATATCTATTCGGGATCACTCTATTGGTGGGAGGCCAAATTTACCTAGGGAATTGAATGGGTAGTTTGAAAATATCCCAATCCTGATTATCAATCACACCCGCCAGAGGGTACATATGCATAAAACTCGAATTACCGCATTAATCTCGGTCTCAGCCACAGGTATCATCCTATTCATCATCTGTTCTCAATACAACTCCCCTATCAAACATCGAGAAGCTTAAACGTAGATGCCGTGAACAAAGACTTGGATGCTTGTCTAAGTGGCTATTGAATGATCAGTTGCAAGTGTATCTCTAATCAAGCCGTCGAGCGCTCAAAGTAGCATCATTGGCTATTTTTCGCTCAAGCGTGTCATTCAATTCCAAATCCTCCGATATTCCCGGCGACCTTCTTGTAGATATCACTCATAAATGATAACCTATTAATGGATTGCCAAGGACATCCGCCTATCCTGTGATCGATAAAAAACAAAGAGTCAAGCACCGGCCGTTCAAACTCATATATGATATCACCCTCTACCACCTACATGACAAGGGACGATCATCCAACGGCGATAATTGATACGCTGCCAGACCCAACCGTTACATCCTATTGAAGCCCATTTTAGGTTATTGCTGTCAGCCGCACGGTTGTGGCTCGATCTGGCTTTTGGCTTCCACGCGGCACATTCTTTGTTCGAGGGAAAGGGGGACCAAAATATAGTCATCTCCGCCCAATCACAGCGAAACCTCGTCTGAGAAATAAAGTTTTGATCGGCGCATGAGAGCAGATAGTACCGAGCCTTATACTTAAAGTGTATCTCAATAAACAAAGTCTCCGCAGTTCAACCAGAGCATACGATGGGTGATGTGATATGCCGAGCAACATAAAAGGGACCCATCTGTCACTCTACATGAGCTCTATCATAGTGAGAATTCTTCAACCAAGATGCAGTACAGTCAACTGAGTTCTATTCTCGCCCTTTGCGGCATCATTTTTGTGGTGACGGCCACTCAAATCGAGCCTCGTGAGGCTGCGCCGCAGCCTACCCTGCCAGCATGCCAACCTAAGTGGGATACCAAGCCAGGAGGTGATGGCTGCTAATCCTAGAGTGCTGATTTATACAGTGAGTCCTCAATTACATCCATCTATCGTGTATATTTGCTTACAGAATCTACCTAGACCTTTCACCCTTCCTCTCCATCCAGCCGAAGGGGAACAATGAGCGCGTCCTATTTCATCCATGAGGCAGAAGGCTGGATTTCAGAAACTTTGAGATTGATGAGATCGCATCATCACTGTTGATAGCGCTGACAAGAGGATGTGGACCAATTTCGGTCAACGGAAGAAACCTTGCTTTTTGTATTATTTGAATTTACCCCGACTGTATTTGAAGCCTTCTCTCATTAGACGATCAAAATTTTAATCATTTATCTCTAATTGGCTGTTTAGAGCCGCTCCTCACATATGTTAGAAGGTAGACAAGTGCTTGCCGAGTACTTTGATGCACAGGCTAACTCTGATTAGCTCGGTATTGAGGATTGTCATGGAGCCTGATCAAAGATTCTGTAGCGCTGGAACAACGAGTCTTGAATGTAGCTACTTTACTATATTAAGTTGACACGTTAGATCAAAGTAATACCTACTTTGTTTCCATCCCTCACACTTATCCTCCTTCTATTTTCGTGGAATGTACTGAATGAAAAATATGGCTTGGTTCACTTGCCTTCTCGATGACAACCAGAAGGCAGATCTCGGACTACAGCCGCCATGGAAGACTGTTTGTGAGCCACGGATATGCCTTTTGCCATGTTCTTGCTGTTGGTGCAGTAGAAGCTTGATTGTGGTCGGGGTCGGGTGACAGTGCCCCGATAGCTTAGAGATGGGTGCCCGAACAAGATACGGCTCTCGGCAAATATCGTCTAGTATGTTATACTTTCTTCACGATATAATAGCAAAAATTCCGTCGCTGTGGGGCCCCGCAATCGGTCAACAACAGCGCGAGCTAGAATCGGACGCCCGTCGACCGACGAAGTTGACCTTAACCATCATACCTAGACTAGGACATTCTGTAAAGAGGAAGATGCCTGAAGTATTTAAACTTACCCCACGATGCCTTGCCCCGGATTTTCATTTTGCAGATTATTCAAAATTCGACTTCGAGACTTTAAACCAAATCCTTCAAGAATACAAACTCGATGGCTATCGCAGTTTCCGAGGCCGTCGTAGGCGAGAGCGAGGTGATTTCCTACAATTCACCAGGCTTTAAAGGACTCATCAAAGAGCCTTATATCTTTTGTCTGGCATGTTTTGCCTCTATTGGCGGGCTCTTGTTTGGATATGACCAGGGTGTTATATCCGGTGTGTTGGTAATGAGCAATTTCGTGAGTCTAACAAAACCTTGGCAGAGTTTGAAAGTGACGGGCTAAGGTTAATAAATGAACAGGCAAAAGAATTTCCAAGTCTGGCAAATGATGCCACCCTCCAAGGATGGATGCTCTCAATCCTAACACTAGGCGCCATGATAGGCGCCCTATTCAACGGTCCCATCTCCGACAAATTCTCACGTCGCTGGTCCATTCTATACGCTGAGATATTATTCCTGATCGGCTCTATCTTACAATGCGCTGCTATGACGGTTGCAATGATGTTTATCGGACGACTCCTTTCCGGACTCGCGATCGGGATGACCTCTATGGTTATCCCGCTCTATCTGAGTGAGATTGCACCGCCGAATATACGTGGTAGCTTGGTCACTTTGCAACAGCTCGGGATCACGCTGGGAATTATGGTTGCATTCTGGTTGCAGTATGGTACTCAGTATATCGGTGGTACAGGGGATTATCAAAGCCAGGCTGCTTGGCGTTTGCCGCTGGCGCTGCAGTGTCTGCCTTGTTTGATCCTTGCGATTGGGACGTTTTTTCTTCCGTATAGTCCTAGGTGGCTTATGCAGAAAGGTGAGTAGTTTTGGAGATTACTATGGTGTTAGTGTCTAATATTGGAAGGATAGGCCGCGAGGAGGAAGCTCTGCAGACGTTGTGTCGACTTCGTCGAGTTTCTCCCGATGATCACCGAGTGCAGTTGGAAATTCTCGAGATCAAGGTTGCGCAGAAATTTGAGGAGAAGACTTCACCTAGTACTTCCAAGAACCAATCCAGCATCCGAGCCGCGCTGGAGCAATACTGGCAATTCTTCCGCACAAGTCATCTCCGAAAGCGAATCATTATTGCCTGCGCGCTACAGATAATCCAACAATTCACAGGCATCAGTAAGCTCTGCATCACAGCCCTAAGAAGAACTACAACTAATTCACATAGACGCAATCATCTATTACGCCCCTCAAATTTTCAAGGCAGTCGGACTCCAAGGATCAACCGTTAGTCTCCTCGCAACAGGAGTCGTCGGCGTGATCGACTTCCTCGCTACAATCCCAGCCATCTTGTACATGGACCGCTGGGGCCGTCGCAAAGTCTTAATAATCGGAGGTATCGGTATGAGTATATCGCAACTGATTATCGCGACTCTCTACGCAGTATACAAGAATTCCTGGTCCGAGCATCCCGCAGCTGGTTGGGCAGCCTGTGCTTTCGTGTGGGTGTACATTGCGCACTTTGCGTTCAGTATCGGGTCTGTTAATTGGATTATTCCATCTGAGATTTTTCCTCCGGCTGTGCGGGGGAAGGCGGTTGGGTTGGCGATTGCGTCGAATTGGTTATCGAATTTTATTGTGGCGTTGATTTATCCTCGGATGTTGAAGGCGATTACGTTTGGGACGTTTTACTTTTTCCTGGCTTTTTGTCTGATTTTGATTGTTTGGGTTTATTTCTTTCTTCCGGAGACGAAAGGTACGTTTTGGATGGGATTGTCTAGTACTAAAGCTGACTTGAGTTATTAGGGGTCTCGATGGAACAGATGGATCAAATCTTTGGGGGGAGTTCGGCACAGGAAAATATCCAGCTTATGGCTGAGATTCGAGATGAACTTGGCTTGAGTGGGAGTGGAAAGGTCATTGGCGAGGAGAAAGTTGAGGAACTAGATACTAGCCATGTTGAGAAGGTGTAGAATGGGCGAGCTTGATATCAAGCCCTAAATGGATGACCATCTCATATTCAATAGCATTTTATTTCAAAATGCCATATTCTGAAAGGTGACTCAATAAAATAAACTCCATTTCACTAACTTTCCTCTCCATACTCAAATCAAAATAACCTCTCACCCCCCTCAAGATCCCTCCCCATCTCCATCTCCTTAACCCTCCCCTCCCTCTCACCAACCAAATCCTGACCAGCCTGCCACATAACATCCCACCCCAACCCCTCACTCAACCCCAAACACTTAACCACAAACCCAAAAAGCTTCTTCTCAACCGCAGCAGCATGCCTCGTCAACCCATGATCATCACCCGGAAAAAGCCTCATCTCCCGATCCCCATCACCCCCATACGCATTAAACAGCGTCTTCGAACAACTCGGCGCAAGAACATGATCATCCTCACCATGCAGCAGCAACACCGGCCGCGGACTAAGCATAGCCACACCCTCCGTCCTGGCTGTCTGCGACGCGATAGTCGCTACGCCTGCGACGCGGACGGGTTCCCGCGCTGCGACGGTGAAACACGGACTCCCGCCGAAGGACCAGCCCACGATGACAAACCGGCTCGCGCTAAAGTGATCGCGCAGATAGTCGAAGCTAGCTTGCATGTCGGCGACGCAGTACCCCGTCTGTGCGGGCTCGCGGTAGTCCAGACGTATACATGGGATGGAGAGGAGGAGGGCGATTTTGTCTGCTAGCGAGGGGTAGATTCCTGCTGGACCGGAGACGCCGCCTCCGGCGCCGGAGACGAGGACGACAGCGCTGGGGGGTTGTTTGCTTGTGGGTGTTGTTCGGGGTTCGTGGAGGATGGCGGGGGCTTCGTGGTTGAGGGGGTCGGTGACTTTTATGGTAATGCGGTGGGTGATGGAGGGTTTTATGGCTTGGCGGTCGACTTTTGGGGGGTGGAAGGGGCCGAGGGTTTCGAGGGGGTGGTTTGGTTGGTAGTCTGTCATTTTGAGGTGAGGATTATCTAGAAATGGATATAGGGAGAGGGTAACGTTATCGGAGAGGTTAATTGGGGTTGCGAATAGAGGTACTATGCGCAAGGGAGGCGGATTGTTTGAATGTTGAGATCAGGTTGACGATGGGAGGCAAATTTGATAGAGAGGCAAATCAAAGAGCCTCAAGTGAGATGACCGCATCATGAGGATATGTTATTTGGAGAATCGATTGAATTGCATTAGTCTTAAGTACATAGATTCCGATATCCGTAACATCCGTAACGCCGAATTCCCTATTAAACACCTGAGCAAGAGCGCGGTCGATACCGTCACAGAGATTCAAAATATAAAAAAGATCAAACCAGACCAGATTCCCAGTACCCCAGACTCCGGCTCATTATCAGGGTCTCATCCAGTCATAACAGAAAAGTGCGTACATAGTCATCGAATCATGATATAGGAAATAAGAAAAGTCGAGTCAAACCGAGTCACAAGCACGTTTAAGCGGTACTCCGCCGCTTCTTGTTGCGACGTAGACTGAGTTTCTTCTTCAGTTGAAGGAATGGGTTGGAGATGGGCTGGTTGTAGAATGGGTCATTCTTGAAATCCTCGTCGGTGAATTTCTAGTAAAAAGTTAGGTCTGGTCTCGAACTTGACGTGAATAAATTTACATACCTGACCGGGAAGGCGCATGAAAAGCCCATATTCATCCATCATATTCGATCCTTCTTCATACTCGTACGTCTGTCCATCCCGATCGGTCGTACCGGGAGGGAAATAGGCCGTGCCATCGAGTGGGCGGTGGCTGTGCAAGCAATCGATAATCTTATCGCGCGGCGTAGCACGCAGAGCTTCCTCATTCGACTCTCTGACTGCCTCGAGCGGACTGTGATGGCTAATGCGATTGCGCTCGGGGCAAACCGCATCGTACGGACCCTCGTGATGATAAGAGTAGGACGTCACATCGTCCAGCTCATCGATGATATCCGGATTCACCAACTGTGAGTTTCGCGAGTATCGCTGCTGCGAGCGACGGCGCCGGGTTCCCGAACTGTCTCGCTGTCTCGGGTACACCGGTTGGTGCTCGGGAGAGCCGGACCACCTACGTGAATCCATGGAAACGGTGGGTACGGAGGGGAAGGATTCCGAGAGAGACCGCTTGGAGTGGGAGTGGGAGTTCATTGAAGGTGCTGGTGACATGTATCGGGCATACGGGTTGTTGCTGCCCAGGGTGGAATAGCTCGAGCGGCGATCCCGATCCCGGCCGTGCTGGTGGTTGTAGGGGTGGTGGGGGTGATGGCGCGAGGCCATCGACATACAGTCGACAGCAGCCATTTGTTCCGAGTGTAGAGGGACTTGTTGAAGAGGGTTTCCGTGATGAGGGGGTGAAGATGGGAAGGAAAAAAAAAGAGGGGAAAAGCCCGAAGGATTGTGGTTATAGTTTAGTCCCCTTGCAAGGATCACGCGGTGTATAGAAAAGTATACTTCGGAGAGTGACCCGATGAGAAACGAGTGGGGCTGACGTAGAGAAGAATATGCAGTGTAGATCGTACAGAGTTGAGGTGTAGAGATACGGTGTAGAGGAAGCGGGGAAGAGAGTATAAGAAAAGATGTGAGGTGAAAGATGGAGAGATGGGAGAATAGAATCTGAAGATGACCGATGAGGCCTGGAGAACAAAGTTTCCTGGCTCTTTTAAAAGAACTAGAACCTTTTCCGAGAAGTACCAGGGAAGAAACGGAGGGTGACGTGACTGACTTGCGTATTCCTTCCACAGTTCACTGGGACTCGGCTTATCGATAAGAGAGGGTCCCCTCCACGCTAGAACTTTCATCGTCGGCACTAAACCCTTTTAGGAAATTCCTTGACCCAACTTAGCCCCACCAACCATCCCCCTTTAGTTTAGCTCGGGTCCCTGCGGATACGCTAATCACCTTGCACGACGATGACGATCACACTTGTGATATCATCCGGGGGCAAAATGGGCCCTGAAGGAGTCCACTATGACATTCCTCTCGAACAGAATGATAAAGAAGGGTCCTATCATCTCCAACATGCCCCGCGACGTCGACGTCGGGGTACCCAACAGCCCAGACGCAGCCACGCTGACTGATGGACAGGGTCAGGTGAGCACTGGCCCGACTCATTATGATTACTCAGAAATCGCAGTTACGCAGTCGCATCCACCAGTTCCGAGTCTTTCCTCCCAGTCATTGCGATGACGCTGCAGCCTTTTACTTCCGCGGACTTCCAGCGGGCCTTGCGATGATTCATAGGTACAAGATGCTGCTTATAGCGAGAAAAGAAACTTCAGGAAAAGTCTGTTCCTTGACCATGCTCTGGTTCAGCCGCGATGACCCGTGCACTACCGGTTAAGCTTATCGACTAGCGAGAATAGCGTGGGTGACCTTGCTGACTGGCTCATCTCTAGTCAAGGGACCCCAGCCGTACCATACCGGGCATTCCTAGATAGGGTCATTCGGTCTAGATCGTCGACGAGACTGCATGGATCCCTTGTGTGCCCTTGCATTGAGACAGGTCTATCTATAGATACGAAGATGGCAGTCCGAGACTGGTGCTCGTTATTTACGAACGAGAATCCATCAATTGAATATGAGTCACCCCAGATTATTAGATGAGTGATGGTTAATCGTCCATGGGCACGAACGAGACCCTCAGCAGGTACCAGTCTATGTCAAGCGAGGAGAGAGTAGAAGCTTGATTCTCGTAGCTCAGTTTTCTGGCGAGGAACCGGCACTCGGGCCCAATCAGTTCCATTCCCATGGCCCTCCCGTGCGCGCGGCTTTAGGGTTACATTAGAACCATCGACGGAGCTGTTAGGAATCAGCTACGTATGCTCAAGATCCTGCGACACCCAAAATTTGTCTGAGACGACAATCAGTGATGATATTCAGCCGTAGATCTCTTGGAAATTACCAGTAGCTACCAGTTCAAGCTGATATTTCATAGTACATTGGGAAGCTTCGAGGCATGAATTTCCCGAGGTGGCTGGGCCCAGCACATTTACATAGTTTATTGACCACAAAAATTCAGATCAAATTCCCGATCAATAAATCAATGCAAAAAGAAAGACGAAACATTACTAGCTATCAAAATTCGATCGCTAGTCAGATCCCTAAGTCCCTAGTGTATCCCTCGCACGGTCTGATCACCCCCAAGATCGCCCTAGCGCGTAGATCCTCAGGCTCTCCGCATCCCGAAAACTCCTTCCCCCCACACCAGAAAAACAAACCATGGACCAACCCCAGCATTCTGCACTCTCACTAGCAAGAGTCAATAACCCAAATTCATGTCCTTGGTGCAATATTCCGACTCTGAGTCAGATGCAGATGACCAGCCCGCATCACCTCCCGCCAAGAAACCCCGCCATGAAGCTCCCTCCAAAGGCCCAGCACTGCCTCCATTGCCAGCAGCCTTCCACGACCTCTATGCCTCGAGCACGCGCGTCAGTGTAAAAGATGACCCGAGCCTCCATGGTGGCCGGAAACGCGTCATACCCCATGTGGAAGGTAACTGGCCGACACATGTCTATGTGGAATGTATGTGCACTCATGGCCCTCGCGTTGTCTCATATTTTCATAGCTAATGGAGAGGAACAGGGTATCCAGCCAAGGATGAGCTCGCACTCCTTGCAGACCTCATAGCTCGCGCTCAGTATCCGGCGGATCTGTCCGACGACAATGCTAGTGAAAGTGCCGGCACCCCGCGCCTGCACAGTCTTTTGCACAGTGACCTGGGCGCCCAGCTCCCGCTGCACATCAGCTTATCAGCCCCCGTGGTCCTACGTACCGAGCAGCGTGCCTCGTTCACCGAGACCTTGACGAGAAGTATACGAGACTCGCACATTCCACCGTAAGACAAAGACAGACCGCCCATGCACCCGTTTCAGAACACTGCAGAAGCCCTTTTTTTTCACGAGTATCCCCGCTAACATACATCCTCAGTTTCACCGTCATCCCGGATACTCTCAAATGGGTATCCAATCATGAGCGCACACGCTGGTTCCTAGTCCTCCACGTTGCGCGACCAGCATCAGATGGTCTGAATCGCTTACTTGCGCTGTCGAATCGGGCACTGGCTGCTTTTGACCAGCCATCGCTGTATGCGTCCTCGCGTGGGGCTCGTCGGAACCGTGCGCTGGTCGCACATGGTCGGGGTCAGGATCTGAGTGAGTCTGGCGGGGACTACTCGGATTGCTTTCATGTTTCGCTGGCATGGAGCTTGGTCGAGCCTGGTAAGCTGGATGAGGAGCGTGTGAGGGGGTTGGACTTGGGGGATGTAAATAGTATGAGAGTGAGCTTTGATAGTGTGAAGGTTAAGATTGGGAATCATGTTGAGAGTGTTGTACTCCCGGCTGAGATATGAGGGTTTCAGGCGGGGGCTTGTCGCGATAGATTATGATTGACGATTATTTAGATGCTACTAATACCATCATAGTATGCGCGTAAATATGCTTACTGTAGAGCAGCTTCATTGCCAGCTTTAGATATCGAGTCTAGCATCGTTATTCGTCCTCAGGCGATCACAATACTGTATAATTGTTCTTCACCTGCCAATAAAAGATTCATAGCGTTTGAACTAGTCCTGTCAAGATGTCCATGAAGAATCCAATCTCACTCACGATTATCCCGTCAGATCCCAATTAGGAAATTACCGAATCCCGATCTTACGTAACCTTCTTGTCGCGCCCCCACGCGTCTTCCTTAACCTGACAATGAGCATCTCTCCTCAAACGCGATGCAGGTTCCAACCGTCACTCTTGTAAGCAGATACCAAGCCCCTTTCCTACCCCTACTCAAGTTAACAAGGAGTCCTTCCCTAGGAAGACCTCCAAGCCTTTCAAGCAGCCCACTTCCCCGGCCACCACCAACCTCTGCACGCGCCCACGGCAGAACCTGTCGTCGAAGACGAGCTCTACGCCGACGAAGATGACCTCGGCTATTATCCGGACGGCGTGAAGCGCACCTTAACGGACGAACAAATCCGCATCTTCAGACACAGCGAGATCCACGCCCTACTACGCAAGAGACAGCTGGAGCAGGATGAGGCGGAGTATGAAGCCCGGGCTCGGAAGTTATCTGATGATACTGTGAATGCTGAGGTAGAGACTCGCCGGGAAGAGCCAGTCCCTGATGAGGGGAATGTGGTTGATGAGCAAAATGTGCACCACGCAGCTCATGGCCAGGGTCAGGGCCATCGGTCCTCCGGCGGAGCTAAGTCGAAGAAAAGGGGTCATCGCGAAACGCGCAATGAGCCGGAGCAGACTCTTGATTATGAAGATGTCGATCAGAGCCCGGCTCCAAGGGCGCGCCCGACTGACCCGCGTGCACCGTATCCTGGACGGAGAATCATCTCGTACGAGGATTAAAGGATGCTTCAAGGAGAAGTGAGTTTGGACAAGGTGCCCGGTGATAGGGTACTCTTGTCGCAGAAGAAATTCCAATCGTCTTACGATGCGTTTCCCAGGTGCCTCGTACTGAAAATATGGTAAGTCATGTCCTTTCTTTCTGTCCTGCGACCCCCAGCATACCATGATGAAAAAAAACCAAGTCATCCTTAGTCGGAAGACCATACCATCTAGCAAATGTGTAAGGCTTTGACGACCTTAATCTTCTCTCTGAAAGGCTGTTTTTTGTCAATTTTGTCGTACTACGCTACATTGAATGATATACTGATGCCATTCTAGGTTCGATCCCCAAACCACAGGCTCCGAAATTGGAGATGTGTATTATTCCAACCTGAGCTGGTCAAGGCCGCCTTGATATGACCTAATTTAGGTCGCATGGTATCGACCTGGTGTCGCTTATCAGATCGTCGAGTCGCGTTTCCAGCGCGAACTCGAATCTCCCCGTTCAAGTGCCTTTGTTCCGGCGCGTCGAGAATGGTAGCTAGAACCAACAGAGCCCAATGATCACGGAGATAATTCACGTCTCATTGGGTGAACAAACTTTACACCGTCCTTGCTGTAGTTCCAGAGAGCCAGGAGCTACCAGCACCTACATTATCAAGTGGAAGCTGATTTTGAATGAATAACAATATCGAATTAAAGCCTCGGTATATTCTATAGATGAAAATGCTTTTCAAGAACCCCCTCTAAGCCAAAACGCCCCAGTAAATGCTAATTAGTGCGTAAAATAAGCAGTCAATGATGATGCCTGACCTCGATCAAGCATTATTCGCACACGAGAAGCTCGCGCTGCTGGGATTGTCGTGAATAGCCTTTCCAGAGACCCAAAGACCCATACCACACTGTAAAGAGAGTTAGCAACGATGTTTCCCGAGATCGAGGTAAAGAATAACTTACAATAGTCAATCCAATTCCAATAAGGATCAGGTTGATAATGCTGAAGATGATCATCCGCGGCGAGGAGGTCAGACGACCCTTGTTGATGTACAGCCAGAACACACCACCCAGGCAGTAACTGAACCAGGAGGCGAAAAGAGCAGTCTGAAAGCTTAGGTTAGCGATGAATAATGCAGCTTCTCTAGAACGAAAACATACAATCAGACTCAGCAGGTTGCTGAAGACGGGAATCGCAGCTGAGATAATCCAAGCAAGGATCCAAAGAGCAACGGCAATGCCGAGCCACAAGCTAATGGCGATCCAGTCACGCTTGTGCATGCGGTCTGTTCCAGCCAAAAGCCGGACGTAGACGTACTTGACTGCGACGTGGCCGTTGATGACACCAGCAATGATAATCTATAATCCATCAGTTATTAGCAGTAAATTCTCAGGATAGACGGAAACGCAGGATATCATACTGTAGGCAGGGCAATGCCGTAGCAAATCTTAGCCACCAAAGGAGAAGCCGAGCCGAGAGCAGGAGAGGTGACACCGTCACCGGCGTAGCGGTAAATCACCAGCGAGGCAACCAGGTACAGACTGATATCAATACCCTGAAGCAGGCAGAGAGACTTGGTGAAGTCACGGGGGTTCTTCAACTCGGCCATCAAGCCGAAGTAAGCAGCGTGGCCGGAGAAAGCGAAGACGATGTTGCACACTGCGGAGAAACCGTGGTAGAGGTCGGTTTTGGCGACGGCCACGACTCCACTGCCGGGGTTTTCGATGCCGACGGCGATCATGCAGATGAATACTGCGACGATGATGCTGACGAATGCTAGAAAGGGAGTTAGTATGGTTTCGATATCGAGAGGGTGGTAGGTATGAATATGAACTCACAAACAAGCGACAACCACGACATCTTCTCCAGGGTACGCGGCAGACAGCACAGGAAAGAGATAATTGTGCCGACAATACCGAAAACAAGCGAGCAAGTGCCGTGGCTGGTGATAGTGTTCATGGCAACGGTAAAGGTCAAAAGATGACTCGACATGATGAAGATGAGGAAAAGAATCTGGCAGACACCCATGAATTCACGGCCGAATGCGCCGCCGAGGACTTCTCCTGCGTCGGCCATTGTCATGATGTAGGGGTATTTCAGTTTCATTTGTCCAATCATGTATCCGGTCCAGGTAGCGAGCAGGCCGAGTGCGATGATGAGAATGATGGAACTATCAAAGACGTTAGTATGAATGTGTAGATTCTTGCTTTTCTTTTGGAAACATACGGGACAAGACCCAATGCTGCGACGGCGGCAGGGAGAGACAGGACACCGAGAGAGACGGTTTCAGCAACCATGACTAGGGATTGGTTAGATTGAGATCGTACAGATATTCAATTGTGCATATCACATACGTAGGCCGCATTGCCTAGCACCAGCGAATTAGTTAAATATGCCATGTTTGATGGGACCGGATTTTGTACATACCACCACTTCATGACTTTATACTTGACCTCAGCGAATTCCTCGTTGCCAAAGGCATCCTGCTTGTATTCAGGCGTGTTGTCCATCTTATCCTCGGGCTCGAACTCGACAGGAGGGACATCGACGCTCTTCTGGCGAGCATTTTCCAAATCCACAGCCTCAGCTGGGCCATCCACCTTAGAGCTCATAGTGGCAGTCGTATTTATTAGTCGTATATTCGATCGTCAAATCTCCGCAATAACCGAAAAGTCGTAGACAAGCTGTACAAAATATCAAAGTACCAGAACGCGCCAGTCGCGAGAGATATAAAGGTCGAGAAAAATCAAAAATACAAGCTCAAGAAATTTCAACAGACGATCGCTTGACTCAATTCCTACAGTTTCAGTTCTCGGCCACTCTTTACAGAACGGGGCCCAGTCCAGAGTGGACCCTACAGCCACCGATGGAACCGGCCTTCGGCCCGTCTGCACGAATCACGGCCCCGAGACGTAATAGAAACCACGCAAAAGGCAGCAAGACGGAGTCCAATCCTCTGTGAAAAACTGGGGAAGCCGATGAAAAAAAAAAGTTCGTCGCCGATGCCGGCGTGGCTACCTATTGACAAATGCAGCTTGTTTCAAGCAGGCTTTGTTATGGCTGCTAGAATGTTGAAAACAAATTCAACTTTGATATGGCGGATAAGCTCTGCAGATCTCTGCAGGGACTGGCGGCTCCAAAAAAAACTTTTAGTTCAGCCACCAGGCTAGAGTCTTGTGGGCTTGTATCGGCCTCTATAGTGTCGTTTGAGGCAGGTGGCTTAGCCGTAGATCAGCCGCTGCGAAATCGGCCTTCAACTTTGCGCGGTCCCCCTCCGAGGGCCCCTTCGGTGGCCACTTTTGGCGCGTCACCCATTTGTAGCGTGACTCAGTGGCCAGGCAAATTCTGCAATGGTTGTTCGTGTCTGTGGAATTTCGGCTCATAAGGCTGATTTGACGGCATTTGGTTGGTTGTCTTGATGGCTGTCTGCTTAAACGGATCTATGAAAAGGTCCCATGTGGTAAGTCCGATCCCAACGATATTCCATACTAAATAAGCGAGGAAAGCATCGACGGTTTGTAGATGTAGATTAAATGCCATGGTTGCAGTAAAGGCTTTCCTAATGAGAAGCCCTAAGAAGTTAGCAGCCTTCCACTTGAGAAGGGGAGATCATGGCCACCTGATGAAACAACCCTTCATGCCTAAAAGAGTTCCTTTTGATTCTTAACTCAAGATTCGGGACTTTCCTATAGTTCAACTCCCGCATTCAACGGTTATGAGAGAATACACTGCTAAGGAGGCAGTCTTTCCTTCCATGGACATAGTGTGTCTAGCCACTGTGCGAGTCTAATTGGATTCCATTCCGTGACTCCATCGTTCAAGTTCAAGCTCTAATTCATTCCATACTTGACGGTATTTATTGATCTAGTGCTGCTACATGATGTCAAATGTTCCGTTCTCTACTCACTTGGTATATAACGTTTATCCAGAAAGATAAGAGTCTAAGCAGATCCAAATTCTTTTCGAGGTTTATCTTGTGAACTTCAACTCAGTCTGTGATTTAGAACTGCCCCGTTTTCCTCAATTGATGATTTACCTCTTATTAAAGAATCCCAGAGTGGCGGTCTCAGCAAGGCCTTCTTACATTCCAACATGGCTCACGGAGAGCGCCGATTTCATACAAGCACGCTCGGAGTACTATTGAAAAGATATCCTCTCAATCCTTTTCTCATAATGAATATCCTCTTTCGCCGTTTATAGATATTCTCAAAATGATCTATATGGCATTGATTCTTATCTACGAACAGATTTCAACACACATCAACCGAAATTCCACCCTCACCCGGTCAAAATCTCAAATCTCAACCTTAAACAGATATCCCACCACCAACCCAGCCCCCAAAACGATCCCCGCCAAAGGCTGCATCCCAACCCTCTCCGTCAAACTAACCGGAACAAGCATCGTAAGTTCCCCGGGTAACTCATAAATAGGATACAAATACCACGTCGAAGCAACACCCAGCCAAGTCAGCGTCCAAACATACCCCACAGCCCTCTGCCACAGCGGCGGCACATCATCATCACTAGAACCTTTCTTCGTGGTCGATGGGTTGAATCGTTTCCAAAGCTCTTGCACACCGTCTTCGAACATGATTGCGAGAAGGGTGATGGGGAATCCGATTAATGCGCCTGAGTACTCGAATGGAATGTTTTGCACGCGATCTGTCAGGGCGTGCATTATTCCTGAGAGAAGGAATACGACGAACATATTCGTGTATCGCTCTAATATTGAAGGGCGGGGGAGATGGAGGACATCTCTTGTGACGAAATTGCTTATTCCAGTGAGTGGACCGCGGAGGAATTGGTGCCAGAATTTTCTACAGAGCATTAGTACCTTATCTCTCGCATAAACTGTCATATATGGCCCATTGAGATTAAGCAGAAATGCAAAAACGGGTCATATGAATGGTCGGTTTATTAGCAGCGTTCAAACTCACCCCCAAAATTTCCGCACAGTATAAACATCCCTCATCCTCCCAAACGCCGGCGGCCACTTCTCAGGCCCATCCCAACCAAGTCCCACAAAGATAATAGACACGAGTCGGTAATTAGAATCAATCAGGATCCTAGTCATAACGAACCAAGTAATCAAATTCGTGAGACCGCGTTCAACCCATTTCTCAGCGGATATGAACCAGTTTATATGCGTGAAGCCGCCGGATACACCACCACCGGCGCGTTCAAAGGCTTGTTGTCGGGCCGCGGCTTGCATGATATCCAGTACTAGATATTGCCAGATGAAAATGGTGAATTGACGTGTTAAGAATGTGCCGCGTGACACAGTAATGGCCCCGTCCTTCCTATCCCCATCCTTCCCATCCCCATCTTTAGTCCCAGTCCCAGATCTGCGCGATGCATAATACCCCGGGTGTGCGGGAACATTCTTAACCTCCCTCGGCGTGCCCACGCCACGAGGCTGCACAAACAATTCCGCCGCATACCAGAGTCTATCTGAGCGGAAGAACGCGCGGTGGGGGATTTCGCGCGCGATGTCACGGTCGTCTAGACGTCTGATTAGGAGGAAGTGGGCTGTTTGGGCGGTTATGAGGATTAGTTGGCCGCAGAGGGTTGTGCGGATTACGCTTGCGCCTGGGGTGGGGGTTATGAAGCGGGATGCGAGGTATGTTGTCAGTGCTAGGGCTATGTAGCGGAGGGGGGAGGTTTTGGGGGTTAGGATTAGGGACGTTGTTGGGAGGAGGAGCGTTAGGGTTATGGTTAGGAGGTAGTGTGGGAGGTCGGGGGGTAGTAAGTGTGACATTGTGGATGGGATAAGAGGGAGTGTGGATTGGTAGGTGGGAGAGGGAGGAGAGGAGGGTGTTGTTTAGGGTTTTATTTGAAGACGATCTGAAGCTGATGTTAGCACTAGTTTGGTGCTTTTTGGTGGCTTAACTAGGGGCTTACTGGTGGGTCGTGGGTCCTTGGCAGGCCATACTGTAGGTATGTATTTCAGGGTCTTGTATGCAGAGATGCAGCGTAAGGAAAGATATACGATGATTTTTAATTCGAGACTCTCAAGAGAGAATCAGGTGACTCTAATCATCTCGATCTCCTTGGATAACAATGGACTCGAATCAAGCATTCAGACCCGTATCCTTTCAATCTCACCCAGCCGTGCGGCAGCGTAAGCAAGATTCAATGCTCTGCCAACACAATACCCACGCATATGAATATCTTACAAGCTCCATATATGCAGGAATCTGCAATCTAAACTTTACATACGAAGTGGCTAAGATCATGAGATCGTGAGCGACACACGCCCTTAGAAAGTTAAAGCATGAGCTGTTAGGTGAATATTCAACAACCCTACAGGCGGCGAGGGTAACTATACAAGTCTCCCACGCAAAAGGCGAAACCACATTCGTAAACGCCAAAAAAACAGACACAATCCGATTCCCCCAAGAAAGAAACCACATCGTAATGCCATGCCCAGACGCCAAGATGCTATCGTACAAAATCATACAGACGCAGATCCATACATGTAACCATGAATGAATCGGCGGAGAAGAATAGAAGGGGGACACGAGGAGAAGAAGAAGGAGGGGGAAAAGAAAGGAACAGGGAAAGGGAAACGATGAAGACAACACCATTCCAAGTAGGTTTTTGCCATCGTCTGTCGCACACATCCAACCTCGGAATCCGAATCACCCCCGACTGCGTCGCTTCAACAACCGCCGCTGTCGTTGCGAGGCGTAAATCGCCTCATCTGTGAGGATTTCTTCCGGTGGTTCGAAATCACGTTCCGGCATGTCGGGCATGGGATGACCAAAAGCGAGGATGGTATGTGTACGGCCGCGCCGCGTGCCATTTACAGCAGCTAAGGCTGTCTCGCGGTGGTGCGGTTGTTCGAAGAATGAGGTAAAGGGTTTATCGGGTGGTGGAGGGTAGATGAAAAGTGCCGGAGGGGGAGGAGGAGGGGGTGGTGATGCAGCCACAGACGAAGGTGGAAGATGTTGTGGCTTTTGCTTTTTGGAGTTGTTTTTGGTTTCTGTTGCTGTAGACTGGTCGTCTTCAGCACGTCCAGCTTTGGACTTGCGGTTCTCCGAGACGGACTTGCGCCGTTTGGCGACGGAGGCCGAACGAGCTTCTTGATGTAGTTGGCGCGCGGCCCAGGCGTCCACATCGTTCGGGTCTGGTGTACTGGGTGTATCTGGTAAAGGCGAGCTTTCTTCTGCGGCATCCTCGACGGGTCGTGATTGCTTGCGTGAATGTCGAGGGCCATGTGCGTCGGTCTCAGTCTCGCCCACTGGCAGATGCTTTTCCTTGAGCAACTTGCGCTTCCGTTCTTCGTCCTTCCACACTTGGAATTTGTTGACGAGAGAGACGAGCTCGTCGATGAGGATTTGACGTTTCGGTTCGTATAGTTTCTTCTCGTTCTCGTGGACGCCGGTCAGACCCATCACACGCAGCCAGTCTTGACTGCGGAGCTCCTCGAGAAGCCGGTCTACATGCTGCTTCTCATGCTGCGCGCGATCACGCTCAATATTTCGTAGCTGTTTCTCCTGGCGCTCGAATTTGCGGTGCGCACGGAAATATAGGTCTTCGTTCAGAGGGTCGATGCCCGCCGTACTCGATGCCGGCTCGGGCAGTGTAGCTACTTCGCAATTGTACAGTTTTTGTAGAGGGTTGCCAAAGGGTGATGGATCGGAGGAGGGAGATGGTAGAGGTTCGGATAGGTCGTCAATTAATGTGACAATAGTGTTGAAAGCAAGTAGTTCTAGGACGCGTCCGTTAGTTCACGCTCTCTTCTGTCCCGTCGAGCACCAGACTTACCGGGTTTAGGATCATCGAGACTGATGATCTGCTCGTAATTATGGAAATACTGCGCTAGCTCACTCTTACATCGAGAACCGGTATCTGCAGAGCGCAGTGATCGCCTCTCGTTTCCTGTCGATGCTGAAGCATCTTGCTCCGTCTCGACCTGCTGCTGCTGCTGCTGCTGCGACCGAGTTGCATCTGCCGGTCGCATATCGGACGACTGCACCTGCGTCGCGTCCACAGCCTCCGACTCGACAGTCGATTGCAATGTATCCGCCTCCTCCGGTTTCACATCATAATCACCACGGCGAGTAGGGCGCGTCGTAGCAGGTGATTTCAACAGCTTATTCTCAGACCCGATCGACAGCGCATACACTCCCGGACGCGCCTTGACCGAATTCGCCGTCACAGCTGGAGAAATCGTATCCAATGGGTCAGGCGACTCCGGCTCGTCGCGTAGCAAATCCGTTGCGGAGCGTGTACCCGCGGGAGTCTCACGGTCGGCAACACGCCGAAGGGTCGTGACGCCATTGCCATTTACGCGAGGGGTTGCCGGGTGTGTCAATTGATCGCCCGACGCGACGCTGTCCACGGAGGAAGCAGAAGCTCGGCGAGTGCGACGAGTTGCTGGGCGTGGGCGCGTTGGCTTGGCAGGAGGCAGGGCGTGTCGAGCTTTGCTCGAGGCAGGATCGTGGGTCGGGGTGGTGGCGTCGAGGCAGTCCGGGGAGCTTCTGCGACGGTGGACGGGCCAGAGATCGTGGAGGGTCCTTTGTCTTTTCATCAGGGGTCCCTGGCGGTTGTGGTCCAGGTGGTCGTTTGGGTTCCGTCGCATGGAGCCGCGGAGGGAGGACCGCGACAGGACGGCCATTGCTGGACGATTGGGGAGGAGGGGGGGGGGGGAGTCGCGACGGAGGAGGGGGGTTAATCAGGAAAGAGTCATGCTGTGATGGATCTCATAAGGTAGAGATTGGTGAGGGGTGAAGGAGATGGTATCCTCGGTTGGTCCGAGGGCCTGGCGGTTTGATCTCAGGGCGATCGGGATGGGCTTTGGATGAGGTGGTTGAGGGTGATGCGAGGAGGAGAGGTTCTTGGCGGGACGATGCTGTTCCCGTTCTGACAAGATGAAGCTGCTATCATTGATCAATGCGGGTTATTTGAGAGATGATGAGTCTTTTATTTGTTTCTCTAGATTGGAAGCTATGTGTTTCTGAAATTATCTACCTCGAGCAAGCGACCAACACGGAGGGGTGGACTCGATGGTCATCCACCCGCGGATACATATAGGAGGGTACACTATGGAGACGACTACAGAACTACGCATGAAGACAACCACACCGAGGAAAGACAGCACAAAGACACACTTCCACGACGCTCATTATTCCAGAAAATTCTCTTTCTTCATCCAGTCTAGGAATATTCCTTTACCGACGAGCCCCCACGTTGGAGGCGAGTGGGGGAAATGGTCGTGGGCCCGAAGGTGGGAAGTCGTCCACTAAATCACCCCGGAATTCCCGGCCGAAGCTGTAGAAACGGAATAATCTCAGCTATTTATGAGATGACAAGGAAGTCATAATCCGAGTGATTGATTGCTCCAGACCAGGGTACAATCCACGGACATCCCTCCGACGACTGGAGTCGCCCAAGAATCCGTGAGGCCAAGACCGACGTTCAACCCCGCATAAGAAGAGCGTGGGGGGAGAGGGAATAACGACCGAGGGGAAGATCACAAGCCTGGAGGGTAACGAGTTAGCGAGTTCAGAGGAAGAAAGTAGTCAAGGTTTCGGGGTTTGAGGTTCTCCCACGCGGGGCAGAGGTGACCTTGAAAGTCGAGAACTAATCAGATCGGAGGTGGGGGACGTGGGGGTTTTGGAGACGATCTGGAGGTTTATTATTTAGCTGTTGCCTTTTTCTCATGGGGGATTTACTTTACAATTGACTTTGATTCTTCTACTCTGGTAAGAACTTGCTGTTTTTGATATCCAAGATCTTTACTGATTCCTCGTTAGTGTGATCCTATAGAACTCCTCATCACACTACTATCATCATCATCATCCTCACCACCACCACCTACACCACATCTACAACCTCAATCCCTTCACAATGACTGCCAACGGCACGCACAAGCTCAACCCCCTCCCCAAGGGAGTCTACGTGCCCACCGTGGCCTTCTTCCAACCCAACGAAGACATCGATTTAGCCACCACCGAGAAACACGCCACCTACCTCGCCCGCAGCGGTGTCACCGGGCTAGTCACTCAGGGTAGCAACGGCGAAGCCGTCCACTTGGATCGCGAAGAGCGTAAAGCCATCACGGCCGCTACCCGTCGCGCCGTCGATGCCGCCGGATACCCACACATGCCCGTCATCGCAGGATGCGGAGCCGCCTCCACCCGCGAGACCATCCAACTCTGCCAAGACTCCGGTGCTGCAGGCGCCGACGCAGTCCTGGTCCTACCCCCGAGTTATTACAAGGCCCTCGTCAGTGCCGAGGCCTTGCATGCACACTTTATCGCTATTGCCGATGCGTCCCCCGTGCCGGTGCTCATTTATAACTTCCCCGGTGCCTCGTCGGGACTCGATCTTTCTTCGGACGATATCCTGGCGCTGGCCAAACACCCCAATATCATCGGGTGCAAGTTGACCTGTGGTAATACCGGTAAACTGGCCCGTGTCGCGGCGGGCTCGAAGCCCGAGTTCCTTACCTTTGGTGGTTCGGCGGATTTCACTCTGCAGACGCTTATTGCCGGTGGAGATGGGATTATTGGGGGTACGGCGAATTTGATTCCCCGCTCATGTTTGAAGCTCGTGGAGTTGTATGGTAGTGGGAAGATTGAGGAGGCGCAGAAGTTGCAGGCGATCGTGGCGAGGGCAGACTGGGCGGCTATTCATGGAGGATTTATTGCGGTGAAGAGTGCGCTGCAGTCGTATCGTGGTTACGGTGCTCTGCCGCGTCGGCCATGTGTGGTGCCCACGGAGATTGCTGCGGCGGGGATTCACGAGGAGTTCCGTGAGGGTATGGAGTTGGAGGGATCTTTGGAGAAGTCAGCTTGAGAGAAGAAGAGAGTAAGATCCGAGTAAACGGTGAATATCGCAAATGCATCATGATACCTTCTATTCCCCGCATGGTGGCTTTTTCTCGTATAAAACGTACATACCGTAGCTTCGAGCACAAGCCACACGATAGCTTTTTGATATATACAGGAGTCTCCGCAATGTCACAGTGGCATTTTGATTGCTCTCAAGTCGCGTGCCCTTGAATCTGATCGGTGATTGTTCATTTCGCTCTCGGCTCGTTGAGCACAGACTGCAGTCCACGACGCTACCCTTGATCCAAGATTCGATCATGGAAAACAAGTATAGCCGACCTCTCTCGGCAAGATAAGGCGCAACCCCCGATGTAGTATGTGGAGGTCGTACTTGAAGGACCGTTAGGGCCTCCCTTAGGCTTGGGTCTTCTCAGGTTCGCGTTTAAAGAGGGAAAGTCAACTAGAGAGAAATGGGGTTAGTCGGATGGGGCCCGTAAGGAAGGGATGTAACCTCTGGCAGCTGGATGGAACTGAAACATCGTGGTGATTGTGATTGTTGAGGGGATCCGATCTCGCTGGACTGAGTAGAAGATGCTAATCTCCGGAGTCGAACGTGGTAACCAGATTGTTTGTGTTTACGTAGTTTCCCGTCCCGCGACGAGTCCAATTGTTGCAGCATTCCCCCAACTGATCAGCGATGCGATCGGCATGCTGGAGATATTCATAAATAAACCCAACCTCCTTCCCTTGGACTTTTCCTTTCTCTCTCTCACCTCTTCACCTTCCTTTTAAAATCCTCACACCATGAAGTGCGCCACCATCCTTGGGCCGCTGGGGCTCCTGGTCTCGGCTGTCTCTGCCGTCAAGGTGAACCCACTTCCCGCCCCCCGCAACATCACTTGGGGCTCCTCCGGTCCCATTCCAATCAGGAACGTCAACCTACGCACCTCCGATAGTCACGGTCATAATAACGCCCTCATTCAAAACGCCTGGGACCGAACTTGGTCCGCCATCGTCGATCTCCAATGGGTGCCCGCTGCCACTGAGGCTCCCATCCCTGTCTTCGACCCCTTCCCGACCGGCGCCGGCAAGACCAAGCGCGCCTCCGCCGCGACTGCGGTTCGTTCCGTTCAGCTCTCCGTGACCGATGGAGATGCTGATCTACAGCATGGTGTGGATGAATCGTATACCCTGGAGGTGACCGCAACCTCTGGCAGTGTCAAGATCACGGCCCATACCGTCTGGGGTGCGCTCCACGCGTTTACTACTCTGCAGCAGTTGATCATCTCCGACGGCAAGGGCAACCTCATCATTGAGCAGCCCGTCAAGATTCAGGATGCGCCGTTGTACGCTCACCGTGGAGTCATGGTCGATACAGGTCGCAACTTCATCACTGTTCCCAAGATCCTCGAGCAGATTGACGGTCTGGCTCTCTCCAAGCTCAATGTCCTCCATTGGCACTTGGATGATACCCAATCCTGGCCCATGCAGATTCGATCTTACCCGCAGATGACCAAGGATGCCTACTCGACCCGCGAGATCTACACCGAGGCGGATATGCGCCGGGTCATTGCCTATGCGCGTGCCCGTGGTGTTCGTGTCATTCCCGAGGTCGATATGCCCAGTCACTCGTCCTCGGGCTGGAAGCAGGTCGACCCGAATATCGTGACTTGCATCAACTCATGGTGGTCCAACGACGACTGGTCCAAGCATACCGCCGTCGAGCCGAACCCGGGTCAATTGGATATCATCTACAACAAGACCTACGAGGTGGTGGGCAACGTATACAAGGACCTGTCGGCTATCTTCACGGATAACTGGTTCCACGTTGGCGGTGATGAACTCCAGAACAACTGTTTCAACTTCAGCACTTACATCACCGAGTGGTTCGCCGAGGACCCCTCGCGCACGTACAACGACCTCTCGCAATACTGGCTCGACCATGCCCTGCCCATCTTCCGCGGTACCGGCGGTCCCAAGCGTCGTCTGATGATGTGGGAGGATATCTTCATCAACACCGACGCCGCGCACAACGTCCCCAAGGATATCGTCTTGCAGTCCTGGAACAACGGTCTCACCAACATCAAGAACCTGACCGCCAGCGGTTACGACGTGATCGTCTCCTCCTCCGACTTCCTCTACCTCGACTGCGGTTTCGCCGGCTTCGTGACCAACGATCCCCGCTACGACGTCATGACCAACCCCGGCGGCGACGTGACCTTCAACTTTGGCGGCAACGGTGGCTCCTGGTGCGCACCGTACAAGTCCTGGCAACGTATCTACGACTACGACTTTACCGCCAACCTCACCGCGGCAGAGGCCAAGCACGTCCTCGGCGCCGAGGCTCCCCTCTGGTCCGAGCAGGTCGACGATGTCACCATCTCCAGCAAGATGTGGCCTCGCGCTGCGGCCCTGGGTGAAATGTTGTGGTCTGGAAACCGTGATGCATCGGGTCAAAAGCGTACTACCCAGCTTACCCAGCGTCTGCTGAACTTCCGGGAGTATCTCGTCGCAAATGGTGTCATGGCTACTAACCTGGTTCCAAAGTATTGTCTGCAGCATCCTCATGCATGCGATCTATACTATAACCAGACCGCAGTCTCTCCTTGAACCGTTTTCTCTGCTTGACCTGGCTTGGCTTTGGCTGGCCTGCCTTGACGGTCTTTTTGGCTTACTTTCAACTTGGCTTTGGCTTTCGAACCCTTTCCCTTGATTTGGAATCCCGTTGCGGGATACGGGGATTGGGAAATGCATATATGACCCCCTCCCTTCCGTATGCATTGCTGCATTATTAGGCGACCCTCGTTACTTTTCTCGTTCACTGTATTTATTGCCCTTTTTTTGCTTCGATACCCAATATTATCACCTCGCTCGGGTATATCTTTGCTTGCACGTAGCACTCTAATCGTCGGTATTACTTTGACTTCTGGTTTGACTATTCTAGAATTGTCCATCTCATACACCCATCTCTCCATGGAACGACACATCACGATCTAGACTGGTCCTCGATCCTATTACACGGAATACATCTCCATCACATGGCAGAGTACTTCCCACGAACCCATGCCGTTTCAGAATCAACATAGCTACTTCTGTTCATCTGCATCGGTCATCGCCGCTGCCTTACGACATGAATCGAGTTGCAGGATGAAGCTGGTTCTAGCAGTGTGGTTACTCTGCTCCGCGGCCCCGGGCTACAGATTCGACGGACCGGATGCATGGGATTCTGGGGGTCGAGGTGTTACCCACAATACAAGATGGGGCCAGGTAGGACTTTAGATTTCAACTGGACTGGATCATCCCCGCATGAGAAAGAGTATAAGCATGGGAGACAGGGAGGAACTGGGCTTGTGAATCTGGTTGTTGTACATGTGGGATTTGGGGACTGTGGATATCCTTGCTTGAATCCTAATTATACTACAGATTGCAAGGAGGACCTGATAAGAATAGATTCCTTGTCCTAGTACATCCGGGATATGAAGCGAATCCGTCTGGGACTAAGGTTTTTGCTGAGTCTGTGAGCGTACATTCTCCCAAGAAATCGGGAAGCCTCCATCCACTAATCCATTGCATCAATCTCGTTCAGGCGTTGGGGTGAGTGTTGGCGTTGGGTAGGACAAATTCCGTTTCATAGTGCTGACAGGGGGTCCATCCCACATTCTAGTCTTTCGTTCTATTAGCACTTGATCGTAAATATAGACTGCTCCCGTCTTGGTTTGGGATACCCTCACGTCCGCGGTTGTACCACCCTCCCCCGTCCACCTCTGATGCTGGCGAAACATGGGCGGTGCTTACCAATGGGTTGGTAAGAGTTTATTATAACTCGGGACTTGTTTTTATTGGGTGTGCTCGCGAGGTGGTGGTCTGTTGGTGATGATGCGTTTGAGGGTGTTACACGGCGTTGGGGTTGGGATTTGAATGTTGGTGGTGGAGGAGATTGTGAGAGGTTCCGGTTTGATCTGCAGTCGAGGATTGGAGTGGTATCGTATCTGGGTTGTGTTTTGAGACATTGGATTATAGATATTTCTAATTTGTAGTCAGTAGTTTGAAGACCGTTGTCCATGCTGGACGAGGTTGGGAGGGCTCGTTTGTGAAGGCCAAAACGTATGACTTCGTGATATATTAGTATGGAGGCGCGTTTCATGAACCTCATAGTCTGTGCAACAGCAATGTAGAAACGTAAACCCACATCTAGTCCCATAGAAACATTAAATCGAGATATCAAATCCTGAAACATGTTCCAGTTGTTCACGGTGTAGAATTAGCGTAAACAAGGGTTATCACCAACTTCCAGTTCTTCCAGGTAATCTCCCCCCTCATATGGCCTAGTTGGTCAGCCAGGTTTGCGCCACCTGGTTGGCCAAGGGTGTGCCCCTGTGAAGGAAAAATTGAGGGGAAATATGGTTGACTGGTATCTGATGTCGATTATCGCTCCACGGATGACCGGGCACACCCTAAGGGGGGAGAGTCGGCGAGCGAGCTAATCCCCCTCGCTCGCCGATTTCTTGTTTTGTTTTTATTTTTTATTTAATATAGTATTCTTTTAGTATAATGCCTCTAATATTATACTTCTATCTTTTTACTTAAAAATATAGTATTAAGAAGGGTGTAGAGGGGACTATTATATTGTGTAGTATCCCGAGCCGGCCTCTAAAGTATGGACTTCGGCATCGTGAGACCGCGATGGAGCATTTTGGTCAAGTATATAGGGAACGTGAAGGTCGAGGGTTCGATTCATAGGAGAGGAGATTCCTTTTGCTCTCTTAACCAGCCTGGCTTTATCGTGCGAATACTCGTGCTTGATGCCGGACTTCTCGGTCCTCATAGCCTCTGAGATACCAAGTCTAGAGATACTACAATCACCAAACATGACAGAACGACTCAAACGAGACGAACAAGGCAGATTCTGGTAGCCATAGCGATAGGTGACGATTGCTGATATCCAACTTCCCCGATACCCACGAGGTCCTGAGTATTCACGTCAGGCTATTACATGTAACCTACATCTCCGGTGTGCAACGAAGTCAATGTCCAGGATACAGCAAGACATGCAGAGCGAATGCCAATCACACTGCCCCTCGCAGAATCTACTCAGGTCACTCGCATCGAATTACCGTCTCCGTCAAGAAAAGATATCGACGAGCCATTAGCTACAGCATGACGAATTAAAGCTTCATCGTTAAATCATTTAAATTCTACAAACACATCGTATCGCTCGAATTATCCGATCTACATATGAATATGCCAAAAAATCTAAAATCACTCATTGCATGATTGATTCGCAGTGCCTTCGGCTCACGTACGGGAAAACAATTCCTGTTCCCTTTCAATGGCCAACTCCCCGCATAAACTCAAGCCACACATGTTCGTGTTGAATGATGGATCTCGTGTCACATCCGCATGCACCGTTCTATGCGTGGCGAGTGCGGGCTTATGGCAGTGGAAGCCGAGCCGAGTCCATGACAGTGGTAAATGCGGCATTAACGAAACGGAATAAGGAGTAGATGGCTATAGTCTGGTGCCGTGCGTAGTCTAGACATATCAAACAAGGGAGCTCTGAATTTAATCCACTCGAGGCGAGCGGTCCACGCGCTACAAGTCTGGGTATTGTAATACTATACAGAACTACAAACGTAAAGAGGCAGCTACCCTAGAGTACTATATTAGCGCGAAGGCACCTAGAGTACGGAAGTACTATCTCATTAGCGCGAAGACGCCATCATCCCATATCCGAATTCAGCAAAAAGTTGCCGTGCCACCTGCGACGCCAGCGAAGACCGTTCAGAACGAAAAAGAAAGGACTACGGAGTACATCAGAAGTAGCCCAGTAGCCAGTAGGCAAAATACCAGGATCATATCTGTCGATCCGATCGTGACACCACAGTCACAATACCCATTATTGTGGAGTCGGATCGTGAAGACGAAAAAGAAAAATGGGAAATATCTCGGGCCTGACGATGTGAGCTACCTATTGGTTAGTGGCTACCAGCACGGCAGTTGAATTCCCGTGGTGGGGAGCGGGACTGCGTGATCTGGACTTTTTTGAAGGGAAAGAATGCGTTTTTGATTTGTTCAGGAGGAAAGGGGGGGCTTTGGTGGGGAACAAGAGGTCCTCCCCACAGGACCACGATGGGGTTTAGTTTCGGATCGGATAGAGATATGAGTACTATAACTGGATTAGGTCTACCGTATATGTAGCTAGAAGAAGCGTGGTTAAGGAAGATCGCTTGCCCTTATCTTTCTTTTGTTTTTCCCGCCTCGTTTCCGAATGAAATGTCTGCCTCCGAGCTCAAGCCAACGGCCCCTACGACCGGTACTCCTGTCCATCAAATTTCCGTTCTGCAAGGGAAGAATTATCCGAGTCACCCACGAGTTTCTTACTAGCGGTGAAGAAAAAGGGGGCTATTGATCTGGAAATTCCTTGAAAAAGTTTGTGCAGAATACGTAAATTGAAAAGTGATACATCGAAACGACCTATCGATCATGTCGATCATTCTCCCGTTCTTGACCGGGAAGTCGGGCGCTTATGCAATCTGCCATCCGCGATCGACTTTCGCGTCAAGCTGTCGATCATGCATTCCCGAACGATATGATTTGTTCTTTTATATTAAGATACATTAAATTTGATGTACGGTGTACATGGCGATATTAAATGTGACGGGATTTGCAGGATCTCGAGGTATAGACGGTTTCTGTATATGGTAGAGCAAGGATATACTTTGTGAATGCTTAACCGCTAATTTGGAATTGAATGTGGAAATAATGGCCTATTTCATTCGACAGCGAGATGATGCAAGATGATGTAGATTGGCACACGCCCCGGACATAACTTCACATGCCATCGGGTGCATCTCTGTATCTGGATTTCACTCGCTCTCTGGGGTTGAGCAATATCTGGGTGCCAGGGTGCGGGTGTTAATGAATATATCCTTCGGCTACATGCGGAATTAATGATTGACGCGGCCTGTCTCTTGCACCCTGTTTAACTCGTCGCTTGGGTATGAATGATGGTACTTTTGGTACTATTGATAACAATGGATCTAAGCGCTGGACATGACTCGAGTCCTTCCTAAATGGGAATGACAGTTTGGTAATTTGAGGGGGTAGGATGATCATCCAGCAAGCATGAACAGAATATGCATGTTTGACATGAGCGGTAGATGAATATTAACTTGACTATCGAAATTGATGTCCAGGAAGCATTCTTCGGGGATGTTCGGTCATTGAATCTACGGTACACAAGCTGTTCGGGATGTCGATGGATCTGATCTAGCATTTCATTCTTAATGGCATCGCCCCTGTATTATCCCAGGGTCTGAGCATGGTTCGCACAGATTCGTGCCCGGCTATGCTATTGTACCACCAACACTTTACTCGAACTGGCAATATTCGTAATCGCATAGATCTGGAGTGGTACGTATTATTTGATCAAGTTGGTGGTACCGTTTTTCGGTAGATGAACTGCGAACAAATGGGGTTGGCGATTAGGGGTTGGACCTTGTACTACCATCGATGATCTTCCCCGAGTCCAACCGATTCGTCGACAACATTTTTACTTCCATTTTAGGTCGCCGCGTTACACACTGCCTGGTGATCATCTGATAGGCGATCATGAGTCGCCACTGGTGATGATGAGCGAGAGTTGGAGAGGAGTAAGAGCCGCGTATGCCGGGAGCAAGGCCAGTTTAGAATATAGAGTGGACCATAGCCGAATCTAGATGTTATGCCCGAAGGAACCTGGGTGTGGGTTGATACGTGAATGCTGCAAATGATGTCATTTCCAGGGCCCCCATTCCCTCAAAGTGCACGATTCAAGGGTGTTGGTTCCTTGAAGATCGTCCATCTAAGACAGCGGGTTGCCTTATCTTGGCTGTAGCCAGAACCTAGAATCTTGCGGAGACGGATTCTGAATCCAATTTTGAGGCTTCTAGTCTCATATGCTTTTTTATCAGTCGTCCAAGGACGGTAGTTCTCTTGGTTGCTTGGCCGATGGTCCGAGTCATGACCCCGATTTGGAAGGAGACTGACTGAGTCGGGAAGGGTGTTGATCGCAGGTCGATCTTAGACGATCTGGACCTATTGCGAGTTCACGCCTACAATCGATAGCTATGGTAGATAATACTGTAGCTAGATAGCTAGTTCGTACGAGGATGGTGGTCTACACCATAGGGCTAGTCAATGAGGGGTATGCAGTAGTGAACTACGGGGACTCTGGTAGGTTGGTTGGTATTTCGCAACTCACCCACCACCCTCAAAGCCTATCTTGCATGAATAGTCTCGTCGGTGGCAGTTCACGACCCAGGATGATTGGGTGTGTTTTTGCCCCGTGGGAAGGGGTTCGTTTGGTTGAACCCGGGTGACGCTCAGACACTTGGACTGTCAAGTCTGTCACTGTCACTGTCACTGTCACCACGGGTGCCTCTGCACTGCAGTCTTGCATCCTGCATCCTGCACCTTTGTGCTTTTGTGCCTTGTCTATTGTACCCGCTGTTGGCCAGCGAGTCTGGTGGCGGGGAGTCGAAGCAGCATAGTTATCCGTAGAGTACAGTAGAGTAGATCAAGTAGATCCGGGGCGCATCCGTGGTGGAACTGTGGTTGCTGCGACATCCTAAATCAGGAGGGAGTTTGATTTACATGATTGACTTTGTATGTACAGTAGTGCCATTTACGAGTCATGTCTTTGCTTCGTTCTGTGCTTCTGACTGAAGAAGTCTGTAGTTGCAACTAGGAATATGGTTAGGATAGCAATGATACCCTTAAGGTTATGATTTACTCTCTATCCTTCCTCTATGACTTAAGTTATACCCTCAGTGATAGTATCTCGTCGGGGATCATACAAAGCCACATGGTTCCCGTTCGAGGATCGGACCGCGCTCCACGGCATCCCGCCTCCTTTCCCAGGCACCAATCACCCGTCTCCATTATCACGACAAGCCCCCGGGCGTTCAACAGGGACCTTCCCTGTCGCTTCTTTACGACGTGTGCCAACCTGCATTCCCGAATGCAGGGGGGCCTGTCAGTGAGGAGCCCATGTGACGGGGTGATTAATCGTGCACCCGGGGGAAACCAGAGGCCCAGAAGCCAAGAGAATAAGAGGTTCAGGGGGGAAATGGGTTGTGTCTCTTCATATCATTTCCTGCCATGTGTACAAAGCACGGACGATCTGCGGATTGGAGCGGATGGTTGGACGGTGGACCGAAGTGACAGAATGGATCCTGCTGCAGTCAAACGCCACCCCTAATGCCTCGTTGGGGTCGAATTGGGTTGGCATTTTTTGCGCCCCGGTGATGGTTAAGGGTGAAGGGGGGGGGACAAGGATTTGACAACCCCATTCTTTTAGGTTGATTGACCGATGACTGATGACTCCCAGGGTTGACAATTTTCAAACAATGATTATTGAAAGATAGTGCTGGATATCGTCAATCGGCAATTCCAGGCCCTCGTCTAGCAGATGATCGGCAGTGCACGAACTGTGATGCCCGAAGCTCCCGTATCGACCCTCGCCTATGAGTATCAAGTATGAACCATCCGCTGGCGCTATCCACTATTCCACGTCTATCCACCACCAAGCTCTCAAGCTCTGGAGTCCGTTGTATCCTCCGGCCCCCAAAATGGACGATCGCTCTTCTTCTGAGGTCCTAATCCGGAAATATCCCGCTAGCGCGTCTCCATTTTATCTCCAAGCTGCCGACCCGTGACTGCGACCGCAAAATTGTTTCGCGGAGAAAGACTACACCCCCGTCTCAGTGGGTCAACTCCATCGTGAACTCTACATTTTGAGTTGTCGACAAGTGGATCGATTCCCGTTCGATCGCTAGTCCTACCGGAGAGTCCGGACTTTGTCAGGTCCACGTTGATGCCACAAGTTCTTTTCGCGACAGGCCCGCTGGCCTGGTACCGACCCCTTTGGGCGGCGTGACTCGGGTTATCCTCGGAGCGACAGATGATTTGTTCTTTGTGTTTACCCGAGGAAAAAGAGGACCACTTACTCGGGGCTTTTGGGTAATGGATTGAGGTGGTGGGAAATAAGGGCTCTTTTTTTCGACGCGGTTGCTTTTGTTGGCCCGCTTAGGAAAGCCCCAACTTTGCCGCGCCCGCATTTCCCGCACTCGTTCTACCAATAGGCCCGGCGTGAGATCCGAGACATGGGACAAAGGCAACTCGCCTAGTAATCCCTGAAGATGGTTAGCGAGGAATTCAAGCGAAAAGGTAAATTTACTTTGTCGGTTATTGGTACTAGTGGATTGAGTTATGTTTAGCGAGGGTTTTAACACATGTTAAAGCTATCGGAGGCTTCTGGCTACCTTTGCCGACCATGCTTATCGGACACAAGGTTTACATGTGGCAGATATCACCGTTGGGCATATGGATCCACGTTACGACTTGCCTTTTTGAGATCCAAAGTACAGTACTTGTCGCTTGCTACGGGCGGAGCTTGGTTACTCATGTGCAGTAGATCAGTTTGCAGAGCTCAACAAGTTGATAGCTCTCGACCCTGAACCCCTATTGAAAAAGTGGGTACTGTAAGAATTATCGAACTGAAAAAGCTAATCGATCTAACCTTGATGAGTGGACTAGGGTTTCGGTCTTTCTCCGGTGTGAGTTAAAGTGGTTTAAAATTTGCGGGTACTGCAAAAGACTTCATTTCATACTATGTAACTAGTGAAAACAATAGGGGAAAAAATGGGATTTCTCATGCTTGTTGTCGATTATCAAAGCACCCAGGACCAGGCACATCCCTTGTCCCACCGATTATACTTCCAGAAGCGAATCCCAAACCTTCTCGACAGCTAGCCACCTGCACGGCTGGCGGGATTGCAGAAATTTTTTGTCAGTCCGCACTTGAACCCGCACCAGGGTCCACCCTATCCTGTAGATTCTGTGTACAGTACTGAAGTGTGTACTGGGCCGCTATTTGTGGCGCGCGGTAGGCGACACAAGATCGCTTCTTGAAACATATACTTCCCACCGCGACGGGCCGTGGCTTACTCCATATGTGCCCCCGTTACTCCCGAACTAAGACATTTCATAAATTAGCTTAGGCACGGAATAATCCGTGCAGTCTCCGTATTCGAATTCGAAATGCGTCCACTGTCCACAAGAGGAATCCCCAACAATTCCGAATGGAGTAAATGGACTAATAATGCGATCCCAGGGATGTGGATCGGCCGTCTGCATTAACGGATAGTATAATGGATACATATTGGATACATAAATTTTAGTTTTTGTTCCTTGGTTTTGAACGCCAGCCACATTTTGCACCTTCTTCCCTTCGTGGATATTGTGGTCGATCACCGAGATGCGGCTCTCGGGGACTTGCCGAGTAGCGTGCCGCGCTACCGACCCTGGATAACTGCTTAAGTGCTTATTATCAGGGGGGACTCCACTGGGACCGCTATCGGAGCGTTATGCGACTACCGAAATAAGTAGTTGTATTACTAACTTCGACAACGTTAACTAGCTAGTTATACTGTGGAGTGTGGACCACTCTGCTCAATACTCCAGAGTTTCCCCAAGGAGCAAGTAGTAGAGATGAAAACCCTAGATAGCGATCGATGTGGAATAATCAGATCGCTACGGAGTATGGAACCGGTGATTAACTAGTCCCAACAAGGCATGTCGTGGTGGCCACGTTTTCTGTCAGATTGGAACCCTTGAGACACGCAGCGATGCAAGGATAGATAGTCCGTAATGGTGTGGAAGTCGACCGTTTAGGATTGGGAATGTTCTGTTTTGGCATTCTACTTTGGGCTTTTGTATTTCTGATTGGCTTGTACGGCTTTCTTTTTCGCAGTGACCAATGAAACGCCTGGCTCACACTGCACAGGAATTCTTGCTGTACGATACTATCTTTGTGCAGATGATATGGGGGCCGAATCTAATTACTCTGTCATGAACCTTGCAGGTAGTTATGCGCCTCGTTTTTTGTTGACGTACTTCAGTTATATATATTTGACTTCTTACTGGGGGAATGCTGGGGGCCATCAGTAAAGTTGGTATGCAGCGAGGCTCACCCCCATGCTTGCGTCTATGTTTGGGGTCTGAAACAGACGCATAGCAAACTGGTTTCATGAGACGGAGCGTCTCATCCTGTTAGAGTCTAAATCTTGGTTGGTTGGATGACGAGTACTGATCAGCATCGCATGGAAGGGATCATTCTGTACAACTCGACTCGGCCGGTAACGATGATAGATTACCAAACTTTACTCTATTGCTGATTTCTAATGTAAGTGCATTACAAGCCTACAAATAGTATCATTGCACTGCCATACCACACCCCCAAAGTAACAGTCATTTAATTTAATATAGAGGTGCAACAGCCAGACTCGCTGCTCGACTGGGACCCCCAGACTACCATGACACACGGGGCGTCGATCGCCCCCCTGGGCTGGGCCCGCGCATCCTTGTGGCTGCTGCTGTTTTTAGCAGTCCATTCGCCGCGGCCACATGGGTGACAGGGGGATTAGACCAATAAGAGAGGCAGATATACCCAAGAGGGGGGCTAGAGCGTGGTAGGGCTTAGAGTAGTCTGACGAGGCTTGGTGTCCTGCTGCGTTGTCCTGTCGGACTTAGGAACCTGGCATTATTTGACCTGTTATCTTCTGTCCTCAGAGTTTCTGGTGTTTATCTTTGCTTTTGGATGCCTCGGTAGTGTATTCTAGAAATAGTGCTTCGTGCGACGATCTGCACGTCGCTAGTCTTGGCTCTGCAGTGGTTTCTTTTGTAACTTTGTTTGAAACCTCTTACTAGTGGAAATATAATAGTGGATGGTGGCTGGTCGCTTATACAGGGTCATTGTTGGCCTGCATTATTTTGGATGGTTAAGATTTGGGGGCCAGATGGGTACCTTTTCCTATTTCGGCCGTGCATGGCTGTTCGCATATCTGGTAGACGCTTGTATAGCCGCTGGTACTGCATTTGTACGGATCTCGCCCCCGGTATCCAACACTCAACGCCAAATGGCAATGGCTAGATGGGATATGTATGTCTCGAATGCGGCACCCCGGCACATATTCATAGATCGTACGCGTGGCTTTGAGACTCTGGGGAATGCGATGCGCTTCCACGTGGCGGCCATGGGGGCTTTTTTTTTTTTTCACGAGGCTATGAGAGAATACTAACTCGTCTTGCTGTGTTGATACTAAGGGATGATCATGAAGTATATTTCTATTCAGTATGGACGGGCATTATTGGCACGTGTTGTATATTTTTTGTTGCAGCGCGACGTCGTAGTTAGATTTGCGATATGGACCGTTGAAACCGCGGTACGAGAACGAGTGTTCGTCCACGGGCTGTTTCCGACTGTGGTCCGTGGATGAAGGCCGATCTTATCGTTCTACTAGACTGGGCCCATGCTTTGCCTTGCTTTGCCTTCTTTAGGCATAGAGTTGCGAATGTCAGATTAGAACTAGATTTGCGGACCGTTGATTTGTTCTCCGCGTGACGGTTGGGCAGGAAGTCATCTCTTACAAATACAAGTGCGGACTAAATTTCGGAGTATATGATGAGACGCTACCATAGGAAGAGTGGGATGATGATTACCAAGTCAATATACACTTGTGTATAGTGCTTACCCAATGTATACTTCACGACATACCTAGTATTACCTAGTGTACGGAGTACTCCGTACCTATTTCGTGAGTTAGTAATCAAACTGAAAGTACTAACGTAATTCCCGGTCGAGTCGGTCACCCGGTCGAGCCGGCCACCCCAAAACACATAGTAAATGCGATAAATTACCATTTCATATCTCAACAACCATATCTATTTATGGTAGGATATGAGAAGGAGATAATATGTATTATATTTACAATCTACCAGCAAAGTGTAAGAGAATTACCTTCAGTATTAATAGAGATATATATATTTACGTCTCCCAGGTCAAAATTACGGCGTATTTTATGGTAAAGCATCGAAATATTTATCTAAATTGCCTAAGGCTTAAGTATATTATTTTACAAGCTAATTAAAGCCTATGGTCTAATATCTAAGTAAAAATAACCTACGGTTGTTGATATATCATGACCTGAAAAATCGTATTTACTATGTGTTTTGGGGTGGCCGGCTCGACCGGGTGACCGACTCGACCGGGAATTACGTTAACTAACTAACTACTAACTAATTCACTAAGCCCTGGGGAGGTCTAGGTAGTTAGGGGTCTGGGGTAAGCAAAAGGGAAAATTGGTTCGACCCTGGGGACCGAGTCGGGGACGTGCTCTTCAACCCAGGTTGAGGTTAGTGTTGCGAGGAACCCGAAAGCCAAGCCATGACCCGCCCAGCATAGCCCGCATAGCCCGCAGAACCCGCAGATAGTGCGCTCCCTGGCTCCAATACTAACTACTGGTATGACCACAATCATCCTGACAGGGATCATTTGCCAACTAGACCGTGCGGCGTGTGCGGACCCGACATTAAGGGACCCCATCCACTATGGCGGGCCTGGAAAAATGGGCGTCGGGGTCGCCGATCCTATCGCAGGGCTTACCAGGTACATTTTCGTTCGGTGTGAAAAACCTAAACCCTATCCGGTATTCAGACCTATTACCGGTTTCGGATAAGGCTGGGGGAATTAGGGTTTGAGGGTCTGGTAATTTATGGATCATGTTCGACCATAATTTGGTGTGTTTCGTGTACACCTTTGGTTCGACTGGGGATCATTCTTGCGGGGACTAGCGGAGTAGGGCCTCACCATAGTCAGACAGTACTCCATTAGTATGTAACTGCTTCGGCAGGATACACATGGGCGTTGATTACCCTGCAGCAGGGGAGTTAGCTCTCAATTTACTGGGAAAATAAGGGATCCAACTGAGACAGCGCAGTCTGACATTCCCAAGACCGCGGTGATGGCTGAGGGTGGAGACCCATGCTGGCGGGCATACCCTAATAATCCTTTGCTCGACGATAATTTGTAGCCCTACGAGGGGGCTCTACCATAATAGAACCCCCCCTTTACCAGAATCGGACTCCGTACAGGAGTTAGTTGGCAGGCTAGGTCGTTCTGGGAGATTGGGGGCCAACGCGATGAAGCCGTTTTGGCGATGCGTATTGGATAGCTCTCCCATGGCTCATCACGCGTGTGCGCTGGGTGCGCTGGGACCAGTGTTCGCAGAAACCCCCGTTCGAGGAGCTTACTGGTCAATCCCAAGCTCAGCCCTGTGTTTCATGATGGAGGATGACATGAAGACGTTGAAGAACAACGGGCGATGGGTGGATGAGAGTGCTTCAGGAGGGAATGAAGATGGTTGCTGGATATGCAAAACGGTCGCAACCGTTCCGGGAGGGCGTACTTATCCTTTTCACTAGTTGCAACGTTGCTTCGTCGAGAAAGAAGAAACTTTGGCTGGCTGTTGGCCAGATTCGAGGTCTGAGAGGAAATGAGATACTGTAGGAAGTAATCCTGCCATCACTGCCACGCGATCTGCACGTTGAAACATGACAACATGTGTGTTGTCCATGCCCAGAACCAATCCGTTTCCCTCGAAGCGACCCGTCCTCATGCCCGTGCTTGTTTTCCCCTGCCGATAGGGCAGAGGTGGTCCGGGCGAGATCCGCGATGAGGAAAGAAGGCGCAGAAGGTTAGAAGCCCGACCGCTTCTCATCCGCGGGGAGAGTCGCTCAACTCCAGCAAGGAGCATGTGGAACCATTGGTCAGTAGTCACGGAATTTTGAATCATTCACGTCAACACGAAAAGGCCAAGCATGTCTGAGCCGTGATGTGAGGTCATGTCCCGCATGAGGGTCTGGAGTTTGGGGGTGTCCGCTAGTCCTCCGCTAGGTTAGTCTAGTATCTTTCTTGGCTCCCTGCCGGGATCGCCGACAGATCTCTGCTTGCCAAAACGCAGCGGTGAAAAAAGGGCCTGCTGCGCCTCACGCGAGTGGCCCAACCCGCTTGTCGGCGCTGGCAGAACCAATCGTGTTTCCTGGGCATGTCGAGACAGCAAAGTGATTGGTTCTATCGTGCAGCCGCCTGTGGCTCGGGCAGGGTTCGTGGCGCTAGTTTTGTCGTTGGCGCGCTTTGCTCACCGACCCGACCGACTGACGGCCACTCCGAGAGTTGGGATATGGACTAAAGGATAGACTAGGTCGTTCTGAGGTATGACGCTAATCGCATGTGGATAATTGCTACCTAAATGGGTTAGCTAGTTGTAGTTCTCTCCTAACCTAGTCTGGTTTGATACGATCTAACTGCTTTAGGACCGTGTCATGAACTGTATTCTCTGTACCCGATAGGGCTATGTGCGAACGGCATGGCGTCAGGTTGAGAGAGCCAGACCAAGATAGGATACGGTGTTGCAATGTGGATTTGGCCCTCTAGCGCTGGTTTCAAGCGATTGCATTCTGACTGTTAGTACTCTCCGTAGTTATGTTTATGATGATTTATCTGCTTATGCGTTTCATGCATCAGCACCAAATTAACGGCCCCCAAACGGATCTTCCCTTAAGGCTGCCTTCACGGCATCGCCGAAGACTCAATATACCTCGCTTATAGATTATGCTGATGAAATCTTTCTGCTTTGATTGTTTGGGATAATTGATCCCCCCTTTTTACCTTTCTTTTACCCTTTTCATTCGTCCAGACTGGACCTCCGTACTCTGTACACAATTTGACTTCGCCTTATCGCATCGTCTGATGGGCGTCAGACCCACCTCAAGTCTTGTTTTTCCAGACCCAAAATACCTTCCACCACCTAATTAGCTTGAATTTATTTTCGTGGAGTTCCGAGTGACAGCGCCCATCTGATTCAATCATTTCCGGGGACCAGAGGGTTGACCCAATTCCCCGACCCGGGTTACACACCCTAGGGTGATTGGGTTGCTCCAAGGGGGGGTGAAGAGGCAACCGAACGGACAGCAAGAACCAGGCCAAATGGCAATCAACCAATGAACCCAATCTATGCGGCTCTTAGAGAACGTAAAAGGATGGCCAGAGGAGAAAGCGATCCCCTCCCCTTCTATGCACTTTACAAATGATCGACTCCCGCTAGCTTCAAGACAGACTAGTTTCTTTGACAGGCCATGACTCGTTAGTCGTTACCTTCTCGCGAACTCCACCTCTGCATGGACCTCTTTCTTCTCAATGGTCTGTTGGCACCCCCCCCCCTCCGCCCGCGTTCGCCCGGAAGCCGTCTAGAGGGTGTGATTGGACCCAGTGGTTTGGGGCTTCATTTTCCTTCATTAGCCTGTCACGTTGGATCTGGCCAATCACCGTCCGTATAGGAACCTTCAAACCCATGCCTGCCGAGATGGCTTGTTCTTGTGGGGAAGCTAGATGTGGCCCCCTGTGGTCCGATGTGGCCCCAAGATCGTCGTCGATGAGGTGTTTGTTCGATCGCTTTCTGTTCGTCTCCCGCTGTCCCCATAAGGGGGGAGACACCGGGAGAGATATGAACGAATTATTATAGTATGTCGAATGAAATTTCCCCCATTCTTGGTTGCTTTTTTTGCGCATCGCATGTTCTCGATTCTTTTCGTTTTCATCGGCCACGTCTTCTGACGACCCAGCAATGGAGTTCATGACGTTTTGATTTGATAGGACACCCCTGAACTGGACTCGCCCACTATGACCCGTTCCCCCGGGTTTGCATTTTTTTCAAAGAATAACCACGACCATTGTTATGACGGAACAATTTGTTCTTTTACTCGTCCGTAATCTATCTACCCTTTCATCTTCCTCGTGTCCTATCCAGTAAGTCCAGCACCTCTTTGTAATAATGTAACGTTGTCAGATAGCACGATCTACAATGCGTTGTTACTTGATTAAAAATGATTCTGTCAGTCGCGAGCCGCCGTCGAATCAGAGCTCCCAACTGGCGAAAAGGATAAATAGCGCCAAGCTTGGGCCCAGCCAAATGTACACGGACTTGCCGATGCCTCGAAATTTAGGGGGATAATCGACGGATTGAGGACCTGAGGCAGTGGACAATTCCTACTCTCCGTACTCCAGTCTCCTAACTGTAAATTCTACGGAGTGGACAATCCATTTAATGGAGCCTAATTTGACTTTTGACAGCAATTAATATTTCCCTAATTCGGTGATGCCGTACTTTTAACTAATTGGTTAACTATGGCACTATTGGCAATGACGGGGCGCCTCTCCCGTGAATTTCCATCGATCGTCGTAGTTTGACAGCGGAGGTTTTTTTTTTTTTTCGATGGACTGGAGTCCGAGGAATGGCCCGGTGACATGCGTAGAAACTTAGAAAGTGTGTTATTCCCGACCCCGTGCGATAAATATCGTTCCGTAGTCCGTATGCTATCCGGACTTATTTCTGAGGCTATTGATTATGACAAATTTGACAACCCTGGTCCGGCGATCTCCATCTGGGCTGGGCCCGCGAGATGATCCCTGCACGAGTGTGTTTGACGGGTTCCCCATAGTAGTTGTAGCTTGTACTTGCTGTCAGAGAGTACTCCGTACGGAGTAGCTACTATACTCCATAGTTAGTAGTGTAGGGACCTCCGTTCCCCCTTTTTCTTCCGCAGGAAATGATAGACCTGTTCGGAAGTGAATTAGATTAAAATCCGATCTGGACCATTGTGGACTTGAGAAACTCAGACTGAGATCCTCCTTGTTAACTAGTTGATTTGCTATGGATCGAATTAATTTATTTCCGTGCGATCTATCGTGTTCTGTACGGAGGACTCCCGCACGCCCGACTCTGCACTATTGGGGATGGACCATGCAGGTACTCTTTCCGGGTGAGTGCCAACGAGCCTTGAAGTAGTTAATATGTTATTCTTTTTGTTGTCGACGTCAAAACTATTGTTATACATGTAAGTACTTGCATGGAAAATGCTGTCGGCAAGAGATCTTTTGGAGGGATTCCCCAGGATCAACCCGCGTGCGAAAGGGCCCGTGGGGCGGGTATGTACGGTACTGTACCTCGTAGGGCAGAACCGAGGAATACGCCCTGCACTTGGTGATGATTACGACGATGAGGAAATCAAGACCGTAGAATTTTGTACACGTACTGTAGGTAAGCCCCATAAGGCGAGGAAAGGGATTTCCCACGCCGTCAGAAGTTAGAAAGTTGAAGGGGGAATTCGCGCGAATGGGAGGGATGGTGGGGGGCCTAAGGAGGCTGAGTCGGCTCCATAGAGTGGCTACGACAGTGATGGAGTATGACATAGTGGTTACTACTCTGTAAATTCAGCATGGAAGAGAGCAAGAATTTGTCTTCTTTCGTTAGAGGACGTAGTTAGTGTAGCTAGATTTGAATAAACATACAGCGGAGTATTGTAGAAGGGGAAAAAAGCGTCTGATTTCTATAGTATAGTAAAGTGTAGTAGAGCTAATATTCATATGCCATGAAGTTGAGACGCAAATATAGTATAGACTACTTGTCGATATCATTGTCAAGATACTCTAAGCTCTGGTATAGTTCTGCATGGACCATGATCAAGCCGAGGCCCTGTCGTCAATCGTCAGTGGTCGTGATGAACCAAAATTATCTTTAGGGGGTCTGGGTTCTCAGGTATTGGTGGTATTGGTATGGTACTCGTAATTTATGATATTTCTTTTTTAGTTTAATCGGATTTGATTTTCCTCTCTCATCCCCATCCTTGCTAGCTTCTTTGGGATTATTTTGATTTTGATTTTCTTTATTTTCGTTATTTTATTATTTTCACGATTCCACCTCTATTCCTCCCATCATCCTAATTATTTTTTTTTCTATAATCTTTTCTCTGATCATTTCTTATTATTTTTGGAATTATTATTTTTTTTTCCCTCTCTTATCCCCCAAACGAGACACTGCACTGCCAGAAAATCGGACTATACACGAAATGGCGTAGGGCGTATCCTCACGACCTCGCTATAATATTCTTGCCCTGCCCCCTCCCTTCCGCTCTTCTGACCGCATGACAGATCGCTCCCACTGGCTACATCTCGTCTTTTCTCAATGATCGAGTGCGGTCTGCAAAGAGTTGATTATCGATCTGTTTTTGCTTCTCTCTCGGTCTACACTCCTCTTCCCCGGTCCAGACCAGACTTTCCCCTCGGCCCTGCCGAAACTCCAGGTTGTATATAAATTCCCCGCCGCGCCTGGTTTCTGCCTCACACCATTTCCACTTGTCACGATATTCCTCCGAATACTCCAGAAACATTCCCGATCTAGGTTTTGCAGATTCCTAGATTCTTCATTACCTCATTCCCGTCTTCCCTTTTTTTTCTACCCTGGTTCTTGCAACCTGAATGCGACCTGAACCCGTTGCCTTTGTCTCTCCCCTTGCAGCATCACCCGGGTTCACTATTCGGCGCGTTGCCTGCTGCTTCAAGTTTCCCAAGGTTCGCACGTTGGGGTTAAAACCGGGCCGCAATTCGAACCTTATCGCTTGGTATGTCTCTCCCAATTCTCTTGGAATGCGGCGCTTTCCCACATGGAACCTTTTCCCCCGAGAAGATGCATTGTTGAAAAGGAAGCCCAACTGACTTGAGTTTCTTGTTTATTAGAGCCTCAAAAGATTGTCACAGTGCTTGACCTTGCCAACCAAGAGATATAAATGTCGACGCAACCTGCCGACTCGGACTTTGTGCTCTTCCCCCAAAACATCGCCCCACAATCCAAGATGCTCGCTGTCGAGGCTGCCAGACCTAAACAATCTGCATACTTCCAGCCCATGGCGATGGACCCTAACTTGGTCGACATGTACTCGTATCCCTTGGACGTGCACACGTATCCCCACACTCACACCCACACCGACTTCTCCCGAGTCCCGCAATCCTACTTCGAGGCCTCGTCCGTGTTTACCGAGTCCGACTTTCACCAAAACTCAACTTTCCCTTCTATGCCCGCGACGCCGCCATCGGCTCCTGCTTCACACTCGACTGAACACCACATCCCCACTGGCTCTGCGGCCTCGGGCCCCTCCATCGCGAGTGCGCCTTCTTCCGCGCTGGGCTCTCCCTACGCGGGGAATGCGCAAGTCGTTCAGGATAATTGGATGAATACGAATCACGGTCTCGGTCTACCTGCTGCCGTCATGAACGATTTGTTTGCCAATGATTATAGCCACATGGGCGGCCACGTCGATATGGACGGGCTCTACCAAGAAAAATTCCCAGACACCTTTGTCGGTAGGTTGATCCCAGTCGAGCAATTTGGGATTGCGAATCTCCAGCATAAATATATGCTAACGCAAGATACAGACCCTTCTCTCATCCAGCCAGTCCAATCCGCCCCTGGCTTCACCCCTACCATCTCATATCCCGAACAATCAACATATGTCTATCCTACCGCACCAATTAACTTTACTCCCCACTCTCCCGCCGCCTCTCCCGTGTCCTACAGCGACAATCTTGAGCCGCGGGCATCACCACTCATGGTGCCGGGAACCTCCCACTCACGACCGGTGTCAGTCTACGACCGCCGGTCATCCATCTCCTCTATTCACTCCCGTCGCTCCCAGCGCAGTCCCGCGCTCAGCAGCATTGAAGGCGACGACGAGGTTCACCAAAAGGGTCGCTGCCCACACCCCGACTGTGGCCGCGTCTTCAAGGACCTCAAGGCGCACATGCTCACTCACCAGTCTGAACGGCCAGAGAAGTGCCCAATTACGACTTGCGAGTATCACATCAAGGGCTTTGCGCGCAAATACGATAAGAACCGTCACACATTGACCCACTACAAGGGCACAATGGTATGCGGCTTCTGCCCTGGCTCTGGCTCACCTGCCGAGAAGAGCTTCAACCGCGCCGACGTCTTCAAGCGCCACCTCACCTCGGTGCACGGTGTGGAGCAAACCCCTCCCAACTGCCGTAAGCGCAGTCCCACCGGCTCGACCCAGAAGGGTATGAACTACTGCAGCGATGCGACTGGCAAGTGTTCCACTTGCTCGGCGACTTTCAGCAACGCCCAGGACTTCTACGAGCATCTGGACGACTGTGTGCTGCGGGTGGTGCAGCAGGAAGAGCCCTCTGAAGCGATTAACCAACAGCGGTTGGCCGAAGTCGCTGCTGACGAGGAGGTGCACAAGACTATGGAAAAACACCAACTGCTGGACGTGGCTGGCCCCGTCGACGCCTTTGACGATAATGACTCTCATGACGATGACGATTCCCACGACCCCTCCTCCTGGCGCGCCGGTCGCGGCGCCCCTAAATCCACAAAAGCCTCCGGCTCCTCCTCAAGGCCCATCATCGGCTCTGGCAACGCCATCTCGAAATCCGGCGCCGGAACGACGGCCAAGAATGGCGGTCGTGCGGTTGCTACTCGCCGCCGTAATAACCGCGGTAATTACCCGCAGTCTTGGGGCTGCCCAAACTCCAGCATGAAGACTAAGAAGCGCGTGCTGTGTGTGTTTGATGGTCAACGCCGCCTGTGGAAGGACGAGATGGTGCTCAACAATGAGTTTGAGGTTCGTCTGCGTCTTCCGGGTGGAGCTGGCGATGGCACTCATCGTGATGCGTATGTCACGGATCTCGATGTCGAGACCATGAAGCGTGTCGAGGGTGTACACAGCGCTAATGAGGAGGAGCGCGGCCCTTGGATCGAGGGTCCCGTGTCCCAACTCATGGGTCAGCCCGCGATGTTGTTGCCGGACATGTGCCAGCCCCAAGATGATGAGATTTCTTTGAATGAACTCATGGCTTAAGCGAGCTGATTCCGTTATCTCCCCCTACCTCCTACCACTCCTCTCACCTTGTCCTTCTCCCCTCTCCTCCGTCCGATTTCCTTTTGTTCTTTTCTTTTGTCTTTATGTCTCATGTTTCCGTATACCAGCGAGCGGCGTCTGAACGAGCAATTTGTCTGAATACGGACTTACCGGTGATACCTTGGGTTTCGATGTGTTCGATATGATGTCTGAGGTTTTCATTTATTTTGACTTGTTTCATTGTTGGGTTATCGACCCTTTTACACTTCTGTCTTGTCTGTTACCGACCCAATCCTGCTGGTACAGGTGATGATGGGCGGAATGACTGAAAATATTCAAAACCAATACTTGAATTTAATGAGAATATGCTCATGATGACACTGCTTCCATATATAAGTAAAGAGAAATCCTAGTAATCCCCTATAGTTATCATCGTTGCGTGTCCTTCGCTGGCTACTGTCTTCGGAACCACCGTTGCGCCATCCATCACCGCCTTGGTTATCGCTCCCCGCATATCCCCACCTCGACCGCGGTCGTCTCTTCCAATTCCACATATCACCAGCCATGCAATTAGGACTCTCCGAGAACCTGACCGCGCTGGTCGCGCGACGGTTCACTGCTGCCAGAGATGGCGGTCATCTTATCTTTTCGTCTACCCATCTGTCAATTATCAGCACAGCAGGGATCCCAGTATGTTCTCCCCCGCCCCTGCAGCTCCAGAACCAGGGTCTCTTACACAGTCACACATCCAGTTCCAACTCCGCTACTGCCCTGCTCTTGGTATGAAGCCTCAAGATCTCAAGCAAGCCGTACCCGCAGGCCCTAAACCTCCAAAATTTGACCCCTTCGAGAACCCTTCCCCGGATCTGCTCCTCGCAAGCTTCCCCCCACAAAATCCAACCCACGCCCTCGTCCTGAACAAATTCCCCGTGATACCAAATCACTTCATCCTCGCCACAAAAGCCTGGAAAGCACAAACAGATCTTCTCGAAACCGCCGACCTCGAAGCAACATACGAATGCCTCCGCACCTGGGGCGACGGCCCTTCCACTAATCCCAACACCAGCCGCCTCTTCGCATTCTTCAACTCCGGCGAAGACAGCGGCGCAAGCCAACCACACCGTCATCTCCAATTCCTCCCCGTAGAAGACATGCACCAACCAGGCACCGAATCCTGGACTCCCCTTATCGACCTCCTCACCACACAACCACACACACCCCAATCCTTCCAATCCCACCCCTCCCTCCCATTCACACACTTCGCCCTCCCCATCCCGAAGAACCCAACCCCGGAAAGCCTCCACGCAATCTACATCGCCCTCTACCGCGCCGCCGTCGGCGCAGTGCAGGGCCGAGAACCGCGCGACGGTCTCCCGTCTCTCGCTACGCATGGACCCTCGGCGATAAGTTATAATCTCGCGATGACACTCGAGACGATGATGATTGCCCCGCGACGCGCGGAAACGGCCCGTGTGCCGGTTGATATTGCTGCGGCGGGGGATATTGCGGATCCCGGTGTTATTTCGTTGAATGGGACTATTCTGGCGGGGACGTTGATGGTTAAGGCTGAGGCGGAGTGGGATGTTTTGAGGGCTAAGCCGGAGGTTTTGGGGAGGTTGTTGAGGGATGTTGGGATACCTGGGACGGGACATGCGTTGTTGTAAGTAGGGTTGGATGGAGGTGGAGGGTTTGTGTACAATTGTTGATCCGGGTGTGGGCATTTATGGTGTTCTTTTGTATAGCATGTTTTGTATTGTTTATTGAAGACATACATACGATGGGTTTTCATTGGTTTGGATCCATGATAAGATCTGAAGATTAGGTCGAGAAAGATTTATGGTAAAGTTGGAAAGAGAGTTAAGCGTTCCGGTCTCGGGATTAAAGATATTTCATTGTCCTCGTAGTAACGAGGTATAATCACTATGTGTATATCAGTTCGGAGGTTCATGAAAGAGAATGGAATGGACAGTAAGGCGCGAGAAGAAAGAACTTCTATTGTTAGTGATGGGGCACCTCTGGCAAGAGATATGACTAATTTGACTAACCTAGCCCTTGACAGACTGTACCTCTTCCATCCTGGTTCTTCTTGTCAGCCTCTTCTCCCGCTACTTCATATCTCGTGAAGTACTTTCATCATGGGGAACTTGCTGCCAAACGAACCGCTTCTTTTCGTTGCCCAGTCCCTTTCCGACCAGAAAGACCTCTCAGCCTTGTCACGGACCAACTGGAGGTTATACCACCTCTTGACCAGATACTTGTACGAGTCCAATGTTCAACATCACAAAGCGTCAGGACTACCATGGGTAATCAAACTCGGAAACTACTCTTACCAAGATATTCCTCGACGCCGGCGCCAATATAGATCAATTTGGATGTACATCCACAATCGTCAACCCCGACGATAATCCCATCCACTCGTCGCAGCCGCGCGATTGAGTCCCAATCTAGCGATCCTGAAGCTATTGCTCTTTGAAGCCCGACCAGACCAGATATTTTTCCAGCGCCAACTGACCAACGTATTGAGATGGGCCATCGAAACCCAGAATCAAGATGTCTTCGACTTGATCATGTTGGATCAATCCTTACTCCGTCGTGTGGGTAGCGACCATTACGGCAAGCTGTTGCATTTCGCGCTTCGACTAGGTACAGAAGCGATGATCGAATGTCTTCTAAAGAACGAGGCGAGACCGCTCCCCCGTCGTCAAAGTATGATGTTCGACGCTGCAGCCAAGTGAGACGACAACACTCTCCAACAACTGCTTAGATATAACATTTGTCCCGATTCGACTTGGACCCTGGAGAAGCTTGCAAATGTGGACAACATCACCTCTCTGCAACTTGTGATCGATCTCGGCGTGGAGATCGCCGTATACGGCCACGCGGCGCTTTTCTACGCCATCTACCGCGGCCATCAAGATATGTCAAATTTCTCATTCAGCACGGCGCGAATCCACATCTATCCTGTGCACCGTATGAGATCTTTCTACGACCTGCTTTGCCGTCGGATATAACGGACTTTCTATTTTAAAGCTTCTGCTGGATAATGGTGTTCGGCCCGATAGTCAGGATCTCGAGCTTGCCGTTAAAATGAACTCGGAGGAAGCTGTTGCTCTTTTGGAGAAGTTTTCTTATGATGATCTCCCAGAGAGAATGCGGTTGGTGCAGTTTACCCGGCAGCGAGAGGCGGAGAGGCTTGGTGATCCTGGGTTTTACCGGTTGGACTGGGATCATTGGCGTGCTGGGCCGCGATTGAGATTTGGGAGAATGGGCGATAATTAAGTGTTTGGTTGTGCATATGGTGCTGGGTGTAATTAGGTTGGGGCTGCACTGTAACGTTGGTTCTCGATGCCTATTTTGCGACAATAAGGGTTGCGCTGTAGAATGAATTTAATGTCAAGTATAGATTCCACTTCCACCAGTCTTCCAAAAGATATATTCGATTTCTAACGAGTCTTAATAGCACAGTTTATCCCAACGCCATCCAAGATCAAGCCCATTTAAGACTCCGGTCATGCAAGTCTTAATAAATGAAAAAAAAACTCTCAAGACAAAAAACTGCGGGCAAAATCCAGGAGCCCTCCAATAAACATTCCAAGTTCACTCCTCATATCTTGATCCCATGAATGTCACACCACTTCTTCTTACAAGTCGCATTCCCAAATTGATAAGAGCCCCCATGACTCCAGATATACTGAGCCACTTTCTTCCACGATACCTTGGGCGGCTGTCCCGTCATCGCCATGGTGAAGTTTGCTTGTGCAAGGAACGTATAGCCCGACCCAGACGGCGAAGCCGGGCCCGCACCTGCAGCTACTGCTTCGCAGAGGAGTTGGATCTACATGGAAGGAAAATACAAGTTAGCATTGCTTCAAATCTTCTGGAGATATTGACCTGTATGCCGTGACAGGCCTCGGGACATGTGTCTGGGGTAATACTCACATCGCTCTTGAGCCACTTGGGTTTCCGCACACGATGCTCTTTAGCCTTGGTAAGGGTTCGAAATCGTCCACGCAAGGTCGATTCGGCTTCCTTGAAACCGCCCATGCGTTTGATATCTTTGTAGGATAGCCCGGCTCGCTTCCATTCGATGAGTAGCGCGTTGCGAGCGTCGCTGTAGTGCAGACTCGCTTTTATGGCTGGGTTTTCGCTTTCGAGTTGTGGAGGCTCTGGATGGGGGGTTGATAAGCCGGGGATAGGGAATGATGTGGTGCAATCGGGCATGGGTGGTAGGCCGGTGTGTGTTTGTAAGATAGTGGTAGGCGGGGACTGGGAGATACTCATTCCAAGAGGAGTGATTGAGGAGTAGTCTGGTTCATCTGGCCTGGGTGCCGAGGGGATGTTGGCATCGTGGTTGTGCGATGGTAATATATTGTTGGAGGTGAAGTGGTAGGGAGGTATCAGCTGAGTTTCGGGGCTGCTGATGCCCGAATTCTCGGGCATTGGCCATGAACAGGATGGCAGGGTTGTGAGAGCTGGCCATGCTAGCCTGTCTGGGTAATATTGGGGGGTCCAGGGCTTGGTCTCGGTACCCATTGGATACTGAAATGAAGAGTTGGTGTCGTTGCTCCCTGACAGAGAATCTGCAATGAACGGTGCATCATGGGTCCCTGGAGCGAAATCCTTGTCCGGCAGATGACCCATGAAAGTACTTTCTGGTAGAGGTAGTCCACATGGAATGGGTTCTTCTCTGGGTACATCCATAAAATCGAACGAGGATGAAAGCGATGGAGAGCTCTCTGTCACGGAGCCAAAAGAAGGAGTCTTGGAGGGCCAGTTGAGTTCCATTCCCGCCATTGACTGAAACAGCTCGTAGGATCCGTCGATCTTCGTACCGGCGAGTGAAGTTTTGGGTGGTTCAAATGGAACAGGTGTGAAATGGCCACTCGCTGATAGGCCGCTGCTTGAATGTGTTGCTTTCATGGGGGGAGCGGTAGAATGGTATGTATTTGAAGAAGTTTGGGTTTGAAAAGTGGTTGGAATTGTGGAAGTTCCCTGGAGAATGGAACTATCCCTTTTGCCATGGCGATGATACATAGGTAGATGCATGGATGTCATATTAGAGTCAGCTGTTGTTGAGGGAATGCGTTGCTTCTGGGTGTCCATGATATGCTTTTGCCAATGTGATTTGCGTTGACGAGGAAGTTGATGGTGGTTCTGACGAGTTGCAAAATCGATAGTAGAATTGCAGTTCTCAGAAAATTGGATCGGAGAGTCATTAATGAAAAGAATCTCGTCCAGACTAAGAAGAGATAACAGCTCTTTGGAGCTAAGTCCAAAATCCAGCGCAGGGCTCTCTTTTTGCTGGGCAAGCCGTGGCTCTGGAACCCCAGAACTGAGAAGTATATCAATCATATTCAAGCGTGTGGCTAGAACCAGAGGCAATATGACCGTCCCAGGAGACTCTTCTTGGTTCACCGCAATTGCCGGCTTGTTGAAGACCTTGGTTGTACACGGGTTGTCGCGGCGTGTAGATTACCGTCGATCCGTGGGCCCTCTTCTGATGTCTTTAGACGCAGAATTGTCAGTGCGCAACGGTTGGGCAGCGAGGAAAATGAGGAAAACTTCAGAAATAACTTCCATGTAAGCTTGGTATTCGTATTCGTTGGAATTAATCAGTCTTTATACTGCTAGATCACTCACCTTGCTCATGAACACCTCAAACCTAGGTTATTAGGTGTATGGATTACAGATATTGAATATCACTAGTGTGGCAAACTGGGTATACAAGGTTCTAACCGCAGGTTCAGATCCTGGATGATTGTTTCCTTGGAATGGCGGCTAGACCGTTGAATGTAATGCTGTCTCAGATCTGTCGGCAATTTGTGTGTTGAGCTTGGTCAGTATGCAAGACGCTGGCAATGACTTGCATAGAGCTCTGGATGCTGCTTGAAACCCGGTGGCTTTGAATGAAATGAAAAGTGTGCATGAAGAGCCTGGGCGTAGTATGACTAGTAATGCTGGCCTGTCTCAGCTTTAATAGTATAGCAGGCTCCCCCTTTTACCATTCACACAAGTGCTTAGGATGACATCCCCGGCCTTGATATCGCGGCAAGCTCGTTTCATCCCTGCGGGCCGGCCCATCTAGAAAAAACCCGTTGAAAATTCTCCGGGGCCGAGACCGTTGTGGACGATGAAGATCTGGAAGAGCAGAGGCAAGTAGCAGGTATACTGGTTACCGAAATGACTCTCTCGACCCTAGCCAGGACGAAAATCCCCGGGTGTTTAGATCGAATGCCGCGGTGATCCACTTGTCGCTCGTTTCAGATATGTCCTTATATTCCGGTGCAGTGTCTTATCCGACCCTCGATCCCGGAATGGAATTGTGTCAGTGTCTGAGGCCTACTGAGACAACTAGACGGGCTGGGGGTCGGGGGCGAGTTTTATCTTTGACGGGGTTGGCATGAAAGGTCTCATTGAGCTCTTGTCCGCTGTCTATACCTGCTCTCAAGTCTGAATTTTGAGACTCATCGGAAGCTTTATTTATATTGCAGAATATGCTCTCGTACTTCGTCTTGTACATGGACTACTAAAATGGGTCTAATCGCCAGTTGGACTATGACAGCCCCAGCCCACCCCTAAGCACTTAGCCCTGAACCAGATCAACCCAGACCATGTTCGACTGTTAGCTATTAATACCATTTGAAAGGAACTCACTTATAGAGTTCGCCTCCAGATCCATTTTCACACAGGTATGGGCAGTTTGAAAATGTCCTATTCTTCACGGAGAGCCGCATAGGGCTCGGTAGAGAGGCTCTCCGCCACCCGATCCAATCAGCAAAGGCGGGATGAACCCAACCAGGGTCATTCATAAAAAAGCAATGACGATAGGGGTCACCCGGTGTCTAATCTCCAGCCTAGACCTCCACAAGAATTCTGGAGCCGGAAGTGACATGTCTATTCCGGGGAGGCGATTTACCGAATGGGTGTAGACCTAGGTTATACCACAACACCTAGAAATGCATTCATCAAGTATGCAGAACTTCGATTACACCTTGTTGCTCTAAATTTATGCAAAATTAGGTGCCAGGTGTCTATTGTCTCTGGAAGCAAGTCCGTAGATCGACAACAGGTGAAGCGCTGGGTAAGCTCGACAATTTACCCGCACAGATCTTCTAGGAGGCTTACTTCGACCCCGGACTAACACATCCCAGCGATTGGTCCTGTTTCAAAGAAGCTTCTTTTAGTGAACTTGGGATGGGCTGGGTGGCGTTGGAACCGGCATAATAGAGAACCGGCCCAGGTTGATGCGAACGCCCAACGGTCAAGGTCTACATCCTGCCAAGGGATGACAGCTCAGCACGCCCATTCGGAGGTAATCTCAAACTGAGTGCTCTCTTTACTCTCGACCAGTGGATCAGCTTAGATATTGTTATTTATATGCCCCAAGAAGATGTGAGTTTCTTATACTCCAACCAGCGCAGCTGAGGTGGAGCTTAAGATGAGAGTTTCGACCGCATATGCAGATCATGAGTGTGCTTTTCTTCCCCATTTTGCTGCTGACTATAGGCTATCCATTTATCCCCATCTGAGACAATGCTAAGTTATTCAGACAAAATACCCCAGTGGATGATGAATATCTTGCTAGGTGGCTGGGTATGCTTTGGGAGGACGAGAAGACAAATACCCGGGAAAGTTTCTTGGAGCAAAATATAGAAGGGCATATTGGCATAATTCGATCGATAAAGTGCGTTTGATCGAGACGGGAGCATATTAAAGGTTATTATAATATCAACTTTGCGACCTTACTAGTTCACGGTGAGACAGACCCAAGAGAGGATTGGTGGAGGCAAGTGTCTGAGGCGAAATGATGACCTCCGCTTGTCAAATTTCTCGGCTATGGCTTTCTGCATGCTCTGCTTTGTATACCCCCGATCTTATGGCCCGCAGAGATGCGCTGTTGCAGACAGCCAGATGATTGTTCCAAAGCTCAACGGCTTCTTGTCCCCACTGGATTTCAGGTTATCAAGTACTTTCCACGCTGTTCATGTCAGCAAAACATTCCGCAGGTTGAGTGGAACAAGACAATAGAGCTCGAATTATCTTTCTCATTCTACACCAATGGAGAATCTGTCGCCTTCCCCTGTGATTGGTTCTTATCAAGACAGGACGCTTTCCAAACCAGGAAATCCCATCATGATGAACACATGCAGAATATCCAAAGCTGTCCGACATGAAGTGCATCACCAGTCAACTATGGGGGAGAATGGCCAAACGGGCTAGTCCTGCATAGCGCCTAGCTCTCCAGAGCATCAAATGCTCTCCCTCTCCGTCATCAACTGCGAGGCAGACTCGCTTGGACTGGTCTTTCCAACAGGAATCGGATCTGTTTCCACCATCCCCGGTGCATTGGCAGAAGACTCAAGCTCGGCGCCGCTTTCCCCGTTCCGCCGGCCAGCTGCATCACTCCGGGATGCGAAATAATCCAAAAGTCGGTCAACCAGGAGCACTGGGGCCAATCAGATTTTATAGTCAACAACGGACGCGGGGAAGGGAAACTGACCAAACAGAAGCGTCAAAGTGAATGCGTACAGGATAATAGGCGAGGTCATGAATGAATAAGCCAATGGGAAGTAGCTTGCGAATGAGACAAGGCTGGCTAGGGATATTGCGAGGACCATTCGTACCGTCATCGAGACGTTCCGATGAAAATGGATTTCATGTCGATGGGAGAGCACTTGAAAGGCCGCAAGGAGGCCCATGGAAATACTGGCTACCGCAAAGAAATAAATGTACACGAAGGCGAGGAGCTTCATGTACATCTCAAGTAACTGTTGGTTTGTGAGGAGACTAATGTCGACCTTTTTGCTGGGTAAGATCTCCATGCTCGAGAAAAGGGCAGCCGTTACATTCCCGGTGAGATCATTGAACAAGTCTGCTGTATACTCATAGTCAAAGGTTTCACGATCGGGACAAAGAGGCTGTACAGCCAGAGCTTCCAAGAGACTCGAGATCGCGGCCCATTCTTGTGTTGCTCCCCGGCTGAACGGGATCTCCATATCGTCAATCGTGCTTCGGATAAGTGCCACCGCTCTGGCTGTGCTGGGACGTGGGGCTTCGCATACAAATAGAAGTGTCTCCCCCAGATACTTCAGCTTCAGTGTCACATCTAGCGTAAGTGCAAGAATCTGTGACCCTTCAAGGAGTAGAATCAGCACCACATGAAATGGGAAGTGCAACTGTGCCCATAACTGCTGCTTGAGCTTCCCGAGCTGACGGCGGGGTGATACATCGAAGTAAGCATGCCAGATCAGGTACTGTCTATAGTCAGTCATTGGCCAATCCGGATCGCATGCCTAGTACGAAACTCACCACATTGGTTGTGACTCCCAAAATATGAACAAACGACCACTTAGTCCATCCACCGGGCCGTACCGTCTCGTTGACAATTCGAGTGATAGCAATGACACCCTCTCCGATGATGATCAGCGTAAGTAGGCCCATTCGCGTATTGAGGTGGGTATCTTTGAACCCGATATCCGGGTACATCAAGGAAAGCCCTGTAACCGTCCACATTTCAACGCCGAAAAGAACAAACCAAACGGACCAGATCCGAGAACGAAGCCCATTGCTTCCGGAGAAAGCCAGATACATCTGGCAGATGGATTAGCATGCTCCTGACTTCCAGATTGTGGAAAGGGGTACAGGCACACGTACCACTAGATAAAAGAGGGTTGTCACCCAGAAGACCAGTGCAGTGTAAGAAACGCCCCGGGCGGCAGATTTCATAGACCGATGGAGGAAGGCTATGTTGACCGTGTACTGGATGGCCAATAATGTCCGACTTCCGGCCAAGATCAAAGTGAGAGACTGGAATGCCCAGGCATTCTCCTCTCGAACGGACGTGCTGAATCTCGATCCCGCTGACGCAAAGCCAACCATTGCGGCGAGCTGGATCGCCTTGCATAATCTTTCAAAGACAGAGTCTCGGGCAAAGCGGACGTCGAATAGAGTGACCTGAAGCCACGTGAACCAGATGACACCAAGGAATCCTATGTATGCACACAAAGCTGAGGACCGAATCAGTACGAGTCTTGAGCCAGCACGGAAATCTGGGTATTACCATGGAAGTTATTGATCTGATGTGTAGCGGTGAATGTTGAGAGATTGGCAACGAAAAAAAGGTCAAAGAAGAGCTCAATGGGGGTTGCGTCCGAGTGTCGGTAGAAATGATGACCATCCTCCGTTTGACTGACTGGGCTGGTAATCCAAGGCAAGCCATGATGCTGTGTACTTGATGGATGTCAGACCGCCCATCGCCAGGAATTGGTGCGTATGACTTACGGTGCGTGCTTCTCCAGGTGCGAGGGTCTATAGGTCTGGCGGAAAATAGAAATGAAACGAGGTGGTAACAACATTTTGAATAATGAATTGAGTTTTAATAAAAAAGACAAGTAAAGACCAGGGGTATCAAAAAGGACCAGCGTTGACTCCGCAAGAGAAAGATCCAAACAAGAAGTTTGAGAGATGTCCGTGTCGATTTCACGGCACATCGCAAGGAAGGCACAAAGCATCATGGCTCTGCGGAGCTGGAATCGGACGTTGCCATGGGAGCACCGAGGCTCTCAAGGCCACGCTTCACCAGCGCACCTTCCGATGCATCCGCGGTAGGGTCAATGCCCGCCTCCTTCTTGAGTCGCTCATAGTTGTCGCCGGCTTCTTTGATTAGGGCTTGGATCTCTACTTCGCGAATGGCGACCTCTTCCTTTTCCTTGCGCAGATCCTCCATTCGGCTGATCATCTGCGTCTTGGACGTCTCCATCGATGCAAGAGTCGTGCGCAGTCTTTCGAGACTGCTAGCTAATTTGGGCAGTGAGGTCATCTTTGGGGGCGTGCGAGGCCGGTCAATGCCCTCGCCCCGGCCGCTTCCGATCGCGGCTTTCGTCTGTGTAGCCTCATATGCCGCTTTCTCTTCAATATCTGAATCTTCATCGTCGGAGAGCCCTTCGGCATCTTCGATGAGCTCGCGCATCGCATCACGCTGCTTGCGCTGTTGCTCACGCTCTGCCTTTCGACCGAGCGAAATTTTCCCGTCTTCCACATACTCATCGAATCCTTCGGCGAAGTCCTCATCATCGCGAACGAGCCGTGTGTCCGTTTCTTTCTCTGGTATCTTTTCACCTCGTGCTATCGCATCCCAATCGTCGTCGCTACCGATGTTGTCCTCAAGGGAGATGAAATCGTCCTCTTTGGCGGCGCCGTGTTCCAATGCCAGCCGTGCGCGCCGGGCCTTCTTTTCGCGAATTTCTGCTTCGCTGGGAATAGCAGATGAGCCGCCGGAAACGGTCATTATTTCTCCAAACTTGGCGGCAACATCGACCGTCCTGTCCTTCTCATCGTCTGTGCTGGCTTTTGGTGTCGAGGGTGTCGAATCCTGGAGCTCTTTCAAATATTCGCGGCTATAGCTAGGTCGATCCCGGTCGTGACCAACTCGCGCAGAAAGTGTATCGATTCCTCCGGAAGGTGTCAAATTTCGTTGAAATGTGCTTCTCTCCATGACCTTTCGGCCCAGGCCATGTCGTCTAGGGATTACGACCTCGCTCTCCTGCTCTCCCTCCTCGGTCATGGAGGTTTCTTCGGGACCAAACGAGAGGTTCAATTTGGATTTGGGTTTCGCCTTTGACTTGACTGGTCGCTTGACGACAGGTTCTGCAAGCCTTCAAATTAGCTTTCCGGTCCGGGTGAGGTTGTGCTCGTAGGGCAATTGATTTAGGAATTGTAGACGCACCAGGTGCAAGACCGCCATCTTCCTCTTCCGAGTCAGCTCCACCGACCTTTCGGGGCTTCCTGCGATTTGCAAACTTTGAACTCATCGTTTCTGCGGTGGAAGGAAGTGAAAAGTAAAAAGAAAGATTCACCCCGCTGTGTTGCAGAAAGGCGAAGTTGATGCAAGCTGCTTGAGCTCTTATCGCTCCTATCGGGAACATCCTTTCTCCGAACCCCCAAACTCCAAAGCAACCACGATCTTCGAACTCTGCCGAACCGCAGAACAGACATCAGCTTGCCCAAGATGCCTCAAGCTCAGCCCGAATTGAAGAAGGTGCGTCGCAATATCACCGGTCACCTCATTTTTCTGACAACCCTTGCTAACTAAATTGCTCTCCGCAGTATATGGAGAAGCGGGTCTTCTGCCAACTGAACGGCAACCGCAAAGTTATTGGTATCCTCCGTGGCTATGATGTACGTTCGATTCCCCTTCGCATCCCCGTTGACCGAGCCGCAGAAACTCATGTGTCCCGTCGTGTGTGGGAACTTAGTCTATTCGGTTCCGAAGCGGCGGCATGATGCGCATGTGAGATATTGGTACCAGGAGGGCTAACATGGCATCCACAGGTCTTCATGAACATTGTCCTTGACGAGGCTTTCGAGGAGAAGGCTGGCGGCGAGAAGGTTTCCATCGGCATGGTGGTATGTATCGATCTTTCCAGTCTCCTTGAGCACTTACTGATAGCTTCCCCTACAGGTCATTCGCGGAAACTCGGTCGTCATGCTTGAGGCCCTTGAGCGGATAAGCGACAAATAAGCGCATCGCAACACGCAAAACCTACGATTCTGATTTTCGCAACCTCCAAATAAGGCACCTGGCTTGGACCGGCGGCTGCGGAGAAGAAAGACCATAATGATACTGGGAGTTTCTGGGCCGGTTTATCATACGGGAACAATCAAACCTTTTTCTGCTTCTTTTTCTACCAATGCGTTCAGGCATCCCTACGAGATTTCGATGCCTCTGAGAGCCTACACGACGGACGTCTCCATGATAGAGGGCACCTCCAGCGAGAAATGCTTAGTTTAGCTAGGAACATGGCACTCAAAATATAACAAATGAGACACAGCTAAAGTGGTATTATTCTTGAGACCATATGCGTCACCGTCCGTCGCGCCTGAAGACAATGCTTTGAATGCCCTTCTCTCCACCATGATAGATAGGCAGATAGGGCCAACACAAGACAAATATGAAGTTAAGATAAAATACATAAACAGGAGGCAAGTGCGAATACATATGTGGGGGGATCATTTCTTCTGCCCAAACTTGAGCTTTAGTTTGAGCCCACCACCACTTGCTGGGGTGGATGGAGTAGCGGAGATCGGCGTACTCGTAGCTGCGCGGGGTACGCTAGCGGGGATAGAGATCTTGGGGAAGGCTGAGGGAGTGGATGGGGTGCTGGGGGCGACACTCGGCTTGGATTGTTTGAAAGTGATACGTGGAGCAGGAGGCTGCATGCCCTGCTCTTCGCGCTTGCGTTTGGCACTGTCCTTCGAGGGTCCCAGACTGGTACGGACTTGGTTGGATTTGTAGAACCGAAGTTGGCCGTGGCCCAGATGCTGGACTTTCCAGAATCGAGGGTATTTTAATTTGGCGATTTTAGACGTAACGGGATCGAATAGAATGCTGCACACGTCGGTGAGCTCAGAAAGCTCGTGTACTCCAATGGCGGTGGAGTTGCACGCGGCCCACATGTAGTCACGTAGAGATGGTTCCCCAGACATCTCTTTCTTCAGAGCTTCGATGGCACCAGGCACCGTCTGCCGGCGTGCAAGATCGGCTTGACGGACTTCGGTGGATGATTCCTGCTCGATGATCAAACCACCGGTCTGGACTGGTTCCGTTTGTGGGGCCTGGCCAAAAGCAACCTGCGCCAGTGCACGCCCGAAGAGTCGTTGGCAATGATGACGAACATAAGCCGACGAGTCACTTGTCATCGTGAAAATGAGCCATCGGAAGAGATCATGGTTTTTAGCAATGTCGAGATCGACAAGGCACTCAAAAGCCCGGATTCGAAGGAGGTCGTAAGTGCCAGAACGAGTGTAAGGGATGAAGCGCATCAGATCAACTTCCAGAACGTTAGCCTGCATGAGTTGCACCTGGCATTCCAAGGCTGCGCGAGCGTAGAGATTCTGGAATGAGCTAGACCATTCATCCATTCGGCGATAACGATCGAACTCGGCGATTGCGTCTTTTTCTAGCTGTTCTTCGGCTTGAGCCTCGATGACACGTTCCATATCGAACTGAGACAACTCATCCTCAGGTCGGGGCTCGGTTCTGCCTAGCATTGCATGGCAAAGCGAGCGCATCAGAGAAGCTACGTAGAAGTTGTCCGAATACTACATCAAACTTGACTTAGCAAAGATCACGGACAAGGCAAAAATTGTTTGACTTTGACGTACCTCATTATTCGAATTGTCGTTGAACTTTAGCTTGTCAAATAGGAAACGCTTTACCCGCAAAGGGGTCTTGCCGCCGTTGTCGCGCACTTGTGAGATGGCATCAGGAATCACCTGTTGAAGAATGTAGGCCGCCCGGTCGGAAAAGTCATTGGATCGTGTCATCGGGGAACCAGGCAAGCAAAAGAGCTCCTGGAACGCTGTCTCCAGGTGATACAATCCAATCCAATCCACCTCGTCCTTTGCGTGCTTGATGAGTGCCTTCGCTGCGGTAACACGAATCCCGTGGAAGTACCGGCTGTCCATGAGCGTTCGAACGAAAATGGTGGAAATTAAAGGATGCTCTCGTTGAGCTGCCATGTACTGAAGAGACTCCAGCTGAGCAACGACGTCTCGGTCTTGCTGAAGCTGCGACAGATACATGTAACCGGGCATGCCAAGGGACAATCTGCAGAGCCACTCGAAGTCTGCATCCATGCGAATCCACTCATACGACTCTTGCCCCATTCGCTCTTCGTCTTCTTTGGTCCAGTCTGCCAAGCGCCAGGCCTGGGTCTCCTCTTCGGTCTGAAGAACATCACCAAGGCAATACAAGAGAACATCTTCTTGTGTCTCAGCATCCCCAGATGCCACCGCACGCTCCCGTTGCTTCTTGTTGCGCTTGAGTCGCTTGTATTTGGTGTTGTAAGGGATGTCGAATTTTGTGACGCCCTCTTTGATCTCCACAATGTGCTCGTATGGAGTACCGTCAGCCTCGTGAATTCGGATAGTCATTGATCCGGTGAAAACAGGCTGGATTGGGCCTGCATAGACATGTCGAATCTCTTCCTTGACATCACGCAAGAAGGCATCTTTGTCTAGGTCCCGTGCAGATGGTTGGTCGGACTGGACTTGTCTGATCATCATTTCAACTACCAGCTTCTTCTTGTTGAATCGTTGTGTCGCTTGGAACCGTGGACATCCAGCGCCATACACCCACTGCTGGAAGAAGACATCCAACTTTGCGTGGCCGAATCGTTCACATAACCTTTGGAACATGGCAGATGTCACTGCACCATTGGGAATGTCCCCCATGCGCGAGTTGAGGAAAAGCCGAGAGATAATGCGGGACATCGTGGCCTTTCCACTTGCCTTGGTCAGACGGCGATCAAGAATGAAGAGGACCAACGGTGCCTTTAGTGCAATGAATCGATATTCCGATGGGTCAATTTTCAAGAAATTGCCCATATCGTAGATCGAAGGGCGCTCGTAGTCCAACTCGCATATTCTGTCAGAAGACTGCTTCAACCGGTATCGGTATTCGTTGTTACCGCACAGCTTCTTCATGAATGTATCGGTCACGAACCATGCTACACCGACGGTGACCCAGGTGTCCGCGGGCTCATTGGGAATGATATTGATGCCACTCCATTGGCATGCCAGAGCATGTACAAGAGCACGAGTTGAGTCGTACATCGGGTCGATGATATCCGCTGTGAAGAGAAGATGGCTGCTGCAGATTGACATTCCTGCGGTGGGCAAGGTCTCGGTCGCGAGATCGTCCACAAAGCACATCTTGTAGCTGGAGAAAGGATATGAACCATATGATAGAGAGAAGAAATCAATAGCCTGAGCCATTGGAAAGCCTGTGTTTTGGACTTCATCGGCTCGGCCCGGAAGACAGAAGGCATGTACAGGAATTGCATTTTGTCCCAACTGTTCATCCTGGTCACTCTCGCGGAAGTCTGCGAGGTTGACGTACTCGAAAGGTCCAACCGCAAAGCCAATCTGCTGAGCAGAGAGAGGGGTGTAGCATGCAAACGAGACCGTCTTCCTTGTCGAGTCCTTGGGGTCGGTGATATCATCCGTCAGTTCACCAGAGCATACGACAGACATGTCCAATCCTCCATCATCAGCGGAGATGTATCGGTTCTGGACCTTTGATCGGGCATTCGAACTTGTAGGCTTGCGGTCGAAAACATCGCCCAGCGAGGCGGGACACGAAATCGAGATCTCCCAGACACAACGCGATGAAGGGTCATCCACGCAAGGGAACAGCGGGCACCCAACGCTCGATTCTGGGGAATTGGTAGTGAATGCATGCGGATACCGACGGTCTCCGCTATCCACGCCGACGAATTGCAGGCCATCCCGAACGCGATCAATCACGAATTCAATATGGACCACGACGGCCGAAAACTGAGGTAGGTTGCTCTCTGGCGCTTTGCTTCCTGACGATCCATCGACATCTTCCCCAGCTCCCTGCAAGGCAATGCGCTCACGAGCCTCCGCGGACCGCGAGTCCAATTCTCTGATGTGCACGCTCTTCGGGATCGGGATCTCGAGCTGGGGATCTGGCGGGGTTTTCAAAAGGCCATCGACTGTTCGAGTGAGGCGCTCGTGGTACTGGGGTCCGTACAAATGAAGGTTTTCGTAGGGGTCGACATATTTCAATGTCGCGGCTTTTCCGTTGACTGTGAGGCGCTTAATTTCTCCCTGGCGGAAGTTCAAGTGAATCGTCCGGAGGTCAACGCGGCTCGGATAGAGGGTAATCTCGGTGCTTCCTTTCAGACTCTTGTTCACAAAGTCAATCTCCAGCTCCACCTTTTGTTGCCCAACACTGAAATCACGCCTGAAGGGTGGCGCCGTCGGTACCGCTGGTACCTCAACGACGCCCGGCATCGCGAAAGATCCTCACTGTCGAGTTGCGCGAAGGGCGCTGCGAGGACCACCAAACGTCATGTCCATCCAAAGTCGACGCGCGTTTCTAGCCGAAGAGAAAGTGACCAGTGGGTAGCGGCGGCGATGACGTGAATCGAGATGCAATGCGCGCGAATAAGCTGCTGGGCGGATCAGATCAACAATGAGAGAAAGGCCTTGGCGGGGGGCCGGGACGGAGTCAAGTTGGGGGCCGTCAGCGCAGAGGAAGTGGAAGGTCACGGTTGGAAGGTTTCAGGGTCTGAAACAAACACGGAAAAAAGGTGGACACGAGCGCAACTGGGCGAAGCAGACGATCTGCGATGGCCGAGTCAACTTTAGCGGTGGAGCATCGTAACCTCGCGTTCCATTTGCGGAGGACGGCACGTGATTCCCGGGCTGAAAATCCCTCTTTGAGACATTCCAACAACTTGTCTTTTCTTCACGATTTTTGGGTTACTGCAACTTTTTTTTCTTTTGAATGTCATTGCCAGGCCGGTGCTAGTCTTTTTCCTCTTTCCTTCTGTTTTGGGCACGCCTGCCTTCCTGCCGAGGCGTCGAGATATAGTTTACAACCCCGCTTCAAGGACCCTGAAAGTGCTCACGCGACGCGGTCCCAACTCTCAAAATGAGCGCGATTTGGCGGATGGTCCAAGGTGTGTTAACTTTGCAAGGCTGTCTGCGACTTCATTTCACCTTACTGATCCGTCATGTTCACGTCTACAGAGACCCAAGATTCGCTTTCCGACGATGCCTTGATGCCCCTGAAATCATACAAGTACTCGAGCGTTGATAAGTCCTTTATTTCGCGATATATCCTCAAGCACTACGTACGAAACCATCCGGGCTGTATTCGCCATCACCGAATTGTGATAACTGACTTGTTGAAATGGGGTTTAGTGGAATGCCTTTGTCGAACTTCTGCCCATGTGGATCGCCCCCAACATGGTGACCCTACTGGGTTTCATGTTCATTGTGTTCAATGTGTTCCTGATTGAAATTTTCATGCCTGATATGATCGGACCGGTAAGACTCCGCAAATTCCGAGAATCCGAGCCTCCGCTAACCGTCTTATTCGGTAGGGTCCTTGGTGGTTGTACTTTAGCTTCGCTATTGGTGTGTGGATGTGAGTTGAAATTCATGGTCTCGGCATCGGCAACTTAAAACTGACCAGGTACAGGTATTCGACCTTGGACAATGTCGATGGTAAACAGGCACGGAGAACTGGAACTTCCAGCGGGCTGGGAGAGTTGTTTGAGTTCGTACCGCCATCGGCCTACCCACGGAAGCCTTGCTAACGGAACACACAGTCACGGCATTGATTCGTTGAACTGCACCCTGGCCAGTCTATTGGAGACTGCGGCCATGGGCTTCGGTGCTTCTCACCTTGGTGCATACACCGCGCTGGTGCCCTGCCTCGCGATGTACTTCTCGACTTGGGAGACTTTCCACACTCACACTTTGTACCTCGGCTACTTCAATGGTCCGACTGAAGGACTCCTTATTGCAATTGGCATCATGCTTGCCTCTGGAATTTGGGGGCCTGGGATCTGGTCGCGCCCTATCACCGATCTCATTGACATCCCGCAGATCTTCGGCAACAACTCGGTCAAGGACCTTTGGGTGCCAATCCTGCTTGGTGGATTCTTCCTGGCTCACCTCCCCGGCTGTGTGCTCAATGTCTATGCTGCGCGCAAGAAGCAGGGCCTCCCCTTCACTCCCTTGCTGAAGGAGTGGGTTCCCATGATCGCATTCAGTCTGTGCACCGTCGCCTGGCTCTTCTCCCCCTACTCTTGTCTACTGACCGAGAACCACCTGGTTCTGTTCTGCTGGACCATCTCTTTCGTGTTCGGTCGTATGACCACCATGATCATTCTAGCCCATCTGCTGCACCAGCCCTTCCCCTACTGGACTGTCCTGCAGGGCCCTCTTGTCTTCGGAGCTATTTTGGCGAACTTGCCCCGCATCGGTCTCCCAGCTTTGAGCCACTCGCTTGAGGTCTGGTACCTGCGTCTATACTTCCTCTTTGCCTTGGTTGTGTACATGCACTGGGCTGTGCTGGTCATCAACCGCATTACCACCTTCCTTGGTATCAACTGTCTCACTATCCGCAAGGACAAGTCCGTTGCTCGGGAACGCGCCTACCGTGAGTTTGGCGACTCTGGTCTGCCACTGGCTGGCAGCTCTCGCAGCTCCCGAAGCTCCCGCCATTCCTTTGATTCCGAAGACGATGGCTTGAAGAACCACTAAATTCTTTTCTTGTGGGCTTTCTCTTCCTTCGTCTTCAAACAAGGGGATTGAGGGAGGCCTGATTGGACAAAACTCAACATTCTTCTGCGATGCTTTACTCACTTCCATGCATCGGATGACACACTCGTCTATACGGTTCATCTTGTAATTACGACACCATACGGCACCCCATGATCCCGATCTTCTAGTTGATTGGTGGTGTCGACTCATACCTTGTATTAATAGTTTCATCCCAATTTGTCCATAGGAGACTTAAACCAGGGCTTCTTACCTTGCACATGTATATACTTATGCAAATCAAAATGCCAATGCTTTCTCGATGAACAATTCCATTTTCATTAGGCGCGGAGTGAACTACGAATGTAGGTCTTTCAAATCAGGGCACGTAGTGCCTGTCCTCCTACATAGCGGGTCAGGGGTTGACCCATCTTCGGAGGGGGTAGAAAATTAGTGCTATTTTCTACTCGTTCTGAGCTGGGAAAAGACGAGAGGGGGTGTTTAACTAGTTGGCTTGAAAAGCCCTTGTACATGAGCAGAATCCTAGGCTAAGAAAAGACCTTATTCTAGTTGACCTGGTTGAAATATGCCAAGTCTAATAATCGGCTTTGTTTACAATTACAATTGACGCGTAAACCTGAGCGTATTTGACTGGTTTCTTGTTTCTTTAATCTTTACATAAATTAATTAACAAGAGGTGTTAAAAGATGTAGACCTTTCTCTAAGGTATCTATCATCAAAACCTGGAAGATGCTTAGCAAGGGCGGAGGTTGGACCCTCGAGGTCGATATAAGAAGGATGTCTATAGATCGAAAAGAAAACTGCATAGAAACAGTATAAAATGGATAATTTATTCATTAATTTCTACCTCGAGCCCCTTCGTACAGTAAACCGTTCAAATCAGAAATTTCGGACGAGCTCAAGCGTCCGCTCTCAATTTGCCCCATCGCGAGGTCATAACTCTTCCATCCTTCACAACACCCAGAATACTTTGCTCACTTCGGTCCAGAATTGTGATATCCTCCAATGGATTGGCATTCAAGATCAGCAGATCAGAGGCAAAGCCTTCCCGAACCTGACCGAGTCGATCCTCCTGCATGAGAAGACGAGCGGCATTGGTAGTCGCGCTCCGCAAAATTTGGATCGGGGTCAGAACCTTGCTACGGACGGTGAACTCCTTGCTCTGAGCAAAGTGCATCGGACCCAAGAGATCAGTGCCGAAGCAGACAGTGACTCCAACATCAACGGCCATTTTCATCGCTCTGAGTCCCTTTTCAAGAACTTCGTCGTTCTTGGCCGCGCCATCCGGTGGCAGGAAGTTCATCTGCTTCGACATAACGTGGGCAATGAGGGTTGGCGTCAAGAATGCCTTCTTCTCGGCCATCAGCTGGGCCGTCTCCAAATCGATGAGGTTGCCGTGCTCAATGCCGCGAACACCCAGATTAATAGCCTGCTGAATGGCCTGGGGCGTATAACTGTGGCTGGTCACGTATGTGCCCGCATTGTTCGCAACAGTGACAATGGCCTTGATCTCCTCATCTGAGAACTGCACATGTTCAATTCGGTCGGTCGGGCTTGCGACACCGCCTCCACCCATGATCTTGATGAAATCCGCACCCTGTCGAAGCTCGTCGCGTGCGAATTTGTAGCACTCGGCTGGTCCATCGACAATCCTGCTAATACCGGAGATTGAACCACCGCAGCAGAGTTTATCGTCATGGCGCGCCCTCATGTCTCCGTGGCCTCCAGTCTGAGAGAGTGCAAAGCCAGCGATGAAAAGGCGAGGGCCGGGTACGACTCCTTCCTCAATAGCCTCCTTCATGGCAAGGCTCGCGCCACCGCAGTCGCGGATTGAGGTGAATCCGCGCTCAAGCATAGTCTTGAGGACGTGTGGCTGTCGGAGCAGACTAATTCGCTCCGTCATATCGTTGTATGCTCGCAAGTCGGCTTCGCCTGGGGTCACAGCAATATGCACATGGCAGTCGATCAGGCCAGGACATAGATACTTTCCACTAAGGTCGATGATGTCGGAGTTGTCGACACCCTCCTTTACTGTCTCGGAGCCAGTGGTGTCAATTTGAGCGATCTTCCCTCCGGATATCCTGACGGTGGCATTGGGAATTAATTGTCCTTCAACGGGGTCAATGATAGTCGCGTTCACAAAGACCAAAGTCTTCGGAGGCTCCAGTTTCCAAGGCTTGATGACTCGAGAAAGATCCATTTGGTAGTTGGTAAATGTTAGAGGTATGAGATAGATGTACAGGGAAATATATTTCTCTTGGGACCGCTCAATTATTTAAATCAAGCCTGATATCGCCAGGCTATTTTGAAAGATCCGACCTCGGTTCCACAAGTGGACACGTACTCAACATATTTTCCTTATCGAGACCCAATTCGCCTACTTTTGCGAGATGCAACGGTCGAAAGAACGTTCGATGCCATCGCGACTCCAGGCGAGGCGTGGAGACTGATCTCGTTGCCGATTAAGCCAATCAGCATCCGCTTTGTCCCAAGTTCACCAGGGGCAAACTGCTTGCGATTGGCCACTTCGGCAACCAAGGGGACGCGAGGCTCCACTCCGTACGCTCGACTCATAGTTCTTTCTTCCCCCCCCGCGTTCTCCATGAGAATATCGAGGCATACTGTTGAGACGCGTGACGAGTTATCCGAAGAAATGGCGAAAAGATATCCGATATCGAGTTCTTATTGGACTTTACAAAACATACCCCATACCCCAACCCATGTGGTTCGTCTTTGTGGCGCAGACGTTATGATAAGAGAGTCGGCTAGGTGGACATAAATACAGAGACTTTCCTTGTATGCTGGACCGAAGTCCTTTATTTGACTTCCCTATTACTCTCTCGTTCAATTATCCAGGGTCAAGATGGACGTATCAGAGCCTTCGAGGACAGATCAAGACAGGGCCCAGCCTCTCGACAGCTCCTCCATTCCTGACCAGACACAGCAGTCTTCAACCGAAAATGCCCCCTTGTTCCAAGAGATCCGCCGATACCCCAAGATCGTGGCCTACTCCTTTGGCCTAGCTCTCGCATTCCTTCTCACCGGCTACGACACCGTTATTCTCGGAACCATCACCGCCGTCCCGTATTTCAAACGTGAATTTGGCGAACTATACAATGGCTCCTATATCATCCCGTCCTCATGGTTATCTATATGGAGCGCAATGGCGCCTATTGGTTCCATGGTTGGTGCAGCAGTAGCGGGTTGGATGCAGGACCGCGTAGGCCGTCGCTGGTCGCTGGCGTGGAGCTGTGTTATCTGTGCTGTGGGCATTGCTATCGCATTCTGCTCTAATCTGCCGACGGAAAAGGACTCTCGTCGGGGCGCTTTCCTCGTCGGAAGATTGATTCAGGGATGGGGAGTTGGTGGTGCCATGGCTGGAGCTCAGACATATCTCTCGGAGACAGTGCCAACCAGTCTGCGAGGATCTGCAATGGCGCTGTCACCCACCTTTATGTTGCTTGGAGAACTCATTGGAGCTGCTGTGATTTTTGCCTGTGAGAAGAAGAAGTCCACGGCTGCGTATCTCGTGCCTTTTGGTACCCAGTGGATCTTCACTGTCCTGCCATTCATCTTGGCCATTGTCGTTCCCGAGAGTCCATCTTATTTAATTCGGAAGGGGGAGTTTGATAAAGCTCACAACGCGATGAAATCCTTGCACGGATCGCACGTTGACGTGACGCCGCTCCTTGCTCAGATGCGCGTCTCAATTGCTCATGAAGAACAACTCGCTCGTGAGCTGTCATACCTCGACTGTTTCAAGGGGATCAATCTTCGAAGAACTGCAATCGTGTCATTTGCCTTCGTGGTGCCTAGTCTTTTTGGTGTCCCACTTCTAGCCAGTGCCAGCTATTTCATGCAGGTTGTTGGAATGGCTTCGAGTACTAGCATCATCGTCCTTATTTTGGGAATCGTGCTGGGCCTCTTGGCGAATGGAGTTGGTGTCTGGCTTATGAGTCGTTTTGGAAGACGACGCCTCATGCTTATTACGTTGGCAATTTCGACTGCCCTGTGGACCAGTATGGGAATCGCTGGCTGTTGGTCCGGTAATATCGTTGTCTGGTGAGTAAACTAAGTGCATATTCTAGTGTTCATGGCTAACTCTTATGGTATTTAGGTATACCGCTGCTTGTATGATGGCAGTTGTTGTAGTTTGTGGAATGGGAGCATGGCCGGCGTCTTTCGCTGTGGCTGGTGAAGCCTCTAACCTGCGTCTCCGTGCGAAAACACAGGGTGTCGGCGTGTTGTGCTACATGCTTGCTAACGTGGTCTTCAACCTTGTCCTTCCATATATCTACAATCCGGACGCAGGAGATCTGAAGGGCAAGACCGGATTTGTGTATGGTGGATTGTGCTTGCTGGCCTTCTCCGTGACATGGCTGGTTGTTCCCGACATGAAGGGTCGTTCTGCCCTGGAGATCGATGCCATGTTTGAAAGCAACCTTCCTTGCCGGCAGTTCAAAAATTGGTCTGCTGATATTACAGAGCTTAAAGAGGGCTCTGTATGATTCCGTGGGAAGGGGTTAAACAATCTTGTCCGAAGAATTTTCTTTTGTCACTGGGGTAATACATCATTTTTCTTATTTCTGAGAAGAACTACTTAATATACGTCTTAATAGTAAAGTTTCTGCTTCATCTGTTGGATAGTTGCCCTTCGACAGCTGCACATGCTACATCCAAACAAAATCATACAGGTCTGCCACACATGGCCGTAATACACTCAGGACCGCGCTTGTATAAGCCGCCTCAGCCTGCGATAACACGACCAGGCGTTTTCATGAATAACCGGCTGACTGGCTTTTACAGACAAGACCACGCATCTCTCATTCATCAAAAACCATAGCCTCTCGCGGGCATCCTCTGAAACGGCGACTCCCACTGTTACCACCCATAGATTGGCATGCGGAGCGTATTTGATCCAGGTCCGGGCATCAGTCACGGAAAGTTGAGATTTCAGTTCCTCCACCAGCCTCGCTAGATTCTGCGTTTCTCCCCCGAGTGGCAGCCGGTCGTCGAGCAGATACTGGAGTATATCGACCCTACTCACTATGAAGCTTTTTGGAACCATTGTATTCTTCCTGCCCTACAAGAATGTGCTGCCAACCATTCGTTAGAACCTTTTAAGCCTATAATGCTTTAATTTACCAGCCCTCTAATCGGACCATGGCCGCACTTAGCACTGATTACCAAGGACAAGCCAGGTTCTTACAGTTCAGACACCATGACATGTTCCGGGCCACATCTCAATAATCGCAGAAGGAAGTAACAGTGCTACTACCCCGTATATTTTCACGAAAAACGCAACGTACACTCTGGATTCGCTCCAAAAGGAATAACGGTATCAACAACGACTCGTCAACGGCGTTTAACAGATTACAGCTTATTAAAAATTCGCAGCAGAACTGGATGTTATAGTACTTCCAGCCATGACTCTGATGCAGCTCAAGATTGCGGGAGAAGCAAATGTAAAGACCGAATTTGTATTGCGGTAAAGAATTACCATAGTTAACGCCTTCTAATCGTGGACGGCCCTTTATAATTATCTCGCAATCAAACTACCCATTAACCAATAATACCTTCACCAGTACTCTTTTCGTTCAGCTAAACATTTAAGTTTCAGTCGAAAGCCATTGCGAAGCTCTAAGGAAGGAGTTAGCCTAAATAGCCTTACATTTAGTTCAGAAAATCCTCCATTATGCTAGGTTACAATCAAAGCGTGAAACGCCAGGGTATTTAAGGAAAGAAAGTAAGACATCACTGTCTATTTTAGGAATCGAGGACGTTGGTATAGAAAGATTAGAAATTTGACGATGGACTGAAGTACTCCATATATCCATGCAAAAAATAGAAGAGAAGGGACTCAATAAAAGCGACCGTGCGACCTCCGACGTAGACCAAAATAATGTTAGGGGTGAGTCGTTCTCCGACTCTGAAAACCGAACGCGCAAATAATCGATCGCCCTTATACCCTAGAAACCCAGTATGGGATATATCACTGCAGAGGATTGATTTAGCCATGAGAAGTCGAGATCGTTGCAGAAAGCGGCTGTCCTGTCGATGGGAAGATATAGAGAACACGTTAGGGTACAATATAGTTGCTATGGTAATGTGGGAGAGTGTGGTGATGATTCGGGGGGGGGGGAGGGATTGTCTGATGTATTGCCAGCACTGGATAATTGGCTCCGTATGGGACGGATGCTAACTTACCATATATGTATATATTTTATATATTTTTATTGCATATTGTTCAGCAATAGTCTCATTTTGTGGAGAATTATCTTATCGGTGTTTGCTACTAGTCTGTAAAGGGCAGCCAAGATGGGTAGATAGCTAATGATAGACGTATGATAGACATTCTTCAAGTGGAGCCGGATGAGGCCTCGCCGAATAAGCACAGCACACGCAACTATCCTTAAATTCGATTCGCGTAGAACCATTTTCCCAACGAAACGGAGAAGATTTCCCCGTGGGTGTGAGAGCGGCTGGTTTAGTACCAGTCAATCATCTGTGAATTCACAAGTAAAAGCCATGTTTAGTGTGTGATTGTAGAAAATACGCGACGATATTCGTTGAGCTCGCGTAAGCTCTTTATGCTTATCTATCACTCGCCTAATTTCGACTTTTATTTCTCTCTTTCACACGACGATCTTTGCATTATGCCTCGATTCATGCTCATATTAAAGCAGCCTTATTTCCCACCCGAATAAAATCGGAGACAAGAGGCACACTCCACGACAATGCCGTCGAAACTCTACGTAGTACGGCACGCCCAGGTATGTCTAACACGAAGTTAATGATTCTCTGATTCACGCTCACCGTTGAAAGGGCTACCATAACCTAGGGCATCAGTATTGGAGCCTTCCTGACCCACTTCTAACAGAAGAAGGGAGACGACAATGCTTGAAGTTGAAACTCAGTTTCCCTTCAAATTCTGAGATTGATTTGATTGTTACCTCACCCATGCGTCGTGCCATTTACACGGGGCTGGATACATTCGGCTTCGTGCTTAATGACCACCCGGGGCGTCAATTAATTGCGCTTCCAAGTCTCCAGGAACTGAGTGATTTTCCTTGTGATGTGGGCAGCGAAATCCATGATCTCCAGAATGAAGTGAATCAAGGGAACCTGCCAGTAGATTTGACCTTTGTTGAGAAAGGCTGGAGAAATAAAGTAAAGTTCTCGATCATGGACTGTATAGACCCGTGCTAATGGTTAGGGAATCAGACTGGAATATACGAGCCCACAGTTCAGAAGATACGAGACCGTGCTCTATATATCAGGCGCTGGTTGAAGGCACGACCAGAGAAAGAAATTGTTGTTGTCAGCCACGGTGGATTCTTGCATTTCCTAACAGACGACTGGGAGGATGGATGTAAGTACGAAGGTGTGTTGCATGAAGATTTTTATCTTAAAAGAATTCCTAGATCTTGAAATACCAGGGCTAAACGATCTATAGCAACCGGCTGGGCCAACACTGAGTGCCGAACTTACGAGTTCCTCCCGGACGGTAACGATTCAGAATTGGAAGATGCCATGATACAAGAAACAGTGGAGTCACGTCAATGCCGTGGGAAATTTGGTCCGCCGCCTACGCGTGCTTCGCAAAAGGAGTTATGCGGTCTGATACTACAAGGTTGGGCAGATCAAGGGTACGCTATTCGCGAAGGTAATTCAGTTGAAGATGAGATCAAGCTTAGATAGATATTTGTATACACTCCGAATTGTATCCCCTTCTAGGCATAAATGCTCCTGGCTTCAGTTCCTATAAATGGGAACTAGCATTACGTGGCTGGTCAAAAAGGAAGTAGTTTTGTTGGATATCTACCAGGTACAGCAAGATGGATTTCTCAGCAGCATTATAATTTTAACTAAGCACGATCAAACAATGCTGAATGGAATGGATAGCACAGTCAAATAATATCGGACATCCATTTATTCGCCCGAGATTAGTTAGTGGCCAATATTTAAGCTTAATTAACCATTCCTAGTTGTTAGGGCTGCCATTACAATTTCTTTTTCAAGTTCTGGGCCCCAATTACTAGCCTTGCCGTCTACGACGAGACTTACTCAAAGCTGTTAGCAAGTCTGCACTTTAATTCATGTTCATCTGCTATACACCTTTCAATTTTTGTCCCAACCCTCTGTTGTTCCTCCATCTCACCCAAACTCTGCCTTTTCGGATAATGGGCCTAAGAGTGCTGGTCTGTTTGTTCTTTTCTAAGCCAGTTTTTCAGTCTAATCGGTATGGACTAAGTCGGATGGAAAAACTGTACAGAACTTCTTGAGTTAGCCAAATAACGTAGTCTCTCGTAATTGTCTCGGGACGGGGCGACCTCTTAATACAGCCTTACTAAGCGCGCGTCTCGGGCTGACATTCCAAATTCTTCGCAGGAAGCCCGCACTGCCTGTGACAAGATCCGCGGATTGATTGCGGCAACATACCACGAGATGTCGCACCAGGCCCACAATATCCCATGGAGCCTTCTGGCCTCAAATCTGTACTGGACAACTCATTCTCGTGGAGCTTATAATTTCACAAACCTCCGCCCGAGGATGAAACCTAATCAAGGCAGAGAGATCACTTATTTCATCAAAGCGTTCCTACGGACCATCGACGAGCATTCGGTATGCGAGCGCAAGAAATACCCTTCTACATATGATCCGGCAGATCCAGCAGATATTATTCTAGACTCAGTCACCGTTCAGAAAATTACGCCTACCGTGCGCAGATGGCGTAGCTATGGCTTCGAGGACAGATGTCCTAGTGGCATTTGCCGAGTAACCCAAGAGGAGTGCCAATGCATACCAATCCCAGATGAAGAGAGACGGGCGTCTGCGTTCCTCCGACCTTATGGTCACAGATATTGTTACCAGTTCTTCCATATGAATTCCGAGGCGTTCTTTAATGTCGAAGTGGTGAAGACTTTGCTGTTATACGGGGAGATGGACACTATTCTCCGCGCGTGTGCTCTTCCCGGAGTATGTCTGGAGCGATGGTGGAGTGATAGAGAATGTCAGTGTGCGGTAAGCCTACAAAGCAAAAAAAAAGCTTTCCCTCGTGTTTGGTTTCGATATGTCCTTCCACAAGGATACGGCGTCCTCCAGCCTTGTTTACATTCTCAAGCACTGTGGATCCCGTGTACTGACCAAAAAAGAACCCTGATCTAGGATGGGACCAAGTATGTATTAAGGCCCTTAGGGCCTATATATGTCTGAACACGATCTCCTGTATTCCAAAGATATGGGATGACGCTTCAGGCAAAACCGCGGAAACAGACTACCGAAACAGCAAGTTCTATCAGTATACGCTGAGAACATGCACAGGAACGGGCGCTGCATCAGACGTGAGCGCGTATCCTCATCGGCAGTTCTTTGGAATACGCGACGACCAGTTTCGGGGCGAGTTCCTTGACCCTAAAATTAGAAAGAGCCATTGGCTCCGTTGGGTGGACCCCAAACATGACAATACTTTCCGTCGTCCAGTCAAACATTATGGGAAGGTCCCCATCAGCGAATTCCTCACTTTGGAGAATGCAACGATAGAAGGTCACCAGCCAGGTCTATCCGACGTGGTGCTTGTTCGGGACTACCTGTATCAAATGGGACTTCCAGCGGAGCTGGTGTTACATGTCATGGAGCTCGCTGGATATGAGCCGTTGGGGAGATTGAGCGAGCCACATGATCCTTTCCACCCATCAAACCGTGAAGAACTAGGTCGGTACCTCAAATATTGCTGGCGACTGCTAGTCCACTGTGACATGATGGCTAATGCTCTTGGCATGAAACTTCCATGGGAGGAACTACTCGGTGACTGTATCGTTGACTTTTGGGCTGATGAGGGCTGTGGGCGTGGAAGGTTCTTTTGGGCACCACTGAACGAATATTCTGACCCATTGCCCAAAGTTTTTGTCAAGCCTTGATCGGTGCGCTCGAGATATAGAGGTGAAACGCACACTTTTCTTGGGACCAGAACGAACAACCTCCTCCCTCGTCTACAAATTCGGAAAGAAATATTCTATCTCGGTTTAGACTGCTCCATTCTCGAGAGACTCCCCTTCTCTGTCCTCTCTACTATCACGCGTAATATATGACGTCTCTCCTGGCTTTTCCTCGCGTAAGATAGCTGATGTTACTTTTTCCTACCAATTTTATGCTATGAAAGAGTATCAGCCGTCGCGGTAGTCAGTAGCAGGAGGCGAGAATGAAGATCTGGTGCTTTTGGCATAAGACTACGTTTGGCATTGGAACTACTCCTAGTGGCAAATGCGGTGCGAGGAGTCCTTGCCACTAATCGTAATCTACCCCCTGGCTTTATTTGAGAAGAGTTTCGTTGATTATACCTCGAAAGAAGAGAGCCCCGGAGCTAGTCCTAAGGCTTTGCAAGAAGTTTAAACAGAACCTTAGAAAGTCCTTTCAGAAGAGCGGCAGTTAAAGCATATCTATCTGGGTCTTTTGTCTGGTTACTGCATTTAGATGTCTACACAGAGAGAAAAAGAAACTAGATTAGGTTTAATTTGTCGTGCCAGTGCCGGATTCTTCATTGGTATTCCTTATATGAGCAATAGAGCCCGTTATTAATTAGATGTTGAGAGAGACTATTACATATTGGAATCCCCCCTGTCCACTATCACTAACTCGGGCCACAACCTTCAAGGCATAGAAGATAGAAGCGGCAGTCAAATCACAATGTTATCCTTCAAGAATGGCCGCTCTAACGTTCCATCCACGAGCTTACTGCACATGCTCCACAAGGGTAGCCTCCTGCTTCTCCACACTAGTAGGAGGCACATTGCTATCTCCGAAAAGCAAATCCATCTGCTCAAGGGTCTTGCCCTTGGTCTCCGGGAAGAAGAAGAAGTAACAGATCATTGCAATGATGTTAAACACGAAGAAGACATAGAAGTACCGGAAGCCAATGTTGGTCAGAGCTGTGGGGGAGAACTGAGCGAACACAAGGTTGATGGTCCAGTTGGTGAATGTCGTGAGGGAGTTACCCTGGTTGCGAATATCCACAGGGAAGATCTCCGCGGGGTAAACCCAAGAGATGATGCCGATGAAGGTGTAGAAGAAGCTGAAGACAAAGTTCATGGCGACCATGGCACGGAGTTGGTTGTTGTTGCTCTCGTCATAGTGCTGGGACATGGCAGCATTGCAAACTAGTGCTAGACCCATGCCGGCAGAGCCAATAATGAGAGGCTTGATTCGCCCGACCCGTTCCAGAGCCCACAGACCACCGGTGCAGTAGACGATGGACAAGGCGCCGGAGATACCGATGATCATGAGAGTAGTGTGTGTATCGAAGCCCAACGACGCATAAATACGCGTACCGTAGTAGTTGATCACGTTGATTCCACTGAGAGGGCCAAATGCTTGAACAGCACAGCCCAGAATTAGACGACGGCGCCAACTGGGCTTGGTCAGAATCGAGGACCAGTTGATCTTGGTGGATGCACGCTCCGCCTCGATGGTATCACGGATTTCCTGGAACTCAAGCTCAATGTATTGATCTTTCTCAGGAGTTCCGTCACCGTGGAGCCTCTGGAGGGTCGATAGGGCTTCGTCATGACGGTCCTTCTCCATCAACCAGCGAGGAGACTCGTTCAGGAACCACACGCCACAGGCAAGGATGATACCTGGAATGCACTGGAACGCCAGAGGAAATCGCCCTAAAGAATGACTGTTAATACCAAAAAATCAATTCTCCATCAGTTGGGACGAATTCGTACATTGGAAGGCGGTTTCAATGAAGGAGCATCCGTATCCTAGCCACTGGGCCACGAGATATCCCCAACTCAACATCCACTGCAGCAGACCAGACATCATACCACGGGAAGAGGCCTCAGCCATTTCGCCGGCATACATTGGGACAACGGAAGTGAGCATGCCCACGGCAACACCGGCAATGAATCGTCCAATGATGAGCATCACCATGTTGACCGCACCGGCCTGGAGAGCACATCCGAAGACCGAGACACATGCTCCAGCAAAGACGCTGAGCTTTCGGCCCAGGCGATCACCAGTGAAGACGTTGATAATAGTTCCCAAAATTGCGCCTCCTTGGAATGCAGAGACAACACCACCAGTAGTGGTGTCATTGGGGTTGGAGAAGTACGTGATGAACTCGGGCTGGCCAATAGTAGAAGTGATGATACCACTGTCATAGCCGAAGAGGAAACCTTCAGTAATCAAGATGTTAGAGGTGACCCAAAAGGAAAAAACGAGACAAAGAAAGAGATCTTATGGTAATATCGTACCTCCAATGGCCAAGAAAACGGCCGACAACAAGGTAGTGAACTTCATGACTAAGACTCAGATTCACGGATTCTGAACCAGATGCGAATGAAAAATTTCACCCAGACTTTCTCCCCATGGGGCACATTATATACTCCACATGAGCGATTACTCCAGAGTCAAGCGGGGACACAGAAACGAGGCATTCAAAGTTTAGTTTAGCGTTCAGTTGGGGTTTCCGCGGCTCGGGCAAGGTGCGGAAATGCCGACGTAACGGCAGGGGTGCTAAATTATGACAAGGTTTAGCCAGTCCATCTCCACCTCTCGGTGTAGATCAATGCCGACTGAAAACTCGAACCTTTGCCTGCATGTATTTCGACGGTCCCGATGTAGGAGTCGGCACCGGCTCTTGGGGGGCGGGCCAATTAGTCAGTTCGAGGGTGCTTCGTGTGAAGCCACCGAGTGTTGGCCAATCAAAAGAACGGTTGAGTCTTCCCCCACCCCCACCAGTCGCTTCATCGGGTGCGATTGCCGAAGCGAGGCCAAAGGTGAAGCGTTGAGGAGAGAAAATCGTTCCACGGGTGTCAATTTCGGCGAAGACCGGTATACAATGTTTCATTATTCCGTTTGCCGTGCGTGGACCGCCGAGGTCATACTCAGACACAGCTACGAACATGTAGCCTGGATGTGGAGCCGATATGTATACATGAACTTAAAGTCAAAAAAGAGGGATTTTTGTGAAAGGACGAATTTTCATTCTAGAGAGCCTTCCTTGGCCTATTACATTCAATATTGTAACTATTCTTTCTATTAAGACGATTGAATGACAAGCTTGTAATTGCCATGTTGAACTTGCAAATTTTCACCATCCAGCACGGTCTTCAAACCTCCCTCTCTGGTAACTTCCACCTTTTGTACATTCATGGGAATCTTTACGGTGGCAGATGTTCCAAAGGGAACACGAAGGTCCAGAGTCACCACCTTCTTAGCATCACGCTGGAATTTCACCTCAATCAACCCGTACGGACTATCCACGGCGCCCTCAACGAAGTCAAACTCTGCTTCATATGGAGGGTTAATCTCAAAGGTCCGATAGGCATTGTCCACGGGCTTCAAGCCAAGGACGGCGGCATAGAACCATTCATAGATGGTGCCGAGCATGTCGTGACACTTGCTGCGGCACTCATCCTGCCAGAACTCTAAGAGCGTGGTCTCGCCACGGCGAAGGAAGCGCATGTATGAGGGATGCTCTTCTTGTCGGGCCATTTGAAGGACCAGGTCTGGCCGCTTAGCGTCTGCAAGGGTGTTGAACAGGAAGCGCAGACCGATTTCACCGGCACGCATCCTTCCGTCAGAGCAATCGTCGACGAACGCGGCCATGACATCCGTCTGGTGTTCGGCAGGAACCAGACCAAATTGCAAAGCCATTGCTTGGCCGATGGCAGTGCGATCGCGCTCGGGGTAGTTGTCCAACGAAGTATAATAGGCATATGGACGTGATGAATCGTCCGTCACAAGGAGGTGCTGATTGTAGACCTTGTAAATTCGAGATGCCCATGCATTGAACTTCTCAGCCTCATCCATCTTGCCCAGCTCCCGGGCCATCATCTCAACGCACTGAAGGCATCGATAGTAGATTGCAGTCTCGATGTTAGCCTGGTGATTACCAAAGGCAATATCACGACCCCAATCACCCAGACCATGCTCGATCAAACCACCACGGCGCTCTTTCGTCTTCATGTATTCCATGTATCGTACTGCAGCTGGATAAACCTTGGCAATGACGTGAGTGGAACCGTAGTATTTCAGCAGGATATCTGGCAAGAAGCACAAAGCACAGCCCCAGGTGATCGTATCATGAAGGGGGCCACACATATAGCGGATCTCGGGAGCCATGGTTGGCACGAGACCGTTGGGCTCCTGGGTATCAAGGATGTCATCCAAAATCTTTGTGTAGAGAGACTCCATGTCGCGAATGTATTGTGTTGCAGGTGCGAGTAGATGGGTGACCTCCAGCCAGCCGAACTTCTCGATTTGTGGGCAATCGGTGTGGTAACTGAAGAGGTTACTGTTGAATGTCCAATAGCAAGCATTGAGAAGTGCATTGACGTCTTCCTTGTCGGTATTCATAGTGCCCAGTCGCCTGGCAGCAGAAGAAATATGGCGACCCACAACGGAGTGAACAATGGGAAGGCCTTCACCTGCAGTCAATGAAACACCCTCAACCTGGATGTACCGAGCGCTGGTGAAGCTAAAGTCGGGCTCCCACATCTCAGGCTCTCCAGTGCCAGCGAGATATATCCTGGAGAACACTCCTGTCTCGAATTGTTTGAAAAGAGGGTCGGGCATGAGCACGGTGCCATCTTCATTAACTGTCTCAGAGTATCGCACGATCACCTCGGAGCCCGAGGCACCCTCAAGCACCAACTGAACCATAGTTGATGCATTCTGACCAAGATCAAAGCACACAACCCCATCTTCGGGGCTGTAGGTCTTCACAGGCTGGAAGGTTTCATGCAGCACCACCGGTGGCTGTGTCTGGTAAAAGATGTGACCTCTGGGACCGGTCAAAGGCTTAGCTGGAGCCCAATTGCTATCATCGAATGTCGGCATATCCCAGTTAGTGGGGTAAAGCCGACGATCGTGATTCTCCGATGCATAGATATTGGCAAGAGTAGTTGCGCTTTTCCGCACTTTCCAAGTGGGATCGGAGATGAGTGTGTCATGACTTCCATCATCGTAGAAGAGATGCAGTTCACAGAAGAAGCAAAGCTCGTTGCCATATCTGACGTATGTGTTGTCTTCATACATTGGCCAGAAGAAACGATCCTCGCCCTGGTCACCGGCATAGAATCCGTTGCCTACATGGGCACCCAACGCGTTCTCGCCAGCGCTGAGATGAGAGGTCACATCATAAGATGTAAATTGAACTCGCCGGTGATAGTTGGTCCAACCAGGATCCAGGCGATGATCAGATGCGGGCTGCCCATTGACACTCATATTGAAGTGGCCCAAACCAGAAGCAAAGAGGATAGCGCGAGTGGGCTGCTTTGCTAATTGGAATGACTTTCGTAGATAGATGGGTTTGTCGCCTCCATCTCCAATCCAGACAGCCTTCCATCTGTTTGCTTCATCTTCAAACCATGTACGGAAGATGAGGCTGGAGTGTGGCATGTATGTTTGGTTCATGCTATAAGGGGGGCAACAGACGGGATCTAGGATAGCCCGTGAAGAAATGCTGGATTGGGCCATAGTGGACTTGTTGTTCATTGTCCCAAACTCTGACCTGCCAGAAGTAACTGCAGGTAGACTTGAAGCCACCGGACGGCTTGCACAATATGTTGCGTTGTTCATTGCTTTCCACGCGACCAGAGTCCCACGCGAGACGAGACACGTCTGGGTCGGCTGCTTCAAGAAGCTTTGACTCCGTTGCCAGGATGATACGGTAGGCAATTTGGACAGAACTCTCGACATTGCTTTCCAGTGCCCAGTAGAAGCGCAGCTCATCGGCATCAATCCCGAGAACCTCATGGAATCCATGAATGCCACAGCGTGTGAACTGCATCATGAACAGGGGGTGCACCTTGAATCCTTGACACGGATTTCAAATTGAGTGACTGGACAAAGTTCAGCTTCCAGAAACGTGCAAGTGACAGAGCCTATGCCAGGCCTCAAATTTCCAAAGGACCGCTTCACGACCAGACGGTCGAGCGACTTCGGCATATCCGTAGAGTGGAGTCCTCGGGCGATTTGCGCCCGAATGTTCGCTTTGCCGACAAAATTGCGGCAAGCGGGGAACGCGGCGACTAACCAATCGGAGCTCGAGAACGCCGCTAGCGTGGTTTTAGGGTAACTTTGACTAAAATCACACGATTGGCCCACTCTACGGCATACCCCGGCTTGACGAGGTCAGACATGCGGGTGAGCTCGTGTATCTGCCGTTATTTTGTCCCGACGATATCCCCGGAATTTCCCCACACTCACCCTACATGTGGTGGTTCGTATCAAGTGTTAGGTACCATAGTTAGCCTAACTCGGAGCGGTAAACGGAAGGGTCACACCGTGGAGGATAGACTTCAACTTGGCCAACGTATGGCATTTCCGAAACCCCGAACATCCTCGGAAGAAAATTGTACAGAGTGTGCCGTAATTCGCTTGGTTAGCTTGGCGAGTAGCATGCAGATAGAGATTCTCGGTGATGAATATGATGGCGTAAAAGCTAGCTAACCCACGGCTGTCCACCTTCGGGTAGACGACTTGGGTTATTTATTGTGTTAGGAGCTGCCATTGACTCGGGGCTAAGCCAAGCTATACTCTATAAAAGACCCCGGCTCGCGATATCCAGCTTAACATTGACAACAATATCTATATCCTCGTCGGATATCCTGGTAAATATCGGCCTGCACTCCTACTTGGTGATTTGGATCTCATTTCAGCTGCAATGAGTTGGAGATCTGCCTTCCTCATCTCCTGCATCGGCATAGGGGGGCCTTGGGTGTTCCCACCCGTCACTCACAGGACGACAAGTACATTGACTGGAAGACATTCAAGGCGTACGGTGTCAATCTTGGTGGCTGGCTTGTCCAGGAGTCAACAATCGACACTACCTGGTGGGATACATACTCCGGAGGAGCTTCGGACGAGTGGGGTCTCTGCGAGAATCTTGGCTCGCAATGTGGCCCTGTGCTGGAAAAGCGCTACGCAACCTGGATTACCACATCAGATATCGATGATGCAGCCAGTGCAGGAGTGACTCTGCTGCGCATTCCGACAACATATGCGGCTTGGATCAAATATCCAGGCTCTCAACTGTACTCGGGCAACCAGAAGGCATATCTCAAGGAGATTGCTACCTATGCTATCCAGAAGTATGGCATGCATATCATTCTCGATGTCCACGGTCTACCAGGAGGCATCAATGGTTTGACTATTGGAGAGGCTGCAGGTCATTGGAACTGGTTCCACAACGAAACCAACTTTGACTATTCGATGCAAGTCGTCAAAGCCGCCATTTCATTCATTCAAAACTCGGGCCATCCCGAGTCTTTCACTTTTGAGCCCATGAATGAGCCTGCTGATAATGAAGACCTCTCCACATTCGGTACTCCTGCTGCTCTCTCTGATTCCGGTGCTGCCTGGGTTCTCAAGTATATCCAAGCCGTCCTAGACCATGTCGCTAGTGTCAACAAAAAGATCCCTGTCATGTTCCAGGGCAGCTTCAAGGGCGAGGAATACTGGTCTAGCAACTTCTCAAGCAGCGCAAATCTGGTCTTCGATGTGCACAACTACTACTTTGCGGGTCGTAACACAACATCTGCAAACGTGCCGTCATACATCTGCTCAGATGCTAAGGAGACTCCTGGAGATGGGAAGTTCCCTACATTCGTTGGTGAATGGTCGATTCAAGCACTGTACAACAACAGCTTCGCCCTACGGGAGCGCAACCTCAATGTGGGACTTTCGGCCTTCCACAAATACTCACACGGTGGTGCCTACTGGACCTGGAAGTTCTCTGGAAATGCTACCGTGGATGGGCAAGGTACACAGGCGGACTACTGGAACTACAAAGGCTTTGTTGACAGAGGTTATGTTCATCCAAAGTCGAGCGACCTGAAGTTTTGCTGATAGCAGAGAGCGCGTTCCGGCGAGTCAATGATGGACATAGCTGCGGGCGAGATATTGTACCGATAGAAGTGTGATTTATAAGAATAGGAATCATTTCGGACAAAATCAACATAAGTATCGAAATATTGCAATGCAGACAAACCTGTCTGGAAGGTTTGTTTTGTTATTAGCAGCATTGAAAGTTGTGTTGCGATATTATCCAAGAAGGTCTAGGAAGACGAGACCAAAGACTGAGAAGCTGAAAGCTGCTTGACCTGGCCTCTAAAACTCTTCTCTCACCGGGAAGCCTTCTTCGCGTAATAGAATGACGCAAATTGGGACGGGGCTGCCAAGAGCTCTTGGGGACTAGCATATTCCACCAGTCGGCCTTGCTTCATCAGTGCAACTCTATCATAGTTCTCCACGTAGCGCAGTCGGTGAATGACAGAAATTATAGTGTGAGAAGTAAATTCTCGCTCAATGATTTCTTGCATTGTGGCTTCGGTCTCCCAGTCCACACTGAATCGTAAGAATGGTCGCATTAGCATAATCACAGGCATGGACCGGGGAAGATGGGATACTTACCTGCTCATTGCCTCATCCAGAACTAGGACTGAACTCTTCATAACCAGCGCTCGGGCAAGCGCAAGCATCTGTCGCTCACCCATGGACCAATTAGAAATTGACAGGGGCTGATCTAACTCCCCGCCGCCAGGACAGTCTTCGCGTACTTTCTTCCATAGCCCCACAGCCTCGAGTGCCCGTATGAGAATTGAGTCAGGAACTGGATTATCCTCCAGTTGGCGGTCCAAGTTGAATCGCAGTGTTCCGGGCATGAAGAAAGGTTCCTGTGGTACAACGTTGATTCGAGAGCGTACCGTACTGCAGGGCAGTCTGGAGAGGTCTACTCCATCCAGAGTAATGCTGCCCTCTTGCAGATCAATCATCTGCAACAATCCTAGGATAAGTGATGTTTTTCCACTACCAGATGGGCCACAGACGGCAATTTTCTGACCGGGCTTAATAGCTAGGGACAGCTCCTTCAATACCGACGGGGAGTCAGGTCTAAGACGTCAGGTTAGCTTGGAAACGTAAATATTTCTCCAATTAACATACCCGTATGAAGCTGTCACGCGGTCGAAGGTCAAGTCTCCTCGTTCAGGCCATTGAGGTGGAACAGTCGAGAGCTCACCCTCCTGTTTTTCCTCGGATGGAGTACTCTCAACAAAATCCTGGATACGAGCAACCGCTCCGATGGAAGTTTCAAGAACAGTCCAGGATTTGATAAACTGCATCAGATCCTGATTGAACGCGAGAATCAAGTTGAGGGCAACACCGATCGAGCCCGCACTGAATTGGCTTCGGAGAGAGACGACTAATGACACGAGAACAACGGCAAGTCCCATCACTATACAGTCCAGCACCAATTGAAGCCACTGCCGGATGCAGAACAGCATGTAAAATGGCTTTTGTGACTGGTTCAGTAGTTCCTGGAGACGAGTTTGGAAAGGAACCTGCCACCGCATTGCCCGAATGACGTTGATGCCTTGCATGGTTTCCACGAAGTGTGTGAACAGCGGGGATTTCGCCTCGATATCGAGTAGTCGCACTTGACGGGAGGTCCGCAAGTAGTAGCTTTGCACAAAGAAGAGGATGATACCGAGCGCGGGAACCGTTATCGCGAGGTATTTACCCAAGATACAGAGTAAAACCAACTGAACGACGCAGTTTGCAAATGCTTGACAGAAACATTAAAAAAGACAATCACTGTCGAAAAAGGCAGGTGATAACTTACACATGTTCGCATTGATTGCCTGAACTGGAAGGTCCATGTCGATAAGTTCCAAGTCCTGACTGAACCTACGCAAATATTAGTGCCATTCCTTCTCGAAGTGGTGAGAGTCGCTACTCACCTATTAGTCGTTAAGCCTGCATCAGTCTTCTGGAAGAAGCTAAATGGTGCACTATATAAATTTGTAGTGTAAGTTATTTTTCGTGTATCAAGTTTTAAGATACCAATTAGAATTATACTTTAAAGTGGCTTTGAGCAGGTGGGAATGCAGAGTGCGGCCCGTGTTGCTGATAATGGGAACGAAAAGGGCCCTATCAATTTGACATAAGGTTAACGGTTAACCACCGAGGAAAGAAAGATGGTAGGGGTCACTTGCCAGCAAGAAAAGATCAGACAAAATATCGATATCCCAATGAGCAAGGCGTAAATCCCAATATACTTTGCAGGTGACTGGTTGGGATTCTTCTCGTTCGCATCTGACCACTGGTCCAACCAAATTGCTGTTCAAACGTTAATAAATGACCGCATAATAGAAAGAACTAGTTCACAAACATGAAAACTTATCCGTGAATCCGTAGATACAGATAGTCGCGACCAATGTAAACATGATAGTCCATCCGGCGGATTTGAAGTAATACGAATAAACGGACCATTTCCCATCGCGACGGGCCTGGTTTAACTCGACAGCCGATTCCTCCTCTGCGGTGCTCAATACCTTGTCAAGATGGCCCGCAGGTGTTTGCTTCGCTGCTACGGTCACTTCTTCGTTGGAAGAATCGTCGCTGTCACTGTGGTGGTCTTGGGGCAACTCGGGCTCAATTTCCTGGAAAGAACCAATCTTGCGCACTGTGCCATTCTCGAGGATGACTATCTTGTCGGCGTGGGGTAACAGGCGGTTGTTGTGTGTCGCGAGGATAGCTGTCCTACCGGATTCACGGAAGTGACCATCTGATGCTAGCAGGCGGGTTGTGATAGCAACGACAGACTTGTTGTCGAGGCCACTAAAGACATCATCAAGCACAAGTGTCGGGGCTCGAGAATAGACGGCTCGAGCTAATGACTGTGATACATGAGTATATTTGCGGCAAATACCCTCCGGTATTGATCACGGTTGAGATAGATACTCACAATTCTTTGTTTCTGTCCACCGCTCAATGTTATACCGGAACTTCCAGCCTTGGACATGTCGCCACCAGCAATGTTTTCAAAGTCAGTTTCCAAGGCACAAGCCCAGACCACAAAGTTATACCATTTCGGATCATATTCAGCCGGACCGATGATATTTTGACGAATAGTGTCATTCATGATCCAAGGAGTCTGAGGACAATAAGCGACGCTTGTTGAGAATGGCGATAAGGAACCTTCTCTGAGAGTTGTTTCACCCAAGGAACTCTCCAAGAGTGTACTCTTGCCGCTCCCGACCGGCCCAATAATCGCAGTGATTTGCCCCTTTTCAACGGTGAAATTAATGCCATGAAGAAATTGAGGCCCAGTTGATGTCCATGAGAAACCGGCATTTTGGAACTCGATCACGGATCTTGGGGATGCCGTGGAAGATGGTCGCGAGGAGAGCTCCAGTCCGTCTTCGGTAGTCACATTATCAACTGATGTCTCCATCGATGCCTTGGTGCAATACTGTTCAATGCGGCTGAAGCAAGACACAGCCTCCCATAGTGATGGGAGTGTCTGAATGAAAATGAGTAGTGGGTCCGTCATCAGTGAGATTAACGACAGCGATGTGAACATTCGATTAGCCAAAAGAGATTGGCCCCCGCGAACCGATTGAATGATTGCATATATCGCAAAGGTGGCGAAAGGTGCAAAAGTCACGGGCATATTTGCTGTTGCAACGTAAGTGTTGGACTCTCGCCTTCAGAGGTCATGTGAAAGACATACATAGAACTACCTGCCAGATGAGCAAGACACGGAATTTCTGTGAGACTTTCAATTCCACCTGGCGGAGTGTGGACACGCAAGCATAGAGCTTGTCTCCAAGACCTAGCATCTTGACAGATTTCATATCGTTCAACATGCTGGAGGTGGTATCCAGGCGCATCTGAACTCGTTCAATCCATCGTTTCTGGCCCGTGCCGGACCTTTGGGAAATTGGAATGGTCGCAATCACCACAACTAGATTTCATTAGCGTTCGGTCAAAGGGGTTTATGTGAGGAGCCCTACTGATTGAAATGACTGCAGGGATCAAGGAGGCAACACCTAGCTGGCGAGCCAGAAGGAAGACACCTATGGTCACATCGACGGGACCCGCCCATGCCTCATGGATACTCCAGAAGTGCCTTACAATGCGTTCCACATCTGTACCCATAAGTGTGATGGACGACTCTGTTTTGAATTCACCGGCATGCATCTTGTTTGTCTGCCGGTAGATTAACGAAATGAGACCTGCTCGGATAGTCGTGTTGAACCGGAATGTCTGGCGCCAGTATACAGCAGTGGATATCTAGAGAAAGCATTCAGTCAGGTGAAGAGATAGGGGTTACGACTGTGTCAACTTACCGCCATCCCTAGATAGGTCAATACAAAGGCGCCCACTAGTGCAGGTCCATAATAGCTATTTTCCGAAGTTGGTGTATCGCTGATGAAGTCTAGAGTTGCAGAAATGAGAAATGGCTGGCAGAACGTGAATGCCGTCAGACACAGTCGAGGCACCACTGCACTGACGAACGGCCACAGATATGCACGGAATGTCGCGCGAACCAATTTGTACTTTCGGGCCTTTTGACCTGAGAGGAACGAATTTAGTTAATGGCCATTCATCTTGGACATGATGACCACTTACTCTTCGCCCAGGCTTGGTGAAGCCGGTTCTCTGCCGACTGTCCTTGCAGAGTACGATCCACTTCGGGCATATCATGGAGAGCAAGGATGGAGCTGAATCCACTCTGGAAGAGCGGAAGAACCCAGATAAAAAAGCTACGAACCCAGAAGCTGGAAGTGTACTCTTTGCTTGACTGCTGGTACGCCAGGCGTAGAACTTGAGTCTTGTGAATTGACTCGATGCATAGTACGCCAGCTGTAGCGATAGTAACTAACGTCCACAATATAGCTTGCAATTTGACGACTGGTGAAAGTAGCCATAGGGTACGTGCTCGAGGCAGAGCGAGAAGGGTAGCGACAAAGAAGTAAAGCACCATAATATCCGATGGTCGGACGGAGCGCTGATCTTCTAGCCATGATAGTAGTGCAGCTGCAGCCACTGCAAATAGCTGGAGAAGGCTCGCTGCCAACGATGCGTTTGTGTATAGCAATGACGTTTCTTGTTGGTAAGCTAGGTGTAGGATTTGGAAAGTTAATGATACGGCAAGGGCTCCCTAGTCATCTGAATTAACACTACAGGGGGTCCCAGGCCCATGTTTCACGATCAGGGTTGTCCTACCAGTTTCCACGCCGCAAGTCGATGCGACGTGACTTTGATCGGCGCGCGGATCAGTGATGGCAAACGGCAGGCTGCCAATAGCAGAAACGTGCTCGCTGGTACAACGGCGAAGATCGCATCTTCAAAAAGCAAGGTAAAGTCAAATGGGCGACACTCTTCGAGTATTCGTGGTCCTAGTACGTTGTCGCTACCCAGTGGACAGGACATGGCAGCGAGATGGTAAAGGAATTCTCAGAGTGATAGGGAATTCGATCGCAAGCAGCTTCAAAAAGGCTTTCTCATCGCAAGCAGCTTCAAAAAGGCTTTCTCATCGCAAGGCTGGCTACTACATGGCACGCAGAACATCTCAGCTCCGACGGGCCCCCGGTCTGGGCATCTATCGTGGGATTGGCTTCATCGAGCGGGGTGGGCTTGTCACAGTCTGGGGCAGAGCGCCGATTGGTGCTATTTCGACGTAACCTTGTGGCGGGGCACGGGCCAGCAACCGTTGTCGAAGCCAGCCAATGGGGATCGCTTGTCGATATAGCGTCATCCCATCGTTTAAGTCGGCTTAACCGTGGATAAGTATTTAGCTGCCTGTTGATGAGGCTCCGAGATTTGGGTCATTGGTCTCTATTGGATCTGAATTGAAGGAAATGAAAATGTTGACGCCTAACTCGAGACGGCCGTACACCAAAAGGGGTTTGCTGTAGATATCAAAGATTCAGTGTCAGAGGGGAGTAAGACGGATAAATTAACCAGATGCAGATTTTTGAACGGTAAAAGGCCCTAGCGACGAAGAGGATATGCATCGGACAAAGCCTGTCGGATAAGAGGACTATATCTGAAACGGATCGAGCAGCTATGATGCTGCCCACCTATGCTTCCTAGAAGGCGCATTGTGCAGGTTGTATCAGTCCTCTTCGCTACGAAATAATACTCGGAATCGAAGAAATCATAGAGTCTGCCCTCTTCTGCAAGGTATTCGCCGTTAAAGGGTCGCTATGCTCATCGAGGAAGCGAACAGCGGGTTCTCCACTAAACTTAGCAATATAGGCGGCAGTGACACTGAGACCAAGAAAAATAAAGATTCGACACAAATTAAGCTCTTATTAAAGTCCAGAAAATAAAAATAATGTTATGATTTCCACATCTCACCCGCCCAACTATCCCAAACCACCCTCCCAAACGGCAAAGCAAAGCCAAGCCCGCAACCCCCCACCACAAAATGCTTGTGAATGCTTAGCAGCAACCGGAAATCGCATCGGACGACCGGTCACCCGGGAGCGATCAAGAAGGAGTGTGGACTTTGCATTCACAATATTCTACACATCATTGGCTGCACCAACTCAATTAGAAACAACCCACGGAACGAATGCGGGGAGATGGATGACGATCCATCGCCTTCCCGGGGCACGACTGGCCCGTAGATCTTCAGGGTCGTATAGATCACCGGTTCGTTTGCCTTGTTTCAATGATTTGGGTTCAGGGGATTTTGGGTGTGGTGAGCGATTTGGGTATATTAAGTAGCTTTGCTGCCCTGTTTCTTCTGTTCTTTGGACTGGGACTACTTGACATTCAACGCACGAGATATACCATAATTACCAACCACCGACACCACAACCATGCATGCTCCATGGTCGATCGCTCTCATCATGCTGGGCAGCCAGTTAGTTGTCGCCAGCAGCAGTAACGACAACTCCTGCGGTACCTGTAACGTGGGGTATACCTGTCAGGGTGGTACATGTATCCTGGACACGGCCCGATTGACAGGCAATCCTCTGCCGAATATCACCTCCGATAACCCCGGTGGTCCAATCAAAACAACCGGAATGTCTACTAGTACGGAGAGCACCAGCACGGGCGAAGCAAAGACGACCAGTACCGCGATGGGCGGTTCGACATCGAGCGCTGGTGAAGCAAAGTCTACTTCCAAGACCGAGTCACACTCATCCTCTCCGTCGATGACCTCGCAGGTGGCGTCAAGCTCTTCGGCTGCTTCGTCTTCTTCGGCTAGAGCTGCGGCATCGACTAGCGCCGGCGCCGCTAGTACGCTCTCTACGGATTTGGATTCGTGGGTTGCGTGGGGATTCGCCTGGGCTATTGGATTGCCGCTTGTGGCTTGAATGCCGGAGCTTGAATAATCGGGACAGATTGTATAACGATGTGTATTAAATGACGGACTGTGGCCAGAGATCTGGGAAATCTAGAATCTTTCAATTTATGACTCACGGTCTTGCTGAAACTGCGTGGAACTACATTCAAGACGTATACATCGAGAGGGCAATGGCTATGGAAGGCGCTGATGAAAGCTGCCGAAGTACAGATTGGGATGAATTTCAAGTGCTCATTTTCAGAAGAGAAATATCGAAACTAGAAATAAGGTTGCAAAGAAAATGAATGTAAACTGCCAATATTGGGATATATGTATGACAAAAATGCAAAAAGCCAACCCAAGCCAGAGGGCTTGAAAAATTAAAGACGCCCATGAACCCATGACATGGGGGGTCTTGTATCTAAAGGAAAGGATATGAACATTGCCGGTGTAGGTGGGTAGTAGAAGGAAAGCGTAGCTGAAAAATATGTTCAAGAAATTCGACCGTCATGCAACACCTAGGTCCGTGCCTTTTTAATACGGATGTTCATGTCGATGCTGCTGCTGGTCCTGCGTAGCTTGCACCACGGCCGCGGGAGGAGGCGAGTCGACGCGTCCCTGCTCCATCAGATCATCACGGTCGTGACTGACACTAGCACGGTGACGGAAGAAGCGATTCCGAGTCGACGAGGTGCCGCTCGTGAAGCTAGGGGCTTCCGTCGAAGGGCGGCCATTTGAGGGGCCGCTCAGATTAGAAGGACGCCGGTGGCGCGAGGAAATTCGAGACGAGCCATGGCTCCGGCGCTCTTCTTGTTCCTCCTCCACGGCCTCTTGAATGCGGCGCTCCTGAGTCTCCCGGTTGGCAGTGCGGACGACATCATCGACGCGGACGCCGCGATCCTCAAATACATCGCCCATGATATCGTTCGAGGACATGTTGGACATGCCGAGAGAGAAGTCGACATGCTTGCGCGATGTGGACTGACCGCGGGCGCGGGCTGCCGCAGTGTTCATGCCCTTGCGCAAGATAGAGTGCTGGCGAACTGCACTGCTGGTGCCGGTGTTTTCGGCCAGAGATCCCGACTCCTTTCCAATGGGTACTTCTTCGATCTCCTGAGCGTCGTCGTCCTTCTTCGGGGTGGGCGCCATCATAGGCTGACCGTAGTTGACGTGGAAGGGGATGTCGACATTGGCACCCTGGAGGTTCATGCGTGGGCCCTCGATGCCGATCTCTTGGAGAGCGATCATGAGCATGCAAATGAACTTGTTGCGGCGCTGCAGACGCAGACCTTCATTTTGCCAGTTGGATTTGTAGAAGAAGACGACGTTGAGAGTGAGGGAGAAGTTTTCGGTAACGGCACGCAACTCGGTCAGAATATTGCTCTGGAAATCGCGCTTTTCGCTGCGCACGAACTCCAAGAGGCGTTGGCGGAGACCGTCGATCTGATCGATGGTGGTCCCGTACTTGATAATGATAGGGATTGCTTCGGCAAGGGCGCCAGAACGACGCTGGTTGAGAATGAACAGGCCATTCAGATAGCTGTTAGGCGCCTGAACGACATGACCCTGCATCTTCTTGAATTCCGTATATAGAAGAGTAATTTCTTTGACGAAGAAATCATCACCCAGACCGGCATCGCCGGTGTTACCGTAGACAGTAACACGGTCACCGACATCAAAGGGGTGCTTGACAAAGACGAAGATGACGGACTGGAGGAATTCCTGGGCCGTAGCAGAAAACAGCCAGGAAAGGGCCAAGATACTTGATCCAGCCGAGGTAAGAACACCAGCAGCTGAGGTCGAGATCAGAGACAGGAAAACGATGAGGACGATGACAATGACGAAGAACATGAAGATCTCGTCCAACTTGGACACGACCGAGTCGAGATCCTTCAAAGAAGCAGTGATCGACTTGCGCTCACGGCCAATGTCCACACAGACAGACTCGAGCTCTTCCATCGAGATATCACCGTTCATGTCACGGTCAAACATGGAAAAGGCCGCCTCGGCCTCCTCGCTGTTGTCAAAGGCCTCCTTGAGGTCGCCAGAGAATACGGTCTCGAATCCATCCCGCACGAAAGTGCGATACAAACGACGAGCCAGAACCTGGCAACCTGATGTAGTGCGGAGTAGAGTGCGAATGACCTGGTAGGGATCAGTGCTGGTGTGGACCTTGCGGCCCGTGAAATCAGCGGCGACAGCTCCAGCCATATCGGCTACCTTATTACCGGCCTTGTTCAAAGCACCCTTCGCAGCTTTGTGGGCAATTCCGGCGTAGTGCAAAGGCGTTTTGACGCCACTTGGGGTCCCGTCGGTGCTCTTCTCTTGGAAAGCCTCGTCGGTCTCCTCGATGCGGTCACGGGACCAGGCGTACAGCTTAACCAGGCTACCAATCTGGAACTTGTTGATCTCGATGCGGTCGGCATAGGTACGCAGGTGGAAGCTGATGGCAATAAGCTGGATGATGATTTTCTCAATGAGATTGAGAATGGTCCAAACGAAGATCGTGATGATGATCTTATTGACCGTGTTCTCCCAGCTGCGGGTACCCTTGTTACCATCGACGTGGTGGTTCTTCATAGTTGGCAGGAAGGAAATCTCCACGCCCAACCACCAGAAGAAGAGAGCTGCATGAAGTTCGAGCTGATAAGCCATGTCGCGCCACTTCTTCGCATTATTGGTGAAGATACTGGCCAGGACACCAACTGCCGGAGGGATACATTTTCCAACAATCTAAGTGAACGGTCGCGTTAGCAATTCTGCCCTATGGTAAGGATCGAGATGCAAGTTCATATGCAAGTCGCCTTCTTCCACACGATACTTACTCGTCCAGCCCAGAGAGTCAACCACACAATTTCCAACCAGATCGAGAACCACATCAGTTCCACGCCACCAACACTTGCGTTCGTGAACTTCAGAGCTCCGACGAGCAAAGGAATCAGAAGAATCAGCACCACGGGCAGAATGTAGGTCAGGTACCGGACCATGAAGCTGGACTGATGGATTTTCTTCACAAATGCCGACAGCTTCGTATTGGGGCTCTCGGGGGGTTTGTAAACGGCTGCCTTTTCGTGAAGCGGGTTTGTCGCCTCGTCGAACTCGTCCACGGCTTCACTGCGACGGGATCGCGACCGACTGATCGAGTTCCGCTCACCTTCGCCATGTTCACCCTGGGTCGATCGCGAAGCCACGCGCTCGGCCTGCAACAGCATCAAATCATCTTCCAGTCGAGTGGATTGTTCGCGACGCGCCGAGGGTGTGCTCATGGGAGGGGGATGGTCGTCGGGGTACGAGGTATCGACTTTTAAACGGTTGACCCGTTCTTCAGTCTGGCTATCGTGGACGTACGTGCCATCATCGGAGGTGGGTGTCACCTCGTCGGAATTGATGCGTTTGCCATCTTGCTTTTCCTGCAGATGGAAAGTCTTGCGCTCGTCCAAAGGACTGGACATGATGGCACCAGGCCGATCGAAAGAATGTGGGGTGCGGTCGGAGCCTCGCCCAAATCTACCGGTAGAGTGATGGAGCGAGAGGAATTAGGGATGTAGTAGGTGATTAGATTGGCTGGTGAGTGTGAGATGATCCAGTCAACTAGGTGTAGAGAATCGAGATAAGCGGGAAATAGGTAGTGAATGAGGGGGTAGATAGCAAGAGATGGACGGAGTTTGTCAAGTCGCGGGGGAGGAGGAGAAACGAATGCAGAGCAAGAAGCTCGGTAGAGACTGTCGAGAAGCGGAGTAGCGGAGAAAGAAATCAAAAGGAAAGATGCCAGAAAAGAAAAGCGAAGATCATCCAGTCAGGAAATCCGAAAGTCAAGTAACAACTGGGATTGAGCAGTGAAACGAAGTGGGCCGGTGGGTCAACGAGGGCGACTTTGGCTGGGCTTTCCTCGGGATACTTGCAATCTAAAAGTATCCAAACTTGTCTAATTTCAGGGTCGAGATGCGATCTTTAATTTCTAATCTTGAACTTATTTTTATTTCTGGTATAAGTCTATAGTTGGAGGGCTTATGAGAAACATTCAAATGATCCATAGGATTGTACGGAGTAGACTTATCACAATGCTTGCTAATAACCAACAACAACAAAGATATTTCGCTGCTGCCACGTTACAGCGTCATAGCGTCGTAGCTCAAAGTTCATACTGTTCAGTGTTCATAATTCAGGCTGTATACTCCGTAATTCATCCAGAGTCGATAATTGGTGCTCTATTGTTCGTGCTCGGGCAATGCCCCTGTCACCAAGCACATGAAAGATCCAACAGAGCAACAATACATAATTAATGCACGTTATTCACTTGTTCCGTTCTTCTTTTGTGCTTCCTTGACCCTAATCTCCACAGGCCCACCAATCGCCGACGCCATCCTCCACCAACCACCCACTCCCGTTAAGCCATCGGCTCCATTCGGCTCCACCGGGTGGCGCAAAGGGCAAAAGTCTAGCTAAACCAAGACTTATCTTGACCTATGAGGGTCTATAATCAGCCCGAGCGCCCGGGAGACAGAGCTCCAACCCTTCTCAGATTCGCAGATGCTCAGATCTTTTTCTCCGCTACGCCTACGCCGCTGTCGCCACCGTGCGTCAACCCCTGCATCGGTCCTTGGATTGACCCCGAGGCCCTGACTGTACAACCCTTGAAGTATGGTTGGTGATACAATCCATGCCAAACACAGAGACTGTGTGGAATTAGGATACTTGTGGCCGGCGGTGTCATCGCTGGCTAAGTTTGGGTCATGATATCACCCATGATGAGTCTCGACCTTCCACGGTCGGAGTGGGTCAACAGACTGGATGCCTATGAAGATTCCTGCGTACAAATCTAAGCATGATTCAAGGTGGGAGTTCTACTTAGTACACTTAGAGGTATTATAATCCCGCTGACTACACTACCTAGCACAACGATATCCGGGCTTAGAGTGTAAAGGTATTGCTTCGGAAAAGGAATGCTATATTTCCCCGGCACTGCTAATAATGGACAATCCCACCCCCTACAGACTAGCCAAACATAATTTCCAATTGATCTCGCCGATCGGAGCGGGTCTGTTGGATCAGTGCGCGCAACAGAGGCCTCTGATAGAGCAATCGTGCCCAGACCAGCTGGGGTCAAATGTATGCAAGCTGCGGTGTACGTGTGCATGTGCGTGTGTGCTCTGGACTCGTCCCGTCTCCAATTTTATCCAGTCCATTCGGCCCTCTAATAAAGCAGGATCGTCGGGCGGATCGTCGTGAGACATTCGTTGACAGCGCCAAGTGCCAAGAACGCTCTACCCGAAGCGTCGTTCACCGCAGATTATTTGGTCTAGACGGGACGCTCTTTGGTCACTTTCTTGAATTGGAAGTCTTCAGCAAAGTAGCAATCAAATATGGTTTACATCTACCGCCTCCATCTTTTTATAGCTTGACCGACACCTTATGATAATGGTGGGCGGTGTCTTAGATAGCGGTAGAGATGAGGTCGTGGAGCCCCCTGCCGTGATGTTGAGACCATTATTAGGTAGACCACTAAAAATAACGACGCCATTGCTCATTGTGAAGCGATACCTATGCGTGTGAGCTTAGAGGTTATGTTATTTTGGAAAGCCAGGTTGCTGAGTAGCAACCGTACATGGATCTCTTTGATCGGAGGTGTCTGTCTGCGATATATATTTCCGGAATGCCCACCATTGAAGCAATAAAATCCAGAGTACTTACATGAGACTGAAGGTGAGAAGATTGAGTATCCTCGAACCGTAGCTACTCTGCGTGAGCTCTGGTACTGATGGCTGAGATAGTATTTAGCTATAGTCTTATAATGACCAGGGCATTCTCACCCCTGTAGTAGTAATAGCCGTTCTTTGAATTCGATCTTAAATTTAAACTACCATTTCGATTGACGAGGGACAAAAAAGATAAATCGAGGGATATTACTAGGGATCTCTGAAAAGATAGTTGAAAAGACATTCAGAAATAAAGGAGGTTAAATGGTATTTAGCTAGGTCTGTATTTTTAGCTCTTATTTCAAGAATTTAAACTACCACTGTACATGCATAGGGGCTTAATGGGCATACAGATATCGAACGTACTATATGAGGCTCCTTCCTAATTAGGGATGGAGTCATAGTGCCACGAGAGTTTCTTGTAGTGTCATGACTACTATCCTATATATGACTCACCCCCCGAGGTGACAGCATCTGAATGTAAGAAGCGAAAAGTACCAGACGATCTGGAGAATCACCAACAAGATGAGGATGAAGACGAAGACTTCAATGATTAGCCAGTGCTACCGTCCTAAGAGGAGATTCCCAACGCTTTAGAATTCGATCCCGGCTTTGTCGAGCTGACCCGGTCTATGCTCCTCGATCTAAGAGTGCGTTCACAAGAAGCATTCGGATTTCTAGGTAAGGAAAAAGCGATTACTTATGTGTGAAGTTAGTTCCTCGCGAGGATTAACGTTGGTATTCTTACTAGAATCCTGGTAGCCACAGTTCCCCTGCCGGCCCAGATATTCTTCACAAGCCCGTAATACGTGAGAATGCCGTCGCAAAAATGGCGGACAGCTTCTGTGAAGTCCTCAGTATCAAGTCCCATCTAACTAATAAAACTACTCGGAGAAATAAGTGAAGCAGCAGAAGAAAAATCAATTTTGCCTGAACAACCAGCAGAACCGTGCCATGCAATCTTCTACTATACCGCGCATATAACCATGAAAACATTGCAGTGCGCCGGCCATGCCATGCCCATTCAGCAAAACCACAGCTCCTACTTTTCCAAACTAACACACCTAAGAAACACAAATGAAATGCATAAACAGACAAGAATGCAGTGGTTGTCAAGTATGAATCTGCAAAATCAAGCAAGCATGAACTAGGACGTGAAAGTAAACTAGACCAGAACCCCGGGCGGGGTCTTGTTGCTGGACCTCTGACAAGGAATAGTCAGTCCATGGCTCCGCCCCCGTGCCTTTAGCATGTGTGAGGAGTCAACGTAATAAAAAAGAAATTTGAGATAAAGGAGGGGAAAGACGATAAACATTGGAATCCGGAACACCTTGCTCCAACAAGAAGATGAATTTGACAGCATAGACATAAGAGACATGATAAGTGCGTGTTGCTTTGGTACGCCAGGTCCACTGGACATAACGCGGGGGAATAAATGAAAAGATCAAGAGTTTACACGAAAGTAAAAGGTGGGGAGATGGAGAGATGCAAAGTTATGCGGGTAAAAAGTCAGGTCATAAAATCAGGTACAGCAATGCCAGCCAGTTTACCGTTTGAAGGCGGACATGGTGGATCGGTACCGGTCCGGTGCGCGAGGAGTCTGCTCGGCATCTAGACTTGGGGACGGGTGTAGAGGACGAGGTGTGGCTTCAGCGTCCGGTGTGGGACTAGTATCGGTATCCCCGCCTGACCCCGCCTCGGTATTTGACCCGTTGTCGGAGATCTTCACCTCTGGGGTGATGGGAGTAACGCCCAATCCGGCATTAACAGCCTTGGTAAGATCTCCCGGTGGAGTGGTTTGGCCTTGCTTCAACCCTTCCAAGCTGGACTTGGAAACAACGGGATGAGATGTCGGCCCAGAATAGATCGAGGTATCGTAATGCGCGAGAGAAGGTCGACGACGAGAAGGTGACAATTGATGCTCGGAAGGCGAATCGCGAGGACTGAGCGGTTCGTCATACTCAGATTCCTCGGGAATGCTCATGCCTTCAAACCGTTCTTCAAGACTCGTGCTCGCGGGGGATCCCAAAGGACCTTCGTCGGTGTCAGATTCGCCGGCCTTGCGTAGCGCTTCGCGCTCCTTCTTAAGAAGCTCTTCACTTCCACTGACGACACTGCCGCGGCTATTGGTACGCATCATCTCGATACCAAGCTTGGAGCCAGGACGACGATTGCGAGTCGGTGGGCTCCGACGTGATTGCGAATGACCCAGCTCTTCATCCTCGTCGTCCCCGGACTCAGCACATTCGTACCGCTTCTTCTCCAAGGACTCCCGTTTAGCGCGGATGGCTTCACTAGACCGTTGTTTCCGCGGCGTCAACGTACCACTAGCATCCATGGCGGCAGGTGCAGAAATCGCATGGAGAAGATGCGGGACGGGAACAGCCTTGGGATCAGGACTGCCGGGATGCGCATCTTCGGAGATGCCAAGTCCACCCTGGCCCTGATCCCAGTCATCATGGTTCCGGCTGATAATCACGGGGACCTCATCCGGTTTGATAGATTCCATATCGCCGAACACACTGCTACTCACCGAGTCATCACGGCTAGACCCTCTATACGAGCTAGGAGGGTGTGGCACAAACCCAGACGAAGCCGAGCTAGGACTGTCATCATTTGACAATGGGTTCGTGCGACCGCCGGTTGCCATTGACACGTTGAGCGGTTGGGAGGAAGGGTTGTAGTCCTTTGGCGGTGGCTTCCACATGCACCACTTGCACAGGGCCTCGGTCAGCTTGGACAGTGTGGGAGGTTTCTCAATGAGCGCATCGAAGTAGTGCATCTCAGGAAGGTCCTTCAAATAGCCAGTCACCGCAACGATGGGAGTATGTCTGTTGGCACTGCGAGTCTCGCGCACCATCCGTGCAAAGTCGGCCCCGTTGACTTGTGGAAGCTTGAACTCGGTCATGATAATGTCAAACTGGACTTCACTGAGAGCATATCTCATGGCTTCGGCACCATTGGTGACAGTGATGGTTCGACAACGGAGCTTTTCGAACAGGCGCTCCATCACGAGACGGGAGACGGGGTGATCCTCACAGATCAGAATATCCAGCGGGCGGAAGAATGGGCCATCCTGAATATTGAATTGGGAGAGACGGCGAGAGCTTTGACGGCGGCGCTGGACCTTGAGCAAGGCCTTAGTCCGGGGGTCCTCGTTATCAGACGACGAAGGTGAGATGTCGAAGAGCTGACTACGGCGCTTGTGGTGAGATGGCACAAAGGGCTCCTTGGTCAATCCAGGGAACTCGCCTCCATCTTGCGATCCGATAGTCTGTGATCGAGCACGGCTCGCGGGGGCACTTCCATGGCGTTGGCTGGAGGGGTGCTTGTCTGGTGAATGTGCAGGAATTCGATTGGCCTTGACGGGCGACGATGCAACCGAGCCAAGGCGAAGGTTTGGCATGCGCGATTGATCAACCGAGGACGGCTGGAATGTGCCACTTGACTGATGCGAGGCAGTTGAGGAGGATCCGGAAGTCTTGCGTCGTTCGTGGTTGCTGCCAGTGCTGAACTGAACCAACAACGGAGACGATGGCTGAGAAGGTCGGCTAGGCGATGAATTTGCCTGGCTAAGACCAGAAGGCGACGAAGGTCGGTTGTTCCCCTTGGTCTGCGACAGAGTACGTTGCAGGGACATGGGCAGAGGGCTGCCTTCCAAAGAAGGCTGCGAGGCTGTCAAGGGTGTTTGGGCAGCTGATGACGACGAAGCAGATTGCCGATGCTGTGCTTGCATGGCCTCCTGGCGCATCTTCTGGATAACATCTTTATTCGCCTTCTCAAGCATGGGAAGGTTCTTAAAGTTGAAGCTGCCAAAGTCATCGGCCAATGCTGGCTCGCTCAATCTCCGGCTCCGTGAATCCCGAGCATCGCGAACATGGGGTGGGATGTGCAAAGGCATCAACGGGCGCTTCATCGAATTGACCTGAGAACGCACTTTAAAGAGCGCATCGTGGGGCCTGTCGGGATATGATCCGGAAGCTGATTGACCCTGGGGCGAAGGCTCATCTTCCATCTCTTCTGCGAAAGCTTGCAAGGTCGCACCACGAGCATCAAAGTACTCTGTATCCTCAGGGTTTTCAAGGTTGGGCACGAACTGCGCTTTGTCCTCTAACAGAGTATCCCAGTTGATATCAGCGAACCAGGGATGATGACGGATCTCGGCACCGCCATTGGGGAACTTCTCGTCCACATTGGCGCCGATACGCTCACGCGGGTTCAATGTCATGAGCTTGTTCATGAGATCCAAGGCTTCGGGAGTGGTGTACTCCTCTGGATCATCTGGCCAGTTGATATTTCTTTGAAGGATGTTCTCGAATACTTCATCGGGAGTCGGGGCATTGAAAGGAGGGTAGCCGAAGATGAACTCGAACATGATGCAACCCAACGACCACCAATCACTAATCTCGTCTTGGCCAATGCCATTGATTGTTTCGGGAGCCAGATAGTCTGGAGTTCCAACAAAGCGGCGGTCATGGTCCTCCGGATCGAACAGTGCCATGACAGGCGGAAGCATACTCTGCTGCGGCGGCGTGTTGTACATCAGGGGATTGCTAAATGTTGGCTGCAGGGGATACAAGTGAGGAGACTCGCCTGCATCGCTCTGCGGCTCCTCCTCTTCCTCCGCCAGACTTGTAGACAGCACGTTTGGCGACGCTACATGGTGTTCATTTCCAGTATCATTGAGAGAAAAGGTTCTGAACATGCCATTCAAGCTGTCACTACCAGCACTATCACTGCGATAGCCAGATGCTCGGCGAGAGCTCTGTCTACTGAGGCCACTCTGATTCAAACTGAAGTACGACGGCTGTACATTCGCAGCATTTTCCGGAGTGATCAACGGTGTAGAGCCAGGAGAGGAGGCAGCCTGGAAATCAAATGACGCCGATCGAGAAGAGGCGATGGAAATAGCCCGAGGGAAAGGACCTTGCTTGAGGAGGTCAGGAGCGGGCTCATTGGGACTCTTCAAAACACGCTTCTGACGGCCAACGAGACCCATGCGGGAAAGACCAAAGTCTGTTAATTTCAAGTGTCCGGTATGGTCAATCAAAAGGTTATCCGGTTTGAGATCACGATGAACAATCCCACGGTTGTGCAGGTGCTCGACTCCGAGTACCACCTCCGCAATGTACTTTTTAGCCCAATCTTCGGGGAGACCTCCCAAGATCTTGACAAGCGAGGCACAATCACCTCCATTCAAATACTCCATAACCAAGTAGAGATATTCTTTGCTTGAAAACGTCCAATAAAGCTTGGCGACAAAGTCGCTTTCGCCCTGCCACATCATAATTGCTCGTTCGGCTTTTACGTTGGTGACCTGATTCTTGGCAATCATGTCGGCCTTCTTGAGCACCTTGATAGCGAAATATTCACCCGTAGACTTTTTCTTAGACAGATAAACACTACCAAAGGCGCCTTTGCTGATAGGCTTGATAATCTCAAAGTCTTTGATAGATGGTGGCGCAGGACGAGGTTGCTGGCTAACGGAGGATAGACGTGGTGATGGGGGTGGTTTGACCACGTCTGACGATGTGGCCGAGGATTGGCGACGGTGATGAAGATGGTGATGAGCCAGTTCACTAGCATAAGTAGAGGGAGAGACGATAGGGGAAGGAAGACTGTCTGCGCCATGAGACAGTCGAGGCTTCGGCATCCTCAGAGGGGAATGGGGGCCAGAGACTCGAGCAGGAGAAGGCTGCCGACGGGGCGAACTCGACAGGCCTGGAAGCACCAGGCTTCTACGTTTGCGGTCAAAGCTCCGCTCAGAGGAAGGTGAATCTGTTCGCATAGCGCTGGCGAAAGCAGACGTTGACGGCATGCTGCTATCGCTACTATCACCGGCATCAATGTCAGCCAGCGAAAGACCCCGTCGGGCGGGTTGTGATGTGCCTAACAGGCCAGCGGCACTCTTATGGGATCGGGGAGTCGGGCATTCCAAGGGGCTATTAGACCCAGTAGATACCGCGACAGAGGACGATCGGACCTCGCCTTGCGCAAGCAGTGCACGATCAGGAGAATTGCGCATAGACATTGTGAGAGCGGACGTTACAGGCTTGCGTGGGGTGGGAGCTGCAGGGAACGATTGCGCTGCCAGCGGTTCTTGACTCGGGACGTACATCAACTCGTCTCTATCGCCGGTGGTGCTGACATCGGCATCACTGGCAAAAGCGGCGTCCTGCGACATCTCTTCGTCAGAGGAGCAAGACGAATCACTGAGTTGACCAGCGGCAATCCGCTCTGCCTTGCTCAATGCAGCCGTGATACACTCCTCAACTAGGACAGTGTATTCAATCCGAATGCGCTCTGCGTATTCAACGATCTTGCGATGGCGAACAACGGCATCTACTTTAGCCTTTGCAATCTCCTCTGTGTCACCGGCCAAGGCAGCTAGGCCCTGTTCCTGCTCTAATGTGTTGGAGCTAGGGGACGACCACTGAAGCACCTGAGAAATTCGAGATTCAGATTGCGGTGACAATGTCCTGAATTCTTCTCCATTCTCCGGGCGCTGCGATTCTTTGATCATGGGCATACTGATCTCCAACGCAGTGTCGCAGAGATCCAGCACCAGCTCGACAATGCGAGCCAGCGGGCGTCGAACAGTGAATGCTCGAGGGCGTCCTGGCGTGATGACGCCCGAGGCGGAATGATCGCGAGAGCGAGGTGGCGTCCCGGGCGCCGAGCTCACACCAGAGGTGGGAGCTGATGAAGGTGCCGAGCTGACAGGGGACGGCCCGATGGGCAAGCCCTTATACTCTGGCTGGACGAGGGGAAGAATGTTGCCATCGCTGCCGATCAACGGCCTTCCTTGCCGAGCCTCCAATGCATCCAGCACCCTCACGATAGCGTGACGGTGTTCATTGAGGTTCTCCTGCGCAACTTGTACATCCATCTCCGCCCGATGTTCCTGCAAGCAAAGATCGGAGTGTTTCTCGAACCACCATGGGGTGATTTGGCGTTCGCAAATACGACATAGAACCGGAGTCGGGGCTGGGTGTTTTGAGGGATCCGGTTCGTTGGCTGCGGCCTCTGCGAGCTCGGTCAGATAGTTCGCGAGTACTTCTGCGCCGACGCCGAGTGACTCTACAAGCTGAGGTGGCAGGTCGATAGTCACTTCGCGGGGTTCAGTGAGCGGTCGGAGCATCCACATGGACTGTCGGAAAGAAGTATAGTTGTTAGCATTCCACATAGGGTTCCAATTCAGTCTTGGGTAGAAGTGACGCCTACATGTCCGGCCTCATCATCCGTGCGGTCATACACCATGATACCTTGACCCTCCATGGTCAACACATCATGGTTATCCTCGCCTTCGGCCTGCGAAGGCTCCATCTTCTCATCCGTCGTCTTCTCCCCGGAAGGCTTCCCTTCTCGCTCAGTATCGGTCCCCGACTCGATCGGACGCGGTTCGGGCGCGTATCGAAGCACCGAGTCCGGCCCCATCTGCACGGAGAAGCGAATGAATCGACTACGCGAGTCATCCTCCTTCATCGACTCGATCGCATCGCGAAAGACATTTTTATTGCCAACCAGCATCTCCGAGATCATGCGGCCCTCGACCGATTCGGGGGGAGAGCCAACGACTTGTCTCCAGGACGGGCTCACCCACTTGATACGACCCTCTAGGTCGAGGTCCACGATGATGTTCAGAGTCTGTTCGGCAGCTTCCTTCAAGTCTTCCCGCTCCTCGCGCATGTCTTCACTGAGCGTCCGTGTCATGACCGGGTAGATGTTCCGAGCCTCCTGCCGCAAGGCCGTGACGGCCGGCGGCGCGAGGAATTGGGGGGTTGAAGAGCCATTGTCCGCCATGCTGACTTGAACGGGTCAACAGGTGTACCGGGCCGCCAAAAGCGAAAGCGTTCGAAAGAAAGGTATGCGACTGGATATCACGAGAGAGCGGTTCAAAATGAGTCGATAGATAGCTGGTTTTATCGGGTGGTTATCGAGATGAGCCAAGCAGAACCGTCTGCTGGTGGGCAGAGCGGGTGGCTCTTGAAGAGACGAAGCTATGGATTCATCCGTGACTTCAACAGGCCATGGCGCGCGAGCAGAAAGAATCGCAAATCGATTAATTCCACTGCTGAATGCTCAAGGCTCACCAATCCGGCGTGGTGAAGCAGGATGAGGGCGACGTTGAAACGCGAGTCGAGAGGACGGAGGATAACGGAAGCCGATGTGTATGCGGGGAATGGGCGCGACAGGCGACGCGCAAGATCATCGACGTCAACCCCAGTGGAGGTTGACCCAAGGGCCTCAAGATAGGAGGGTATTTGGCAAAGTCAAGGGGATAATGGAGTCAAGAGTGTCGGCCTGGAGATCAAGGATCACATAAAAAAACGAGGAGGGTGTCCGAGAGCAGACTACTTAGAGGGAGGGGGTAAGGAGGAGCGGTGGTGGACGTGAGAGAAGGCGGACGATGATTGGGCGGCGGAAGACCAACTTGAGGCACTTGACGGGAGGTCGCCCAACAGGCCTCGTCTCTCGTCCAGTCCTGCACCACCCTATTTCCACCTTTTTTTTCCCTGTACCCACTTGGGCTACTGGGAATTTGAAAATTAGATCTACTAATAGCTCTGTGATAACGGCTGTAGTAATAATGTTGGTTCTCTCCAGCCTTTTTCGATGTTCTATTGTTGGCTCTATATTTAGCCTCGTATATTGTACAGCGTGTGTCAATGCTGTGTAGTCCACTACCATTAAATAAGAGATATGACAGTAATAACCATGCTAATAAATGACATTCCCTACTGGTGTTACGAAAAAAGCTACGAGAAGGGGGGAACCCTAATCATAAACTCTGGGGATGAGCGCCCTTGCTCATGACGTTGATTGATCCAATCTGATCCTCCGTTCCATGACCTCCCGCCTGCAGATGGCGGACGTGCTTTGTCAGAGACTAGTCCTCGATGGCTTCGAGTCTGGATTCCGACGATTTGGAGTCTCCTTAGCACGGTACTTTTGTTGAAGATGATATGTTTAGAGTCGATAGGAGGTATCTCCGTATGTATTCCGTAGTCCTGTACTTTGGGTTCGGAACCATCCGACGTATGCAATCCCTGTATACGACTGTACCCCCTGTCCAAGCTGGAAAGACGAGATAGAAAGGGAAATAGAATACAGTACATATACAAATAGCGAAGAAAAAGAAATCACCCAACTATCCAGTCTGCATTGATTATCCTGTTAAAGACATAGCGACTCGGAACTAAGAAATGCCGTTCCTCCCGAGTTACCCGCCAGTTGGACACCCAGATGGCCCTTAATCCCTTCATGCCGTGCAGCCCATTGGGATGTCATTCCGGCACTCCTCTGCCCACACTAACTTGGAAAAAAAGAAAAGACCAAGGAAAAAGTATCCCTCCCATGATCCCATCACCGCTCCGAAACTCACTGGACGCCACCGCCGACTCCTGGCGTTTTTTCTGACCCCCCCACACACACGAGACTGGCTACCCTCTCGAGGCACGAGGTGCATTTTGCCCTTGGGATCTGTGGACCGTGCAGACGGATTGCATTGACTATGCCAACAATGTCTCCGCTCGGCTCGGGATCATGATTAATTGGTCATCTTGGAGTTGGGAGCGGACAAGAAAGCATGTCAGAGACATCCAGCACGGAGACTGGTTGTGGATCCGACTGCTCCGTTACACTGGCCGGATACTGGCACGACAAGCACGAGATGTGTTTTATCCTCTGGGCTTTTGACTGGTTCGTCGTGATTCAGATCCGTTTGGGATTGGGGTACCAGTACTTGGGGTTCCTGGAAGACCGACCGTTGCTGACCGATCAGTAGTATGGAGGGAGGGGGGAATACAGACACAATACGGGAAAGGATCTCCGGCATCCCAGGGAAATTCCTCCTGTCCCTCCCCCCCCTCCTGGTATGGGATTTCATGATGAGCACATCCGAATGCTAATTCAGGAATGTTTCGAGCAGGGTTTCAGTGGACCGTGGTCGATCCGCGTCTCCACCGTTTCTTCATCCTGTCCGATCCCCCGGTTTGCGGGGTATGAGGATCACCTGATGATTTCATCTCAAAATTGGGAAGCACAATCCAACGTGGAAAATCTGATTTCAGACACCCCATATCATTCAGATCTTCTAGCGTTGCCATGATGATCTCATCTTCACTAATACCCGCCATCCTGGCCCTAGTTCAACGTGCTCCTACCTCCCCCCGTGAACCCCCAAAGAGATAGCTCCGAGCTGGTGTTCCTCGCTTCTCCATTATGACTGGCTGTACCCCAGAGTGACCACCTTGGGACTTAACAATGATACTCCCCGAGTAAACTTTATGCTTCTCTCTTGCCCTCCCACGCACCTCCCCATGCACCGTCAGCCAGTGGCCCAATCAGATAAACTCGCCCCAGGCCGTCTTGCATGACTCCGCTTGTGATCAGCAGAGGGACGGTGGGTTGCTGATGCCTTTTTTTTTCGTGGGGCCGTGGAATGCATTAGCGGGCCTCGCAGCTGTACGGGCCAAGTCTGCTCGAAGATCGATTACGTACCGAGTGTGAATAACGCCAATGTTGAGACGTGAGGGTAAATCGCACCTGTCAACGGCGGGCCAGCAGTATATTCCGTGCACGAGGGACGGCAGTGACAATCCTGCTCGTGGTTACGGTCGGTGCAACAGTCAGATATGGCGCCATGGCTATGAGTAACACAGCTGATAAGCTAGATGACGGACTATCAACCATAACGGCCTTCCGTGTGTTCTGGCCGGTTCACGCTCTGATAGGATAGAAGTCGTCTCATTGTGAACCCAACATAATGGTCCGTGGGCCCTTACCAGGAGAGGCACACTGCCGCCATGAGAGGCATTCCCTAATCGTATCAAGGGGAACATACTCATCCTAGACAACAGCCAAGACTTTCTTGAGCCGGTCAGGTGACCACGCTCATGAAGGCTGGGGTAGTCTCGCAGGATGTAGTTGGCTTATTGTTGTCTATAGCAGATTCATCAAGGCATCTGTGAACCATAGTTCCATTATCTACTATGGGCTGATCGGCAATGGTAGGTGGAGAGTAGTACCTAGTTTAATGAGGTCTGGATCTACCTGAACCCCGAGAATCGGTCCAACCAAACATCCTTGACTTTCTTAAGGTTATACGGTTGTTGGAAGGTCTACCTAATTTTCATTTTAGAGGACATTCTCAAAAGCCTTTTGCCTTCTTGATGGCTCGTGTGCCATCTTTTAATTTATTAACGTCCAGTGTATGGCTTGAAGGACGCTTACAGGACCTACCTCTGCTTTTGCAGGTTGTAAACGCAGTGATATATTGGGGAAGTGGAACTAGGTGCAACTGACGGGAGGCTCCCAAATTTGTTAAAGCCATCAATAAGATGGCCCGGCTGATCACAATAGAGTAGTATTCAGAATCCACGCCTAACTCTGAGATTCTGCTTAAGTTCATCACCTTTGTCAAATTGTGTCAACGCAAATGGTGTAGGCCAGTGGAGGAAAGTGTCATGACGTACCTCAGGCCACAAGGCAGGAATATCCTGCCTCAGGTGTAAGTAAAAAAGTGGGACTGGCTGCCACATTTATCAGGTGTCGACTACAACATCTTGCTTTGTAATATCAGCTGGCCATCCATTTTCACCGGTTCAGCCACTTTGCTCTAGCCCTATATGGATGCTTTCATCCAAAAAAGACCCGTGCAGTCTGGCCCATTGATTGAGCATCGATGAAATGGCCTCCGAAGCCCCAGGTGAGGATCCTGCCGCCAGGCGCACGCGTCCTGGGAGAAAGTATACCTCACGAGCGTGTGAAGAATGTCGTCGTCGCAGAGCAAAGGTAATGTCAATCCCCGATCTATTCCAGATTTCTCCTCGGTTGGAATCAATGGAATCAGTCTAATGGAGTGCTTAGTGTGATGGGGTTCGGCCAACTTGCTCCCGTTGTCTGGATAGAGGCGTGCGTTGCCAGTATTCCACTGCCGAAGATGGGAGGCAACCAGCCCCAAAGTCCTATGTGGTGATGCTGAGGAACCGGATTCAACTGCTTGAGCGTGTCCTTCAGGCTCATGGTATTGATGCGGATGCTTCGATTGCTCAGTTGTCGGCTGCCAGTGATTCTCCAGGACAACCACCTGATTCTACAGGGACAGCTGCTTCAAATGTGGACGATTTATGCTTGACCTTTGACGGTGCACTGACACTGGACGAGTCTTTGAATTTTGATCAAGATGGAGAAGTCAGATACTTTGGTCCATCCAGCGGGCGTTTGCTGTTTCGCTCGCCAGGAAATGGTAAGAGATCTCGACCGACGTTGTCGAATGGTGCGCTGATCAAATGCAGATTCACCTAGCGAGGAAGCATGCAAAATTGATGCATACTGTACTGGATATTACACTGCGGATTCAGAATCCCCCGCAATTCCAGTGCAAGAACACGATCCCCAACCTCTCCTTGAAAAGGATAGTCCAAACGATAACCTAGTCTCTGAAGAACTTCAGGCACATCTCATCGATCTCTACTTTGAATGGGAGCAGCCGTGGTTCCAGGTGGTGAATGAGAAACTTTTCCGGGAGAGTTTGATATGTGGCGGACGATATTCAAGTCCCTTACTGTTGACTTGCATTCTCGCTTTGGGATCAAGATATTGCGACCGTCTCGAGGTCCGATCTGATCCATCTGATTCAAATACAGCAGGCAAGAGATTCATTGAGAGGGCTGAAAAGTTGGTTCAGAATGATTTGAGATGGCCGAAGATTACGACGATTCAGTCTCTGGCCATCATGGGTTCAGTCTATATAGTAAGCAAGATCGAACGAATTGTTTCAATTACGGCCAATGACTAAACGCCTTCAGGCAATGGGATCAGACGCCGCGGGATGGCTTCACCAAGGAATGGCCAACCGTCTCGCTCTCGATATGGGCTTCAATATGGACCCAGCAGTTCTTGCGGGAGCCGTTGCTCTCCCAGCCATCGAGATTGAGTTGCGAAGGCAGATATACTGGGCTCTATACTGCCATGACAAGCTATCTGCTAGCTATACAGGACGAGTCTGCACATTATTGGTGAGTACCTCTGCCAGATTTTTCAAGTGTATCCTGTTTTGGTTCTCATCTGTTCAAAAGGAGTCTCAAGGCGCAGTGAAAAAGCCTTTCCTACAATGCGTCTCTGACGTACATCTCCCATCTGCCGATGGGAATTTACGAGGTGCATCCCAAAAGAACGTTGTACAATTACATAGAGCCATGATCGACCTTTGCCGAATTCTTGAGAAGATTCTCCTATCTCTGTGAGTCAGTCCATACCCTGTAATGCATCGGTGATGTCTATCTGACTCTTTCACCCAGTTGGTCCCCCAAGCCCCTAATTCACGCCCATCACCGATCCGCCTTTTTCGACTCCTGCGTGCTCGAACTCAAAACTTGGTACTACGATCTACCCTCCGAACTAAAGATCGAGCGACCATCGGGTCCATCACGATTCGCTCATGCATATATCCTCTACATGAACTATCACACCGCATTCCTTCTACTCTGTGGCCCCTTCCTCAGCGGCAACCCATCTCCAAAGAACGAAGAAAACAAAAAGTCCCCTGACCAAAACGACAAAACACCCGAGAACCCAACCGCCCAAAAGGCACTAACCGCCTGCAGCGCCTCAGTACGATCAATGATCGGCATCGCGCAGAAATACAGACAAACATTCGGCAGCTTCAAGCTTAGCCCGATAACAGCCACGTACTGCACTTTATCCGCGGCATTGATCATCATCGAGAAATGCTGTTCGCTGGAGAACTACGCTAAACCAGCCAGTCTCCCTGAAGAAGGTGCGCGGACGCTATCGCCTCATGCGGCGGCTGGCCTGTGTTTCCAGGTTTTGCGGGAACTTTCTACTTCGTGGAATATTGCGAAGCGGATAGGGAGAAATCTCGAGAAGGTTTACTGTGATCGCTTTGGACAGCATATTCCGTCTCCGCCGTACGATTATAAACCGCCGCCGTGTCCGGTTGCATGTCAGCCTATGGATTCTGATGAGGCGTTGGAATCGGGTATCGTTCCTATGCAGGCGTTTGATGCGTTCTTCGATCCGAAGAGCCTTCCGGTTGGGGACCCCCTTGCAATTTATCCTGAAAATCCGGTGGCTGCTTATGATAGTGCGTTGGGTCAACCCGCCGTGCCTACGTTTGATGGAGTGAATATGGACGTGCTTCAGAATCTACCAAATTCCGCGGAGTTATTTGCCAGTGGTCATGGCTTTGCTTTCTCGCCTGACTGCCTGCCGAGTGATTACAACATGTTCGAAACTTTGAACCAAATGTACTTAGAAGAGACGTGGTGATAAAAAGAATTTAAAAATTCATTCACTCAACGATACAATTCCTCATTCACATCCTCGTACGAAACTCTGGCCTCCATCGCTAAATACAGAAGCAAGAGCCTGATCCTGTAATCTCGTCATGCCCATGGCTCGATTATATCGGCTGCAATCTTCTCTGCGAGCATATCTAGCAGAAGTCAGAATGACAGATCATGTACCAAAATATTGAGACATACTTACAGACAACTGACTGAGGGTGTCCAGGTGGAAGAAATGGAAATGCGCCCGCATCAACCACCCGAAGCCCCGTGACACCAAATACCCTCGCCCGATGATCGACGACAGCCATGCTATCATTTCGAGTTCCCATTTTGCATGTACAGGATGCGTGATATATAGTCATGAGCGTATTCTTGATGACATTTAGGATCTCCTCATCACTTTGGTACTCAAGCCCTGGGAAGTACTCCGGTCCAATCAATATGGGCTTCATGGCTGGACTTCGAAACATGTCGCGCATCCGTCTATATGCCGTCACGGCAAGTTTTTGATCTATCTCTGTATCCAGCCAATTTGGATTGATAGTTGGGAGATCTGCCGCGTTCGCAGAGCGAAGGGTCACGTTGCCGCGAGACGTAGGAGCAACGATGCTCGCAATGATCGAGGCATACTCACCATGCTGGGGCTGTTGGAAGAACGGATCTGAGAAATTTCCAACAAACGCAGAAGCTGCCAAATACTAAACCGAAGTCAGTTCAATTCAAAATAAACGGCGTTCGTATATCTCACCTCGATCTCTGGCCAATCTTCTGGAAACCAAGAGAGAACCTCTTCTTCCTGATCAGTCAAATTATATCTAGATATATCTGGAAGCTTTTCAAACGCAAGATAGTCTGTCGATGGGTTCGTCAACATCCCTTCATGGGACCCAAGATAGGCTGCAATCTGGCTAGCCAGCCGAGCTCGACTCTGAACCATCCCCGAGAATGAGGCCACAGCAACTTGATGGGAAGGACCAAAGAAGATATGGTCCCACATATTCTGGCCAACTCCGGGTAGAGTCACGATTGGTTTGATTCCATGCTCGTGAAGAACCCTAGCAGGACCAATCCCGGACAGCATAAGTAGCTGTGGAGAGTGGAAGGCACCTGCAGACAGAATGACCTCGCGCCTGGCCCATAATGTGTAATCCCACACTCCATGGACTCTTACACCATGAGCTCGATTCCACCAGTCGAAAAGAATCTTTTTGGCCAGAGTCTTCTCATAGATAGAGAGTGTTTTCATGTTTTGCGGAGATTGAAGGAACGCCGTTTCCGAGCTACTTCGTGATTCATCTGTCGGACGAATGGTCATTGAGCAGAACTGATGTCCCATGAGTGAACCGCTGTTAAAGTCCCCAATCTCTTGCATTCCGATCGCGGTCAAGGCCCGGCGGACCCAGCTGGAGAAAGGCATTGCGTATCGAGGATAAGAAACATGCAGTGGCTCGCCGGAACCATCAAATGCTGACTCGTTGTACGGTGTCCTAACGCATTCGGATCGAGATGTTGGCGCGGTGAAGGATACTGTTTGTTTGAAGTATTTCCAAGTGTTCTCGAAGGTATAGCTGGGGTCATCCACGAGTTCAGCCCATCGATCCATTGCGCCTTTGGAGGGACTGTGAGAATGATCAGCACCTGCGAGGCTCCGGTTAAATAGAAGACCAACCGCTGGTATATCATAAAGTTCAACGCTGATCTGGGAGGCATTCAATCAGCAAGCTGTGCTGGCGAAGGCAAGGAAAATATCACGTACGATCCTCCTAGACACTTCCCTCGGGGATAGTGGATATCCCGATAGTTTGCACCAGGGACTTTCTCTGCGACAAACTTCCAGTCCACCGAGGATGCCGTCGAAATGCTGGCCCCAATTCCAATTGTCGCGGCACCTGGAAGCTTCGAGATGGGATGTAGCCACTCGTAGTAGCCTCCAGCCTCCACCAACGCAACTTGATATCCGGTTTGGGCCAGGCGTGATGCGACTGTGATGCCCGCGGTGCCGCCTCCAATGACCACATAGTCGTAGGTTGCATCCCAAGGAGGTGGTGGCCATCCATTGAAGAAATTGTAAGGCCGAGTCCGGAGAGACAATGGTGCTAACCCATAAAGGGCTACAAAAATGGTTGATCCAAGAAGCCGTAACGCAGTAAAGAACAGCATTATGACTCGACTCTGTCTGAATGGAAGAAATGCATGATCGCAGACTCGGGAGGAGTAGTGAAAATGAACATTCATGACAGGTCCATCGTAGGGCAGTCTCGAATAGGCCGTTCCTGCCGCGACTCAATATCGAAACAGCAAACATGACGCGTGCATGACTTCCAATTAGGCAAGCACAAGCTGGGAGGTTCTAGCTGATATTTTCGTGAAGCGGACTTGTCCAAGCAAACTTCGAACGCCGTCCATCGAGCTGATCTGGTGCAGCTGTTCGTATAACTTTTCTTCTCTTCTTTCTTCCTCTCTACAGCCAAAGGCAGTACCTTTGACAGTCAACACTTTCACCCACTCTAATTCTCCTTTCCCTTGACACATCCTCTTACCTTCCCTACCAACAGTAGGTGTTTCCTGTTTCGAGCCCAACTGAACCCTCGTCGACCGTTCACTGACCTGTCAGCTTTCACTAAGAACCACATCATGGTTTCTCTCCCAATCAAGAAGCGCAAGAAGAACCATTTCTTCGCGCAGTACCCGGACTTCATCCATAACCCCCTCGCTAGCTTCAGTGATGATTTCAAGCGTCTCGCCCTAGAGCGAAACTGGTCGTACGGGAGCAAAACCTGGAAGCAGAAATGGGTTCTCTGCACAAAGGCCGAGTACCAGGACCTTATTGGCACCGATCTCACCAATTTCGAGAAGTGGCAGACAATCTGCTTTAAGCTCGATATCAGGGGCGTGTATTCAATCCGCCAGGCGAAGAAGGTGGGTCGTCCTCTTGATTGGTTGGAGATCATAATCTTATTTACTTTTTTATTGTGAGCACAGGCCCTATCCCAGGTTCACATCAACCTCATCGACCTCCTCGAAACTTGGGACGCCTATAGAGGCCCCAAGAAGTTCAGCAGCACTCGCGAGTTGGCTCACTACTCGGTGTCAACCAGCAAGATTTACCCCCGCGAAGCTGCCAAGGTCGACCCGGCCCTGCGAGTGCTTCTGAAGCACTTGATGTGATCCCGATGTCTTGTTTTGATGACTGTATTTGAGACGGTACAGATCCAGTCGCTACACGATATCATCGTCGTGCGCACATTCGAAGGGTGTTTGGGGGGAGCACATGGTTCTCCCTATCGCCAGGTCTAGATAGCAATGCGTCCGTCGGAATGAACAAGCTTCCTTGAGCCTTGATTGTATCGATATCAATAGACTTTGACTAGGGACTACCTTTCTTGCGAGCTCCTTTCGTGGAGCACTGCATGTGGATGCTGATTGTGTTTTTACAGGGAGCCCGCTGCCAAGCGTTTTTCGGGATGATGGCCATCACGCAACTATCGCCATCCCTCTCACGAGGACGTTTTTCCTCTTCGCGGCGGTCCCGAGGAATAGACTTTAGCGGCGCAAAGACGAGGGCTCATGGGGAACGCCGCCAACCCGAGGCGCTCGTTTCTGAAACCTACTCAGATGAAGCCATGCCGCTATGGGGAAGGTGCAAGCAAGCGATAACGAGTCGCCAATCAGCGAGCTTCGGATCTCTCAAGCTTTTAGCGGGGTCCCACTTACACGCTTATTGAAGGTTAGTTAACTTTCTGGTTGACCATGTGGCTGACGAGTGAACAGGATGACATCGCTCGCTAAGTGGGCAGACAATTCCTACCAGTACCAATGAGGAATGCTACCGAATACTAACCTTGATTGCGACGAATGAGGCGTATGGGATGGGAAATGGCACGCGGGCTGTCAGACGAGTGCGAAAATGTCCGTCGGTTTGCCGTGATTATTTATCTTGTTTGCTTTTTCTGCTGAAGTTTTTTTTTGCTTTTTTCCCCGTTCTCCTATATCTATACCTGGATCTCCCTCGTCCTTTGACTATTATACCCCATCATAACCGACAATCATGGCGGATATGAGCACCAGCGAAGTCGCCGAAGGCAGTCAGCTACGCCAGCGCCATCATGAAGGTCGCAAAATCGAAATTGTTGGCCCAGATGGCCAGCACAGAAAAGTCGCGGTCGCCGACCTGACCCAGGACGACTCCGAACTGGCCACCAGGTTTGGCTATAACCCGGTCTTCAAGAGAGAATTTGGATACTTGTCGACCTTCTCGTTCGCGGTCAGCATTAGTGGTCTTTTTGCGACTGTCATGACCACCATGTCATACCCATTGCTCGCCGGTGGTAGTAGTGCGGTTGTGTGGTGTTGGTTCGTCTCTGGATTTGGCTGCATGTGCATTGCAGTAAGTATAGCCGAGAAAATGAGCTTGAAACAAAATAACTGATAGAAGCTCTAGTGCTCCGTTGCCGAACTGGTCTCTGCTTATCCTACCTCTGGAGGACTGTAAGTCTTGCGCGTTATCATCCAACAGGAATTCAGGATCTAACATACTCCTAGATACTTCACTATCTCTCGCCTCGCTCCCAATAGCTGGGTCCCCTCCATCAGCTGGTACAATCGTTCTCATAATTGGTCTTGGGCTTTCACGGTACTAATTTTGGCACAGGGTTACTGGTTGGCTCAACCTTCTCGGCCAGGTGGCTGGCGTTGCGTCCTCCGAGTATGGAGCCGCCCAGATGCTCCTCGCGGCCGTCTCCATGAGCCGGGACTTCAACTACGAAATCACAACCAACACTACCGTCGGGGTGATGGCGGCGCTTACCGTCATTACTGGTGTAGTCAACTCTCTTTCCACTTACTGGATGGAGAAGATGACCAAGACCTATGTCATTTTCCACATCTGTGTTCTGGTCGCTTGCTCGATCGCTCTTCTGGTCATGACAAAGGACAAGCACGATGCCAAATACGTCTTCACCGAAGTCAAGTCTGAGAGTGGCTGGACACCTCTTGGCTTCAGTTGGCTATTTGGCTTCTTGTCTGTCAGCTGGACTATGACCGACTACGATGCGACTGCTCACATTACTGAGGAGATTAACAACCCCGAGCTCAAGGCTCCCTGGGCTATTTCTTCTGCTATGCTGTTCACCTATGTTGCTGGTTTCCTGTTCAACATTGTGCTCTGCTTCTGTATGGGCGACCCTGACGAAATTCTCGTGTCGCCTATGGCTCAGCCTGTTGCTCAGATCTTCTACAACAGCCTCGGCAAGGGCGGTGGTATGTTCTTCACTATTGCGGGTCTAATTATCATCAAGTTCGTGACTTTCACTGCCATGCAGGCCCTCGGCCGCACTGTCTTTGCCTTCTCCCGCGATCGTCTGATGCCTTTCTCCAACGTCTGGATTAAGATTGCCCCTTGGACTGGAACCCCCTCTACGCTGTGTGGATGTCCGTCTTCTTCTGCATTGCCATCAACTTGATTGGTCTTGGATCTTACACTGCCATTGCTGGTGTGTTCACGGTCTGTGCTATTGCCCTGGACTGGAGCTACTGCATCCCCATTCTGTGCAAGCTCTTCTTTGGCAAATTCCAACCCGGTCCCTGGCATATGGGTCCCTTCAGCACCATCGTCAACATTTGGGCTTGCCTCTGGACCTTGTTCGTCAGCGTCATTTTTGTTCTCCCCACTGCTATGCCGGTCACTGCGGAAGGCGTACGTATCAATCTTCTCTCTGTCTATTTCTGGTATGCTAATTTGATTACAGATGAACTACGCCTGTGTCTACCTCGTGGCCGTTCTGCTGTTTGCCATGATTTACTGGTACATTCGTGGCCGTGCAGTCTACACTGGCCCCGTCACCGAGGCCATTTCGGATGACATCTCTGAGAGCGAGATCGTGGAGTCCGAAAAGACTGCCAAAGGCCCCGCCGCGTAATCATGCCACTAACAGCCACACTTCTCTCCCATCGCGACAATCACCATAATTCCAATCTACCGCGCTATCCAGCTCACGCCAGCAATCACCCAGTGCAACAACTTCACTCGCCACGTTATTGCCCTTCTCCGTTTCACAGCCCGGAAATCATCCCTGTATTCGCCAACTTCCAATACTTATGCAACCACTTTGTCGACCTAATCCACCACCCATGCGACATCACACCGTCACAGCATCAGCTCACCACCCTCTCTGGTAATCGGTAACTTCGCCAATCAGCCCCGAGAACAACAACACCCTAAGCGACAATCTCCTAGCACCAAAGTATAATGGACCCATGCGACACGATTTTGGAACGAGTAGCGGTGTATATTCTAGGGGTAATTCAAGCGTTTATTGTATGTGTCACTCGTGCTTGTACATAGCTGACCACACAGATGGACCTTACTTGACTCTATCTGATTGCAAATACCTTGTGCATTATTTACGCACATAATATCTTCAACAAGAACTATCCTTAGCCGCGTCGCTATGATTTAAAATTAAATGCGACATCCCAATTTTTGGCCCAACGCGACCTGACGACACTCGATATGCCATATCTTTCGAATGCCCTGGATCAACTTCCCGCAATGCAGTGCCCAAAAACGACTGCAAAACATATCTGGAAAGCCCCTGAATTGGCGGGAAACGACTTATCTCGATGCCCACCGCCCTTTAACTAGTAGTACGTCTTCGGGTCAAATTCATCAGACTTGTCGACAAAAGCCCATCCCTCAATACCTCTGCCACCAATCCTCAAAACTCCTCAAGTTCTCCATCAACGGCACGATGATCAAGTCGAATACCTTTTCCTGCATGGCTTCGTTCTCCAAATTCGTATCCTGACTGCCGTGCCAAAACAGACACTGCTCCACGATCCTTGCATATTCCGGCCCACTGCGTTCCATTACGGATGGTAGAACGCGAGCCGCAGTCTTGAGGTTTGTGACTACTTCTTGGGGGTCTTCATCTGCAGGGGTTCTCAGCGTCTCAAGTGTTTGGCATAGTGACAGCTCTACCAGAACCAGACCTAGTGGGAAGAGTATCTGGCTTCGGATGAGTGCGGCTTTCATGGCGTCAGTCTGGCTGTTGAAGTCTTCAACATTGCTTTCTACATTCCACGGAATGCAGGGGCTACCAAGACCGGTCGAGGGCTCGTAGGTGAACATGATATCTCGGGCTCTCCAGTGTTCTCGGAGCCAGCTTCCGTGGAACTGAAGGACACTACATGCCAGGTTCGCTGCCAATCGCAAGCGGTCTCGCTGGCTGAACAGAATCCCGTCACTGCTCTGACTGGCTGAGAAGGTAACCGAAGCCGTGATAAGATCTGCAAGTGACTTTGATTCTAGGTACCCCGCAACTTGTCGCACGTAGTAGATATTATGTCGGTGACTCTCATCTGAAACCCATCCCAGGGCCGCCTGAGAAATCTTTTCGGTCTTTGTATCTGACAGTATCTGGCAAATATCTGTGATTGGTGGCGGGACATTGGTTTCGTTGGCATTCTTCGTGACCAATTCATGGCTTTTTAATGCCAAGTCGGAGGAGAACTGAACCCGCGTTCTGGTTTTAGTCTGCTCCAAGCTCATTGATTTGGTATGATCCACTAATTGACAGACATATCGCACTCCCATGCTAGAGGTTGTCATGTCGGTCTCAGTCTCAATCTCATGACCGTGCTCCCAGAAAGAGGATTTCATAACCTCATTAGAAGCTAAGATCATGCGGAATCTGGGGTTCCCACGACCTTCCACCAACGGGTCAAGAGTATCTAGCGATGGGCCATTGAGCACAAAGTGGACAGCATGCTGATTTTTGCAGGGGCATCTCCAGCATTTACCCCTTATGATTGCTTTGTGTAGACTAGAAGCAGATCGTCGGGACTTCCGGTAGCGCGTCAGCGTGTGGTTTGATAGTCTCCGTTTTCGGGCTGTTTCTCGATACTCGGACTGTTCGACCAGTGTTTTGAGTAATGTGTTGGCGGTGTTGATTCGGTTGAGTAGATCAGCGTAGATACTCTTTGAGAAGATGTCCCGGAATTTCTTAACTTCTCTTTCAATATTCGATGAGTTGTTCCAGCATTTCTACAAGTTCCAGTGTTCATGATCAGCGCTCATTTGACACGCTAGCGGCAAATTAAGCCTCGTATCAGAAATAATAGGCCGATCAATATCAACGTACCTCTGCGGTTGCAGGCATCTTCTTGTCCCAACCCAACTTCTGCGACAACTCTTCCAGTAGAGCATACATCTCCGTCATGGTCCTTTCAAACGGGATATAGTTTCTCTCCATTTTCGCTTTTAATTTTGACTGCAAAGTGGGTTCCTTCCAAAAAGTCCCCGAGGGATCGTTGATCAGATCCTCCACTTCATTTTGGTATCCAACGACTCCATCAAGGGATCGCTCAAGAGTGTTAACAAAGATCGCCTGCTGTGTCCCAAGACTGGACAGGTAGCCGTCCAGCTCCCTGCGGTATCGCTTAGCGCGAAACCCCTTGAGTGTCTCGAGACCTTGCACATAATTGTCAAGTTGGTTGAGAAGGAGAGGGAGGACCGCAAGCACAAGTCCTGTGGCTTCCATTTGAGGCGTTCTTCAAGTTCTCCTTTGATGAGCCAGAGGGAGAGTACAATGTCATCCTTCCTCTTTGCTACGCAGAAGATGAGCCTCAGCTAGTATCAGTCACGCTTCTACCCCGCAGCACCCCTGTCATTTTATCTCGTACCTCAAAATGCCCACCAGGCGACTGCCCAATGATCACAAAATTATCATGCTGAATTCACCATCATTGTCCTGTCTGAGAATTCTGAGTTTCTAGTCTGTATGCCAGTAGATCTAAACTCACGCTCTCGGACTATAAAACTCCCATTCAAGCGTGGCCTTACTGAGTTCGTTTCCACAGCTCAGCGCGAAAGCCCCGCCATCGCCTTATCTTTCCACCTACAAAGATTCGCAATATGAGCACAATATCGTCTGTTGCCATATCTTGCCTTACGAAACTCAAAGCCATTGCTTCCTCCGATGATTTGCAAATATACAGTGCTGAGATCCCGCACGCACTTTGGCAAGATGAGCTGGGTCGTCTACGGGTCTGGGCAGCTAATATAGGTGCTCACCAGACTGGTCAGGCCTCTCTAGATCATCGCCTTCGAGACGCATCTCATATCAAAGAACAAACCCTCCGAGTTCTTCGGAGGTTGCAAAGGTTGTTACAGGATCTTCGGGACGGGCTTCACCCGGGAAGTGGATCCGAGGATATGTCAGATTCGGGGGATGAACACGGTGGAACATCAGAGGTGCAGATGATCTACCAAGAGGTTCATGATACGATCGGTAATCTCTTTCAACTATCGATGATCATTCGGAAGTAGGTCACCTTGGCCGGTCGTGAGAACGCTGAATGTAATACTGATATTCCCGAATAGACCCGCTCAGCACGATCGACTTCGGGGAACAAAGCGGTCCGATGCTGCTGGCTTCGAGCCATTCGATATGCAACACGTGTTGAACAAGTATCCTCAAGCAGAACCTAGTGTTCTAGAACGACTTGGGTTAGCCATTTCTCAGCGGAGAGCTATTCTTCGGTACCGCGAGCGACATCACCTCAAATTAGGGAAAGGCCTGGAACGAGCGATCGAAGACCGATCGGACGCAGTGTCCACGAAAATGTCAGATACAGTCGCAACAAATTTTGTTGAACAGCCTCCAACCCATGTCGGGTTTGATTCTCAATCACTCGTCTCTCAAACTTCATATGCACAGACGCTGCTGAACGGAGAGGAAGGGATGGTGCTGCCTCCGCTGCCTGCTGAATCTGAAGATGGAACTCCCTTTGAGTGTCCATACTGTTTCGTTATAATCAGCATCTCGGGCGATAATCAATGGGCCCGCCATGTCTTCGATGATCTCATGCCATACATCTGTGTGTTTCCCGATTGCTCAACACCATATCGACTGTATGAGAGTCGGCGCGAATGGTTTTTCCATCTGCAAAACCAGCATTCTGTGCCCATCGATTCCGGAGGCCAGCTTAACTGCCCTCTTTGCTCGTCGTCAGTCACAACTGGGAAGCCATTCGAAAAACACGTTGCCAGGCACTTGGAGGAACTCGCTCTATTTGCTCTACCGCGCTCTCAGCCACAAGTTAACCCCAATTTATCAGATGAAGAATTCATCGGAGACAATAGGGCTCGCGCGGACTCTGATTCCAATCATGGCTCATTATATCGAGTTCGGGAGTATACAAATGAGCAGTCCCCATTGACTGAAGAAACTCTTCGGGCGAGTGACACTCAAGAAGAGGATGGTGACCTATTCGACATGGGCTACGAAGGAGACACAAATTCCTACGAAGACGACGAAGATAAGAAAGACCTGTCTTTGGACCAATCGAATGATAGTGGCCAACCGCTACCCAAGACAAGAAGATTTCTCCCGCGATCCGAGACAAGAAAACTTTTCTCGCTACCTAATAAAAGAGTTCTCAAAGTGCGCAAGGTATGGTGCGTCGTACAATTTGCGGTTTATTGTACAAACTGCAAACCAGCCAGTCTCATTGAGAAAGGTACCCGCCTATTGGCCGGGGTGGAAGAACGAGTTGACCAAGGCAAATATTCAATATCCAGCTTCCACATTCAACATTCAGCATGTGGGCAGTGGATTGAGATTCAGTCAGATCAGCATGTTCCAAGCACCAGTCTGATTGAGTTCGGCGATGGTAGGTATGAATTGATAAATAGGATTTCTGTAGAATCACCCAGCCGAGGATTTGAGAATGAGGCGTCTCAACTACCAGACCTGGATAACGGTTGGGTGGTGTCATTAGGCCGTCCAGAATCGTCTACACGAAAGGTGAAGCGCACAAGGCCTATCGAATTTACAGACCCGATGGGGAGGCATTTTGAGTTCCCTCTTGAGCACTGCTCCACCTGGGAGGTATGAGCTGCGTTCTCCCTAAAACAGACCAGACCCATACTGACATGTCTTTGAATCTCTCAATGAAGGGGCTAGAAGAAGTCATCCGAACGAGTCTTTGCCATGCCCCTGACATGCTGGCACAATTCGAAGCCGGGAAGTATGACATTATCAATGAAGCCGGCTCTGTGGTCTTCCCCGGTAGATGGAAGGAGATTGTTGAGCCTGGCATACGCATCACAATGCGTATCTGGCCTTCTCGACAATATGCAATCGAATCACGACTTGAAGAGGGGAAACCGTATCAACTTTCAGAAGATCCTCTGACTATCAATTCCTTTTTGGAAAGAGCTAGATATTCGAGACTAGCCGATACCCGCTTTGGGGTGAGTGATTGGACAGCCGCCATTCCAGATATGGAAGATGAAGGATGACCAAGCTCCGTATCCGGGTGGAGCAGACGCCTGTAACATATGGCCAGAATTGGGAAACAAACAACAACGAGATGGCCTAAATACGATACGAAGCGTGGAAGAGTCCCTTCAACGACCAATCAATGTGAATCCCCTTTTAGAGCTGGCCTTCCCAAAGCTTTTCCCTGGCAGCCTGGGCTTGGGTGCTTTAGAAACCTAGCTGACTCTCACTATGCCCCATCCGTGGGACTTGATGTGGTTCATAAATTGTAATGGCTACTTATTGACTTGAATAACCTATAATTACTGTTCATCTGACTCAAACCGTGCAGGCCCCCTGGACTTTCATTTCATTTTCAGGGTAGAAAGTCAGGTACCGTGCCATTACCAAAGTCAACTCATCGCTGGGTATACGGTGGAAGAAGGTAGGTTCAGGACACAGCTCTCAGAACGCTCAGAGCGTGTCTATTGGCATACCCATCGACATGGAGAGTTGGTCAGGCCAGGTATATGGAGTCTCACATTCTGTCGCTCTAGGAAGTTGAAGGTGTCTCCTTCCACTAGTGAGGTTCAAGCCTGGGGGATAGTCGAGATTTTCCCATCGGGCTTCTTTCTGTTGATTGTTTGGATCAAACATTTCAATCCGACGTGGATCATTAGACCGCAACTTAACGAGCAATTGCTGCAGTATTTGTATAGCTGAAGTTATTCCCTGTAGAGAGAACTCCGCTAGCGCTTCGCGAACCTGAAAAGGAATAGGACCAAAGAATTCTCGTGTCTGTATGGTTGTAGGCCACCGACTAGCATTTAAGCCAGCAATAAGTTCGGAGTAATGTTCGAGGAGTACTCCCTGACAATGTGATACTGAAGTCATCAGATCCTCTCTTTCACAGTCAGTCGTGTCCGCAGATGCGATCAGGGCCCTTGCTGATGCAAGAAAGCCTGGACAGCGAGCTATTTCATGAAAGGAATATTCGATCAACTCTCCGAGTCGAGAAAATTTGCCTCGCCGTCTTTCCTCGTTGATCATGTCGGGAATTATTGATCTCCATTCCTCACCCTCTAGGAAGCACTTCTCGCCACGGGTCAGCGCTTCATACACAAGAAACCCCCGGAATGATAAGAGAAGCGTCCGACCAAGACCGTCAGCATGAGCCTGGGGCCCACGTATCTGATAAAGATTCGAGATACCCCGTGAATGTAACATCCATGACTCTTGTCCAGTTGAAGATGTCAGTTCATATACTCCGAGAAGAATCGCAGCACCAAGAGTATTATCTGCGGTCGCCAAAGCCGGATTTCTCAAGGTACGTGCTAAGTGGTTCAATGCCTGGCCGTACATCTCCCGACTAGCGAGGCCCAGTCGGTCATCCCCGAGTGAGCGACCGATATGAAGAGCACCAAGGCTACGTAGACACAAATCCAGTGCCTTTCCAGCCGTATCCCTGTAGTTATGAACTACATCAAACCAATTCGTACCAACACGGGTGCTGTAGCCGTAGAACAGGCCTAGAAAATTGGCCTCCACGAAACCACAGAATGCTTCACGGTACTGTTCAGCTATGGCCACACTGGCTAAGCTTGGCGCCACTGCTCCATCGATGGATGACCCACCAGCAAACACGTGTGGGTGCTGATCAGGAGTTGATTCGATTCCTGCTTTGTAGCTTCCAACGGCGCGAGGATTCGTATAGAAGTTGATTTTCAGGTCCCTAGTGTACCCGGGGCATGATGAACCTTTCTTCTCACACCGGTCGCACCCTGGGCGTCTTTCATCGCACTATACATTCACATCAATCGTCGGGTAATTGGTTTGTGTATCGTACGAAACGTATTTACCTTGATTCGTCTTCGGACGCAGGCTAGACAGCCTTTACTGCGCGGTACACCCACCATTACAGGTCAAAACGAGTGTAGATATATAATAGCGAAACACGAACCACGAATTTGGTTTCAGCCTCGTGTAAGATAAGGCTTAATCCTGGATAGTCGAATGCGTGGGGAAAAGGGGGTTGAGGCGGCTACAAAGCAGAAACAAAACTCATTGCACTATTCTCGGGCCCATGCATGCTAAACCTCTTGGCGGGCGGGGTATGCCCCCAAGCACCAAATAATGTCTAGCGACTCTGTGTAGTCAATTTGATAGCAATTGAAGACTCCTACTGTACCATTGTTTTGGAGGGCCTTTGATTGCACGCATTGAGAATGATGGTGGGCTTTGACCCTGAGGCGGCCTCTAAAATAATGTGAGTAGGAATCCACATCAGAACAAGTCCAATCGCTTGAGACTCCAATATCATACTTGGCTATACCTACTAAGGTCACCTGATATCCTTTAATATTAGCTTAAGTTGGGCTAATTTAAGTTAAATCTTCTCGCATAGTGTTCAATCTAAAATCATTTTATATTTAGGCGATTTCGATGCCTATAAGGAGGCCCTTTAGAAAGAGATTGGGGAAGAAAGGGGTAGTAGGACTGCCCTTCTCCTCTGGTTCCTTTCTTCATGATTGTTGTAAACAGCATGTTGGCCTAGTATATTTGAATCAATTCTGCCTCAGCGCCTCACAATATCGATGGCATGATGAACCTAAATACTGCTTTTGTCCGTGGTAGGCCCCCTTGAACTTCTACGATTTGAAAGAGGGACCTGCCCTCGGCCACGTCACCATATGACTCTACAACGCTCGCGTTCATTAAGGTGACCGTAGTCCACTAACATCACACCAGTGTATATGCCAACCCCTCTGATCTGAAACTTCCTGCCTGCTTCAGCTTCTGCGCACTCTTCCCAACATCCTTATCCCTATGAACCGTCTACCTTCTCTATAGTGCTAGATGTAAAGAGGAAATTCATGCTAATCGCGCTTTGTTATAGATATTAACTAATATCTAGTCTAACACGATGAATTACGTCATCTTGTTCGGAATCTTGCGACATTAGCTTCTTACGCTCAGCACACTGAGGCGGTGCATCTAAGCACTTCGGTAGATGGCGATCCCAACCTAAGTGTCTTCCCTCTAGACTCAGCACATTCCTTGCAATGCGCAGTAGTTAGCCTGGTTCTCGCTTGAACTGTGTTCCCACATGGAACATCTGCAAGCCCTGCATATACGAGGTGTTAGAGCTCTCGGGGCCGATTTCTTCCCCCCGGGCATCTGCATTCTTGGCTGCCTGTCCCTCTCGGGGTTCAGCGTCCTGATTGGAGGGTAGGATCCAAAAGACACGCTTCCGGGACCCCTTTCTCAGCTGGGTGGGGGATTTCCGGTGGTGCTCAAATGTAGTGATCAACCCCCTGGAAGTGCGCGCTGCGTCTGTATATTAGTCGTATTATTGTCTCATGCCAAGAGCAAGGCTGACAGTGGAGCCGTAGGGGAGGCTGTGATTCCCAGGAGTGGAGTGGAACCCTAATGATACATACCTTTGCTAAGAGCAACTTATACTAACAAAATTTGAGATCCTGGAGATCATGGGGATCTCTACTGCTGGCTCGGATTCAACTTAATGCAACTAGTGCAAAAAGAAAGGCAAACCACTCGTGAATAATCAGCGTTGATTAGTCGTCGATCCGAGGGATGTGCAGCCCTTGCTTCTTGCTTCAGGGTCCCGAGGAGGCTCAGGTTTCTGAGGCGTTGGGCACTAATCCGTATAGAAGACATCGTTTTCCGTGTCCTGATCCTCTTCACTTTGGCTAAGATGAACCCTCTCCGATAGGTCTACAGCATATAACCAAACGGAAAGCATGCCCGCCTCACCTATCTCAAGACTACCTTCACGTCAATATTTCATCCACAAAGACCATGACCCCAACATGAATGCACATTTGCTGAGCGCACCCTCTGTGGAGCGGACAGCGGAGCCGGGCCAGCAGCGATTAGTGTCATCTGACTCGATCGAGAAAATTGGAGAGAAACTAAAGACAAGACGATCGATCGGGACATGGATTTCAGATTGGTTTGTCTGGGAAATGTTTGCCATCTTCGTGTCAACTAGCCTGGTGGTCGCCATCTTTATTATTTTGGCCCGATTCGATAACCAGCCTCAGCCTACCTGGAAATACGTATCGCTGAACTCGCTCATTTCCTGGTTGAGCACCCTTTCGAAAACATGCATTTTATTCGCCGTCAGCGAGACCTTGGGCCAATTGAAATGGGTGTGGTTCGCCAACAAGCCACGGCCGATACCGGATCTTCGCACTTTTGATGCGGCCAGTCGAGGTTATTATGGCAGTGCAGAGCTGATATGGCGTCACTATAGGAGCATGTTCCACGGATGTTCATTTACCTACGGATAATAGAAGAACAATATAGTTATGCTGAGGCCGTTATACGGGTGTACAAGTCTCCGTGACTACGCCAATATAGACAACATCGCTGTTAGCTATGGATTTGGGTACGGCATCGCTCAACGCCGCGCTGCGGGTGATTCGATGATATTTGACGAGCCGGGCTCGAACTGGTCTATCCCTCTTTATTCTTGCGCAACTGGCGTGAAAGCCACAATTAAGTGTGTGTCCTTCGAATTCAATGGGACTAATGATTTGAACGGATTGAAGGGTATCGGAATCAGAGTAAAACATACCCCGATCGCCTTTCCATGCCACTGTGGGGAGTTGAGAACGCTAGCATGCTGCTTAACGATGTCCAGCCGCTCCGGGGGCTGGTCTCTCCAAAGTCTGCCGGTCAACTGGGGCTATCAACCGTCCGCCAGGAACACCTGTGGCCACCGGATATCGCTCGGGTGGGTATGAAGATCCATATTTCGGCCATCACGTCGCCTTTTGAACCCTAACGCCACGTTGCCGCCATGTGGCTGACCAGTGCCGACATGCGACAGGGTCCCAGGTGCAACGGTACCCTGTGGCGCGTATGCACAGGGCATCAAGGTCGGGTGCCGGCTATTGCGCAATTCTGGAAGCAATTGAGAACATGCCTAGACATCAGCTGCACCACTTATAGTCATCACTCCGCGGAGAATATGGCCCAACTTGTTCCTACCAGAGGAGTTATGGCAGGAGTTAATAAGGTTGACGTGATGGACGCGAGGCAGGAAGAACCGGGGCGATCGAGCCGACTGGCCGAGACCCGATAGCCGATAGGATTTGTTCGATGCAGACTAGAATAGTAAGCCCCTCGAAGAGGTATCCTTTTTTAATAATTGCGGAGACTGATTTCCTGTCGAGTCTGGGGTGGGGCTTGGTAAATGCGGAGAAGCTGCGGCTCCACATTTGCGACCGGTGGATATTGAGGTTGATGCTATTAGAGACATGAGAATAGCTGTAATCAAGGGCAAGATGTGTAGATAGAATAAAAGTATTGCATTTTTAGAGGCGTAAATAAGAATAATATGACATGACTCGTACTAGAGACCCTGATTGCAATAATTAAACCTGACTGGTCGTTACTATGGCTTAGTCCCCCATTGCGTGCTATGGCGAAATCAGCGGGCGCCGCTTGCGTGCTGGACATCTGCCCAGAAACAGCCGACCCGAGTTGGTTAAAGTTAACTAGTCAAGTTTAGCTACTTCAAGATCGCGTTGCACGAAGATTCATAAGCTGATCTTTTTGCCCCGAGTCTCGCATCTGAAATCTCGGTAATTCTCTTTTCTTCCTCTCTATCTATCTGGTCGAGTTCCCGTACGCTCCCAGCTGGCTGTGCGACGGATTCTCTTTCATTTCATCATGGCACGCCTTAACGGGACACGACTCGGTGCTTTCCGTGCATACTTTTTCGGTTTCTTTGTCTGTACGGCTGGTTTCTTGTTTGGTTATGACACGGGCATTGTCGGTGAGTTCTCATCTCCATCATTGTGTATAGCTCGAGTAGCTCGGCCGTCTTGAGTATTAGCTAGTTCAGTCCAGTTACTAACTCATCACCCATTCCTACAGGTGGAATTCTTACATTCCAATCCTACAAGGATGACTTCAGATACACCGACAAGACCACCGTGAGCGCCGTCATGGTCAGCTTGCAGAATGTCGGCGCCTTCCTCGCCGCACTATTCATCTTCCCCATCTCCGAGCGCTACGGCCGCAAAAAGACCGTCCAGGTCGCCATGTCTATTTTCTGCGTCGGTGTCATCTTGCAAGTTGTGCCGTCGCATTCCCTGGTGTGCTTCTATATTGGCCGTTTCGTCTCGGGTCTGGGTCTTGGTGGAGGTACAGCCGTTGTGCCGTCGTATAACGCGGAGATGGCACCCAAGGAGATTCGTGGTATGCTGGGATCTGGTGTCCAGTGGCTCTTTGCGCTTGGTGTTATGATTAGTTACTGGATTGATTATGCGGTTCAGCAGACTTTGCCCGTCTCCTCAAAGCAGTGGCAGATCCCAGTCGGTCTGCAGCTGGTCCCGGCGACTGTCCTGGCTCTTGGTTTATTCACTCAGCCTGAGAGTGTGCGTTGGCTGGCCAAGAAGGAGCGTTACGAAGAGGCATGGCAGAGTCTGACTTGGATGCGTGCTAGTGAGGGTAAGCATATCTTCTGTTTCTATAGAATCTGGACTGTCGTGCTAATTCTGTGATTCACTTCAGGCCCTGAGGTTAGAGCCGAGTTCAACGAAATCCGCACTGGCCTGATCGAAGAGCTCCGTGCCACCGATGGCCTCAAGAAGCGTGAGCTCCTCGAGCCTGCGAACCGCTACCGTCTAGCCCTCGCCGTATTCATCTTCTGTGGCCAGCAGTGCACAGGCATGACCGCGCTCGCCTACTTCGGCCCGCAATTCTTCAAGCTCCTAGTCGGCAACGACAGCAGCCGAAATTTGCTAATTACTGGTCTCTTCGGTGCCGAGAAGTTTGTCACTGTCGGTACCTACATCCTCTTCTTCTCCGAGAGGTGGGGACGGAAACCTACGCTTTGGATCTCAGCGCTGCTTATGTCGGTGTGCTTCGTCATTGTCACGGTGGTCAATAATACTACGCCGAAGCCCCAGCAGGAGGTTACTTCTGCGGGTATTGCGACGGTGGCGATGATCTTCCTTACCAATTCGATCTACCAGTTTAGCTGGGGACCGTTGCCGTGGCCCTATACCACCGAGGTACGTCTTTCTGCATATCACATCCCACCCCATTTATCCAGTACATATACAACTAACACTGTACTCGCAGATCTTCCCCTCCCGCATCCGAGAAGTCGGCACCTCCGTCGCCGTCGCCACACAATGGCTCTTCAACTTCCTCTTCTCCCTCGTAACCCCCTACATGCAAGACTCCTGGGGAAGCTACACCTTCCTCTTCTACGCAGCACTAGACGTGATCATGGCCATTATCGTCTGGTTCTTCGTGAAGGAAACCAAGGGTAAAAGTCTGGAGGAGATGGAGACGATTTTCAATAGCAAGGCTGCGTTTGATGTCGAGGTTGCGAGGCATGAGGGCCAGGAACTTCCGGCGGATAATGTTTCTGCGTTGGATGTTCATCATAAGGGGGATGGGAGTGCGAAGGGGTCTGATTCGTCGGACAAAGATGCTAGTTGAGGGGTCTTTTTAATGTGTTTTTAGTGTTTTGGTTGGATTTTTATGATACCTGCTCCCGATGGGGCTTATGATGGTGTGATTTTGGGCTGCATTTGCTATTGAGATAGGCTGAATGGCATTATCTGCCCGACTCTTTATGATCGAGAGTTCGTGCTTGACCAATTATGTTTCACTATGCATGTAAATTCGAACCACCGTGAATAGGGCTTTAAATAATAATGATGATGATGATGTGACCAACCCCTCCTGAGAGTTTTTCGAAACGGAATAAGGTTGAGCAATGGCATAAGTAAATAAAGAGGCAATAAATTCAATATACGGCGTATCAATGACATTGCCCAAGGATCTTGATACCTGGGATATTATTACAGTATAGACAATACTTTTCCTCATCACTCCCCAGCTCGACTTACAGCGCCTTCTTACCCTCCGTCTGGCGCTGCGACTCAACCACGTAACCGACAGCGCGGGCAATACCCTCGTCCACGGGAACGATAGGCAGATACGCGAGACGGTACTTCGCCTTCTCAATGGAGAAGTACCGTGTCATGCAGGAGTACCGCACAACACGGCGGGTCAGACGCGGCGTCTTACCGAACAGACCCAGCACGCTCTCCGCCACTCCACCGACAACCTCCAACAGGCCCTCCGGCAGTGCCCAGACCTGATCGGGCTCGACAATCCGGCCGATCAGCGCCCACATGGCGCGCGTCACATCCCAGAAGTAGACGGGCGAGTCGTTGGTGATGTTGAAGGCCTCGCCATCCACGCGCTCGTGCTCCAAGGGTCCGCCCTGGCCGGACTCGTACCGGTCGTAGGTTGCCAGCAGTCGGTGGCCGGCGAGCATGTGTGCGTAAGCGATGTTGCCGACGTAGGTAAAGTCGAAGAGGTTGTCGTTGTCGCCGAGCTGCATCTTCAGGACGGTCTGCGAGGCTTGAGAGCCGTGCTCGAGGATCTTGTATGTCACTGTCGTGTCCTTCTCACCGTAGATACCGGCAGGACGGATGGCGCAGGTCACCATGTTTGTGGGGGACTGGCGGTTGTAGTTGAGGACGATCTCTTCGGCATCAGCCTGCGGGGGACATCGATGTTAGCGATTGGTTTTGCTTAGTTTATGGTTTAGTTGATAGCGCAATGCCTTGATGCTCACCTTGGTCTCAGAGTAGTACTCCTTCTGCAGGCGACCACGGATAAGGGGCCACTCTTCGTCGACGTTCTTCAGGTCGCTCTGCGTATCGTGCACCACCGAGCTGGAGCTAGTGTAGACGAACGCCTTGCACTTGCCGCCCCAGTCGCCGTGCTCGCCACCCGCAACCTGTAGTAGCGTGCGGGTTCCCTCCACATTGACCTTGTGCAGGAGCTTCTTGTTACCGTCAAGGACAGACGGGGTCGCAGTATGGATAACCAGGTCCGGCTTGACAGCGTTGAACACCTTCATCATCGACTCGACGGAGGTAATGTCGCCATCGTAATAAGTCGCGCCGGGAAGACGGTTGTGCGTCGTGCGCAGGTCAACCACCGAGACCGTAGCCTTGTATTCGGGGTAGCGCGAGCCCAGGGTCGGGTACTCGAAGCGCGCATCGTTCTGGGGCTTTGGCAGCGCGCTGCTGGGATCCGTCTCCGAGGGGAAGTTCAGCAGGTGATCGACAATGTGCCACCCCAGGAAGCCGCAGCCACCGACCACCAGCACGTTGCCCAATTCCAGATTGCGCCGTTGGGAAGACATTGTGGAGGTAGTGTGAGATGGTGAACTAATTGATTGGGAGATTAGATGCGGTATGGGGTTGAAAAGGGGACGGGGGAGCTTCGGGGGCCAGATCAGCTGACACGTGCGATAAGATTTCCCCGTTATCAGGCCCATTCGAATTTATCCGGAGGGAAAAGACTTCCCCGTCCATGAATCGAACCCCCAACTTTGAGATTCCCTATATACTTCACCAAAATGCTCCATCGCTATCCCACGATGCCGAAGTACATACTCCCTTGGGACCACACCCGCTACACAATCCCCCTCTACAACACCATAATATCTTTAAAATATCTTATTTTAGACATAGAATAGAAGATATAGAAGAAATCTATTTATTAAATTAAAAAATAAGAAATAAAAGAAGAAATCAGCGAGCGAGGGGGATTAGCTCGCTCGCCCACTCTCCCCCCTTAGGGTGTGCCCGGCCATCCGTGGAGATATACTCGACATCGGATACCAGTCAACCGTTTTCCCCTCAATTTTCCTTCACAGGGGCACACCCTTGGCCAACCAGGTGGCGCAAACCTGGCTGACCAACTAGGCCATATGAGGGGGGAGATTACCTGGAAGAACTGGAAGTTGGTGATAACTCTCGTTTATTGTCAATATTGAATACTGCAACGACAATACATACTCCGTCCTTGTTTTGCTCTTTTTGGCACTTGGCGTGAGCCGCACAGCGACAAATGATTTAAGCTAATGCTGGCTAAAATGCTAGATAGATAATGCTACACATAGTATCCTGCTCATCTCCAGGAATCGTATCTCTGACAACCCGATGACCCTTGAGCCATAACATAGCCATCTGCTATTCACCTTTCTATCCTCCGTCATAGGTTCCTGTTAAGCGGATAGCTCCATCAGCACGGCTGTCCACCTTCAAGACTATAACCTGCGTGTGTGTGCGGGTCAGGCAAACTTACTCCAGAGTTGCCGCAACTGAGCGGCGGAGCTTGCGACTATACTGTCGCTGCTCCTCCTTGGACCCCCAGCAAAGTGCACTTGCCTCCGGATTCACCGTCATGAGAGGATTGACGGGCGGCTTATCCTCCTCTAGAGAACTGATTATGCCGTCAACATGACGGCTCATCTCATCTGCCTGGAGAGGGAGGTAGATGAGCACGTTCTGTGGCGAGACACGAACATGATACAGCGGAGTCTCGAGGATAACTCGCGGCTGTTCTGCAGGATGATTGGGGCTGATGAAGATGTTGATCTTCAAAACACCTCCATCATACTGGGTCATCGGCCTCCCATGATAGATGAGGCGCCACAGGAACGGGTTGTCATCCACGAGCTCGAGGACGACCATCCCCTCCGTTCGCTGGGTAAGCTGACGCGTGATTTGCTGAGACTGTGCGCGAAGGCTTGCTGCGAGTGGATGGTCCTTTTGGTCCATGTCCTTCCCTTGGACTGGCCATTTTTTCGTCTCCTCCATGATGCGCAATTCGAGAACTGCCAGGCGCTTTTTCATGTCTTCGTAATCCCAGGAGCCCCCCATGATATTGTCTGCGCATTCAAATGCCATCAAAGGGAAGGAGTGGCGGGCTCGTGCTTTCTTATCGTTAAGGCCATGCTCGATGGCCATCTTGTACGATTCCAGATACCACAGGAACCGCCTCTTGTAGGTATCGAGGAATGGGTGGAATGGCGCTTCCGGCACACTGGAGTTCGATTGGTAAATCCCTGCCCCTAGATAAACGCCCTGGCCTGGCCTCGTGCTCGGTTGTGTGGTTTTGATGTCAAAGGCTTTTTCCAGAGGGACGATGACCGTTAGCCGAAGGTTCTCGTGGTGGATCTGAGAGCTCCGGTTAGCAATCGGAGTCACCTCTATTCATTAGGAGTTTTCAATTCCCCGGGCGATATCGAATTTTGTTAGTTTCTGGGGACATGTCATCCTACCTTGGCGTTGTACAGTTCACTCTGTTCCTCGTCATCATCGTTCTCAAAGCCTGGCTCCAGATTGTAGGGCTTAGCGGCCAAGAGACTCTGGATGGATCGGAGGACCGTTTCTAGTCCCAGCACCGGGGACCACTGTTCGTTGGATTCACCTGACCAAGTGCTGTATATATGATCAATCACTGTGATGACTAGCTACCATTCAAACCGGGGTGGTGATAAAATCCTTACCCTAGAATCGATCTGCTCAATCATCATAGGTTAGGATTCTGGACATTATCCCATGGGTAGGTAGGGAAGACTTACAGACAGACCTTTCCACTTGCATAGAGATTTGGACCGAAACGTGTTCGTCCGTTGTTGGTAGTCTGCAGGGTAACAGTGGGCGGTTTTTCGGGATATTCTGTGGCGATGTCAATGGTGTTCTATCTTGAGATGCGGGAGCTCAAGCCCAACCGATTTGTACTCACCAGGAGGGATCCTGATCAAGAACTAGAAATGAAGCTAGTCAGTCAAGCACTTTGAAGTTTCATCTTCATCCGTATCAAGACTCACCTGGTAGAAACCCTGGGCGTATGGGGTATCTGGCGGCCCGATGATGAGAGCGTTGAGCTCACGGGTGTTCTGTTCCTTGTAGGAGATGTCGATGGCTGGAGCTTCCGTTAACTCGTTGTCTATGAATAGAGCTGACGATGACAACATACCGAGATCATCGCTTCGGGCGAACTGTCTCAGCTCCTATATTCGGTCGCATGAGTTGGCCATCTTGTCTTAAGCTCTCAAGCTTCGGCTCTACTTACGCGCATGACGCGGAGGGCACACTGGTCCACCATTTTGCAAACCTGCGTACCCGCGGAGAGGATGTTGGAGTAATCGGAGCAAATAATGGGGAACGGAGATGAGGAAGTATAGTTTGACGAGGGCGGTAGGTGGAGGAGGAAAAACTAAAGGGAAGACTGTCCAAAGAGGCAGCTACCCGGGGTATGGATGATGAGGTTGGGAGTTTTCCATTTCGGCCCTTTTAGAGCTTCGGACTGTGCTTCGGGTAGGCTACTTTAATAAGTAGACAGGTATAGATCTCTAGATGGTTCATGAAATTGACATTATCTTCAATGGTCCTTGCTGTAGGGGTTGATCTTTAGGAAAGCCAAGCCCATTCCCTATTCTCCAATAACAGTGCTTTGAAAAGCGTCGAGAGGGGCAGTATGTAGTAAGTTGTTGCTGGCATTATTGCTGGCAATTCTGACTATTTTTACTCTACCGCCTGGTTGACCGCCTTGGTACTGGGTTGAGGCCTTAAACCATGGCTTCTCTGATCGAGACTAGTAGCCTTGCGATATTAATATCAATCAAGACTAGATTGGTTTTATATGTAGCTATTACAAGGAGTATTTATTCAATGTTTGTCTTTATAGCCAGCAGAATACTAGAATGGCATTAAGGTTGTAGAATGTGGAAACTAACAATATAGTCAGTGTATCGCTTCCCAGCGTGTCCATCTCCTCCTCCGTAAACTCTAGGCATTTACAGTTTGCTATGACCCTGGGATTCTTTGGGCGACAGTGGATCGTGGCTGGAATAGTGGACCCCGTCGAAGAACAAAATAGATGAAGAACCTGATCAAGTCGACGGCCATTTGATTCTATGATAGCGAAGATATCTTTGTGTTTTCCATCTCCATCTGGAACCTGTACGCCGTTCTTTATGCAGAGGCTGAAACCCCAGGGCCGCCGTGAGACTGATACTATAAAAAGCCTAAACGAGAGGAGCCATGGACAGTGCCGGGATGGTTCAAGCGGGTCCAGGTACGACCGGGAGTTGACAGGAAAGACGCCCCCTTACTATACATAGATACGAAGGGCCACGAGACAAAAACAAACAACTAGCTTAAGACAAAGATACATATCCATCAAAAATCCAGAAAATAAGTCATAATTAAATCCTTTCCAAGTATATAAACTCGAGTCCTAGAATGATGACAGGGCGGTGTAGCTCCACGTGACCTGGGCCCTGATTTGGGGGAGCACCAAAAAAAGCGTGGGCCCGTAGTCAAAGTGTATGCCCGCTAATTAGGGGAGAGAGAGAGGGGGCAACAAATGCCCAACCCAAACCTTTCTCCATTCTCTCCTTCACCCCCCAAACGCCCACCTCTTTCACCACCCCCTCTCCCCCTCAACTCGGACTCGACTTCAACTTCCTCAGGGCCATCTTACCCTCCGTTAACCCGATTTCTCGTGATTCTTCTCCCTCCCATGGTTGTGACTTCGGTCGCCTGCGCCGGCTCCTCTCGCAAGCTCCCAGCCTCCTCCTCCTCCACCACCACCCCCGCGTCGTCGTTCGGACCTGTGCGCGCCTAGGATCCTGCTTCCCTGGCTTCAATCTTATCTCTATCCTTCCCCGCGATTTCTCCGGTCGGTCGCGCGCGCTGTCACTCCTTTGTTCAATTCATACCCCTCGCCTTTTTCCCCGCGTGTCGTCCCTATATGGCGTGAGGGTGAGTGAGAGTTCCTGGACCCTGGACTCGAGGTCCACCTTCCCACTCTTCACACAGAACCAAGAGGCCCATAGGTGGCCTGCTCTAACCAATTCCCTCCGTGATTTAATAGCACGAGCTAGATCCTTTCGAGAGATCCTTCCCGCGACTTCGTGGTGTTTACCGAGACACATCAACATCACCGAACCTCCCCGTCCCTAACTTGTCACCCGTCACCTCCTCACATAACGTGCATGCTCTACCTGCGGTGCTACCACGCCTGAACCTCATTCATCCTTCATTTGTGAAGGGGGACCGTCATGCCCCCCGGTGGACTTCCGGCTAGCCTGGTCGCAGGCAAGCCCACTCCGACTGTGAACACCTCCTACGGAAGTAGCTATCAGAAAAACACACCCACTTCCCCTGAGGATAGTCTCATCCCATTTGATTCACCCTCCACCCGCACAGCTGGAAATCACAGTCCTTTGAGCCCAGAAGACCGTTCCCCGCGGGGCCTTGAACCTGATCAACCAGGTTTCCGGGACCGATCCAATGTGAGGGACAGATCGCGCCCTAATGGGCGACCCCACAACAAGTCTCCAGGCTCGTCCCGTCTCTGCCAAAAGTGCAATGAGCCCTTGACTGGGCAGTTTGTGCGCGCGTTGGGTGGTACATTCCATCTGGAGTGTTTCAAGTGCGAGGTACGTGGTGATCCTGCACAGACAAAGCCCATCCTTCTCCCTACTCCCTCTTTCCATCTATCTGGAGAGACCCTTTGAAACTGACAACAACTATTTCATAGGATTGTGGTGAAATCGTCGCCTCGAAGTTCTTCCCCGTTGACTCGGACAATGGATCATGCCAATTCCCCCTCTGCGAGACGGACTATTTCCGACGATTGAACCTTCTATGCCACGATTGTGGCGGTGCTCTCCGTGGCTCCTACATTACAGCATTAGATCGCAAATACCACATTGAGCATTTCACTTGTTCAGTGTGTCCTACGGTATTCGGTGCCCAGGACTCCTACTACGAACATGAGGGCAAAGTTTACTGTCATTTCCATTACTCGACTCAATTTGCACAGCGATGCCATGGATGTCATACCGCAATTCTCAAACAGTTTGTTGAGATTTTCCGTAATGGCCAAAACCAACATTGGCACCCCGAGTGTTACATGATCCACAAATTTTGGAATGTCCGACTATCACCCGCTGGCCAAACATGGGAACCGCCCCCTGTCGACGCCGATGCTACACCCGAGGAGCGCGAAAACATTCGCCGAGAAGAGGATTCCATGGAGGAGAAAGTCTACAATATTTGGAGTACTCTCTCCACGTTTGAGGAATCTTCCGCCGCGTGCATCTCTGACATGCTGCTACACGTCAGCAATGGAGCATACATCGACGGTGTGATCGTCGCCAAGCGATTCATTGCGCATGTGGAAATCCTTTTGTGCTGCCGTCGACGAACTAGCATTGTACATCAAGTCTCATGGCGTCAAGGGTAGGTCTCGCTCATTGATGTCATTGTTTGCTCTCTCGGTCTCGGTCTCTGGCTAACCCACATCATCTAGATCTATCGTATGGTCGAGAGGCAAAACTCCTCTGCAAGAAGATTGTCGCATTCTTCGCCCTCCTATCCAAGACGCAAGAGACCGGTGTTCGCAAGCTCGGGGTCACCCAGGAGCTGCTCTCGTTGGTGACTGGCCTGGCTCATTACCTTAAGCTTCTCATTCGTATCGGTCTCCAGGGTGCTTTGAAGCTTGAGCGGGAAAAGTCGGCACCGGACGGTCTGCACAACTTCCTCGCACACCTAGCAGACCAAGAATCCCTCGCTCCGCCAGAAGATGAGAACGCGCCCATTGATCTGAATGCCGGTGTCGAGGGTCTAGCCGATCAACTTTCAGATTGCTGCATCTCATGCAAGGAGCCCATTGACGACGAGTGTGTCCGCCACGGAGAAAACCGCTGGCATCTGAAACCCCCTCATCTGGCATGCTGCTCGTGTGAGAAGGAATTGACTTTTGATCTTGTGGATGCATTGTGGCATGAAGGCGAAAAGCGCACGTACTGCTCAGCATGCGCTGATCATCATAATCTCGGTCCGAATGCACAGGCCGGCTTCATCCAGGTCACCAAGTTGCAGCAGTTCGTCTTCCTGTTACGAGTTGCTCTTGCACGCCTTCTAGCCGTTCTCCGTGCTGGAGGAACACTTCCTTCTGCATCTGGTAAGTTGTTTTTTTTTCCTCTGTAAAGGTCCAGCATCCAAAGTTCCTAACTTTTTCATCTCTTAATCCAGCAGATCCCAACGTTGAAGGCAGTGAGGACAAGGATGGGTACCGCGTGCACCCCGGTGATGTTCGCCGGTCCAATACTATTTCCCAGTCTCGTGGCGGTGCTCGTGGTGGCTTCGAGGAGTCGTCTCTGGAGCAGACTGTCGGTGAGATGCGTCGCTTGCGTTCTCTTCGCAATGAGCGCACTCTTTCTACGACATATAAGAAAGCTCGCGCATCTCGAATTATCGATGGCCCCGAGGGCCGGAGTGTCCGACCTGGGTCTTCTGGTAACGATGGCAGTGACCCTCGTGGACCCGGCTTCCAGATCGTTGAGGAACGAGATGCGAATGGCGAAACTGTGAAGGATCTGACATTCGGTGCTCAAGATGCCCTCACTTTGGATGACATTCCTCGTATCGTTGCAGCTGAACAGGCCAAGGAGCAGCGCCCCAACGCCTATCGACATGCCGGCTCTAAGCTTGTGGGAACCATGGAAGGAATGCCCACCTACAAGCCAGGACACGCTCGTGAGATGTCAAAGAACCAGCTGGATATGCTTGTGGACTCTTCGACTCGTAGCAAACGTTACTTTTCCGAGCTCACGGCATTGGAATATTTCATCGTCCGCCATGTTGCCGTCTTGTCGATGGAGCCGTTGCTAGACGGGCAGTTCAGCATGGAAGAGCTGCTCTCTCTAATCGAATCTCGCAAGCCTACCATCTGGAACATCTTTGGCCGTGCCTTCAAGGATGAGAAGAAGAAGGGCAAGAAGAAGGGAGTCTTTGGTGTTTCACTCGACTACTTGGTTGACAAGGAGGGTACCGAGTCTGGACACGGTGTCGGCCCTGGTGCCCTGCGGATTCCAGCACTCGTAGACGATTCCGTCTCCGCTATGCGCCAGATGGACATGTCGGTTGAGGGTGTCTTCCGGAAGAATGGCAACATTCGTCGTCTCAAGGAACTCGCCGAGTTGATCGATACCAAGTATGACCAGGTCGACATGACAAAGGAGGGTCCAGTGCAGATCGCTGCGCTTCTGAAGAAGTTCCTTCGCGAAATGCCTGATCCATTGATGACTTTCAAATTGCACCGTCTTTTCGTTGCTTCACAGAGTAAGTTAATGCCGGTGCATTGTGTGTGGGAGTGGAAAAACTGACAAAAGTTTGACAGAACTGTCGGACTCTGAGAAGCAGAAGCGAGTGCTGCATTTGGCTTGCTGTCTCCTACCCAAGGCTCATCGCGATACGATGGAGGTCCTGTTCACGTTCCTCAACTGGACATCATCCTTCTCGCACATTGATGAGGAATCGGGCAGCAAGATGGACATTCACAACCTGGCTACCGTCATAACACCCAACATTCTTTACCCGAACACGAAGAACGGCACCGTGGACGAGAGTTTCCTAGCAATTGAAGCGGTCAACGCGCTGATCACGTATAACGACACCATGTGTGAGGTAAGTGGCTCTCTTCTTCTCGTGTTTTCCACAGGAAAAGATTCATAATTAACTTTTATTTTGTACCAGATTCCGGAGGACTTGCAAGCTGTTCTGAGTGATCCTACACTTTTCAAGGAGAACTCTGAAGTCACGTCCAAGGACATCTTGAAGCGGTATGGTGACATTACGCGGGGAAGCTTCTCAACGAGACCGGACAACAGCGGGGATACCTTTACCATCAACAACCATCGGAATCCGAGCACCCCGACATCAGCTCGAATTGAGACCGATCCTTCTCAGGACACTGCCTGGCAGATGCAGAGCTCAGTTCGCCATGTTCCAGGGCCTAGTGGGCACTCCCACTCAGCAAGTGCCCAGCCCCAAGCTGGTCTTGACTTTGCGCCACCTCAGCCACCTCAGGCTGCCTATCACCGTGAACGAAGCCATAGCAATGGCAGCCAAGCTGGTACAGACGGGCAGCAAGGTCTCCCCTACCGCCCACGGCCCGGTCCTGGCGCTATGGGTGTTACTGGGTAGAATTTGCCAGTCTTTGTCCTTTCCTCCCTTGCACAGCTGTCATCAATACACCATAAATTGATGACTTTTATTTGCATCTCACAACCTAGCGCCATCTGTGACAGCCCAAGGTGTACTTTTTTACCCTCTCTCATTTTTACGGGGGCGTGTTGAGCGTTTTTCGTTTTCCGGTCGATTTTTCCTTTCTCATCACTGCCTTGCCCTATGTCCATTCATTTCGTCTCGACTGACAGGTTTGGTTGACGGAGTTATCTCATCTTCACATTCTACATCATTCAAAATTCTCACCCAAAAGTGAATCATTATCCCTCATTGGTCCCGATCCCTTTGGTGTACCTATTGCCTACATACCCTACCCATCCTTTTCCCCTTAGTTCATGGGTGCTACCACGCGTTTCGTCCACTACAGTTCCCTTTTTTTTTTTTTTTCTTTTCTTTCCCTACATACCCATCCATACCTGACCTACCCACTTTGTCGGAATCATGTATGTTTCTCCTTGCTTTCGTTCACTACGGGCGTGCTTTTCTACAGTCTATGCCTTTTTCATATCATCTCTTTTCGCTTCTCTTGAACCCAGGCTCCAGGTTTTACCTTGGTTCATCCCTTTCTGCGTTTCTTTCTTTTCTCTTTAGCTTTTTTTTTTACCTTTCTTCTCCCAGATCTGCTGATCTAGCATCGGTCCATGGAGTCCTCTTGTGAATTTCGCTTCTTTTTTTTACCTTTCAGACGTCTTTGCGATCTGACCTGATTGCAATCAATGATACCTGCTCTGAGTCTTGTGTCTCGCTGTAGCTATTCCTTTTCACACTGGGTTCTTTGCATGATAGCTCTAGCTTTTGTTTTGATATGGTATCTTGGCGCCATTTTTTGGATATCAGCCTTAGCTTAAATTAAATGGCTTCCATTGCTCAACGTAGGTACCGATTTCCAAGGCTTCCGTCTAGGCTCAGGATAACACAATAAATAGGTATCTTCTAAGTTGGAATGTACTTTGGCAACTATATATCTTTCCGGCATCCACATTATATATCCTGAAAAAGTACCTACCTCAGAAATCCATCTACGTCTTAGGATACAATAGCTGTAGCCAGATACCTAGTCACGTCAATATATATATATACATATGTTCAGCGGTGCATCCCGTTGATACATGGACCCTACGGTGCCTACCTGATGATAGGTAATCATGGAGATAGATCTGCCATGCGGGCGCATCGAGGGTTTGAAATGCCGTCACTGTAACCGTAGTTTAACGGTTATTTCCTGAATACGGTATTCAAAAAGATTCTGAAATTTTGACAGTATTTTAGTTAGAGACTATATCTATGCGAAATACTGCGGAGGAGATCAAATACCGTAGTTCGCCCCAATACCGTACCCTCAACAGCATGCATAGAGCTACAATCTCACTTACTATATCTACTCTTAAATTCTGCATTGAGATTGGAAGTCATGGCTTGCCGGCATGGTACTCGTGAACTGAAACGCTCACGGGTATCGAGCCTTTGTCTCTACCTAGCTATGCAGGGAAGACTGGAATTTCAGCACGAAAGTCTGTATCTGTATTGCATCACACATAGAACAGCTTGGAAAGAATAAACTGTGAAGTCCCAGACGACTTCCATGATCAAAGATAATGCCGAAAAATGCATGGGAACACCTATTATGACACCGACCCAATAAGATCAAGCAAGAAAAACAATACAACACCATGGATTCAACCTCATGCTTGTAATTGGCAGTACTCCACGCTCAAAATCAACTTCAAGTAGAATCAAAACACCTCGGCCCTTATATCAAAATGCGTCAGCAGTGACAATGCATTTGATATCCTCTATACACGCTTTCGTAGTGCTCTCGTCCCGCGAGTAGAAGATTCCATTGTGGATGCTGGGGCGGTAGTCTTCCGGGCGGTGGACGCGGTGGCGGAAGTTGCGGTCTTCTTGACGGCCAGGGATGCAGTGTGGGCCCGGGGCACAGCAGGTTTCTTGGTCGTTGACGCAGTCCCTGCCGTTGCCTTCCTGGCACCGGTGCCAGTACGGGTGGGTTTCGTGACAGTTGTGCCCGAGGATGTGGTGGACGAGAAACTGTTCTTACGCTCGCCTTGACGAGTCGCCGGCCGCGGGAGGGGAGACCTGACGGATCTGGGTCCAGTGGCCGAGCGTGCCGTTGTCTTCTTGGCTTGCGTGGAGGCTTGGTTATCTCTGACGTTGGACGTAGTAGCACCGCGCGGACGAGTGGCAGGTCCAGCAGCCCGCAGAGGGCTGGAGGGCTTTAGTGGTGAGGTAGGTCGGGACAGGTATGACGGCTGTCCCTTTTCGGGGGAGGCGCGGAATGGTGATTGTGGGTAGGTTCGAGAGTTGAGGGACTTGGGGGACAGGATTCGGTGGTCGTGACCTCGCACTTCTTGCGATACGACGCGTGATGCACCGCCCGCAGCGGGAGCCTTCCCGCGGCGCTTGGGGTTCTTCAGTCCTTCGGGGGTGCCAGCAGCCGGTGCATTCTCTTTGTCAGAGTAGTGGCCCTCGTTACTGTGCGAACATGTCAGTATTCGGACTCGATTGTGGGGAGACGGCAATGATCCTACCTGTTGCGTCGAGTCCGGCCATCGCGCGTGCTGGAGGGTGAAAGTGCTTGGTCAATGGACATAGGTGCGCGCGAGACCTTTGATGGGGAGATTCTACGAATGGGCGAGGTCGCTTGAGCCGGGGCTGTGTACTTCTCGAGAAGCTCGCCCATGTTGGCCTTGCGGAGAGAGACGGGAATACGGTTGACGCGTCGTTCAAGGCGAGAACGAAGATCATTTGCTTGAAGAGCATATTGTGCACGAAGCTTGCGGGCGCGCTCAGTGACTGCAGCTTGGTTAGTACGAGCTTGTATTCCAGAACCTCTCCCTTGGACGTACTTTCGAGCTGGAGGTTGTCAATTAGTGCCTGCTTTTGGCTCTGGGTGAGACGCAGCTTCTTGACCGGTCTTCCCGTGGGCGTAGCATCGGGCGCATCAACAAACTCGGGAGCTTTGCGTTTCAAGGTAGCCATTGTGGGGGATTGAGTTGGGGTTGAATATCGGATTAGAGAACAAGAGAGGTTCATCGAGTAGTGTGGAGGCGCGGAGCAATAACAAACAACAGCCCGGGCGGAGACACCTGGCAGAATCCATAGCTTCACCTCATCGTCATCACCGCCGTCCCTGGCCATTGCCTATCTCTGTCAATCCCCCCAATACCCTTTCCCACTCCCTCTCGTCATATACCGCCATCATGTCGCTCGAAGCTACGATGATCATGTTCGTTGTTGCTCCCCATCCGAGCTTAGACTGCTCCGCTAACCCCCTCATGCAGTGTCGACAACAGCGAAAGCAGTCGCAATGGAGACTACACGTGAGATCCCTCGTCCTTTCGCCATCTTCGACATCGTCTAACCTATGGAACCCACAGATCAACCCGGTGGCAAGCTCAAGTTGATGCTGTCAGCATCATCCACAGCGTCAAGATGCGCGCACACCCCCAGTCGGCCGTCGGTCTGATGAGCATGGGCGGCAAGGGTCCCGAAGTGCTATCCACCTTCACCACGGATTTCGGTAGCATTCTGGCTGGTCTACACAACACGAAGATTCACGGAACGTCGCACCTGAGCTCTAGTATTCAAGTCGCCGGTGTAAGTGAACAGGATCTACAACAGCGCTAGGCTCGGTCGTCCAAATTACTAATTAAGCTATGATCTAGTTGGCCCTCAAGCACCGATCCGAAAAGTCCCAACGGCAACGAATCATCGTGTTCTCGTGCTCCCCGATCGACGAGGATGAGAAGACTCTGGTCAAGCTGGCCAAGAAGATGAAGAAGAACAACGTCTCTATCGACGTGGTGGCATTCGGTGACCTCGAGTCCGACCAAACCAAGAAGCTGGAGGCCTTTGTGGATAATGTGACGAGCGGTGATAACTCTTACCTCGCTATCATCCCACCAGGACCTCATCTCCTGAGCGAGGAGCTCCAAGCAACCCCCATCCTGGCTGGCGAGAATGCTACCACCGGTGGTGCGGCTGCCGGTGGTGGTGGTGACGAGGCGGGTGGTTTCAACTTTGAGGACGCCGCCGAGAACGACCCCGAGCTCGCATTTGCTCTGCGACTATCCTTGGAGGAAGAGAAGAACCGGCAAGAAAAGGAGAAGCGTGATCGAGAGGCGGCCGAGGGCAAGACGGAGCTGGGTAATATTCCTGAAGAGGGCCAGGGCGAGTCGAGCGGTAACAAGGACAAGAAGGATGAGGACAAGATGGATACTGCGTAGATTTCCGTCTTCCCTTGGAAGTGATCTATGATGCATACCCGGCGTTTTACTTCAGTTTTTTTTTCTTCTGTTCCTGTTCCCTGTATACTCACGAGCCGACTCCCGCTTCTGCTTGCCATGTGTCTTATAGGTAGACAGACACATTCTACTGGGTTTGAATGGAAATGTTGATTTGGTTGATGTTGATTGGTATTATGCACAAGCTGGGGTTTCCGCCTCCTAATCTCTGGGAGTACGGTAAAAATCAATGAGAAAGAAGAAAAATGTCTAATTCGTAAGGTCATCACACAATTCAATCCAGCGTCCTCCTCCCCTTCGAGGTTCACCACGACAGTATTATAACATGTCCTACGCCGGACAGCTCATGTCCTCCCTCGCAACCAAGCGCCCAAGTGCCGATCAAACGCCTCACACCGCACGGGCATCTCCAGCTGGTAGAAGGGGTTCTTCATCACGTAGTCGGCGTATAGCTCGTAGATCTTGTTCATGATCGTGTCCACATTGCCGGTCATAGGGTCCGTGAAGAGCAGGAACTTGGTTCCCGTCAAGGTCTGGAAGCAGGTCAACCGGAACTTTTCAGTCTCGAGATGTTCCAGGCCTGATGCCGGGACGCCGGGGTTGGGATAGGTGAAGCCCACGGGCGCATTGCCGCCGGGCGATGTGATGGCGGGGGAGGTCTGGGCGAGAGGGAGCTTGGGGGTTATAGAGCGAGTGATGGCATGGACACTGTATATACCGTTCTTCATTAGCGATGGAGATTCACCTAGTGATGGGGTGTGTCTAGGGGGTGTTGGTGGTGGAAGTCATACCCGTGAAAGGTACCAGCGAGGACGAGGTAGTCATTGGTAGAGAGGCTGCGCAGACCGGCCTGGTACTCGCGCTGGTAGATTAGACCACCGGCCTTGTTGATGATGATCAAGGAGAATACTGTCCTGGTGGAGGAAGGCATGTTAGTTGCGCATTCGGGGTTCGAGGTCGCATGATAACTTGGACACACATGATGGGCGGAATCGAGGATGTCCGCGGTCCGGACAACGTGGCCGAGGAAGAAAGGGGGTTTATTGCGCCTGCAGCATGCCTTGCAGATAGTCCAAGGGGGATAGGTAGGATTGAGAGGAATGGTGTGTAATTGTCAGGGTTTAGATGCGCATGGCGCGGTGTCGTCGGAGCAAGACGTTGGAGTCGCGGGGAGTTTGTTTAATTGGGGCGCTAGCGACTCGTGCGGGTTTCCGGGCCGCGGGATGGAATCTATACGAATCACTAAAGACTGCAAAATTGGCTATATTATTAGCTTCTGTAAGAGAAACATTTACTATAGAGGGTTATTTTCTCTAGCTGCTAGTAGCTCCTCAGTCTTATTATTAGAAACCAGGCCCTAGTAGGGATATCCTCTCTTACTTGGCTACTATTAAATTCTTCTCTTGTCCATTACGAATATCGTGGAGTTTGGCGATGCAGAAACTATCAAAGCCCCTTTAGTATGCAGTTTTGTGGTGTAGCTTTGGACGTAGACAGCGAAGATCCTATCAATAGTAACTAGCAGCCAGCATATAAAGCTCCCTTCCTTGGCTTCTCCACCTCAAAAGAGGTCAAACAACAATGACCTGGTTTCCCATTCTCCTCGTGTGCTACAGCGCCCCAAAGTAGTGGCTTGACAGCAGCCGATTCATCTGATTTAGGAGGGTGACATGCAGCGCTTATAGCAAGACTGCAACTACCCACCACGGGCATCCCTGGCTTCAGCCTTCGCGAGCTCAAGACCATCAAAGCCAATAACAACCCCAATGCAACCCCAAGCGCACACGCAATGGCAAGTGGACTATATCCACAGGCTGTCGTCATGCCCGTATTGCTCACTCCAGGGAACTGAGCGGTTGGTTCCGTTAGGACCTCGGTGTTTGGCTGGTAGATTGTGACGTTGATTAGAAAGATAGACTGTGATATCAACCAGTGAAACACAGTACTGCATGCCAAAAAGGGTAGAGAATATCGCCAGGGAAGTCCGAGCCAATACGTCTCCCGTTGCGCGCCTAGTGGCAGAGTGACTCGGAGAGTGGTCCTTTTGTGGGCAAACATGCTCCATTCGTGGGTAGCAGTCATGCTGGTGAGGACCGCATTGTACATGAAGTATAGTCCTGAGAGAAGAAGTTGGGGAAGATTGGCAATCAAAGAAGTGGTGAGAATCGATCTAGAGGTACCACCCTCATAACCGGATTTCGCGACGATGGCGTTGAGACTAAGAGCCCCGAATCCCAAGGTGAAGGCGTTCTTTATGCCAACAAGGTTGACTCCTTTCATCATGAAGACGACTCCAACGATAACACATGCTAGCCATCTATGAATAGTTTTTGCAGTCAGTTTCATGATGAATATTTGAATGGATCAACACATGTCACTTACAAGAATATGCAACCTGCCCATCGTCGAACTGTCCCATGTCTTCCAAACCAAATTCCACCCTCAACCCAAGGCTGCGGGGGACAAGAATCCAACGGAATGTACTCGCCAGTCTCATCGACACCAGGAAAAATCGTGTCATCTAACTTTGACATCAGACACCGGCCTTTTGACGCTGGGTCTGGGCGTCGAAGGAAGGAATCCACGGCATCGCCAATAGTTGCGAATATTGGCTCTCGAGACATGAGAAGGCATCCCAAGATTGACGCAAACTTTACCGCATTGCAGACGATAGCAATGTACAAGATCATTGGACTGTACTTCAGCTGACATTCGTGCTCTGCATTCGTTGTCAAACAATAGTCGATCTCATAGGATTCTGGTAGGATGGCCCAGTTGCTGGAGTTTTTCTGAGCTGCTGAGCTGCTGCATTGGTCGTAAAATATCGAGTCTAGATCACACATCCAATATGTGACTTGTGGAATCGGGTCTGGTTGCCAACCTGTCCCGTTCACCATATGTTCTATACAAGAAAATAGCGTAGATGATTGGTTCCAATTTGCATCCCAGCAATATTTTTGACTGGTGTCGTTATGGCTCCAATGCCCACATTTATTTGAGCACCAATCCTGCACCGTCTGTGGATAGTCTAGGGGATGGAAATAAGCAAGCACGGGCAGTGTGGCATTGTGCGGTGGTGGAAACGTATCCGATTGCTTGGGGTTGCTGCCATTCTTGGTGACAGCAAGGAGATTGAAAGTCCCTCCCTCCAGCCCACTTCCATACGTGGACATGCAATCTTTGGGCTCCATCTGGGTCATGTTTCTGGGCGTTTCTAGGGCCAGATTGCGCAGCCAGCAAGTTACGTAGCTCGGCTGGTCCGAAGTCTTGTATTGCGCCATCGCATCGCTTCCACAGTCGAGGCCAATCGAAGCACTTTCTTCCAGGAATCCCGGCGTGACTACCAGGCCGCTGTAGTCGTTGAATGTGGTAGTCATAAAAACTGCCGAGTTCCACAAAAGGTGAAGCGGCAATGAGCTCAGCGCAAGCACCAGCCAGAATACCGCTTTGGGTCGCTTGATATGCGACAAGTTTCGCATTGAATGAATTCCAATATCAAGCCACCTTCTCCGTCCATGAGCAGAGTCGATTTCTCTGCGCGTTGGCGCTGTGAGACATTGCATGTTGTAATTGCTTGCGCTGACGAGGACGGTCGCAATAACATTGATCGCATAGTGAAAGCGGCTGTCAATGCTGCGGATCTTACCGCAGTCATGACCGAGAATAACGCCTAGCCCATCCTCATCAGGCGGATACTTGGTTCGAATGTAAGCAGTGGCCGCGATGTTAAGACATAGGCATATCGTGACAAAAATCCCCGAGACTAGAGCACCCAATCTCCACCCATGGAAGAATTTGGAGTCAGAGGGTGGCTGGAGCTCCAATGGAATATACCGCGAGCCCGATCGGAGAACGATTCGAGAGTACCAACTCTTTGTAGAATCCCAGGTCGTGCGTTTGTTGACCTTGGCTGAGGGTGTTTTCGTGGGAAGGAGCTCGATGCTATCATCATTTGTCGAGTCCATATTCAATACCAGACTTGATTCTCTTCATCTGGGCAATCAACGGGGGACCGCTTGACAAAGAATAGTTACGAGACTAGCATTGCGACTTCCAGGAAAAAAAAGCTAGGCACTGACAAGACTTATACCCCGCGAGCTGAGCTTGTTGGACCCCAAGCCTCTCGTCTTGGCAGCGGTCAGGGCGTATTGTTTGCTTTTTGAGGGCGATTGAACCCTGAAAATAACGGGGCTGAATGCATGCACTCGTAATCCAATAGAATCTATGATCACAATTTTGGCACAGTGCCAGCTCATCATGAGACTCTGCATCTAATTGTTTTTTATCTCACATGCGCTTCGTGCGCAACCATCAGTTCATCATAAAAAGAATAGGGGATTGTTAAAGTCACACTCCCAAAATCATATTGTCAACTCCCTGCCTGAAAATTCAGGTATTTTCAGGCGGGGGGGGGGGGGGGGGTGACTTTAACAATCCCCAAAGAATATAGTGAAGAAGAGAAGGTGTTGCTTTGTAAATTGCAGGGAACAGGTGAATACGATACGAACTCTTTAGCGGCTTCTAACCTTATTGTCGCAACAACAAGGTCTTAAAGTCAAATTATTTGAGAAGATATTCATGGACAAACCTGTACTGTGCCCAATCCTTTGCGTAAAACTTGTGGGGAATATACAGTTAGGAAAAACAGAAATCCTCAATATATATTTTCGCTCCAACCTCAGCTGTCTTCCTCGACTTGACTAAGGCCATCCGTCCTTGTCAAGGAATGCATTTTTAATTCGTTGTGTTCCTCTTAAGCCACCGTATTGCATTAGAAATGTTATATGCCTCACAATGTATATTCTGGTGTTATCCCAACCTATTGTGGTCTTCAATGATCGAATGAGTCTCTAATGGAGCACCTGCCTCGGAATTATACACGAGGTTTGGCCAGCTATCGTTGAGCATAATTCTATATATCCTGGAAGACTCGAGATAGATACAAAAAGAACAATCGTGATTAAATCGGCCAAGAAGGAGATTCCTACTCGACAGCCACCACGGTGCTAACCTCAACGATGCTCTGCACACTCAAATTAGCAAATACTCAAACAAATTAAGTTGGTCAGGAAAAGGGATACTCACCGGTTTACCCGGTACACTCTCCGTAGCGAAGGACTGACTCTCATACTTGACGGAGCCAGCAACTCCCCTACCTCCAGCCTTCACATACTTCAAATAATCCGGCGCCCCAGGGAAATCAGTGTTATCCGCAATAGCTAGTGACCCAAGTCGGAACAACTTCAAGTCCTCAACGAGCTGCAGATCTGGAAGATAGAACTCCTCCCAGTGATCGAAGAATGCCATATCCACACTGGTCACTTTGCCGTCTGCATGGAGCTTCTTCAACGAATCAGATGCAGGGCCCTCAAGGACATGCACAACATCTTGGAGACCGGCAAGTTTGATCAAATCTCGCGAAAGCGAGACCATCTGCGGATCCAATTCAAAAGTATACACATTGACATCTTTGGGGACATTTTGTCCGTGGATATCACGCAGAATTGCACCCCAGGCGATGGCAGACTTGCCCACGAAAGTGCCAAACTCGAGAATGGTGTGTGGCGCCGGCTGTTGAGCTGTAAGCTGGGCTTGTGCCACATCCAGCTTGGCCTTTTTGAAGATCATCATGCGGCCCTGCGTTTCCGCGAACTCGTCGATGGCATTTGCCACGGCCCAGGGATTGTTCTCAAAGTTGTTGGCTGGCTGAGAGAAGATGTACTCGCGTAGCTGTGTGGCGCGCTTGGCGAAGGTTTCGGCCAATGAAGCAGAGTCCATTTTGGTAGATCTGAATATGAGATTTTGGATTGGAAGGGTGGAATGAAGAATGATGCCGAGTGGAATCAGAGAGAGGCTGAATATAATTACAATCCAGCGGGGGCGGAGGGGGAGCATGCTGCTTGCTGTTTAAATGTTTCAAAGTCCGAGAGAAAGGTTCCAATTATGTCCATGTTGACGTCGGCTTTAACGTTGCCGAATGAGTATGCGTATGTGTTTCGTTCCGTGGTGGGTCGATGCTGATGGAGATCTTCCGTCCGATACTTGTGTTCGCCGAACCCTAGATGGTAGTAGCATCGACTTGTACGTTTAGATATTTAAATTAATTCCCGTGTATCATGAAGGAGACCAAGCGGTTCTTGACTCTGTATTTGATCAAAATAATTACTTAAGCATCATCTCAAGAGCTTGAATGTATGTGATGTCGCTGAACAACATCTATAAAATGCCAAGTGGGTGTTGATCTCCGAGCTCTTATGGCCGAGGTCGGCCCCGAGTTCCAAGTTAAGATATCTCGGCCGACTTTCCGATAGCCCATTGTTGATCCGGAACGGGGTGGGGGAGGTAGGACATTCTACCTATTTAAGGTCTCATTTCAGCTTTATTGTTGATTTTTTATTGCCTTATCCAATATTTTATATCGCGAGTTGTCCTGCGAAGAACCTGTGGACATATAGCTATATTATGTCACCATAAGTGCATTCCCACGACTAACCAAACATTCAATGACGAAAGAAAACTTCTCGTGTACTCCCCATACAGCATCATGACTGAAGAGGCGATGGGCTTCCAGTAAGGTACGGCACATACCTCGGACTTCTTTGAGGTTGCCCAATCCATCGATCTGGAGAGCTAGGCTCTCGTGAGATGACATCCAACCTCGACGTGATTCATCGCTTAACTCTCCATTTGCATCAACTTCGTGAACAGGGCTGTTTGTGGCAATTGGACTGCCAGCATTCCAGTCGCTCAGAGGATGAATGGTGAAAAAACACCATATCGTGAGAATCGAGACAAATAGGAGGTGATTCTCGTAGTATGCCTTGGACTTTTTCTTTCTGATCAGACTGAACAAAACGGCCGCGTGAAGAACTGCTCGTCGAGAGTTCGATGCATCATGCGTTATCCAATCATGCAATGGGCGTCGTGCTTCTTCGACATACTGTTCGCTGCTCAGCCATCCAATATATTCACACATAGGCTGCAAAGGGACGTGCATTAAAAGAGAGACGAAGTTGTACTGCTTTTCCAGGTTCGTGTCACTGAGACGCGTGGACAATTTGAAGCTCTTGTGAAGCAAAATCAAAGCGTTTCTCGCCTCTTGTTGCCATGAAGTTATAGACACAAGAGACGAAAACCCTAAAATCCTGGAACCAGGATTGGTGATTGAAAGACTATTCGGCCGGTTTGAAATTTGAAGATACTTGGCGATCTTCACATTGTTCTGGAAGCGATAGAATATCGAGTTCAGTAGTATCAAACAGGTGAATTGCCCTAGCCCTTCTGTTAAGGGGAATTGGGTGTAAAGCGAGTCCAATATGTAATTAAGGTTCATTTGTTTTGAGATGTCTTCTTAAGATGACAGTTAGTATATCTACAAATGGAAGCGCTGGAAGAAAGTGAGTGGTGGAACAAACCTTGGTCAGCTTCTAGCTTTTGTGGCAATTCGGAAAAGTCGGCTTCCCAGATTGATTCATGGCAAGGAACGCATGGATCCAAGTCTTCCATGTTCATGATAGGTGGGACGCTGCAATTCAAACCGAACTGGCAGTCCATCAACTATTTGGCAGTTAGAAGACATTGGAGCGATATCGTTGAGGGATGGCTTCGGGGAGAAGAACAGACCCAGGTACCGTAGATAAATCCCCTCGCAGTCTCTCTCTCTAACCAACGAATTGGATTTTGTTCGCAGCGAGGTTCAGATTCAGCCCCTTTGCTGAAAGGCTCTTGCCGGCGCAGTTTTGATCTAATACCCCGAGATAGAGTGACTAGCATGTTCCTTTGAAACTGAGCTAAGAGGACAAGTTTTCTTGAGCCACAATATGAACAATGAATCTGGCTCAACAAAGCAGCTTGGGCAAACGCGATTTGGATTGATTTGGAGATGTTATTTTGAATCTGATTTGAGAATAAATTATTTTAGGATAGGGAGGAAGGGTCTGGAGAGGCTGTCAATAACGTACCACTCTATCCAAACAAGTTCTCAAAATATCGCCAAGTGCTTTTGTATATGCATCGGATTCGTGCAGTCTGGAATATCTACTTCCGATGGCAGCAACGGCGAGTACTAGTAGAGGAGGGGTTTCCATAACATTGAAACTTGGCACATGCAATATTGGGAATGATGAATGAAAATTCTCGAAATACAATTGAACGAAAGCGTTCAACGCAGCTGGCCTTCGTAGTACGTCGAGCACCGAGGGCTTCAATGGCGATTCCAGATTCCCGCAATAACCGTCGATATATTCGGTCAGAGATTGTAGCGTCGGTAGAGGTATAGCAGGAACATGCCCATAATCATCTAACTCAAGCAGTTCTTTAATGTCCAATGACATCCTACCGCGATCCCTCGAGCTGGATAAAATCTTATTCCTGACTGTCGGAGGGCTTTCCGTTGGAGGAGAGTTCTGTCGAGATGATTGTGACGAGGATTGTTGCCAAAGTCCTGGTTGGATCATACCGGACCGATTGTAACCGTCACAGTGATCTGGCGCCAGAGTTTGGCTAGAAGGTTCAAGAAAATAGGACATGATTTCTGGTGGAGCTTCCATATCCGCCAAAGAAACATTGGCTGCGTAGTGACAGTACGTCAATTTATACGACCACAAATAACTCAAAAGTTATTATCATTTACCTGAATATACTGATGGCCCTTGTAGCTGCTCATGAATATCAAATGGAAGCGCAGATATGTCGAGAAAGTTTAAAGATAGGCCTTGGGTGAAACTATCATCCAGACCCATTGATTGGAACGTGGAATAGGAATTATTCATATGCATTTCAAGTGATGATTCTGTTGGATAATGAATAATTTAGCGATGCACAAGGAATAGTCCGTGAAAGGTCTCCGGGACAAGATAGAAGGCTTCTCACCTGGCGCCTGTAGATGCTGTAATCTGTCGGAGACCTCGGGAATTGTGTTACAAGAGGAACTTTTATTCGTATAGGGAGTCACTTGATCTGCTGACAGCTGGGAGAGGGCTGAACTTTGAATTGAGGATGCGCTGTCATCTATTTCAGTTGTCAAAGTGCTGTTCTTGGGTATGCACACGGTCTCTTTTGGGGTTCTTGAACAAAGTAGTCCCTTATGGACACAAGTGGCACATGGAAAATCATCAGAGCAACGAAGCTTTGCCTTGATACAATGATCGCATGCTACGGCGACTCGGGGTGTTCGTTTCCTCCTGACGGTGAGGAAATAGAACAGCTCCGCTCACTGTGTCGCTTGAGTGTATCCCTGGTTTAGTTAGCTTACCAAATCTTCTTATTCATGGGAAACTGAAGCATACGCTCTTGCGAATATACTCCCACAGCGAGTACAAGTAAAGTCTCTTTGGTTCAGATGCGAACGCTGATGGCGAATCAGATGCTCCCGCCGGATAAAACGGCGCCCGCAGTCACCGCAGCAAATCTTCCTCATTGCTTCATATTTCATATTATTTGATCCTCCTTTGGGCTAGGGAAGGCCATACAGAACAAGGGTAAGTTGCTGTACTGAGAAAAGGCCTTCCCGTCAATTTTCGTTCAGTTTACCCCGCATCCGACTGCTCGGATGTGGAGTTGTTCGGATGTGGGGTACTACAGCGTATTTAAATGAATAGTATAGCTCCCAAGGGAAAAAAGGTCTCTTTATTATTAATTCAATGAATGTTGACGTTTTCAGTATAAGAGATAAGAAAAATGCTCAATCAGTTCCTTGAAAATGTGGCGGCAATTCCTGGCCTCCAACTTCGATCATTACTGGTTGCAGGAGCACTTGGAGTCTTTTTGGTGCCTTTGATTTTGAAACTAAAAAAGACCAAGGAGCTACCATTACCCCCACAGCCTCCAGGAGATTTTCTTCTTGGAAATCTCAGGCAAGTCGTGACTGCGAGTCAGCAGAGCCTCCAGCATCTTCTGATTTGCCAGTGGGCTCGGGAATACGGTGAAATCTTTCGTGTGCGCCTTGGCCCAGTGACGGAATATTTCTTGAATTCGGACCATGCAGTGAAGGTTAGTAAGCTCAGTCTATATAAAGGAGTTACAACTGATAATTTCTCCAGGAAATAATGGATCGTGGCTCGGCTCATACGTCCGAGAGACCGCGCTGGATTGTCAGTAACGAGCAAATTTGCAATCGTTTGAACGTTCTTCTTCTCCATGGCAGTGACCCACGATGGAAGGTGTGTAATATTCTATTATCCGTGACTCCAGCTTGGAAGAAAGAGCCAAAAGAGTGTTGACTATCTGATCAGCATCAACGAAAAGTTCTCAATTCTCTTCTTACAAGTATCCCACGGGCAGATGCTGGACTACCGTATGCACACTATCTTAAGATATTCCAAAGAGGGTACGGACTCGCTAAAGCTAAAAAATCAATTTTTGATTAGTTTTTTGCATTATGAAACCGCAAAATTTCTACACTATTTCGCAAATAATGCTGAGGAGGGAAGATCTAGCAGCGCCATCCAAAGGGCTCTCGCACGTTACACCTACAGCACATTCTCTTCTCAAATCTTTGGAATGGATGTTAGTTGAAAAGGACAAATGCAAAGAAGATTTGGTTCACAGCTAATCAAGTCGATTTTAGATACCGGAGGTCGATAATGATGTCATTGGGTACATCCATGGTAAGTTTGGGGCATTTTGAATGGACTACAAAATAAAGTGTTAATGATTTTTGCAGAAACAGGACTCGCACAGATTTTGGGTAGGTTTATTTTGCTCCAACACCAATAATTCATTAACATCTAATTACATACAAAGGCACAATCCCGGGCATGTATATGGTTGACATATTCACTTGGATGGAATTCTTGCCAATCTGGCTCAAGCCATGGGAGAAAGAAGCAAAGAAAAGGTTCCAGAGGGATATGAGATGGTGTCTTGAACGTTTGCAGGTAAGAACCTCAACGCTTTACCTTCAGATTAGACATTTCACGAATGGAAATTGACTGAAAATGGCAGAGAATAAAAAGCCCTGGCTTTCTGAACAGCTACGTGTCTCAGGCATTTCTGCCTTCGGTTGTACAAACTCATGATCACTATGGGTTTGCTTCTGAAGAAGAGGCAGCCTATTTATCTCTTCAATTAATAATCGGAGCTGCTGATACGGTATCTATACCCCTCTGTACCTTGGGAATTCTTTTTTTACTTACGCAGTTTCCAGAGTCAGATATCGACGTGGTCGTTTTTAGAAGCCATGCTACAGAACCCCGAAGCACAAAGAAAATGTCGAATTGAAATTGGTAAAGAGGGATGGTTAACCCTTTTTTTTAAACAAGACTGACTGGTCTCTAGATAATATAGTCGGTGACCGGTTACCTGAGTTCGCAGACCTGGATCGGATTCCATACGTAAAATGCATCATGAAAGAGGTTTGGCGTTGGAGACCCCCTGTCGCTCTCGGCCATCCTCATGTGACAACTCGTGACATCATTTATAATGGTTATCGGATTCCCAAAGGATCACGCATTCACTTGAATTCCTGGTATGTGCAATATTTGGGTGATTGGAGATGAACTCTAACCACTAATAACATTCGATCAAGGGCCATCGGTCATGATCCCCGGCGGCATGATGACCCTGAGAGGTTTTGGCCAGAACGTTACATCGGCGATGAAACAACGGTATGCTAAAGAGCAAAACACATTATCGCTTTTCTTCTCTAACGTGAAGGGAAAGGCTATGCAAAGTATCAATTCAGCAGATGTCTCTAAGAGAGATCATTTTGCATTTGGTGCTGGACGCCGTATTTGTAAGTCAAATTGCCATGATTATCAAAGGTGGAGGAAACTGACACTGGCAGGTCCCGGATACAATGTTGCAGAGAGATCATTTGCAGTTGCTATTATGCGCATTCTCTGGGCATTTGAAGTTCAGCCAGCCCCGGGAACCCAAGTACCTCTCGACCCGCTTTCCTATATGAAAAACGCAGAAATGCCGGGCAACGCATCCATAAATTTACCTGTTACTCTGGAAGTCAGAAGTGAGGAAAGAAAGAAGCTCATCAATGATATATTCGACAAGATGGATCGAGAAAGGACCAAGATGGTTAGTACATAACCTAGCGATATTGAGGGTACTGAAGGGCTGATGAGAAACCCCCCAGGAACCATTATAAAGTCAAGAGGTAATTCAACACAACCTCTAAATTCAGTGGTACAAAAAACGACTGAAGGAGAGAGCATATTTGAAAAACATCACAAGCTTCAAAATTCACAAGTACTGTAAATCGACTGCCCCAGGCTTGGCGATTATCCCCTATCCCTTTCGTTCAATCAATCAAGAAATATATTTCTTACGTTAGTCCCCATTCAGCACTAAGGGTTGTCTTGTAGAACTTTATGAAGAGTAAATCTGGATATACTTTCTAAGTAAAAATGTAAGGTTTATCGTAATGAGCCTAACACATGGATAATGATTGTTTCTTACATATCCAATTCTTCCTATCAGTGATAAATCCGAGACACATTACCAATATCCCCTGGGATCATCATCAGTGACCCTTAACTCATCACCGATGAGTTATCTCTTGTTTATTCCCATCACGTGATGATATTCATCACTTAACACGTGAACCCAGTTTCTTCTGGAATGTTGGCAGCCATAGGGCTGTCAAGATGGGTCAAAATAAACAATTAAACAATCGCCCAAGCGTTAAAATGAAGGGTCCAACGTCCATCATTCCCACTACAAACGTCCGTCAGAATTGCTTAATTGCTGGGCAAGTGCATCATTCTCACGGCCTCAAACTATCCGAAAAGGGTAATCTCCACGACCAAGCGGGGACCTCCCCTTCTAGCCTTCCTGGACCCTGGCAAACATCGACGGACGATGACCGAGATTTCCTCGTGGCTACGGAGATTGATTGGATGCGTTCTGCACGGTTGATGATGAGTTTATCGTGTTTAAGGTAGAGAGATGTGTCCGGGGGATAACTGTAGATGCAGCCCTATGGGGTTGGTTTGACACTTGATCGTGGGGTGGATGGGCGATCTGGAATTGCGGCTCTGAGTTAACGACGTTGAGATTTTGCTTAGACATTACCCTCTCTCTCTATCTCTCTACTCACCCTGGGTACTGTGAGTTAGGCTTAGGCTTTGCTGGTTAGCGTTCTACTTTTACTCTTCCTTCGCTCTTTGCCCACTAACGTCTACGTGCCGTTCAGGGGAACGCACACCCTCCCCTAGGTATGTTCACCGCACCAATTGTGACTCCGTCCTGCATTTACCATTCCTCCTTGTATTTTCCATTTGATTACACTCCTGTATTATCATCAATTTCGATCGTCGCTCGCTTCCCTTTCTCTTGGGCAATACAGCGAAGATCCGATATCCTCCTTCCAACTCCGAGATCTGGCGAGAAAACCAGCACTCGAAAAAACATGAGTCAATAAATGAAATAAAGTGAACAAAAAGAAGAAAAAGCAAAAAGCAAAAAAAACCCACAGATAATAATTTAAAAAAAAATCAACCACGAAAAATCGGCCCGTGTGTTTTCAACACGGCAGGAAGTGCGATGGGGGCCAAATTCCATTCTACCGGCGCCGAATCATCCACGTAATTCCACACTCCACCGTCCCACTCACTAAATAGTACGACAGACGGACGAGGAAGAGTTTCTGCATATGACGTAAACGCTCGGTTTCGGCAAAAGTACACACGGTAAAATCGTAAATGGCTACATAGCTGGCTATGAAGAGAACTAGGGGGCCAACTTTCTCGGCTCATGAAACAACCATAACGAACTACAGCCGCACCCGTTCGGGATCTGCTTGGATGAAATGGGGATGGTCATGTATGTGGTACTATGTGCTGTACTGTACGCGAGTCAAGCATGAGGTAGGATCGGCGCCGGTGAACTCGGCATATATGGGATATTCCGGAGATATGGTTATCGAGTATTTGTTGTTAACGAAGGAGCTCGCGGGGTCCTAATTGAGAAGGTCGTGTCGAGTCTTTAACTTTACTGCGTACAGATGTATGTATGAAATACTGGGTTGTATCCACTGGAAGACTGGCGATCGACCAAACTTAACGGCATGATTTGGAATTCATAGAAGCCCGGAACGTTCGTCTAATAGCCCAGTGAGGAAGTTACCAAAGGTTTGTACCGTGCATCACTGCAAGTCCGTTCTATCGTGTTTGTGAGAGTCCTCCGAATCGATACTCCGCTTCCTTTGTCCGACCGCCCAACCGTCCGATTTTCCGACCGAATAGTCCAAGGAGAGGGGGAAAAGGCGTTGCCTGGCTATCAGTCTGGTCTAGCCCCTCATAATTAGCTAGCTATTTAGTTAATTCACTTATTTCATCCGAGCCCACCTGTTCATCTAGAGCGACAGTAACAATAACAACGATATTAATGATAACTATGAGTATATCAGTGCTAAAGATGCAATCACCGACTCGGTGATTTCCCCGAAACAACACAACACCGACCCTGTATCCTACTCCATACTTACAGCTACACTAGAACCTTTTCGGATATTGTACTGCTATATACTATTATGGTTAGGCGTCCGGATCCCCGGGTCCAACGCCAAAGGCCCGTCTTGGCTTTCCCATGGCGTGCCGCTAACGTTAGTACGAGGTTACCCTCACAGATTCTAGTTTTGAGATTCTAATTCTCGAGAAGCTTCTAATTACTGTATGGACGGAGTTCTTCGGCTCGCTCGCCAGCCTTGTCGATTTTAATCTTAATTTTTGAGGGTTATTTTAAGTTAGTTTGGCAGAGCTGTGCTAGAGCGGGTAAACGGTTGTCTCTCGGGCTATCCTCTGCTCTAGCGTGCTATACTTGAAGGCTGGGCTAGAAGCATACAGAGGACTCCATGTGTTCGGCTAGTTAATTAATTTTATCCCATTTGCAAGGTGAAGTGTCGCTGGCTGTGCATTGGAGTCTAGTTCCACTTGTATCTCGAAGAACTGTTCGATTTTGAATGGTGTATTTTGTATACTCGTCTCGGATTGTGAGATTGCAAACAAGAGGAATAGTACTCCGCACTGCCTGCTCGAGAATGCTACTGCTGATCAAGTCTAGCGAGACCGAAATGTCGGGGTCGAGCCCGTGCATGAATGCCTTGTTGTGAGCCTTTTATGGATGATCTCGCTAAAGGATTCTCTAAAAATTGCCAATTCGGGCAATCAAAAGATCTGATTACAATGGTGCCTAGCCTAGCTTTGTATTCAGCTAAAGTTTGGCCTAAAGTCTGGCTCGCGTGGGATGAGAAGACTCGGTGTGACTATGCCGCATAGCCGGCGTTGAATGAGATGTATCTACCGAGTGAAGATCGGCCAGACTTGGAAGTGGGATGCTCTATTGAGTAAAATTGGGTTTCTAGAGCAAAGTTGGGGTTCCATGGTCTATATTTTTTTAGGGGTTGGCGAGTCATGCAAGCCACAGATTGGCGACGCATTTGTACGGCGTACCTGAAGAGTTTTGATCCAGATCAAAGGACCATTGGAAGGCTTGAAGCTAATTCCAAATACTTTGGTGGAAATAATTGGTGATTCTTGATGACTTCATGATATCGTGTCACTCTGTATGTAGTATGTACCAACCCTTTAGGGTTTCTATTTTGACCGCATGCCTTGTATGAGGAGACAAGATGGAAAGTAACACGAAAATAAGCAAAAACTCAAGAAATGACTCGTCTCCAGTCACTCCAAAGCCATTCCAGCCATTCACAAAACCCAAACTGAAAAAGCCAAACGCCGTAATCGCTAATATGCCAGGTTCGAGAATCACCATCCATCTAGTACTGTAGTCCACGATACCCCATAAGCCATGCGGTTTATTCCCCAACGAGCGACGCCAACCGGCAACGTCCTCCATCCACAATAGTCAAAATCCCCTCACGAAGCCCCCACTCGCGCAATGCCAAATCTTCTTCCTCCTGGCCGAGCCCCTGTCGGTCCTCCCGCTCAAAATGGCGTCCGACATGCTCCATCCGCACATCCCAGCTGCCTTCCCCAGAAAAGACCTCTCGGCAGAAACCGCAGTGGCTTTGCTGCGGCAACGTGCGTAGACCGTGCCAGCACCGTCGTCGGACTTCGTCTAGACCTGCTTCGAAAGCGGCATGCTCGGCGTCTGTTGGGGTGCGACGGCGACCTGCTTGGAGCCAAGGGGCGTGCATGCGCCGATGGTGCTGGGTGAAGAGGTCTTTGCGGTTGAAATCATTGGGTTGGCCGGGCGGTGGGCTGGAAGTACGGGATCGGGGGGATTTGGAGGGGGTGAGGTATGGATTGGACGGGGTGACGTGGGTATGGGTGTTGCATTTCCCAACATCGCAGCGATAAAAGCCTAGCTGGAGGTGTTGGGAAGTGACGTGACGTTTCCATTCGTTTTTCGAGACGAAGGTACTTTGGCATCCGTACGGTGCAAAGCTGCAGATAAACGTTCGAGGTGCACCATTTTCGCCATTATTAGTGCTGGTTATAGCGCGCCGGCGGCCGTTGCGAGCGGTTGTAGCAGTTGATCGCGATTCGGCGGTCTTGCGCACGCGAGATTTCGGAGCTGAACGGGCTTTGGCCCGCCTTTGAGGTTGAGGGAAAGTGGTGGACTCGGCTGGAAGTGGAGACGGCCATTGTTGTTCAGGCGTCCCATTTCGGTCTGACTGACTTCCAGACCAGGGGTCCAAGTCCGTGTCGAAGGATGAGCGATGATCGGGCTGCACCTCGAAAACACCCGGTTTAGATAGGAAAGAGGGGTGGTGAATATCGACGAGAGCGTCTGGAGCAGGATAACCAGCCTGCTCATCGGTAGTGGTGGCTGTGGTCATGGAAAGTTCGTCATGGTAGTAATGAGGGGATGCGATACAGTTCATGCCCGGTACACTCCCGGCATTACTACTCCGCGGACTTTGCGGGTCTGAAATCGTGGAGATTTCACTGTTCCATGGAGAGAAGCGATCCGCCGAGACTGGGAACTCGGGGGAGATATAGTTCATGTTGAGTGAGGGGTCGTCATTCTTCCACCAAGGTTGTGTGGCCGATGATGCATCGCGAGGCTTGGGCTGGTCAAAGGGAGACGTCAAGTGGAATTGGAACTGTGATGCTCGCGTCACAAATGGATGGTCGGCTGATAGAGAAGTATCATAGACATCGTAGGGTTGGGATGGGACGGAGATGGGTAGAAGGTGGGGGAGTTCCGTGAATGGGGGTAGGAATCCATTGTTAAGAGAAGAGAGAAAGGATGCAGGGGAGAGGAATGGGATTGGAGGGGGAATCAACCAGGGTATAAATAAAAGTGCGAGTGAAGAGGATGTCGAGTCAGTGCCTTGACTCCATAACCACAACATCGGGTTTAGCTGCGTTGCATTGGGAAATACAGTAGTAACTAGCAGGAGAAGACCGTCAAAGAAAAAGACGGTTGATCGGTGGGGCAAGCCATGAGCCTCAACAAGCCTCAGGTCTCGAGGAGGAGAAAAGGCGTGGGTCCGAAGTGGAGTTTGGGAAAAAAGAGAAAAATAAAAATCAATTCAAGGATCAACAAGAAAAAATGGAATTATCAAAAAGAAGGACTTAATACTTAGACTAGCCGCAGTTTGAGAACCGTTCTGTTAAACACTCTAGGCTGACGAGATGGATAGCAGAACCACTTGATGGGCACAAGATGGAAGTTGGAGCTGAGGAGATCTGAACTGGGCAATGACTGCGAGGGGACTCACTGACGGTTGAATCTATGAGATTTAACTGGTTAACTCATTATTAGTCACTCATACCGCGTGCATCCGATGGGGCTAAAAGTGGTACATGGAAGCGTTTATACTACACGTGTAGAATAAGCCCTAATCGCTCAAGAGTATAGCATCTGCTAATGCCAGCTAATAGCAATCTTGTATAAACCTGCAGACTTCGTCTCATGACGGAGTATGCCGAATAATGCCGATTCTAATCACTTCAACCTGGTCGGAGTCGACTCAATAAATGGACTTAACGTTTTCTACGGAGTATAACCCGGAGATAACAATAACTCGCTTGCTCCCTATTTCTACGCCCTTACACAAAATCCCGGCCGTGAAATCCATCTAAACATACACAAACACTCCCTATTCCAACCTAGATCTCCTATAGCACTCTATCTCGAAGGTCCAGAAGGCCTTCCATGATCCACGCATATTAAACCTACGCGGAAAAAACAACCAGCCATCCACAAGCCGACTTTTCAGGTCTGACGCATAACCGATAAACAATCAACGGGAAGATCAAAGCTTCCAACTAAACCCCCCATCGTATTATCAATTTATCATAATACCAAGATTTGGACCCCAACCAAAAGCCCCGGTTTTCCCGGGCGCTAGCCATGTTAAAACCTCCTGGCCCCAGCTCTGGTTATTACCCACAGCACTCCGTAGTAAAATCATGGCTACCTCCGTACTGGACAGTCCATATTCCTAACTCGCTTCCCCCCGTCATTCCGTAAACAGACAAGCTCCAACTCCGATTTACTTCCCCGATAGACCTTTAGCGTCGCCCTAGCGGAACCCCCATTCCCTGCCCTAACCGTCCGCCTAAAACACTCTTGTGCAGCTTGATTCCCGTCATTTTGGTTCCAGAGACCTGCCCTAGTCAATTTAGTTTCCCCGACCGGTGCAGATGCCAGACGCTGCCACGCGTACAGTATGTACAGTATGTACTGTATGGTCCCCGACTCGATAAAGTAGGTGGAACGGTGTTCCCCGGTGTTGATCATCACGATCTGTATTCGGTATTTTGTACACTCGTTATGCGCGGTATTATCTAGCTAATCATTGGCTGTAGCTTCAAGGTGGATAGGCTCGGTTAGCGTCCCTTCCTTGGTCCTTCTAGAGGTCGACTACGACTCGTAGTCCAGCCACCTCAATCGAATACCGACATGATTCTAAATGATTCTCGAATAATCATAGCCATCAGCTATCAGCCATCTACTATCTACTGTAGCTATGTCGCGCTGCATCATTGCGCAATACTAAACAACTGTAACCTGAAATCAAGCCCACAGCCCTACCAAACCGAGTTAGCATCACGCTTGCATATACGCACCAGTCCATTCACCACCCATCCTCATCAATTAGCGGCTCCGCTCTACGAGCCCAGCCCAGCCCAGCCCAGTACAACGGACACGCTATCCTCAGCTCCAGGACACAGCCATCCTGATAATGGAGATTAGACTAATTACAGTACTGGTATATCCAGGCCGTGGAGATCGTTGCAGTAGCTGTTCATCACTGCCCCCTTCCTTTCAAACTACTCCCATCCCCTCGGGCCCTAAACCACAAAGACCACGGATACTTCCATTCCGCGTTGAAGATCCAGCTTACAAGTCTAGAATTCTAGACTCTAGTCAAGCGCAAATTAATTCCAAATTGAGATCAATTTTAGCCAAATTGGACCTCGGCCCCCACGACCCGGGTCTCGCCTACCCGAACTTTACCCGCATTTTCACGACGACTCGCTAATCAGTTAAAACTTGGACTAAATCAACCACGTCCAAGGTCTCGGGATTGAATGGGCTCCTCATTTCTAAGCCGGGATCAAAAGACTCGTCATTTATAAGCCGGGTCCGGTCGGACTCGGTGTATGACATTATGGCCGAGGGTAGTAGACGATACCGAGTACTTAATTTTCAGGGGCAGTTGTTGATGAATCTGAATTCTCTGGGATGTATGCGTAACTCCCGCATCTAAGATATGCTTCCCATAAAATAGCAAATATTCCCATCCCTTAGAGCATAAAAATCATCTCGCCCGCATAGCATTAATACTCTAACAATTCTTGTCCCTTTCAGAGTGGAGATCAGTTGTCCTTCCACCCTCGCTTCACTCCGTCCTCACCTTACGTGACCACTTCTTCGGTACGCGGATCAGCCAGTACAGCAACAGGGCCATCGCAATGTTGAAGCCCACATACACAAAGAGCAACCCCACATTCCGCCAGTGGTCGGAGAACTTGATGCTCAACTGAGCCAGGAAGGCATCAGTCGACCGGATCGAGCAGATTTCACAGCCCGAGGTCGCCTCCGGATTCAGCAGGTTCGCCTGGTATAGGTCGACATACTTATCCAAATAAGCAGAGCAGTTCTGACCACTGGGCGGATCAACCGTGAGGAGCTCAATGCTGGAGCATTCAGCTTTGCCGCCCGATAATCCTGTAGAGAGCACCGCCGACACGAGATACGTAAACGGCGAGACCCGGTACATGAAAATCCAGAAGCGTGGTAAGGCCGAGGGACTCGCCAGGACACTGTCAAAATAGCACTCATGTTAGTAACTTGTTGGATACCCTCTCGGTCGGCAACAGGATCCACTAGAGTACTTACCCGTTAAACACCAGGCACAGGGAGAATAGCAACTGTGCTAGGTTACTACCAGTCTCCGGCTGCTCGATTCCCGCAATCATCATCGAACTGAAGGTCGAGCTGAACATCAAGAAGATGAGAATCAACAGGAACATCGTGCCACCGCGTGATGTCACCTGGCCAGGCGGCGCATTCCGATAGAGCCCGATCGGATAGTACCAGGAGAAGTACACGGGTACCGACATGATGATATTCCAGGGCAGTTCCACAAAGATACTGGCCAGCATAAATGCCTTCCATGAGTATGCCTTGGACGGTCGCTCGCGCACTTCATACAATGCTCGCTGGGTCACGAAACTGGGCATCATCTGCTGGACCAAATTCGGGAAGATGATCAGCAGCATGAAGATGGCAAACATCTGGTTCTGTAATCCCTGAAGACTGTTGGGCATCTTCCAGAATGTGAAACCGATGAAGAGTGGCTAAGAAAATATTAGAAACGAGTCATGAGAATCAGACAATCATGTCTCTTTAGGGACAGAATACTTACCGGGAACACACACATGGCGGTCTTGGAATACAGGTATCCAGGGCTGCGGTAGTACTGCTGGAACATGCGCTGAATGCAAACAAGGAACTGGTACCAAATAGGTGTCGCAAACTCTCCATAACCAGTGGTAGCTTCGGGAACTGGCTTCTGCGAAAGCTCGGCCTTCATCTCTGCCAGATCTGCTCGCACCTGAGCACGCTCTGGACTTTCGGTCCATACTTCTGCCCAATCACGGTCTGCATGAGATCCAGGTGCAGCACCAATCACCTCAAGCATCCATTCCGCGGGATTGGCATTCTCGGGACACTTGATCGATCCCTTGTCCTCGAAATACTTGATCAGGGTCTGCATGTTAGTGCCTAGATCTCCAAAGTACACGGTCCGGCCACCTCTGGCCAAGAACAGCAAGCGATCAAACTGCTGCATCAGCATGGCAGAGGGCTGGTGGATGGTGCACAGAACGGCTTGTCCATGGTCTGCCAGTTTTCGCATCAAGCTACAGATTGACCAGGCGGTTTGACTGTCAAGACCCGAGGTGGGCTCATCGAAGAAGAGTAGCAGGTCCGGCTTAGCAGCGAGCTCCACACCGATGGTCAGGCGTTTGCGCTGCTCGACGTTCAGGCCAGTTCCCAGAACACCCACGACGGCTTCAGCGTAGGCCTCCATCTCCAGCATGCGAATAACCTCCTCCACATAGGCAAGCTTTTCCTCGCGTGGAATGCTGTGAGGCTGACGAAGCAGCGCACTGAACATGAGGGCCTCGCGGACAGTGCTGGTTTCGAGGTGCAGATCCTGCTGTTGGACGTATCCTGTCTTCCGTTGGAAAGAGTCATCGCGAGGGCGACCGTCAACCAACATCTCTCCAGTGATGACACCCATCGTAATTCGATTGGCCAGTACATCCAGCAACGACGTTTTACCAGCACCCGTCACACCCATCAATGCAGTCAGCGTACCCGGCTTCACCCATCCATCGACACTATCGAGAATCCGTCGAGGCGTTCCTTTGATCCTGATGTCATAGCAGACATTCTCCCAGTGGAAGATGGCAGTTTGCTTGGCAAGGGCAGCGCTTTGCACAGCTAGATCTTGAGCCTCTCCCACAACCTCCTGCTTCTCTCCTTGTGTCGCTTCTTCCGGGTCGTCGTCTTGGCGGACCTTCTTCGCAAAAGCCGGGATCTTACCACGAGGGAACACCAGGATCTCACCCTTGGATGGCTGAGCCCGGATGTACTCACTAGAGACGATGTAGGCGATGAGGAACGCAACAAAGAAACCACAAAGGATACCAAAGTTTCGCCACAGATGCTCCTTGTAGTAGCGGAAGGTGGTATTGATGTAGGCATCGCCATCGATGAAATCCTGACCGGCAACTGCGCCTTTCTGCGAGCAGATCTTGTTGCTGAGGGGGGCATTTGCGTAGAGTGGACCACCGGGAACATATTCCGAGCATGGGAAGCGGCGACCACTGAATTCGTTGATCATCAGGGATTCGAAAGCGTACTAGTCTTGTTAGCATATCACTTCATCAGGTTAACAATGGGATCTTCATACAGCAATCGGATTCAGATAGTTAAGCCACCGGAACCAAGGGTGCATGTCTCTGACTGGAATAGTAAAGCCGGTGTAGATGACAAGAATCATCATGAAGATTGATGACGGAACCATTGCCTGGGCCATGGAGCGGGAACCTGCGCCGATCGTGCGGAAGAGGTTTGACATCACGAGGGTGGTGGTGAAGGAGAATAGGAAGAAGACGAAGAAGTGGCCGGCCGTACGACGGAGATGCGGGATGAAGTAGATGATGATGTTGAACGTGACCGCAACCAGGACCTTGGATGGCATCTCCACGATATACGAGCTGATCGCTTCGGCAGAGGGGTGGTACAGCGCATATTTGTAATGCTTCTCGACGATGGGTCGTTGTTGCCAGAGGGTCAGAATTTCCAGGGAACTGGCAAACGCGTTCAAGAGGATAGCGAAGAAGAGCAGGGCACCACGCTGGAAGAAGCTACCTGTATTGCTTGGCAAGTCGAGGAAAACGGTGGAGATAATAATGCCCATAACAGTATTACCAATGACCGATGCTATGGTCATGCTCATATCGCCCTTGAGCCGCAGGAAGCCACGCCACAGGCAAAGCTTGACCTGCATCGGATACGAAAGGGTGTAAGGTGATTGGACACGAGTCCCCTTGGCTTTCTCTGCAGCACGAGAGCGATTGAAGCTATCGAACTTTTCTCCATCAACCGGATGGTGATCACGGCTATTCTGGATCTCCTGCAAGAGCTGCTCTCGTTCAGCACTCTCTCTCCAGCGAGCTGCAAACTCATCGGGAGTCCGTGGGACAAGACCCTCAAAGCCATCACGAACTCGTCGCTCGGATGGACTAGTAAGGGATGTCAGGAAGTCTGCAGTGGTTTGTCGATCAGGGCAGTAGAAGCCCATGTCGATGAAGAAGCGCCGAGCATCATCAGCCCTGCCAAAGTAGATTTGGCGGCCCTCGTAGAGCACGATGGCCTTGTCGAAGATGTCATAAATGGACTGACTAGCCTGATAGATGGCTACAACAGCGGTGGATCCACTGTATTCAGTCGACAAACGAATGTTCTTGACGAACTCCAGGGCCGTCGAACTATCCAGGCCACGAGTACTGTTGTCCCAGCACTGCAAGGGACTACCACAGAGGGTAGTCTCTGCAATACTCACACGCTTGCGCTCGCCTCCAGATACTCCACGAATGAACTCATTGCCGACCTTGGTATTCATGGTGTGGGACAGGCCAAGCATGGCCATCACAACATCGCGCATGTGCTCCGCATACTGATCACGGCTGACTCCTGGAAGGCGATTGCTCGGGGCGCGGGCCTGGGCAGCAAACAGCAGAGTCTCTCCGGCTGTCAACATGGGGAAGTGAATCTCCGTCTCTGCCTGGTAGATCACTTCACCACGGAATCGTCCATGCATGTGATCCCATGAGATGCCCTCATATTCGATATCTGAACCGTCAGCGAGGAACAGACCATGAGTTTCACCAGCGATTGTTCGCAGGAACGTGGAGCATCCACTGTAAAAATACATCAGTACGTGTCTATTTCCATCAAGATTGAATTTCAAAACTTACCTTCCAGGACGACCCAGAACCACCAACATCTCACCCTCATGCACGATTCCTTCAAAGTTCCTCAAGATATCAATGCGCTTCTTCTCGCGCAACCCCAACTGACCCTGGACCCAACTGGCCATCTTCAGCCAAGCATTGCCAAAGTTGGTCTGGTAGTCGGCAGCCGTGCCATACCCAAAGACGTTCAAGTTGCGAAACGAGACACCTGCCGAGCGACGCGGGTACCGGTCCGGATCACGCAAGGTCATCTGGAGAAAGTTCTTGGCCCACTTGCGGGAGTTGAAATTATCCGCATCATTGGGGTTCAATTCAGGGTCCTGCTCGGTTTCCAGGAAAGTGTTGATCCCCTCTTGGTGGGGCTCACCCTTTTCCGTGTAATCTTTGTTCGACAGCTGTGAGAAAGTCCGGGCAAGTGCAGTGATTTCCTTGTGGCGCATCTCCTCAATCTCGTCCGCCGTGACGGGAGTGGCAGAGTCGTCGATATCACCGATATCACCGCTATCCTTCTGTGATCCTTCTTCGGTCATGGAGTCTTCGAGGCGTTGATTCATCAGGCGCGCCGATGTCTGTGACACAGCACCACTCCCGAAGGGTGCGGGAGGCTGTGGTGACGCCATGGTCGATGGAATCAAAATTGCATTGGAAAGGGACGGGCTCGAGGATGGGGTGAGGAGAAGGATGAAGAAGGGAGAAAGAGAAGAGAGAGACGCGAAGCCCAAGAGTGTCGCAATAGCGATTACGCTTTTCGGCAGGTACGCTGGCCGTTCGGATATCGGAAGAGGGCGTTTCCGGATGACATTATTTTTCGATAGCTAAGCTGACTGCGACGCCTGATACGGAAGATGGACTACTTCCAAGACGGCGGGCCTAGCGAGTGTTTCGGTGGTTCCGTGCCTGGACGCTAAAGACCTTGTAGCGTCTACTTTAAGGTTGGCGGGTGACTCCACCGTTGGAACGAGTATCCAGTACCTATTCATTTGGGAACTCGCTACGAAGTGTATGACCAGCAAGGCAGTCAGAGATTCGTGTCGTGCCAATAATCAACGGTGATGATTATGGCTCCATCGCACTCCTTACCACGGAAAAACTCGCTTTCGAAAGTCAGATGCTGCGGGTGAGCTACCCGATCATCAATTTCATTGTAATCCAGGACTCCGATTGGATGCGTATTTGTCGTATTATCCCCCCCGGACCCATGAAGAGCATTAGCCCATTTAGGATAGCTTCCGGAGGGTGACGCGGGGGTCGCAGCGACTGGTTGGAATTTACGAGTTACGAGATAATCCATGATTGAGCACGGCTGACGCAAGGATCGAGAGGGTCTTTAGTGGTGGGAGATGATCGTTCACTATTTATTGGTAGATTGCACAATTGGACTTTCGGGAAGATTACATCCGAAGGCTACTGATCGAGATTCAGCGTGAGAGTGTTAGCAGTGGTCACTATCAAGTAAAAAGAATCGATTTCCAGTGTAACTGCAGCCATGTGGCAACACGTGGATATCTACACTACATACTGTACATACTCTATTGACAATACCTGCCATAAGTAGAAGGAGAAGAGTTATCAGTCTTATTAAGGCTCGAGTACGGAGTATACCTGACTTGTAGAAGGCCCCCAGTTAGCGCCAAGTTACTCCTCTGATTATTAGCGAGGGTCCATGCACGACATAATATCCTCCGACAACTCTTTTCGTTTTCTCCTATTTCCTATCTACTTCTACTCTCTCTACTTCAGCCATGCTTACATCGACCCCTTTCCCCTTTCCCTTCCACTAACCACCACTATTGCAGCCACCCTCCACCCTCAGCACCCTCGAATATCTCCCCTTTAAAGCCCACGCAACACACTCTGTCGCCAACCAGCCGAGCGACCGCCAAAATCACTGCTAACCGGAGGCAACACCGCCTCCTGGAGAAGCACCGCCTGAGTAATTCTCAAAATGCGACCACTGTTTGAGACAGCCTCCGCCGAGATTTGCGCAGAGGCATGCCCAGAAAATACAAACTCGGTCTCAAAGCCCCGACGCGGGACCTCACCCAAGTAGGATCGCGACCCATACCGGTCGGTGACCGCATAGAATCGCCAAACGGCCGTCTCGGTATCTCCATTCCACGAGACATACACGGCTGTACCCGAGGAAGTCTTTTGCGCGACGATGGCAGGCTCCTCGGTCGGCAGACCGGTCCAGTTGTACCGGAATGCACGATAGTTCTGGACGCCCTCGCCAAGGAGCCCCGAGTCCATGTACGCATGGAGAATGGGAGTTCCGTCCGGTCGGAATTCGGTCAAGGCTCCTTCGGAGCCCCAATTGACCAACGCATTACCGTTGGGCAGGATTTGAGTGCTACCCTGCGACTTGGCGAGGAGTCCATCCGGTGGTTGGAACGCCTGAACGGTCCGTGCGGTCCAGGTGGCCGTGTTGACTGAGATAATCTTACCCTGCGAGAATGGGTGCGTGTGGACTTCGTGGCCGCGATGGTTTTCGGTGCCATGGGCGGAATTGTCGAATAGTGAGATGATTTCCTCGTCGCCTTCTTGAGAGAGGAACCGCGCGTGGTGCTGGAAGCAGAAACGCACATTGGGACCTAGGTCAAAGTCTGACCGGAGTCCACCGAGGCGCCAGATTATCTCGCCGGTGGTTCCATTGATCTTGTGCACGGCACAGGCATCACGGGCGGAGATGAGATAGTTGCCCTCGGCGTCTTTGTCGACCGAGTTGATGTGGAAGTAGTCCCACGCATCGGAAGAATTGTAGCCTGCGCCTGCCTGGCCGGGATTCAGCGGGAGAACCGCTTCTACATGGCAACAGGTGGTAAGTATTGATTGATTGAGTAGGATAACAAGGTAGAATGGACACTTGATGTAGACTTACCATCCGGACTAACATGCTCTAGGCTGGACCACTCAAAGAGTAGTTCGCCGGTAGCAATATCCAATTCTGGATAGTCAGGTTAGATATTAAACATGCGAAAGTTCTCAATCTTGAATAACGTACCCTGGAAGATAGCATCCACAATCCACTGCTGCTCCGAGCTGCCACCCCACTGACTCAGGTCAATCGGAACGGGCTGATACACCTGAATCAGGGCAGTCTTCTCATCGATCACATGAAACTCATGCTTATCCATGAGCTTGTGATTACCTGCCCGCAGCTCACGAACAGTCTCATAATGCTGGTTCAGAATAGTTGCATGGCCGTGTCCGTGTCCATAACCCGGGTTATGGTCACCTTCAAAGCTGAACAATACATCCTGGCCCTTCCACCGGGCAGCCTGGAAGTTAGCCGCCCAGATCGAGTAGTAACCGTATCCAGACCAGACCAGCTCGCCGTCATCCCGGAAGATGTACGGACCTTCCTGGCGGGGACCATGGAATTGGGGTTCGGCCCATTGACCGGCGAAGGGGGCTACGAAGAGGTATCCCTTTTCGACGTCCGCGGTTGCCGGGATGGTGACGTTCAGGCGGGGCGGAGCAAGGTCGGTTCGAGACTTGAATTGCCAATCTGCTGCTGCCAGAGGAAGCAGGATCGCGGCACAGGTGGCGGTTATAAGAACCTTCATGGCGGTCCGGGTTGACTAGTCCAGCGATCAGTTTCCATGATGAAGTCCATCATGTGCAGCGAAGGGTACATTAACCTTAGGTTGGTATTCTGCACTGGTAAGGAGTCGTCAATGACGCTCTAATCTTTTTATTGGAGGTATACTGTAGTAAAAATGCTTCTCGGAGTTTGGGGATTGTCAAGAGGCTGGACAAAAGGCGGGGTTTATATACTTCGGCCCAACTTTAACGTCATTAGGGGTCTCACTTCGTCATGGAGGTATTGACCGAATACGAGTATATATTACATACAATAAAGTAATAAGAACTATGATTCTATCGAATAATGATCAAACAATGACAATGAATTATCTTGTAAATACCATCCATTGATGTACATCATGTAAATTCCCCGTCGGATGTCGTGATTGCCCCACGCCGCTTCCCGAAAGAGTCCCCGAGTCACTGCGATCTCGGCAATCTTTCTTGGCTTGGACCTGCACTTGAAAATTTCTGTCCCGGTTTCACGTACTTGTTGGGTTTTCATTTACTAGATTTGTATCTGGCGCCATTTCCTTGTTGACTGTCGACAACGACATTCGCTTGTCCATTTTACCTCTTTCAATTGCTTGCATTCGACCCCTCCATGGCTGCCCATCATACTGAACAAACAGTTTCCGCGACTATCGCACAGACTATATCAGAATCAATTCACGATTCAGCAGCCATGCTAGTCCCAGATGAACAACAACCTTTGCTGCGCTCGAGAAGCCCAGCTACAACATGGAAACCGCCAGC